>NC_083338.1:49282875-49951079 GCF_019175385.1 Lycium barbarum | reverse complement strand
CCATTCCCGACTTAGTAAAACATCATACACTCAATCCCTTCCTCGTTCTACTCATCACACAAGTACGGAAAAATTTTCGAGGTGTAACACCTATAAATGTTGGTCCTGTGAGGCATTGTTGGTATTTCCTGCGTGCAGGTTCTGGGATAGTAAGAAATACAGAGGGAACTCTGCTAAAATTTTCCTACAAATATAAAAGGAATGAAATATTAGTTCGTAATATGTTTTGAAAGGTCGTGTCAACGATAATGATAAGAGTTGACTAAGTGGTGAGTGTAGTTTACTGCGAGAAATAAGTTAATCGTTGAATTAATGGTAATAGTAATTATGAGATCGATATCAATATAGTAAAAAGGAAATGCTAGGGCAATTTGGAAGGGTTTGTGATAATAAGAGATGATTTAGAAAAGGCTAGCAAATCTTAATAGGGTGTTATATGAGGTACCGACTGAATTGATAAGCAGGGATAAATTATGACGAGTTTATAGTTAAAAGAAGTAATAGTATGATTAAGACAAGAGTATATAAGAAAAAGAATTGTGACGGATGTGAATATATTGATAAGACAGCTTGTGAGGAAAGACAGCTTGTGAGGGATTAAAGAATAAGATTGACTATGGGGTCGAATACGAACAGGATGTAAAGTGAATAAAATAAGGATTATTATGAAAATGAATGAAGCTTAGTGAGGAAGCGACTAAAAGATATGACGTGACCTATGTGACTAGAATATAAAGGTAAGTGTGAAATGGAAAAACGAGTTATAGAATGAATAAGAAAGATTTATCAAGTTTTGTAGGGAAAGTTTAGAGTAAAGGTTATATGATAACGGAAAAGATAACGTGTACGGGAAAAGAAGGAGTAATTGAAAGAAGGAGATAAAAAGGAAGCGAGATAACAGGGTGGTAATAGGTCACGACATGTGTCGCCGAGGACACGAGTACTATAAGTGACGGAACTGTGATAAACTAAGTTATAGAAAGATGAGCAACGACGTAGAATGAGTGCTAAGAAATGACTGGTATGACAAGAATAAACAGGGATGGACAGAATACGCTTTGAAAATAAGAAAAGGGTTATGCACAAGTGATGTTTTCCGAAGGGTACGGAGGTAGCATAAGATTCTTCGTGCACAGAATAAAAGATAGACATAGGCGGGAGAAATGATAAGGGAATTCTAAAGGAAGCACCTAAGATAGACATAATTAATTCAGTACGGGTATGGAACGAAAGGGGAATATATATTTATGAACTTAAAGGTGTAGTACGACAACGAGGTGATAAGATAAGGCTATCATTAAAATGAATCTGATACGATCTTGAGTAAGTTAGAAGTCGGTACAGGGCACACACAAGGGTAAAATGGCATAAAGAAGTACTGCGTGCACACGACCTCACCTCGGAAATAGTGGAATGTGGCCTTGGATGAGTTGCTACATTGGTCGCATTACTCGAGTACAGATTATCAGATGAGATTTGTACTATATATATAGAAAGGCTCTCGTCGCTTCATGATTTTTGTTAAGGTTTCGAACGTGGATAATCAAAGCTATAAATTATAAAGAAATACATGGATATGGTACAGTATACCAAGAGAATTGAAAAAGGGATCAGATGAATTTGAGATTGGAAATAGGGACATAGAGCAGGATATAAACAGAAAATGGTATAAGTACACCCTTAAGGGGGGAAGCGGATAAGAGAAATGCAAGTGTAAGATGGAAACAATGGACACTACAATATATTTAATATGAATGCTTAAACCTTAAGTGAGATCCCTCGCTGGGACAAGTTAGTAAGATCTGAAAGCCTACAATAAATGGATATAAGTCAGGATGGTATCTGAGGCAGTACTGAAAATTATTTGTAAAGACCTTGGATAATATGACATTAGAAAGTGGATGCTTATGAAAAGAAAGAATATGACAAGAGATATTATAAAGGATAGCAATGCTATACCAGATTAGAGGCTAAGATGTTGGCAATGGAGTTGTTCGTTAATAATATTGTGACTCATAAGTAGCAAAAGGAGAAAGGGTAGAAAATCTCCTATAGTAGGATACAAGAAAATCAAAGGGGTGAATAAAGAAGGGAAAGAAGTATGACAAGATAGACAGCAAGTGAATATTTGTACAAATAGACATGCAAAGCAGAATGAACCAGGAGAAGGAAAGATTATGATTAAGATTGGATATACTTTATACGAGTTGTACAGGAAGGTTATGCAACCTACAAATATTTGTATACTTGATAAGAAAAGTAAGGATTCAGTAATAACAATGCGGTTGCGATATTCTGGACACAGTAAGGAAAGGTGTAAGATGGTTTGAACCAAAGTACCGAGATAGAATTAGTACTGAGGGCTAAAGCCATAGTTGAGCCCCGATATCAATTGAAAGATATAAGAGAAAAACGTAAGGTCTGCATAAAGACTGATGAAACGACGCCAAGGTATTTCTCAGGCTGATTTAAGCGCCTTCGCGTATTCTTGTAAAGATTGCAGCATAATGTGTAATAGGAAAACTAAAGACGAAAATCCGAGTAAAGAGGCAATAGAATATGCCTAAAGGGTTACAAGTTGGGTTAAGGGAAATTGTGAAATGGTTTAAGTAAGACGATCAGAATGAGCTGATTACTAGAAGACGGTGAATTTAGATGTCAGATTAAAAAATTCTTTCAGAATTATACCAGTTAATGATAGTCAGATCACAGAGAGACTACGTAGAATTACTATAAGAGGAAGCTCCAGCGCTACTTGATATCCAACTCTAAAGATTGAGATCAAGAGCTAGAAGCAAAAATGACAGTTAAAATATTTTAAAAAGAAGGTAGAGGAGTGACACATGATGCGGAAGATTCCAGAATATGGACTTCATTACAAGCTTACCTCGCGCTCCACTGAAGTATGACTCTATATGGGTTATTGTGGATAGGCTGACAAAATCAGCCCATTTTCTTCCAGTCAGGACTACTTATTCAGCTGAGGACTATGCGAAGTTACATATCAAGGAGATAGTAAGACTTCATAAGGTTCCCACATCTATTAACTCAAACACAGGAGCTCAGTTTACAGCTAACTTCTGGAAATCATTCCAGAAGGGATTGGAGACACAGGTGAGTCTTAGTACAACATCTCACCCTCAGACTGGCGGACAGGCCGAGCGTACTATTTAGACGCTAGAAGATATGTTGTGGGCCTGTGTTATTGACTTCAGAGGTAGCTGGGACGATCATTTTCCACTTATCGAGTTTGCCTAATATAGTAGCTACCATTCTAGTATTCAGATGGCACCGTATGAGGCCTAGTACGGCAAGAAGTGCAAGTCACCTATTGTTTGAGTTGATGTTGGTAAAACTAAGTTAATCATCCCAGATGCGATGCAGCAAGCCGTTGATAAAGTGAAGCTTATTCAGGAGAGATTAATGGCAGCCCAGAGTCGGCAGAAATCATATGCAGATAATCGACGTCGACACTTAGAATTTCAGGTTGGTGACTGGGTGTTCCTGAAAGTGTCACCCATGAAAGGTGTTATGAGATTTGGCAGGAAAGGGAAGCTAAGCCCGAGATATATTGGACCTTATCAGATTGTCCGTAGCGTAGGCCAGGTTGCCTACGAGTTAGACCCACCGGCTGATTTGGAAGCAGTGCATCCAGTTTTTCACGTGTCAATGCTTCGCAAATGTATAGGCGATCCTTCCAGAGTATTCCCCGTAGATGATGTCCAAGTAACAGAGGAATTATCCTACGAGGAGCAGCCTATAGCCATACTTGATCGGCAGGTTAGGAGGTTACGAACTAAGGACGTGGCTTCAGTCAAAGTATTATGGCGAAACAACAATAGGGAAGAGATGACCTGGGAAGCCGAGGACGAGATGAAAGACAAGTATCCTTACTTGTTCTCTACGCCTACAGGTAACTCAAACTCCTCACTTGATTATATAAATTTCCTGATGAACTATATGCTATAACGATAAGGGAGACTTCCTCAAAATTCGTATAGAACGTCACAGGACCAAATTCAACATTCGAGGACGAATGTTCTAAAGGGGGGGGGGGGGGGGGGAGAATGTTAGACCCCGTATTTTATACGTCGAGTTATTCGCGAACGAATCGACGTGAGATAGAAACCTCGAATTTTTAATTTCTAAACTAGAACTAATCGGTTATAAATTTTACTTAGTATAAAAATGTTATTGGAGATTAGGAACTACTTAATTGTGGTGTTAATTAAAATTTTGTGACAACCATGAACCAAGAAGGAACACCAACGTGCAATACACAAAAGATGACTCAAAGTCATCTAAAACAAGGCTATTATGGAAGACATACACATATGCATTTAATGTTGATTCATCCACTACACTTTCATTATATTGTGGACAATTAAATTGGAATAAATATACATGTAATACTCGGCCAAGATGGCTGAAAATTGTAGGAGAAAAAGTTGAAGTATGCAATTGAATAATGAAGGCATGCATTATTTTATGAAGACATAACATGTTGGAGGAATCATTTCATATTTAAATATTGACCATTCATCTTGTATGATTGCAATGGACAAAGGGTAGTGTATGAATCATCCACCACACATGCAATTGTCTTGTAAACAATTGAAAAGAAAGAAGAAAGGAGAGACGGGGGGGGGGGGGGGGGGGGGGGGCTCGGCCAAGAGGCTAGCCGAAAGTTGAAGGGAAAGAATTAGAATTTTAGTGTAAAGTTTATTTGAGTGGCTCAATGTCATGAGTGGAGCATGTGGCCACCTTGTAGGAATCATAGTTTAACCAAATAAGGACTAAGGAGATCAGCAAATACATTCATTTCGACTACACAACACAAAGAAAGAAAACCTAAACCTAGAGAGAGAAAGCTCTCAGCCACCATGGCTGATTTTTGAGCTCTTGAGTCTTGATCCAAAAATTATTTTCCAAGGTGTTTCAAACCTTTAGAAGCTCCCTAGAAACGTGAAGATAGTCATTGGAGAAACAAGAACCATTTTCATTTCAATTCACAAACTCTAGCCAAGTTGAGAAGTCAAGTTGTCAAGGTAAGATCTAACTTTCTTTTTCATGTATTAAGGGTGATGTAGATGTGTAAATATAAGTTGTATGCATGAAATAAGGTGTGTTGATGTGGGAACATGATATTAACCATGAGGTTATAGGTGTTGATGTTGAAGTATGGTTGTAACTTGATGAACATGAATCGCATGCATAAAATCATGAATGTTGGTGTTGGAATGACTATGTGGCCGAGGGGACTGTTTTGGTGGAATTAATGAACTAATTTTCTTTAATAAATATGGTTGTTACTATCATAGATCTCATGGTAAAAAGTAATGAAAAGAATTGGAAGGTTAAAAGTGAAGTTGTGTTAGTATGAAAATAATTGAATCTATGATTTTATGTGAGTGATGTTGAAGCATGTTGAAACCGTGTATGGACTGTTTTTGTAAGAAGTTAGTGAACTGATTTTACTTGATATTTTGATTGTTATTGTCATGAATTTTATGATGGAAATGAAGGTGTTTAATGGTTGGAGCTGAAACCAAAGTCGTTTGTGAGTTGTTGTAAGGATTATAGAGATGACGATGTAGCTTAGTTGCGTATGAATTGATGTTGTACTTGTCGTGTGGATAGCTGGTCATAATTTACTGAAATTATATGAAAATAATACATGAAATAATGTGTAAGAATCAGATGTGGCTTGCTTAGTATGTTCGTAAACGTTTGCAAGAATTCCGAACATTTTTATGTTGTCGGTTAGGGACTGTTTTGGACATGTTGTTGGTTAGGGACTGTTTTGGACGTGTTGTTTTGGCTAAGTTGGAAAAACTAATTATAGTTAAGAATATACATCATGTTGTCATAGTGGTTGGGATGTTATAGAATTGTTTCGACGAAATGTTATGACTATAGACTAACAAGAATAAATTGGACGTGTCGAAATCGCATGTAGACTATTATTGGGTGTTGTAATGTGCGGACTGTTTTGACACGTTGTTGTTATTCTTATTGAGCTTGTGAGATTAATGATAATTAAGATTATGCATTGTGTTGGATAGGCTGTTATAATTTGTTACATGCAAACGTTAAGGCTACGAACTATTAGAAGTAACTTGAGAATGTAGTAGCCGTATGTGAATCGTTATTGCATGTTGTGAATGTGGGCTGTTTGGGATATTGTGTGGGCTGTCCGGATTGGTATTGAACACATAATTATTGATGTTGGATTGGTTGTATGTGGTTGGTTTGGATACAAGAGAAAACGTCGTCTAAACATCTAGAAAGGAGTTACTAACGTTAGAATACGTTTTGAATCTCCCCGTAACTTAAACGTAGTTGTTGGCATCTTAATACAGGTTGAAGTATTATTGGGCAGCGTATACATATTGTGTGACGAATAAGCGCTAAAGGTATGTGAAGCTAACCCTTCTTTCTTTTTGGCATGATCGTTGTGAAATGAATATACGATATATATATGATTCCAAAGGAAATTCCTATTCTTAGAGCCACTAGGATGGCTATTGATCTTGATTCCCATAACTTATGTTTTGTTTTATATATTGATATGTACACATGATTTCAAAGTTCCATTTTGATATGATCCACAGGGACATCCGAAAGGTATATGGTATGACTATTATTTGAAATTGCGAACGATGGTTCGTGTTGACTATCCTATTGAGTCCTTAAAAATGTTTTGAACTGCATATAGTTTCTCACTACTCTGCTCATGCATACCTCAATATATCTTTCACCGAGTCCCGGGCCGGGTATGTTATCGTGCACACTTCCACTGCATTGTTCACCGAGTCCCTCACTAGAGGGCCGAGTACGGTATATATATGTATTTGTTGTTATGCTGTGTTATGGTGTTATGCTGTGTTATGGTGTTATGCTGTGTTACGGAGTAATGCTGTGTTACGGAGTTATATTATATTCTGGAGTATGCTGTGTTATGGCGCCAGAGACGGGGTGGCGACCATGTTCACCGAGTTCCATAAAGGGGCCGGATATGATATATGATATTGACATGCACGAGTTATGTTTCAAAAACAAGTATTTGGTATTCTGGTTATTGTACTCGTTACCTATACTCCTTATTCAGTTATGATCCTGTTTAATATATTTCATGCTTTACATGCTCAGTACATATTCCGTATTGACCCCCTTTCTTCGGGGGGGGGGGGGGGGGGGGCTGCGTTTCATGCCCGCAGGTACAGACAGTCGGTTTGCTGACCCTTCAGCATAGGACTCCTACTCAGCTATCTTGGAGAACTCCGTTGTTCCGGAGTTTAGACCTCTAATACATATCTCATGATATATGAATATATATATATATATATATGAATATGGTTATCCAGGGGTACGACGGGGCCCTGTCCCGTCATATGTTACGTTACGGTTGATACTCTTAGAGGTCTGCAGACATATGTGTGGGTTGTGTATGGGTTCTGTTCAGCTGTGTCTATACGATGTGCTATGGTATGATGTTCGTCTATAGTGGCAGCCTTGTCGGCTTGCATATGATATTGATATGTGATGGCAGCCTTGTCGGCTTGCATATGATATTGATATGTGATGGCAACCTTGTCGGCTTGCTTTTATATGAATAATTATGCGACAAATCTGAGACCATGGTTTGGTCATTATGAGTCCCATATGGTGTTTGTTGTGGACTGAACATGTTACTAACAGGAGTGTATATGAGTGCCTAGTTCGGGTACTTAGTCACGGCCTACGGGGTTGGGTCGTGACAACTGTACATAGATATGGTTAAGCATGCGAGAGTATAGAGGGACATTTATCATATATGGATCGGGTTGCACGCCGCAACACATGTTCAGATAATGTTTGATGATAAGGTAACCAGGACTATGGTAGGGTATACAGACCTAGTAAAGATCGCAAGAAGATGAAGAGGTATGTATACATATGCTATATTTCCATCGGTAGTTCAAAAATGCCAAGTTGATTCTTATTCTTCTCATCTTTAGTATATGGCTATTTTGTTGCACTTTCCGCCTTGCATACTCAGTACATTGCTCGTACTGACGACCCTTTGCTGGGGGCACTGCGTTTCATGCCCGCAGGTCTTGAGATACAGTTTGACAGATCTTTTAGTAAGGATACCAGCTCAGCAGGCAGAGTCGTGGCGCTCCACGTGCTTCGGAGTTGCCCTGTGAGTCAACATGGCTGTATATGCATTTGCATAGGTATGGTGGGGCCCTGTTTCGGCCACTTTATGTCATGTACTCCTATAGAGGCTCGTAGACAGATATGCACAGTTAGATATCTTATAATTATCTCGACTTATACTATGCTGTATCATTATTATGGATAGCCTTACCGGCACATGCACTCGAGATTAGTTTGAAGACGTAAGTATGTTATCTTTTGGGCTTGTGCCCCTATGGCTTATAGTACCTTGGTTTTATGTTGCCTTTCGATATACAGAAAACATGAGTTACAGTTTGGTTTGCTCGGTTCCCGTAGGGTGCCGAGTGCCAGTCACGCCTTACCAAGGTTGGGGTGTGACAAAACCTAACATTTAAAATCAAATAAAACAAAATCCATTAAGGTTTTTTCAGTCATGTATCCGTTGAAATTCGAAAAAGTAGTGTGAAAGAAGCAAGTTATACCTCATTTGGCTTCGGTGCTGAGTGAAAGAGGAAGAAGCATGAAAATGCTCTCCTTAAAAAGACCCAACATGACTGCCATGCCTGCGATAACTCTGAGAATTTGCCAAAAATGGCGATATACGTAAGAGAGAGGCGAGTCTCCTCTAGGCGGCTAGGGTTTCTTAAAGAAACCTTGGCAAAAATACAAATGACCCCCTTAGGGGTCTGTTTGTCTGAAGAGAAGGGGTTAAATACCCGGGGCGTGGGCCGGGTCTGGCCTTATTGGGCTGGACTCGGTCCAAAATAAAAAAAGAGGGGGTGGCCTTATACATTTATGTGTATATTATACATATATATATATGTGTATGTATCATATATATATATATATATATATATATATATATATATATATATATATATATATATATATATATATATATATATATATATATATATATTAATGCACATATATATGCATAAGGGAAAAAAATGCGAACTAGTGCGCATGTAAAAAAAAGATTGATTATTAAACAATTAAATTAAAACCAAATAACAAATCAATTCAAAAACACGAATGATTTTCACAAAAATATTGGATTTATAGGTGTGGCCTCAATAGAATTAAAACATGAAATTTGTTATTTCAATTATGGTCTTATTTGACTAACTAATTGATTATTTCAACTGTAGTCATAGTTACACCTACAATAAGCAATTTATAAATATAATTATAATTAATTATTTAAATCAATTATAATTATTTTGAGAATTTTCCATGCAGAAATTAAAATTGGGGGTAAAAATGACTATTTATTTCAATCAATCAATTTTCCTTGAATTTTAAAGAAAATGGGGTAAATATTTGCTGATTAATTTCTTATAATTGCATAATTAAATAAATAATTGTTCCACACTATTTTCTGGTTGAAATTAGTAAAATGCAACATTAATTGCTGTGAAATAATTTCCAAATGATTTGTTATAGAAATTACTTCACCAAACAATAAAGGTAAAATATTATCTGCATAGTTTATAAAATCATCCTGATTTTCTAAAAGAAAACATATATTACCCCATTTAATATTCAAGTGCTTTGAGCCGTTAAAATAAATTATGAGAGGTCAAAAGTTAGGTGTCAAGAACTGCCCCTTCGATGTTCGGGGATGGTGGGATCATTCCCCAGCAACGAAATTTGACTAACCCTGATTTTTGACTGACCCAAGTCATATTCCCCCTCATTTTGATGCAATTTTCAAAATATATGGCCGGACCATGGTTTCTAGGTTTCCTACATATCTCAGGTTTCATGAGAATTTAGGCCATTTGTAGTACAACTCAATTATGACTTCTAAATGCATATCAAAGAAAATTCTCGGATTCCCCAGCTGCCAAGCTGGGAAGTCCGGTGTGATTGGTGAAAGTGTGACTGACTCTCTGGCATTGAGTCCACCTACATATCCCTGTTTTTGGGAATCAAGTCACTTGTAGTTCGACTCGATCGGAGGAAAAAGACACCCCTTATGTGGGAAGGCCTTTAGATGTTCCAGTGTGTGTCCGACCGGTTACGGAATAATAAAACAAACAAAGCACGCAAGCAAATAAACAGTTTTGTGTGGCTGAGCATCGTGGGGAGGGATCTTCGAAGTCCTAGCTGGAGTGTTAGACCCCGTATTTTATACGTCGAGTTATTCGCGAAGGAATCTGCGTGAGATAGAAACCTCGGATTTTAATTTCTAAACTAGAACTAATCGGTTATAAATTTTACTTAGTATAAAAATGTTATTGGAGATTAGGAACTACTTAATTGTGGTGTTAAGTAAAAATTAGTGGCAACAATGAGCCAATATGAACATTAACATGCCATGTCCAAAAGATGACTCAAAGTCATCTAAAACAAGGCTATTATGGAAGACATACAAATATGCATTTAATGTTGATTCATCCACTACGCTTTCATTATATTGTGGACAATTAAATTGGAAGAAATATACATGTAATACTCGGCCAAGATGGCTGAAAATTGGAGGAGAAAAAGTTGAAGCATGCAATTGAATATTGAAGCATCCATTACTTTATGAAAGCATGCATTATTTTATGAAGACATAACATGGTGGAGGAATCATTTCACATTAAATATTGACCATTCATCTTGTATGATTACAATGGACAAGGGTTAGTGTATGAATCATCAACTACACATGCAATTTTCTTGTAAACAATTGAAAAGAAAGAAGAAAGGAAACAAAGATGGACAATTCAGCCAACACCTAGCCGAAAGTAGGAGAAAAAGAAATGGAAATTTTGTGTAAAGTTAACGGAGTGACTCAATGCCATGAGTGGAGAATGTGTCCACCTTATAGGAATCATAGTTTAACCAAATAAGGACTAAGGAGATCAGCAAATACATTCATTTCAACTACACAACACAAAGAAAGAAAACCTAAACCTAGAGAGAGAAAGCTCTCGGCCAAGCTTGGCTGATTTTGAGCTCTTTGAGTCTTGATCCAAAAATTATTTTCCAAGGTGTTTCAACCCTTTAGAAGGTCCCTAGAAACGTGAAGATAGTCATTGGAGTAACAAGAACCATTTTTATTTCAATTCACAAACTCTAGCCAAGTTGAGAAGTCAAGTTGTCAAGGTAAGATCTAACTTTCTTTTTCATGTATTAAGGGTGATGTAGATGTGTAAATATAAGTTGTATGCATGAAATAAGGTGTGTTGATGTTAGAACATGATAGTAAACATGAGGTTATAGGTGTTGATGTTGAAGTATGATTGTAACTTGATGAACATGAATCGCATGCATAAAATCATGAATGTTGGTGTTGGAATGACTATGTGGCCGAGGGGACTGTTTTGGTGGAATTAATGGACTAATTTTATTTAATAAATGTGGTTGTTACTATCATAGATCTCATGGTAAAAAGAATGAAAAGAATTGGAAGGTTAAAGGTGAAGTTGTGTTAGTATGAAAATAATTGAATCTATGATTTTATGTGAGTGATGTTGAAGCATGTTGAAACCGTGTATGGACTATTTTTGTAAGAAGATAGTGAACTGATTTTACTTGATATTTTGATTGTTATTGTCATGAATTTTATGATGGAAATGAAGGTGTTTAATGGTCTGAGTTGAAACCAAAGTCGTTTGTGAGTTGTTGTA
Source organism: Lycium barbarum (assembly GCF_019175385.1). NCBI lineage: Eukaryota > Viridiplantae > Streptophyta > Magnoliopsida > Solanales > Solanaceae > Lycium > Lycium barbarum. The sequence continues at coordinate 49,939,293 of NC_083338.1, read as the reverse complement.
AGGATTATAGAGATGACGATGTAGCTTAGTTGCTTATGAATTGATGTTGTACTTGACGTATGGATAGCTGGTCATAACTTACTGAAATTATATGAAAAGAAGACATGAAATAATGTGTAAGAATCATGTGTGGTTTGCTTAGTATGTTTGTAAATGTTTGCAAGAATTCCGAACATTTTTATGTTGTCGGTTAGGGACTGTTTTGGACATGTTGTTGGTTAGGGACTGTTTTGGACTTGTGTTTTCGTTAAGTTGGAAAAAATAATTAGAGTTAAGAGTATACATCATGTTGTCATGGTGTTTGGGCTGTTCTAAAGTTGTTACATGAAAACGTTAAGGCTACGAACAATTAAGAGTAACTTGAGAACGTAGTAGCCGTATGTGAATCGTTATTGCATGTTGTGAATGTGGGCTGTTTGGGATATTGAGTGGGCTGTCCGGATTGGTATTGAACACATAATTATTGATGTTGGATTGGTTGTATGTGGTTGGTTTGGATACAAGAGAAAACGTCGTCTAAACATCTAGAAAGGAGTTACTAACGTTAGAATACGTTTTGAATCTCCCCGTAACTTAAACGTAGTTGTTGGCATCTTAATACAGGTTGAAGTATTATTGGGCAGCGTATACATATTGTGTGACGAATAAGCCCTAAAGGTATGTGAAGCTAACCCTTCTTTCTTTTTGGCATGATCGTTGTGAAATGAATATACGATTCCAAAGGAAATTCCTATTCTTAGAGCCACTAGGATGGCTATTGATCTTGATTCCCATAACTTATGTTTTGTTTTATATGTTGATATGTACACATGATTTCAAAGTTCCATTTTGATATGATCCACAGGGACATCCGAAAGGTATATGGTATGACTATTATTTGAAATTGCGAACGATGGTTCGTGTTGACTATCCTATTGAGTCCTTAAAAATGTTTTGAAATGCATATAGTTTCTCACTACTCTGCTCGTGCATACCTCAATATATCTTTCACCGAGTCCCGGGCCGGGTATGTTATCGTGCATACTTCCACTGCATTGTTCGCCGAGTCCCTCATTAAAGGGCCTGGTACAATATATATATATATATTTTGGAGTTATGCTGGGTTATGGTGTTATGCTATGTTATGATGTTAGGCTGTGTTACGGAGTTATGCTGTGTTACGGAGTTATATTATATTCTGGAGTATGTTGTGTTATGGCGCCAGAGATGGGGTGGCGACCATGTTCACCGAGTCCAATAATGGGGCCGGATATGATAGATGATATTAATGTGCATGATTTATGTTTCGAAAGCAAGTATTTGGTATTCTGATTATGATACTCATTTTCTGTACTCTTATTTCAGTTATGATCCTGTTTACTGTATTTTATACTTTACATGCTCAGTACATATTCCGTACTGACTCCCTTTCTTCGGGGGCCTGCGTTTCATGCCCGCAGGTGTAGATATTCGCTTTGGTGATCCGTCAGCTTAGGATTTCCCTTCTGCTATTTTGGAGAGTTCCGTTGTTCCGGAGCCCAGATTTAGTATAGATCCTTTCTGATCTAAATATATGCATATGTTGACTATGGGTACGACGGGGCCCTGTCCCGTCATATTTACTGTTGAAACTCTTTTAGGTCTGTGGACATATGTGTGGGTTGTGTATGGGTTCTGTTCAGCTGTGTCTATACGATGTGCTGTGGTACGATGTTCGTCTATAATGATAGCCTTGTTGGCTTGCATATGATATTGATATGTGATGGCAGCCTTGTCGGCTTGCTTTTGTATGTATAATTATGCGACAAATTTGAGACCATGGTTGGTCGTTATAAGATCCATATTGAGTTTGTTGTGAAAAGAACATATAGCTAAAGAACATGTATACGGGTGTCCAGGTCGGGCACCAGTCACGGCCTACGGGGTTGGGTCGTGACACGGAGAGCTTGACTCTCATGGGCACCTTATATCGACCAGTTGCGTAAGAAAAAGTTCCACGTTTGCTCCACAATCTGCCTGGATTTGATTTGATTTGATCAACCTGCTCTTTGGCGGCTACCAATCTGCTTCCATCTGCTGAGTAACATTGGCTTTTTGAATGACGAATATTGCGGTCTCATGATTAGATTTATATCGCCTTGTCTTTTGAGCAAATACTGCGGTCTCATGACCGGTTTTACATCGCTTTGCTGTCTTGTTACATCCCACAATTTATATGCAGGGCCTTTTCGGCAATTGAAATAAAATGCCCTCTTGGCATATCTGTATGAATGGCCTTCTTGGCGATTGAAATAAATAGCCTTCTTGGTAGTTTGAAATACATGGCCTTCTCGGCAGGTTTGTATGAATAACCCTCTTGGTATGCTAGAAAAAGCGATGGCCCTCTTGGCAGTTTGTATGAATGGCCCTCTTGGCAATAGGAAAATAAATATGCAATGGCCCTCTTGGCAGTTTGTATGAATGGTCCTCTTGGCAACAGGAAAATAAATATGCAATGACCCTCTTGGCAGTTAAGAAGAAATGATGTGAATGACAGCTATGGCCCCTTCGACTAATCGTCTTTCTTTCGTCCTTTACTCCGGCTGCGACCCTCTCGGTCGGATGTTCTGTATTATTTTACTATGACCCTTTTGGTCAAGCACTTGCCATTGTGGCAGTTTCTAAGCATTCTGTAGAAATTTTGGCTTAATATTTTGCCCTTTTGGCATTCAAAGTCTTTCATATCCCTTATGACTAGATATTTTCCCATTGGGCACTCAAAACCTTACAACCCTTGTGGCCAGATATCTTGCTCTTATGGCCTTTTGATCTTTTATAGCCCCCGTGGCCGGATACTTAACCCTCATGGTATTCTGGTTTTCCTAGCCTTTGTGGCTTCTGTCCTTGGTGGTAATTAAAATATTTCATAGCCCTCGTGGCTGGTCATATACTCCGGAAGCCGGATCTCAACAACGGTCTGGACCTTTTTTAGCCAAATGTTTCCTGCACAGGAAACAAGGTTAGAAAAAAGATCGGCTTGCGATGTCCTGGGGACCTGCATAAAAAATGGGTTGGTTTTCTCCTTATTTTAAGTTGATCCGTATTACCGGCACTGTTGTATCTTCGGCTTTCTGGACCCGAAACCCCTTTAGCTTTGGTATTAGAAAGATAAACCTATTTTCATTATGCAGAAAAATTATTTTTTGTAATGCTACCCTAAGGGTATCTATTTTGTGGAAAAAATAAAAGCATCTTTGATTTTCATGACATGCGTTCTGAATAGGGGAGATCCTTTCTTCCGTGACTGGGGTTTTTGCTTCCTTACGCGGAATTTTTTAGACCTTTTCTTAAAAATTCTGCCCCGGTTTAAATTTTGATCTATCAATTCTTATGCTGAATCTTCCAGGTAATTTTTAGGTCTCCTCAAAATTTCACCCCCAGTTTAGAGTCTTGGGTTAGCTGAATTTTTGTAGTGACTTGACGGCGTGAATTCTTGAGGTCCTCTCAAACGTTTTGCCCCAGTCGAGCATGCAACAGTCCTTGCTCCTTTGTGAAGTCTTATCTCTGAGCTCAAAGATGCGAGCGAGCTCAAAGAGCGCCTACGTATCTTATCGCAGTAGGAGTTCAGGTCGAACGTAGTTCAGAAATAAAATAATGAATTTTTGGGTTTTACTAATAAAGTGACTGGGTCATAGATGGACTGCTTACTTATCCCATTGGGGAAATCAGGTCATTGCATAGTTCATGTTACAGAAGATGTTTTGTTTTAGCCTATCTATTACAAAACAATTACAAGCAAAAGGAAACAACCAATACAAGCAAATGGAATAATGATTACAAGCAAAGAGTACTATTACAAACTAAGAAGCTCCTTCTTCATGCATAGTAGCGCTTGATTGCATTTGAGTTGATCGGTTTTAGCGACTCTTGACTGTCCATTTCCACCAGTACTACTGCTCCTCCAAAGAGTATTTTGCGGACCACATAAAGACCTTTCTAGTTGGGAGCAAACATCCCTTTATATTCCTCTTGATGTGGAAAAATACTTTTGAGCACCAGTTGGCCGATCTGAATGAGTCTGGTTCTGAATCGTTTGTTGATAGCTCTTGCCATTCTTTGCTGGTACAATTAACCGTGACATGCAGCAACCATCCTTTTCTCATCAATTAAGGCCACTTGCTCATATCGAGCTCGAACCCATTCAGTGTCGTCTAATTCTACTTCTTGAATGATTCTCAAGAAAGGTATCTCAACTTCAGTGGGTATGACTGCTTTAGTTCCATAGACCAGCAAGTATAGAGTTTCTCCCGTTGAAGTTCTGGTCGTAGTACGGTATCCTAGTAAAGTATAAGGAAACTGCTCGTGCCAACCCTTATGATTATCAGTCATTTTCCTCAATATCCTCTTGATATTTTTGTTGGCTGCTTCTACAGCTCCGGTCATTTTTGGCCGTTAAGCTGTTGAATTTCGATGGGTAATCTTGAATTACTCACAGATATCCTTCATCAGGTGGTTATTCAGATTTGCTCCGTTGTCTGTTATGATGGACGCGGGCATACCAAATCTGCATACGATGTGGTTTCGCACAAAGTCCGCCACTACATTCTTTGTTATTGATTTGTGAGATGTTGCTTCCACCCACTAGGCGAAATAGTCAATGGCAACCAAGATAACCCGGTGGCCATTCGAGGTTGCGGGTTCAATGGGTCCAATAAATCCATACCTCAAGCGACGAAAGGCCATGGTGAGCTCATAGCATTAAGCTCACTTGGAGGGACTTTGATCAGATCACTATGGATCTGGCATTGATGGCACCTTTGCACATATTTGCAGAAATCACTCTCCATAGTCATCCAATAATATTTGGCTCGTAGAATCTTCTTTACTAGTATGAATCCATTCATATGGGGTCTACATACCACATGTACTTCTTCTAGAAGTCTGGTGGCTTCGCCGACATCTACACATCTAAGCAGACCTAAATCTGGCATCCGTTTGTACAGTACTTCTTTGTTTAGAAAGAAACCATTCGCCATTCTCCAGATGGTCTTCTTTTGTCCATTTGTAATGCCTTCGGGGTATTGCCGTCCTTCTAGTTACATTTTGATATCGATGTACCGTGGCTTGCCATATGGTTCATCTTCCATATGGAAACAATGGGCATGCCCTTCTTTCAGACTTATCCTTAGCGGGTTGATGTGACTACTTTCATGATGTTGGATCATTGACGCTATTGTGGCCAGTGCATCAACAAATTCATTCTGAGCCCTTTGGCGTATGTCGAAACTCAATCTTTCTGAACTTCTTACAAAATCTTTATGCAAGTTCACATATGGTAAGATCTTTTCATTCTTAGCGGCCCATTCGCTTTGTACTTGATGAATCAGTAGGTCAGAATCTCCAATGACTAATAATTAATTGATGTCCATATCCAGTGCCATTCTGAGACCTAGGATGGAGGCCTCGTATTCAGCCATGTTGTTGGTACAATGGAATTTGAGCTTAGCAGCCATGGGTAGTGTTGCCAATTTTCTAATATCAAAATCTCTCCGATTCTGAAACCTTTGTAATTCACTACCTTGTCAAAGAACAATTTCCAGCCAGTATAGGATTTTGTTGCTCTTTCTTCTATAGCCAACACCCCTTCGTCTAGGAAATGGGTTCGAAGTGGTCCAAGTTCTTCATCCACCAGGCTCGCGGCTAGTAAGTCAGCCAAAGCCTGTTCTTTGACGGCTTTCTGGGCTTTGTATACAATGTCGAATTCACTCAACAACATCTACCATTTGGCTAACTTCCCAATGGGCATGGGCTGACGGAATATATACCTCAATGGATTCATCTTGGATATGTAGTGAGTGGTATATGAAGACAAATAATGCCTCAATTTCTTAGCTACCCAAGTTAGAGCACAACAAGTTTTTTCCAATAGCGTGTACCTGTCCTCGCAGGTTGTGAACTTTTTGCTCAGATAATAAATGGCACGCTCCTTTTTCCCTTCTTCATCATGCTGTCTTAACACACACCCGAATGTCTTTTTAGCAACTGACAAATACAACAACAAAGGACTCCCAGACCTTAGTGGTACCAGGACTGGCGGGTTGGACAAGTATCTCTTGATAGTGTCGAATGCCTCTTGGCATTCCTCCATCCATTTTGTAGGAGTGTCCTTTTTCAAAAGCTTGAGGAGAGCTATGAACCGCCCGATGTAATTTAGCCTTCGCATGAAACTCGTGACATCTTCTTAGTTTTCGGAGGAGGCAACTCTTGGATTGATTTGATCTTTGTTGGGTCTAGCTCTATGCCCCTTCGGCTGACTATGAATCCCAGTAACTTTACAGCTGGTACTCCGAACGCACATTTGGCCGAGTTCAATTTCAAATTAAACTTCCAGAGTCTGTCGAATAATTTCCTCAAGTGTGTGGTATGCTCCGAACTTTCTCTTGACTTGATAATGACATCGTCTATATAGACTTCAATCTCTCTATGGATCATGTCATGGAAAATGGTAGTCATTGCCCTCATGTATGTTGCGCCGGCGTTCTTGATGCCAAAGGGCATTGCCCTGTAGTGGTACACTCCCCATGGGTGATGAAATATGTCTTCTCGGCATACTCTCTATCCATTAAAATCTTATGGTAGCCAGCGAAACAATCTATAAATGATTGCAACTCGTGCTTGGCACAATTGTCTATGAGTATATGGATGTTCGGGAGTGGAAAATTAACCTTTGGGCTAGGCTTGTTAAGTTCTCGGTAATCCACGCAGATTCTTATCTTGCCATCTTTCTTGGGCACCAGGACTATATTGGCTAGCCATGTGGGGTAGGATGTCACTTCCACCACTCCGGACTCAATCTGTTTCTCCACCTCGTCTTTGATTCGGATACTAAAATCTGGTTTGAATTGTCGGGTTTTCTGCTTTACTGGAGCAAATCCCTCATTGATAGGTAGCCTGTGAGACACTATGTTAGTACTTAGCCCTGGCATGTCGGCGTATGATCATGCGAAGACGTCCATGAACTCCCTTAGCAAACTTATCAATTTCTCCTTGAGAGGGGTATCTAGGTGTGCACTTATCCTCGTCTCTCTGACATCCTCTTCATCATCTAGATTTATGGCTTTTGTTTCATCCAAGTTTGACTTCTGGTCATTCTCCAATTGTTCTACTTCTTCTGTGAGACCCTCGGGTAGCATTTTGGTCTCGTCATATTCCTCATTTTCTTCTTCATCTGCACTGCCCGACTCATTCATTTTGCAACATGTCATGACATTTAAGGTTGCTTTATTTTTTTTATTACTGAAAAGAAATTCAAGGAAAATTATGTTAGTATAAAACATGCATGCAACAAATAAAATAGTTTTAATAAACCGAGGCTTTCATTAATTTAAAAATATTAGTAGTACAAACTGTGGTCCTAGCTTAGGTCAAGCCATTTTCATTTTTGAAAACATTACGAGGTATGTAACAAAGAGGGTGAGTAATTGGGCCTCGGTTGATTCTCTCTATTTTCTAAAATAAATTCATCTTTCTCTACCGAAGAGACAACAGCGGGGTAGAGGTAAACAAAGAGGGTGAGTAATCAGGCCTCGATTTATTCTCCTTATTTTCCAAAATAAATTCATCTTTCTCTACCGAAGAGACAGTGGCGGGGTAGAGGTCCAGTTGGACAGCTGCTCGCCCGGTTCTGCCTCTCTGATGCTAGGTGCTTCAGCACATTCTTCCAGAATCATGGAGCAATCTTCCTTTTGGAATAGCATCCTTATCCCTTCTTCAATGTCAGCATCCACAGGCATAGGCATTTTGTGGTAGAATGACTGGTAGAGATTAGGAATGGGGTTTGCAAAGATCCGCAACCTCTTTTTTTTTCCTGATAGGCATCTCTTCCTCTATTGGGACGTAACCAAGCCCAATGCAAAATTTATTTTGAAAGATAGGGATGGGCTTAGTGATGCCCTCTAAATGCTTCCCTAAACCTTTTTTTGGGTTCAAATCCGTTGAGAATCATGGTAGAAGCAATCATTTTATAAACCATCGGCATGGGAGTTTCCATGGAGTCTATCTTATGGGCTGCTCCTACTAACTCCACGACACGAAAATTTGTTCCTCTGGGTGTGGCTTCAATGACAGGTACGGAATTTTCCGGATAATTGTGCATGCTGGCTTCTCCGTGCATCACCACTTCCTCTCCTTCTCAGACAAATTTTACAGATTGGTGGAGCGAGGATGGTACTGCCCCTGCCATATGAATCCATGGTCTTCCCAGAAGCAAATTGTAATTGGCGGGTATTTCCATGACTTGGAATTCAGTGGTGAACTTAGCAGGTCCTATATGAATATCCAAATCAACTCCTCTAGTGGCGTCACAACGTCCTTCGTCAAATGCTCTTATGTTAGTTTGGCTTTGCCGAATCTTTCCAAGGTCATACCCTAGCTGAGTCAAAGTGGATTCGGGCTAAATGTTAAGTCCTGCCCCATTGTCAATTAACACCCGGGTTACCACTTTGTTGCGACACATGATAGTGATGTGCAACGCTTTGTTATGATTTATGCCTTCCTTAGGCAATTCTTTTTCTGTGAAGGCAATTTGATGTTCCTCCATAATATGGGCGACCATCTCGGCCAGGTTTTCACTGCTTGTTCTAGCTGGGACATGAGTTTCCTCCAACACCTTCATTAGAGCCAGGCGGTTTTGGGGTGAACTTTGAAGAAATGCTAACACCAATGTCTGGGCCGGCGTCTTCTTTAAATGCTCAATAATGGAGTATTCTTTCGGCTGCATTCGGCGCCAAAAGTCTTCGGCTTCAACTTCAGTGATAGTCCTTTTCTGATTACCCTCCTTTCAGGGTGCCCCTTGGGCTAGGTCTTTCTGAGTATAACATCTTCTTGATCTCGTGATAACATGTGCGGTGGTAATTTGGAATACAAACTCTTTTCGAGGTGGCGCTGGAGTCACCTGAGCAATGTGTGGTGTCACTAGTGTAGGGATTAACACCTTGAATTGCGGGCGTTCTTGCAGGGACAGTGATGCTACTGTGCGTTCAAGTTCTTCCATAGAATCACGGATTGTGGGCCTTCCTGTGACCCAGTCTTCTTCTTTCTCGATCACGTGAATCACATTGTTTCCATGGTTTGGTAAATGATTGGTGTTCACATTTGGAGGGGTCGTTTGGAGCACAATTTCTTTCCGGTCAATCAAATCCTGCATTTTGTACTTGAGATTAATGCAATCCTCAGTACTGTGCCCTATGCCATTAGAGTCATAGGCATATGTCTGGTCGGCTCGGTAAAACCAGTTCTTTGGATCCACGGCCTTTTGCAGAAGTACTTGAATCATTCCAGCCGCAATTAACCGTTTAAACAAATCGATTCGAGATTCCATCAGCGGAGTAGCGCATTATAGGCATTTAGTGGGGGTTGATTCTGGTAGGTATTGGGTTGGTTATTTTGTGGGGTACGGTAAGTAGGTGGGGGAGTCTGATAATTTAGCTGTGGAGCTTGGTAATTTGAGGGAGGTGATTGAAAGGCATTTGGTGGAGCTTGGTAGTTTTGCAGTGGTGGTTGGAAGGTCGGTTGCGCATAATATACGAGCACCGTGCTGTAAGGGATGGGTACGTAGGTATTTGGAGGAGGTGAAACATATGCTTCCATCGGGAAATCTTCCCTTCTTTTGGGCTTAGGGGTGTGGGATATGCTAGCCACGTCTTCTCTCTACTTGCGCATGAACCTTGTTGCACTTGAACCGGTAGATTTTCCGGTCATGCTTATGATTCGCTCGGTTTTGACACTGTATTCTATGGCCTCGCCCATTTCGACCGTTTCTGAGAAAGGTCTCCCTACCATTGAAAGCATTCTATCGTAGAAGTCTGTCTCTTGTGAGCGGATAAAAAACGAGACAAGTTCTTCCTCGCCTATAGGGGGTTGTACTCGGGCAGCCTCCGTCCTGTTCTCGGTGGATTTCTATTTCAATTTGTCTAAATAATACCTATCTGACACTATCTCCATATTAAAATGGAATCTTTCCATAAAACCTACAGCGAGTTCTTCCCATGTGACCCAACAACGTATATCTTGTGCTGTGAACCATTCCGAGGCTTCACCTATCAAACTTCGGCTGAACAACCTCATGATGAGCGCTTGATTATCTCGGACACCGACCAACTGGTCGCAGTAGGACCCCAGGGGCGGTTTGGGATTGCCTGTCCCGTTAAACAATTCAAAACGGGGTACTTTGAAACCTTCGGGTAAATCCAAATTGGGATGCATGCACAAATCGTCATAGCTCAGACCTGTGCCAATGAGGGTAGTCTTCATAGATCGTTTCAACATTGCGGTCATCTTCCGCTCAAGCCTTTCTTCCTGTTTTTCCTGCTCAACCTTCCATGCCTTTTCTATCTCTTCATAGTGGTCAATTTCTTGATCGGGTGAGAAGGTACATGGCATGACAGGTGTGTAGAAAGAAACAGCAAGGCGAATTCGGGTAATAGGGGTGCTTTTATCAGTTGGTAGTGGGGTGACGCTTGGTTTCATAGTGATGCCAGGGTGGGTATTTTGAGATGCTTGTTAAGAGGGGATAGAGTAGGTAGTCCTGGAAATTTGGTTGGTGTTAAGTGGAGGAGGGATATTGCTTGAGGAACCAATGTGTCCATCAATTGAGGTAAATGACATGGTGGTCACAACGTGGGGAAATGATCTGGTAGTGGTGAATTCAGAGATGGAAAAAATTGTGGGGACCTTCTTTCTTCAGCAGGGGCCTCTAGGGCAGCATTAGCGACTACTTCCTCTTGAAAATGGGCAATTTTTTCAAACATCATTTTCATGACGTCTTCAGTAGGCGATGACTCGGGCAGCTCTCGCAGAGGCGATTCTCTGAGAGCGATATCAGTAGGGGTAGTTTCGTTCTCCGAAGTACCAGTCATTTTTTCTTTGCCTTTATCTTGTAGGGATAAGGATGCTATTGCAGCTTTAGACCTTGTGAAGTATGCTAGTGTGAACACGAATCAACTTCTCTTTCTATAAGAAAATAATAACTCAAAATCAAACAAAGTTAGTTCCGTCAAATAATGGAAAGAAAAGCAAGATATCGCATATAAATGGCAGTTTAAAACACTTAGCACAGAAAGGATCATATGTTTGATTCAAATGCTCAATTGATCTGTTGTACCGGTTTTGGGTACTTAGATTTTCTTCGAGTGAGGGGGATATAATATTTATAATATATAGGGACCGAATCTTACGTAGACTGCCTACGTATCCCTCCGCGGGAAGTCAGGCCCTTCCGTAGTTCGGTTCACATCAAAATAATCTTAAACCTACCCGTGACCAGGCCTGATAGAGGCTTCCTGTGTATCCCTCCTTGGGACATTCGGTCGGCGCAGTTCTGTTTACACGGAATAGTGGGGAGAGGACAAATCCGTGTTAAATATAAAAATGGGATTCCCCTAAAACTACCCAAAAGTGACCTTTCTTTTGAGTTCAATATAGGTTGTTTGTCCGTTCAACCTTCCTGGGCCCTAAGTCTCCCAAATCCTAATACTAAGAAAGGAGCACCAACCAAAGGGCGCCTTTATAGACCAAATTTTCCAACTGAAACTTGAACACATCGCATTCTTCTATGTTATGCCCTCAAGCTCCCGAATGATATAGATACATTTTGTGGCTGCCAACTCCTTCAATTTGGTCCTTTCTGGTCCTGATGGGGCTAATCTTCCCAATGTTGACCAATTTTTGGAAGATTCTAGCATAAGAGTCTCTTAATACCGTGAAGTTGTAGCGCCAAATACGAGTGTTCCGAGTAATCCCTTCAGTTGGGATGACATTGTCATGGACCAATAGTGAATATGGCCCCCACATCTTGGTGATACTTTTTCTCATCTATCAATCTGATAAGTCTCCTTTTGAAGGCTAAACATTCATTGAGGGTATGTCCTGCCTGATCCTGGTGATAAGGGCATCTCTTATGTGCGAAGGCCGGAGGGCAAGGCAGAACTTGTCGAAGCAAACACTGACTATTCCTTTGCTTCATAATTTGATCACCATCTCCTCATTCATAACCTGCTGAGGGGAGAGTCGGTAGGGACAATCTAATGCTTTAACCGCAATAGCCCGCCATTCGGGTGAAGCTGGCCGAGCATACTCCATTTTCTCTATGGGCTCCTCCCTATGGCTTGATAACTCAGCAATACAAACGGACTCAGATCTTGGCTTGTGAATCCTTGTCTTGGACACAGTTATAGAGAATAGGCCTAGGAGGAAGTGTGCCTTGCAAGACCCTCAACCAATCCTTATATTCTACGACACAACCCGGACGAAACCTATCTTCAGCTAAGGTATCGGGACCCCAAATCATGCTACCCTTCCTTTCTCGGACACAATCCAATGCTCTTGGTGGTCCTTCAATGTCGTAGTCAGTGATGAAATCTCCCATGCATCTAATCTGGGGTACGACTTGAATTATCCCAAATTGTCGTAGAACCCGGGCAGGAGCATAAGGGAGAATCCCTCTAATTCCCATAAGCGACAAGAATAGGCACTTTCTCCCTTTAACTATAACTTCAGTAGACACGAAGCCATAGAAAATCCATTGAATGCTTTCCTCTTTCAGTCTAGGGAAAGTGAATGTAAAACTTTATCTATTTTGTTCTCCGAAATTCTGGCAGAAATCCCGGAGATTATCCCTTTCAGCGGGCTTACTCAGGTGTTGTTCACCCCTAACCTTGACCATATGCTTGAGGATCCAGCATTGCAGGAGTAAATTAAAACCATGAAAGTATATGTGATGACCTAACTTGAGGGCTATGACAAGCACCCGGAGCTAACCCACCGAGCACCTATGAACATACATCTCATAATCATTTCTGGGTGGATCATAAAAATAGCTCATGGATATCATCATTTGTAAGGACATATATCACAATATAACGGCACATCTTTATATAATCTTTAAAAATTATGTCCATAAACATAAGCCAACAAGGCTACCAAAATATAATACAACAATATGAACTGGTAACGATATGGGACTTCTAGCTACACACATCTGTATACGAGCCTCTATATAGAATACAGGAATCCATAAAGACGGGGCACGATTCCGCCTTGCCCAATTTATATATATATATATATATATATATATATATATATACACACACACAAGATTAGTTCCAATAAACCGTTGCTCCGAAGCAACTGGAGCATTTTTGAAACTCCGCTGATGAAACTCCTAGGGGTCAGATCCGTCTACCTATCTACTTGCGGGCATGAATGCACCGTCCACAAGAAGGGATGTCAGTACAAACAGTGTACTGAGTATGTAAGGCATGAATAGCAACATAACAAGAGATAGGGAACATAATATGAAATAAAGAGATAACCCGTACATCTGAATGTCTCTTAGGCGGATACCATGCATGCTTAGCCTTTTCACAAAAACATTTCTCATACATATATAACATAATAGTGTTGCGGAACGTGCAGCCTGATCCATAAATATATTATATCATTATTATATATCCATATATCCAGCGTCCGAGACGATATCATAGTATACCAATTGATCAGTGGTTATGCGTATATAACGCCGTATCCCTTTTCCCATACCCCATATACATATAATATACGTGTATATAACTCCGTCATCTTTTCTAATATCATATATATATATATATAGCATGCATGAGAGCCCAAATAAAAGCTACCACTTTATCGGAATGACGTAAGGTCGGTAACCTCCGATTTATATTATGTAACAATCATCATCGCTAAATCTCACCTTGAAGGAACAAGTAACATAAGGTGAGATCAACAATAATGAATAACATCAAGACATTCATGAAATAAACTCAATAATCTCATAATAGCATCAAATCCATAAGCTTTAGAGTGTTCAGAAATGAAATCATCATCATCATCATTATCACCACAGAAAATATCTATTTTAGCATCATAAGAACTTTTGGAATCGTAGACTTCTAGCTTTTTGGGAATAAGGATATTATGGAAAACATATATGGAATCATAACATAGGAATCATGCCTTTTGAAAGAAATGGACAGCCTTAACATACATTTTTTGTCTTCTACTACTTAATGCTTATCCTTCCAATCTCGTAAATCTACATTCAGGAGAATTCATACTACTGTTAGGCTTATCGTCATGTGCTTATCTTAAGTTTTCAAATTAAATCCCTTTAGAATCTGTCGAAATTCTGGCAGAATCTCCCCTGTTCATATCCCTAACCCGAAATCACAATACCAACAATCAATACAACAACAACAACACTAACACCAACATTATCATCATCAATTCCAAAATATTTCATAAAACATCCCACACGATTTTTATCAACATACAATAACAATATACACTTCCTTTCTTCCTAATCAAGGAGCATAATCTCATCAACCTACCAACAACATTAGATACCATCCACATACATATAAATTAGCCCAACAACACAGCCACAACATGCTCAAAACAGTCCATAAACTCAACAACTACAACACAACACTTTATGACCTTTCCTCTATAACTATTTTTACTTTTAAGATTTACTAAACCTTAAAATCAACTCAACATAAGAGATAGGATGAAAAACATACGTTATACTTGAAGAACTTTACCCACACCAACTTTCTTCAAGACCAAACTCACCATCACATCAAGTAGAAACAAGAAAAATCACTTTTCAGGAACTAGTTTGGTGTAATCTTGTTGAATTCTTGATTTAAGGGGATATAAGTATTTAAGAGAAGTGTATGGATGTGTCTAGAACTCAAAAGAAGCATAAATGATGAAAAAAGATGAATAATAGGGTATTTATACCCCTTGAGAGTCGGTTCCACCGACTTTCCAAGTGGGGCCCGCGGGGAACCATTTTGCAGCTTGGAGGCTTATCTTGAAATGCCCATAACTCCCTACTCCGATGTCGTTTTGATGAATGGTTTGTTGCATTGGAAACTAGCTTCCTGAACTTAAATTAAGGCTTTCGTTTCACTTCAAAACTCATGATATACTAGGAGATATACCCCTCTAAAGTTGACTCAAAATTTTTGTTCAAAATTCTGTCAACTTTTTTCAAATTTTTGACAAACTTATTTTTTTCGATTTGCTTGATCTTAGAACCTTAAGACACTTGCTTAACACTTGTTAAGAGTATTCCTTAACCTTATAAGTGTTCCATGACCTCTCCAAGCTTATGTTAGTTTACTCACAACGCAAATAACGCAAAACATTTTGAGGTGGAACATTCTTCCCCCCTTTAAAAGCATTTGTCCTTGAATGTTAAACCGTTACACCTCGAAAAATCTTTGTGTCATCATAAGATAGACAGACTAATGCAGGGTGAGATGAATATGATGTTTCTATAAGTAATAAAGGTTATGTAACGATCCTAGCTAAGATTTCAAAGATGTTGGAAGTAAGAGGAGAAAGTTCCTTAAGAAGGGCAAAGTATGTGTTGTGACTTGGAAAATTTCGTAAAGTACCAAGCTAATGTTGACTTAATAATGTCTTAAAGGAGAGTTGTAACTCTCTTTAGATTGGTAATGAAGTGTTAAAAAAGTGTCCAGAAGGTTCCATAAGGATTGGAGATCGAACGAACGACGGAAACAATTTCCGAGAGGTGGGGTTATACGACCGCTTATACGGTCTGTATAACATTATATGGTCTGTATAAGCGTCCGTACAACACCCAACAGGAAGATGATTTCCATGATGGTGAATCATGGTCACTTATACGGACCGTACAATGTTATACGGACCATATAAGTGTGTGTATAACACCCGACAGGATGAGTTATTTTCAAGTATATAGGTGTTATCCCACTTCATTATTTTCATTTTCCACGCTTCTCCACTTCTCTCCAAGGCTCTAGAACATTCCACACATTTCATATACAGGAATCCAAGGGAAAGCAAAGGCTCATATCATTAAACCAAGGGAATCGAGTATAAGAAACCTCTTAGGGATTGCTAGAGTCAAGAAAACTTTCTGGATTAATGCTAGGGTTTTTATTCAAGTGGAGTATTTCCATCCAAAGGTTATTCCTACTCAATCGAAGGTAATTCTTATGATCATTTCATGTTATTTGGACTATGTAGAGGTTGAAAGACTTGGGTAGAAGAAGAAAGTAGAAAATGAAGTTTAAATGTAACTTTGGTGATGTTTTTAAGTAGTGAGCTAACTTGAGTCATGATTACTAGTATAATATGGATATAATCTTGTTATGGAAGGTAATAATGGTGATGAAGAAGAATATATGAAAATGTGCTAAAATGGGTATAAAGTTGCTAGTATGAGTTGAACATGAGGGTGAATATTGAAGGCTTAGTGTAATATGATTACTTGAATTGGATAATACGAGTGTATTATTGATGTTATTGTGGTTGTTGGGAGTTGTTTTGGGATATGGTGGAAGTTGACAAAATAAGGGAAATGCTGCCCAATTTTCATTAGACTATGAATTATTCTAGTTTTAATTTAAAAGTATCATTAAGGCTTAACTATGGTATGAATCCATATAAATGTAGATTATTCAAGCTTTAACGGTGAACGTTAGATATTTGAGAAGACAAAGAGGTACGTAAAGCTAACCCTTCTTTCAGTAAGGCATAGTTCCTTGGCTATATATATCCTTTCATGGGTTGTATAATGTCCTCCAAATGATTCTATCTCCAAAGCTACTAAAGCTCATGATCCTCGATACTTTCATGATTCTATTGCACCGTTTATATGATAGTTGATTCTCCAAGGATAGACGTAACAAAAACGATAATGGTAATGATGTTGATGATGCTTATGGACTCTTAAGTATACGTATCTAAGTATGTATGACTATGATGTAACACTGATCTTATATGGCCGGGTATGATATCTATTGCGCGCACACCACTGCAGTTGGTTACGGATGACACTGAGCCTTGGTAGGGCCATGTATGTATAATCACCGAGCCTTGTTATAGCCGGGTATGTGAAACCACCGAACATCCATGGTTGGGTATTCTATGTATATGAATACGGATACGAATATAGATATATGTATATGTTTATATGTGTGTACCTGAGCACATATTAGAAATGGAAGGTCCCTATGAAAGACAAGTAAGTAATTATGATAATGGCTCTACTATCTCCCGATTCTCCCAGCTTATGCTATTTCTTATGCTGTCTCTTATACTCCTATTATGATGTTAATTATGCTTTACATACTCAGTACATTATTCATACTGACGTCCTTTTGTTTGTGGACGTTGCGTCATGCCCACAGGTGGCCAGGGAGACATGCTTGATCCATGGAATTTCTTATTCAGGGACTACATAAAGGATCTCCATTTCATTCGGAGCTACAACTTTTGGTATTATTATTTTGTGTACATACATGGGCACGGCAGGATCCTGTCCCGCCTATAGGATGTTACTTACTCTTCTTAGAGGCTTGTAGACAGTTGTATATGGTTAGATGTCTTGAAGCCTTGTCGGCTTATATTTTGTATATCATTTTGATTGCCTCGTCGGCTTATATACATTGATAGGGGTATAGTTGTTAATGAATGTATCGTTGCCACTAAGATTTTCATGAATGACGGATAGAAATTATGATTTAGTTATTTCGCCCACCTAGATATAAATGTGGATGTACGATAAGTGGTGCCCGGGTGGGTTAGCATCGGGTGCCCGTCATAGCCCTCCGATTGGTCGTGACAAAAGTGGTATTTTGTCCTAGGGTGTGTCTACGAGCCATGTCTAGCAGAGTCTTGTTTATGGGTGTTTTGCGCGCCACACTTAAAAACAGGAGGCTGTGGGCATTTTAGGAATGAATGACCTTCTTTCTTCATAAGATCGTGCGATAGAGCTATGATATAAGAACTTCTCTTTCCTTAACCGTGTGTTATGTATTTTAGAAAAGCCTATAAAGAGAAAGGCTACGGCAGCCCAAAAGGGCAAGACAGTGGCAGAAAAATGGGCTGAAAGAGCACCGCCAACAGATATTGAGAAGGGTGAGTCCCAGAATGTGGCTCAATCTCAGTCCTCCCATTCAATGCCTATTTCTGAGGAGCATGAGGGAGCCTCAGCCCCAGCCGCAGCACCTCCAGCTCCTCCACTCGGATTCTTCGGGCCAAGATGTAAAAGAGGCCATTCATTTACTTACTCAGTTGGTTGCCGCCCAGACACAACGGCAAGGTACAGGGAAAGGTGATAGGGCTGTTAGTGCGAGGGCCCGTGATTTTATTAGCTTGAACCCTCTGGAATTTTTCGGGTCAAAGCCGGAAGAGGACCCTCAGAATTTTATTGATGGAATGTTGAGGACACTTCGGTTAATACATGCTTTAGACGTTGAATCGGTGGAGTTAGCATCCTATAGATTGAGAGATATCACGGTTCATTGGTATACAGTTTGGATGGCTTCATGGGGAGCAATGCACCTCCCCTGGTATGGCAAGAATTTGTGGATGCCTTCCTCCGACATTACTTACCTCCAGAGGTTCGGCGGGCTAGAGCCGATAAATCCCTGAATCTTAGGTAAGGGAGTATGAGTGCTTTAGAGTATAGTCTCCGCTTTAATTCTTTGGTTAGGTATGCTTCGGCCATGGTAGCGGATATGGGTGATCGAGTGCACCTATTTGTAAGAGGCCTAGGGGCACATTTGATAGATAGGTGCTTGACTGCGTCCCTTCAGGACAATATGGATATTTCACGCATTCAAGCCCACCCCCAGAATTTGGAAGAAATCCAACAACAGCAAAGAAGTGAGCGTGAGCATGATAGAAGGTATAAAAAGAGGGCTAGATCTCCGGGTCCAACGAGTGAGTATAGAGGTGGGCCGAGACAGCAGTTTTTTAGGCATTCAGACCATGCTATGACTAGTGCGCCTCCACGGTTTACAGGTCAGAGATTTGATAGATCTACTTATTCCGGGCCGAGCCAAAGTTTCAAGGCTTCAAGGTTCTCAGTTCAAGGGTGATTCGGGTCAGGAAAGGCCACCCATGCCACGAAGTTCCCAGTGCGGGAAGTTACATTGGGGCCAGTGTTGACTAGGTTCAGAGGTTTGCTATGCGTGCAGTCGGCCAGGCCATATTATGCGCGATTGCCCCTCGGTTGGTGGTAAGGGTAGGACCCAGCCTTCAGGATCGGTAGCTGGATCCTCATTATCTATACGCCCTATAGGGCCAGGTTCACATGTGCCGGTCAGCCATGGTAGAGGTAGGGGAGAGCCACCCAGTTCTAGCGGTCCTCAGCACCATATTTATGCTCTGGATGGATGCCAGGATCTTGAGTCTTCGCCCGATGTCGTCACATGTATATTATCGGTATTCTCTCATGATGTATATACTTTGATAGATCCGGGCTCTATATTGTCATATGTTACTCCTTATATTGCGGGTCGGTTTGGGGTCAAACTAGAGTCAATCAAACCCTTTGAGGTGTCTACCCCCGTTGGTGGGCCGGTAATAGCTAGTCGAGTATATAGAAATTGTGTAGTTGTGATTTGTGACCATCGTACTATGGTTGACTTACATGAGCTAAAAATGGTGGATTTTGATGTTATCATGGGCATGGATTGGTTAGCTTCTTGCTATGCCAATGTTGATTGTAGAATGAAAATGGTTCACTTCCAATTCCTGGGAGAACTAGTGTTAGGATGGAAAGAAAATACAGCGTAGCCACAAGGTAGGTTTATTTCCTATCTTAAGGCAAGGAAAATGATCACAAAAGGTTATATTTACCATCTAGTTCGGGTCCAAGATGTAGAAGCTGAATAGCCAACTCTTCAGTTTGTCCCCTTGGTGAATGAATTTCCGGATGTATTCCCGGAAGAGCTTCCAGGCCTCCCTCCCGAGCGGGAGATTGATTTTGCTATTGATGTGCTACCGTATACAAGGCCCATATCTATTCCTTCCTATAGAATGGTTCCCGCAGAGTTGAAAGAGTTGAAGGAGTAATTAAAGGACTTGCTTTAGAAGGCTTTATTAGGCCTAGTTCATCCCCGTGGGGAGCACCAGTGTTGTTTGTATGAAATAAAGATGGCTCCTTGCGCATGTGTATTGACTATCGCCAACTGAATAAAGTGATGATCAAGAACAAATATCCTCTTCCAAGGATTGACGGCTTATTTGATCAATTACAAGGTGCCAGATGGTTTTCAAATATAGACCTGAGATCCGGGTATCATCAAGTGAGAGTTAGGGAGAAAGATATCCCGAAGACAACATTCAGAACAAGATATGGCCATTTTGAGTTCCGAGTAATGTCATTTGGGCTAACTAATGCACCGGCAGTATTTATGGATTTGATGAACAATGTGTTCAGGCCCTTCCTAGATTTATTTGTGATTGTATTCATCGACGATATCCTGGTATATTCTAGGTCTAAGGCAGAGCATGTGGATCATTTGCGCACCGTTCTTAGAGTTCTTCAAGCTCGGGAGTTAGTTGCCAAATTTTCTAAGTGTGAGTTTTGGTTGAACTCAATGACCTTTCTGAGGCATATTATTTCAGTCAATGGTATTCGGTAGATACCTAGAAGATTAAGGCCATGAAGACTTGGCCAAGGCCCACAACTCCTATGGAGGTTCGTAGTTTTCTGGGCTTAGCAGGTTATTACAGGAGATTCGTAGAAGGCTTTTCTTCTATTTCTGCACCACTCACGAAGTTAACCCAGAAATTAGCCATATTTCAATTGACAGATTCTTGTGAACGTAGTTTCCAAGAGCTAAAGGATATATTAACTTCTGCCCCAGTCCTGACACTTCCCGAGGGATTGGAAGGTTATGTTGTCTATTGTGATGCTTCAGGCGTTGGGCTAGGTTGTGTGTTGATGCAACATGGTAAGGTGATTGCGTATGCTTCAAGACAGTTATGGAAACATGAGAAGAATTATCCAACCCATGATCTTGAATTGGCTGCAGTGATTCATGCATTAAAGATGTGGAGACATTATTTGTATGGTGTCCATGTGGATATTTATACAGATCATAAGAGCCTTCAGTATATCTTCAAGCAGAAAGAATTGAATTTGCGACAACGGAGGTGGTTGGAATTATTGAAAGACTATGATGTTGACATCCTGTATCATCCCGGGAAAGCAAATGTTGTGGTTGATGCTCTTAGCCGTAGATTCATGGGAAGTTTATGTGATGTGCAGCCAGAGAAAAGAGAGATCGCTCGTAAGCTCCAACAGTTAGCTAGTCTAAGAGTACGAGTAGTGGACTTAGGTAGTATGGGAGCTGTCATTCAAAATTCAGCGGTTTCGTTGTTAGTAGTGGAAGTGAAAGAGTGAAAATACGAAGATCTCATGCTAATTCATTACAGAAATACACTCCCTCAGAAGGAGAAGTCATCATTTGAGATTTTTGGAGATGGAGTTCTCCGATGCCGAGGCAGGTTGTATGTTCCCAATGTTGCAGGACTACGCCACCAAATATTGAAAGAAGTCCATTGTTCCCGTTATTGTGTCCACCCCAGAGCAACGAAAATGTATCATGATCTTAAATCCATATATTGGTGGAATGGGATGAAGAAGGAAATAGCGAAATTCGTAACTCAATATCCTAACTGTCAGCAAGTGAAACCCGAGCACCAAAAGCTGAGCGAATTGTTACAAGCCATAGAAATTCCAACTTGGAAATGGGAAGTAATTAACATGGACTTCATTACAGGCTTACCCCGTTCCCAACGTAAGTATGATTCTATATGGGTGATTGTGGATAGACTTACGAAGTCATCTCATTTCTTACCGGTCAGGATTACATATGTAGTAGAAGATTATGCAAAGCTTTATGTTAAAGAGATAGTGTGGCTTCACGGTGTTCCAGTATCTATTATCTCCTATAGCGGGACTCAATTTACAGCAAATTTTTGGAAATCTTTCCAAGAAGGTTTGGGGACTCAGGTAAGCCTTAGTACAGCATTCCACCCACAGATAGATGGGCAAGCTGAACGTACCATTCAGACCCTTGAGGATATGCTATGGGCCTGTGTATTGGATTTTGGAGGTAGTTGGGAGGATCACTTACTACTTATTGAATTTTCTTATAATAATAGTTATCATTCTAGCATCCAAATGGCACCATATGAAGCTTTATATGGGCGAAAGTGCAAATCCCTAATTGGGTGGTTCAAGGTAGGAGAGACTGAATTGATAGGGCCAGACTTGGTCCAACAAGCTATAGAGAAAGTTAAGCTTATACAGGATCGATTATTAACAGCTCAGAGTCGTCAAAAGTCCTATGTAGATAATCGTCGAAGGGACTTAAAGTTCCAAGTGAAAGATTGGGTATTCTTAAAGGTGTCGCCGATAAAGGGCATGATGAGATTTGGCAAAACGGGGAAGCTTAGTCCCCGGTACATTGGACCTTATGAGATTATACGCAAGGTAGGAAAAGTGACTTACAAATTAGATCTACCTCCTGAGTTGGAGTCAGGTCACCCAGTTTTCCATGTATCAATGCTTCGTAAGTGCATTGGAGATCCTTTTAGAATAGTACCAATAGATGATGTTCAAGTTACTAAGCAATTGTCCTATGAAGAAGTCCCCATTGCCTTCTTAGATAGGCAAGTACGAAAGCTCAGAACCAAGGGGTAGCTTCAGTTAAAGTTTTATGGAATAATAATAATAATAGAGAGGAAATGACTTGGGAAGCCGAAGAAGACATGAAATTCCGGTACCCATATTTATTTTCACCCTCAGAAAAGACTCAGGGAGAGACGCCATTATCCCTAGGTATGTAATGCTTTTCTTGATGTTTTCTTGGTCGTGTGTGGCCATGGTATTTGTCATTGTTGTCGTATCCCTGTGAGGCGATGTACTTTGGGTTGCTGTGCAAGATGGTAGTGCCATATTATAGGGGAAACTCTGGCGAAATTCTTATAGAATCCCCGAGAACCTAACATTCGAGGACGAATGTTCTTAAGGGGGGAGAATGTTACACCTCGAAAAAGTTTTGTGTCATCATAAGATAGAGAGACTAATGCAGGGTGAGACGAATACGATGTTTCTATAAGTAATAAAGGTTATTTAACGATCCTAGTTAAAATTTCAAAGATGTTGGAAGTAAGAGGAGAAAGTTCCTTAAGAAGGGCAAAGTATATGTTTTGTTTTGGAAAATTCCGTAAATTACCGAGCTAATGTTAACTTAATGATGTCTTCAAGGAGAGTTGTAACTTTCTTTAGATTGGTAATGAAGTGTAAAACAAGTGTCAAGAAGGTTCCATAAGGATTGAAGATCGAACGAACGACGGAAATAATTTCTGAGAGGTGGGGTTATACGACCGCTTATACGGTCCGTATAACATTATACGGTCCGTATAAGGGTCCGTATAACACCCAATAGGAAGATGTTTTCCATGATGGTGAACCATGGTCACTTATACGGACTGTACAATGTTATATGGACCGTATAAGTGTCCGTATAACTCCCGATGGGCTGAGTTATTTTCAAGTATATAGATGTGATCCCACTTCAATATTTTCATTTTCCACACTTCTCCACTTCTCTCCAAGACTTTAGAACATTCCACACATTTCATATAGAAGAATCCAAGGGAAATCAAAGGCTCATATCATTAACCAAAGGGAATCAAGTATAAGGAAACTCTTAGGGGTTGCTAGAGTCAAGAAAACTTTATGGATTGAAGCTAGGGTTTTTCTTCAAGTGGAGTATTTCCATCCAAAGGTTATTCCTACTCAATCGAAGGTAAGTTTTATGATCATTTCATGTTATTTGGACTATGGAGAGGTTGAAAGACATGGGTAGAAGAAGAAAGTAGAAAATGAAGTCTAAATGTAACTTTGATGATGTTTTTAAGTAGTGAGCTAACTTGAGTAATGATTACTAGTATAATATGGATATAATCTTGTTATGGAAGGTAATAATGGTGATGAAGATGCATATATGAAAATGTGATAAAATGGGTATGAAGTTGCTAGTATGAGTTGAACATGAGGGTGAATATTGAAGGCTTAGTGTAATGTGATACTTGAATTGGATATTACGAGTGTATTATTGATGTTATTGTGGTTGTTGGGAGTTGTTTTGGGATATGGTGGAAGTTGACAAAATAAGGAAAATGCTGCCCAATTTTCATTAGACTATGAATTATTCTAGTTAGAATTTAAAAGTATCATTAAGGCTTAACTATGGTATGAATCCATCTAAATGTAGATTATTCAAGCTTTAACGGTGAACGTTAGATAGTTGAGAAGACAAAAAGGTACGTAAAGCTAACCCTTCTTTCAGTAAGGCATAGTTCCTTGGCTATATATATCCTTTCATGGGTTGTATAATGTCCTCCAAATGATTCTATCTCCAAAGCTACTATAGCTCATGATCCTTGATACTTTCATGATTCTATTGCATCGTTTATATGATAGTTGATCCTCCAAGGATAGACGTAACAAAAACGATAATGGTAATGATGTTGATGATGCTTGTGGACTCTTAAGTATACGTATCTAAGTATGTATGACTATGATGTAACACCGAGCTTATATGGCCGGGTATGATATCTATTGCGCGCACACCACTGCAGTTGGGTACGGATGACACTGAGCCTTGGTAGGGCCATGTATGTATAATCATCGAGCCTTGTTATAGCCGGGTATGTGAAACCACCGAACATCCATAGTTAGGTATTCTATGTATATGAATATGGATACGAATATAGATATATGTATATGTTTATATGTGTGTACATGAGCACACATTAGAAATGGAAGGTCCCTATGAAAGACAAGTAAGTAATTATGATAATGGCTCTACTATCTCCCGATTCTCCCATCTTATGCTATTTCTTATGCTGTCTCTTATACTCCTATTATGATGTTAATGATGCTTTACATACTCATTACATTATTCATACTGACGTCCTTTTGTTTGTGGACGTTGCGTCATGCCCGCAGGTGGCCAGGGAGACATGCTTGATCCATGGCATTTCTTATTCAGGGACTACATAAAGGATCTCCATTTCATTTGGAGCTACAACTTTTAGTATTATTATTTTGTGTACATACATGGGCACGGCAGGATCCTGTCCTGCTTATAGGATGTTACTTACTCTTCTTAGAGGCTCGCAGACAGTTATATATGGTTAGATGTCTTGAAGCCTTGTCGGCTTATATTTTGTATGTCATTTTGATAGTCTCGTCGGCTTATATACATTGATAGGGGTATAGTTGTTAATGAACGTATCGTTGGCACTAAGATTTGCACGAATGACAGATAGAAATTATGATTTAGTTATGTGGCCCACCTAGAGATAAATGTGAATGTATGATAAGAGGTGCCCGGGTGGGTTAGCACCGGGTGCCCATCATGGCCCTCCGGTTGGGTCGTGATATAAATTCTCAGAGATCTTATGGAAGTTTCGGTAGAGCTTCCTCTGTAGGTGTAGCACTACCAACCTGAAGGTTATAATGTCTCAATCTAGATCTCCTTTAGTAATTGAGACAAATCCAAAAACTTGGATCTCATTTCTTTCTTAACTTCTCAAGTCATCTCTTCTACCTTCATATTCTTTCATAGTACTATTACCAATAGTACATCTCTATTTTCCAAAATCCTAGAACTTTGGCTATCTGAGAGGGTAGTAGGGACTTCCTCATATGATAATTGTTCTGTACTCCAAATATCATCAATTGGTACAACTATTGGGGTTGGGGGGGGGGGGGGGGATTCTCAATACACTTTCGAAGCATAAACATGTAGAAGACTGAATATACATATTTCGATTTTGAGGGGAAATCTAGTAGGTCCTTCGACTATCATCTTGTGAAGTCTAATATATCCAAGGGTCATACTTACCTTCCTTATTACTTTTTGTAAATTTCTTCAGGATGAGATTCCAAATTTCAAACAATCTGACATTCTCCCATTCTTATAGAGCTTCATATGAGCCATATGGATATTGGAATGATGACTAATACCATATGCAAATTCAATCCATATTAACTGGTCGTCCTAATTTTCTTCAAGGTTCTAATGTACATGCTCATGACATATCCTTGGACGTCGGAAAAGTGTGCTTTAAGAATACTGGAGTAATCTATATTCCTTAGGTTTCTCTGTATATACTGATCCTCATGTGCTAATACAGAACTGAACATCTTAATCGGGTAACCAAAGCTATTAGATAATCAAATACTTCTGTGCTGATCATTTCTTCATTCCTCAACGACATATCTATATGTTCCTCGGTATTTCTGACTTTCTATTTATTTATTAGCGGACTATGAACTCTGCAATATTTCTTCTTTTGATCCATCAAGGTCATGATACGTCTTTATTGCCACCGAATAGATCATCTACCTTTGCTACATTTGATATAGGTTCGATCTTGATATCTCAGGAATCCACCTTACTGAGATACTCTTTCCGACTACCCTTTCAAGCTTCGGTTTTTGAGATGTGCCATATTTAGAATACTATATCTTTACTCAAGTTTTTCAACTTATATCATATTATTTTCCATTCCTATCCTTGACTACGCTACGCTTCACCAATTGAAGCCCTATAATAATCTTGACAAGCTTCTCATATACTTGTATCATCTTTGGGATACATAATTCTATACCGTTCTGTTACCTCCCAGAGTGAACGTATCCATCTTGGTACTAGATTTATCCTTATTCCTCTTAGTACAACCAAACCATTTTACGCGAAGTTACTCATCGTTATCCTTCTCTATTTCCACTACCAGCCTTTAATTCCTCATGTAAGTCTATCTGGTTCCACCTTACTTGCAACGTGACTTTAATTTCCTTTACTTCCTGGATCTTCTGTACCTAAGATTCTCGTATCATCTATAAGCTTTTGCTCCCATGTTGTCATACCTAATCCTTCTTTGTTTCTTCATTACTGGACCTTTCGTAGCATCTTTGTCTTGGAACTTCGAGTAAGACTCTCCTTGGAATTTTATCTCCCAACCTTATCCCATTTGTAGTGGTTCCCAATTCCTTTTTGTTGCTATCTTTCCAACTTCTAACAAAGCATACTCCTGATCCAATACTTGCTTGTCTCATCTCCCACCCCCCTCCCCCCTCCCCCCTTAGGGTGTTAGCCCATTATTTTATACTTAACATCCCATTAGTTCTCCTTTTTCTTGCAAGTACATGCTCTCAGCAAATCCGTAAATAATTTTGGTCATGACTATTCACCATCTAAATTTATCTACTTGGCTGCACATATTTTGGTAACGAGTCACATATTCTTGTTGACGTACTGATCCTGGATGGGCCTAAGCTTTCATCAAAAGGAACTTCATAGTTTCTTTACTGTTCTTCCAAAATCACCTTTCTCATATTATTCGCTTTCCCCATTTTATCACCGTGATGGTATCTAGTGCCAATTTTATTCTCAAAATCTGCCCTGATTGTTAATGTTCCTCCTTCTCTTTACCACATAAATCCTCGGTCTTTAGACAGGCCTCTTTTAAACTACAAATTCATCTTCTTAATGAAGGGTACATCTTATATCAACTCACGACTTCCAACTCATTCATCTACCATCATATAACCAATTCCTTCAAAGCATCGTTCACATCCTTCATTAGCTATTCAGCCTTATATTACTAACTTAATAATCTTGTGACAAGAGGACTTCTGAAAAAGAATCTTTTTGTACCTTACTCCTAAGTTTGTCTTATATCCATATATCCTTATACTGGTACCTTCGTACAACATCCTTTCCAATATTCGTTATACGATAAAAAGCTCTTATTGATATCTGGCTCTTTTAGTAACGTAAATCGTTCTCTTGCCTCTTCTACCCCTTTGTACTCATATGTCATTAGTATATTTATATTCAAGGGTCATATTTAAGCATATACTTCTCCCTTCCATTTCTTGCTTCAAGAAAAGGTTAAAACCCCCATTTAATCATACTGACATCTCATTAATGAAACACTTTGAAAGGTTTAACCAACTCAAGTTTCGCCCCAATCCAACCAGCAATATAAGGAGTAACATATAATAATGTAGAACCTGGATGAACTAATGCATACACATCATGAGAAAATACAAATAATGCACCTGTAACCCTATCGGGTGAAGACTCCAAGTTCTGTCGACTAGTCAATGCGTAAATACGGTTTTGGGGACTGCTCAAGCTGGATGCCCCCCATGCCTCTTCCATGGCCTGCTGGAGTCTGAGAGGTCTGCCCAGGAAGGCGTACAGACGATGAAGGACCAACTACAGACCCCGTCGGTTGAGCTACAACTCCACCTACTCTCAAAGGACAATCTCTCATAAAGTGTCCTGGCCACCTACAAGTATAACAAACATTTAAACCCAAGCGACACTGTCCTACATGCAACTTGCCACACTGAGTACATCGTGGTAAAGATGGTCTCGCCTAGCTGGAATCAACCCTATACTGGGAACTCGAAATCCTGGAGCTCTGGACCGGTCCAGAATAAATAGGGCGATCAAATCTCTTCTCCGCAAATTGAGGAGATGCACTGGCCACTGATTAGCCTGAATGCCCAGAATACTGCTTCCTTTGACCCCTTCTGAACTCACTAGCAACACCGGAAGATCGTGCCCTCTTACTATACCTTCTATCAGAATCACGCTCACCCCTTTGCGGTTGTTGCTATTACTCCAAATTCTGAGCATGGGCCTAAATACGAGCGATATCCAGTCCTTCCGAGAGTGAGATCGTCAAGCACTCCTTAATAAAATGTGGCCCTAAACCACTCATGAACCGGTGTACGCAGTCCCCCATATCGGCTACCATGGTTGGGGCATACCTAGCCAAAGAATTAAAACAAAGATTATATTCTCGAGCACTCATATTCCCTATCCTAAGATTCAAAAACTTGTCGGCTCTGGCCCGTCGAACCTCGGGCAGCAAATAATGTCGAAGGAAGGCATCTGCGAACTCTTGCCACACTGGGGGAGGTGCATTTACCCCTCTTGAAGACATCCAAGTGTTGTACCAATGGACGGCCACATCCTGCAATCTATAGGAAGCCAATTCTGCTGACTCAGCATCAGAAGCATGTATTATCCGCAACGTCCTCAGCATCTCATTTATGAAACTCTGTGGGTCTTCATCCAGTTTTGACCGATAGAATTCTGGAGGGTTCAGACTAATAAAATCATGGGCTCTTGCACTGACTGCTCTATCACCCTGGCCTGCGCCCTGCCGCTGGGCCTGAGCGGCAACTAACTGGGTGAGCAACTGAATAGCCTCTCACATTTGCTGGCCTGAGGTATCTGGTAGAGGAACTGGGGGTGTCGGAGCTGGACCTGAGGCCTCTTCATGCTCGTCTAATATGGATGGAGTAGGAGAGGTCTGAGGCAGAACCTCATTATGGGACTCACCCTCTTCTATCTCCGCCGGTGGCTCCTGTTCAGTCTTTCTTCTAGCCACCGTCTTGCCCTTCTGGGCCGCTGTATCTTTCCTCTTCACAGGCATCGCTGAAAATATAACACACGATTAAAAAAATGGAAACCTGATAACATGGCTCTATCGCACGATCTAAGATGAGAAAGAAAGGTCAATCATTCCTAAATGCCCTGCATCCTCCTGTTTATAAGTGTGGTGGGCTTCACACCCATAAACAAGACTCTACTGGACACAGGTCGTAGACATACCCTAGGACGAACTGCTATGATACCACTTTTGTCACGACCCAACTAGAGGGCCATGACAGGCACCCGGAGCTAACCCACCGAGCACCTCTGAACATACGTCTCATAATCATTTCTAGGTGGACCACAAAGATATTTCATAGATATCATAATCTGTAAGGACATGTATCACAATATAACGGCACATCTTTATATAATCTTCAACAATTATGTCCATAAACATAAGCCAACAAGGCTACCAAAATGTAATACAACAATATGAACTGATAACGATATGGGGCTTCTAGCTACACACATCAGTCTACGAGCCTCTATATAGAATACAGGAATCCATAAAGACGGGGAAGGACTCCGCCTTGCCCAACTATATATATATATATATATATATATATATATACACACACACACACACACACACACAAGATTAGTACCAATAAACCGCAACTCCGAAGCAATTGGAGCGTTTTCGAAACTCCGCTGATGAAACTCCTAGGGGTTAGATCCGTCTACCTGTATACCTGCGGGCATGAACGGAGCGTCTACAAGAAGAGACGGCAGTACGAACAGTGTACTGAGTATGTAAGGCATGAATAGCAACATAGCAAGAGATAGGGAACATAACATGAAATAAAGAGATAACGCGTACATCTGAATGTCTCTTAGGCAGATACCATGCATGCGTAGCCTTTTCACAAAAACATTTCTCATACATATATAACATAATAGTGTTGTGGAATGTGCAGCCCGATTAACAAATATATTACATCATCATTATATATCCATACATCCCGCGTCCGGGACGATATCACGGTATACCAACTGATCAGTGGATATGCGTATATAACGTCGTATCCCTTTTCCCATACCTCATATACATATAATATACGTATATAACGCCATCATCTTTTCTCATATCATATATATACATATATATAACATAAGTAGCATGAATGAGAGCCCAAATAAAAGCTACCACTTTATCGGAGTAACGTAAGGTCGGTAACCTCCGATTTATATTATGGAACAATCATCATCTCTATATCTCACATGTATGAAACAAGTAACATAAGGTGAGATCAACAATAATGAATAACATCAAGAAATTCATGAAATAAACTTAATAATCTCATAATAGCATCAAATCCATAAGCTTTGGAGTGTTCAAAAATGAAATCATCATCATCATCATTATCATCATAGAAAACACCTATTTTAGCATCACAAGATCTTTGGGAATCATAGACTTCTATCTTTTTGGGAATAAGGATATTATGAAAAACATATATGGAATCATGCCTTTTGAAAGAAAGGGACAACCTTAACATAACTTTTTGGTCTCCTACTACTTAACGCTTATCCTTCCAAGCTCGTAAATCTACATTCAAGAGAATTCATACTACTGTTAGGCTTATCGCCATATGTTTATCTTAAGTCTTCAAATTAAACCCTTTTAAAATCTTTCAAAATTCGGGCACTATCTCCCCTCTTTATATCTGTAGCCCGAAATCACAATACCAACAATCAACACAACAACAACAACAACACTAACACTAACAGTATCATCATCAATTCCAAAATATTTCATAAAACATCCCACACGATGTTTATCAACATACAATAACAATATACACTTCCTTTATTCCCAATCAAGGGGCATAATCTCATCAACACACCAACAACATTAGATACCATCCATATACATGGAAATTAGCCCAACAACACAGCTACAACATGCTCAAAACAGTCCACAAACTCAACAACTACAATACAACACTTTATGACCTTTCCTCCATAACTATTTTCACTTTAAGACTTGCTAAACCTTCAAGTCAACTCAACATAAAAGATAGGATGAAGAACATACCTTATACTTAAAGAACTTTATCCACATCGACTTTCTTCAAGACCAAACTCACCACCACATTAAGTAGAAATAAGAACAATCACTTTTCATGAACTAGTTTGGTGTAATCTTGTTGAATTCTTGATTTAAGGGGTTATAAGTGTTTAAGAGAAGTGTTTGGATATGTTTAGGACTCAAAAGAAGTGTAAAGGATGAAAAAAGGGGGATAATAGGGTATTTATAGCCCTTGAGAGTCGGTTCCACCGACTTTCCAAGTGGGGCCCGCGGGAAGCCATTTG
This sequence comes from Lycium barbarum, assembly GCF_019175385.1. Classification (NCBI taxonomy): domain Eukaryota; kingdom Viridiplantae; phylum Streptophyta; class Magnoliopsida; order Solanales; family Solanaceae; genus Lycium; species Lycium barbarum. The sequence goes on along the minus strand of NC_083338.1, from coordinate 49,907,605 downwards.
GCAGCTTGGAGACTTATATTGAAATGCTCATAACTCCTTACTCTGATGTCGTTTTGATGAACGGTGTATTGCATTGGAAACTAGACTTTCTGAACTTCAATTTAGGCTTTTGTTTCACTTCAAAACTCCTGATATACTAGGAGATATACCCCTCTAAATTTGACCCAAAATTTTGACCCAAAATTTCTGTCCAAAATTCTGCCGACTTTTTTCAAATTTTTGACAAACTTATTTTCTTCGATTTGTTTGATCGCAGAACCTTTAAACACTTGCTTAACACTTTTTAAGACTATTCCTTAACCTTATAAGGGTTCTATGACCTCTCCGAGCTTATGTTAGTTTACTCACGATGCAAACGACGCGAAAATTTTCGAGGTGTAACAGTGTTTGTATGATTCCGGCAGAGACTCGGGGCTCAATACAAATCGGCTAATATGATTGGGTTTTTATCAAAGTATTTGATTTCTTCTTTTTGGGTTATGTCGTAGAAGATGGCATAGGTGACCGAAATGACTCGGGCATCAATGGCTAAGGACCAATCTTTGGGAAAAACCATAGTTCACAAAAAGCAAATGGCGAAGGCCAAGGGTTTGGTAGTCGTCCAGTCGGCACAAGTCTTGAATTCTCCGGGATGTTCCACAAGTCCATCCGGGCTTCCAATTAGCGCAATTTAGAGCAAGCATCTTCCAAATTTGGGAATAGGTGGGTTTTCTGGGATCAAAGCATTCTGGTCAAGTTTCTTTCTTCTTTTCAACCCCGAGCCCATGCTAGTTAGCACATCCCTAAACTCTTCCAGTGTCGGTGTCATCTCAACGTCATCCCCAAGTCATCCTGTCTCTATCCCAGAATACGGTAATTACGTCTATCTACTCCTTACAACCAGTCATAGTCATGATGGATTTCAAATTTCCTAAATGACATGAGATTCCTCTTTTCTCTTCCGGCGACATTTGGCCCCACTAATCCGCAGCAGCTCAGGTGTGGTCAAGACTATATCAAAGTTCAAATTGATTGACATTTATGAAACAAAACCCAATGTTAATTACCCCCCCCCCCCCACTAGGCAATGATTTCATTCATATTCACATTTAAACGTTTTCAAAAAGCACATAATATGATATGCGGTATTTTTCGGGTCATAGACCGTACTTGACACGGGGTAGTCTCCTTATCGGGTTTGGATGCGTCTAAAATATACAAACCACGCAGTCTACTTCTCATTTGGATTAGGTTTAGTTATATCTTAGGTTTATGCAAGAGTGGATTTTTTCGAATTGACCTTGGACCCGAGCGGACTACTCGGGGTGAACCGTTATCGGCCGTTGGGTGACTACACACCAACTTAACGTTGAACATGTTCCAAAGAAAAGGTGTTTCGAGTTTTTTAGTGAAGTCTAGACCGCGATCCCGCGATCCCACGTGTCCCCTTTGAAACCATGCTTTTTGCCAAGAGTGGTAGAGTTTATGATATGATATGAATGACAGTTCAAAATTGCAGAAATTAAACACATTGGCAAATAAATACATTTAAGATCACATTATGTTAAAACTCTTATGGTTAGAACCTAGAAAGATCTCCAGCGGAGTCGCCATCTTTTACGGTTCGCTTTTACACAGGTTAGGCATAAAAGTTACTACAAGGTTGTTGGTGCTCTAATTAGATATATATATATATATATATATTTAGAGTCGCACCTAATTTATTATGGGAAAATAGGAAAATCAGGTTTAAAAGATTTTTCTAAATAAAAAAAAAATCTTTTCGACCAAAGTTCAAGGTAAGGTTCTGGTGATCCCCTAGGGAAGGTTTTACGCACCCTAGTATTAAAGATCCATTGAATACGGTTGACCTACGAGCTTCAATGTGTGATTAATGTATTTATTTACAAAAGAGTGTTTTAATTTTCCGCAAAAATATCATTCCTTTTCATATCATAACATGGTTTCAAGAAAAGGTTTGACAAAAATTCCCCTTGTAAAAAGGGGGTTTTGGTTTAAAATCCACGCAAGTGTTCAACTCACTTCATTGCCGGACTAGGACACACCCGGGATTTATCCCGAGTAGAGTCGTTACTATTCTAGTCCTAATAAGATGGGTTTAGTACTTACGGGTTTTTTTATACTTATATATAGAAAATATGGAGTATATCTGCGATTTTATACATTATATATGTAAGGAAATACAACCCTTTTAAGCCCAATTTTATCATTTAAGACCTTAAAGTCAACTTACATTCCAAACCCAAAGTCCTCAATCTTGGTCCAAATAGTTTTTATCATTTCAGCCCCTTTCGTTTTGGGCTGCCAAGCCCAAACCAATCACAATCTCATCAGCTTTTTGCTAAGTCCAAAACCTATTTCCACTTTTAACAATGTATGCAAATTGTCTTATGTTTCAACGAATCGAGTCCAAATTTCAAAAAATGGTCTTTTGAGTTTTGTAAAAAGATTGTTTCCAACCAATTTCAAAATATTAAGTAGTTTGCCCTTTTTCAAATCACGGATGACAGCTTGTAAATTCATTTCATTTTTAGTCATCTTAAAGGAAAAACATTAAACGTTGCTCCATTTTTTTAAAATTTAACAAAGATCCAATTTTTTATCTTTTGCCATTAACCGTGTCATTTAAACTAATTTGAGAACTCAAAATCAAACCAAATTCTAGTTTTATGCAAAATTAATCATTAACTGAGTTTCAAAAAAAATGTTTCTGGCGATCTCTTAAAAATACTAGGTGTTCTACCTAAGTTCTAGCATGCATAAGGGTTCGATTATTCACATATTCAATACATATACAATATATACGTGTCAATACATATACAATATATATAGACAAAGACCTAAATATATGGAATGGTCATGTGAATTGTATTAATAGAAGAGAAAGCCTAATATTAGAAATAGATAAAAATAAAGTTCACACAAGTCATCTGCCCAGATGGCATTCATCACACAAACAAAGGTATATAAGTTTTCCAGCCAATATACCATGGGTATACACCCATGGAGATATGAAAGTTGTTCAAAAAGGAAAGTTTTACCCCCTTGTTCCTAATGTCGCACAAGATCCAAAGGGTTTCTAGGAACCCCAGGCATGGTAGACATTAGGGGAAGTTCAAACTTAATCCCCCAAGTACTACTTCAATTCTCCACTTACATATTGAACCATGATATATATAGGAGAAGAATTTGCCCTATGTTTATGTCTTTTGTGGCAATAGAGACTACATAGAATGTTCCATATGCACAGTATACATCCTTAGAATTAATCAACTAGTATCAAGCAAGAAGGAAAAGGAATCAAAGCACAACTAATTCCCAACATCAGACTAGCAGTTTTTAAAGAAATAAAGAAAACATGATCTCCCAAGTAAGTTACAAAAAAAAACAAGTTTAGAAAGTAACAAAGAAAATCTCAGTCCCATCAAGCTAAAGAAAACCAGTGCCTAACCAGACATTGATTCAAGAAAATAAGAAAAAGGCAAACTCCATTATCATAGGTGATATATCCTAATTAATCAGGCCATGTGTTACCAAATATACTGAGGTATATACCTCCCATTCAATCCCAACTAGGAGTGACAGATAACAGACAAGAAAACAGGACCCTTATGGCAATACTTGGTTCACACATACATCTAATAACACACAAATCAGACTTCACATAGCAAAAGAGAGAAAAAGCAAAGCAACAATTCTAATTCCGAGTAAACTGCTAGATGGAACACTCCTAGTTTAAACAAAATGTAACACATAACTCCCAAAGACTTGCTTGTTTTCTGTTATAAATCAAGTATTACCCTTCCAAAAAAAAAATCATCATAACAACAGCCTCAACAAATCATGACTCTTAAGTTCCAATCCATAGTATCAAAATGACTTTCTTAATACCCTTGCAAGTATTTAAACTAGTCACCAGAGATCCTATGTGGTTAAATATTAAATTCATTTTTTGACTTGACAGTCTTCAAATAGGTAAGCAAATGACTGGATGGCACCAAAGAGATTTATGAAGGACTTAGGCACTTGGATTTTGTAAAAAATAAAAATAGCTTTTCCAAAGTTGAAACAAACAGACAAGGGATAAGGACCATTAAATCTTCAAAGAGGCATATTTCTACCCTTTTAAAATCATACAGGAGCGCAAGCAAGCAACAAGGTAGTATGAAAATGAGGATACACTTACGACAGTATTCCACTAATGAACCACAAACATTTAAACTGACAGATGTTCATAAAGGCCAAATAGGACCAAAACCAAAGCAAGAAACGTGCAATATAATCTTTTATCAAATAGAAAAGAAAAAGGGAAAGCACATAATAGGGTCATAGGAAATTCAATCTTCATTTAGACTCTATCAAGGTTAGTGATAAGATCAAGATAGCCTAGAAAACTAGTGTTAACAGATTCAGGTCTGTTTTAATGTTATTTCACACTCAACCAAGTTGGTAAGACCTTTTCTATTAACTATGAACAAAAACCTTGTCAAGTATGGACTCAACTAAAAAACTCCTGTCAATACAATTTTAAATCAAATTTAACAGTACCTAGTGTAAGTCACCATCACATAATAAAGCAATTTAGTCAAACTACATAAAACACCTTCCTAAAATAGACCAGTTAAATGTTAATCCCATAAACATATTTTGAAACAAATTAGGTCACTGCTTAGGTATACCTGATAAAAAAAATCTGATAGCATATTATGACCAACATCCCAACTTATATCTCAGCAGGTTCAGGTTATGAAGTGCTAATGCCTCAGCTTTCAGCAATCTTCAACAATAGATCCCCTTTTTAGGCAAAAGTGGTCTAGAATGGACGTTTATACATATAAACCAACTTTACACATAACACAATTTTTAGGTCCCCTTTTTATCCAAAGACAACATGGTAGGAAAACAATCAGCATCTCCCTAATAAGCAACTTAGAGCTTTTATTATGTCACGATCCAACCCCCCATGACTGGCACCCACACTAACTCCTAGTGGAAGAACTAACACACAAGTTATCTCTTCATTCAAGTCCAATTTTATATTAACCAAATTTGTCAGTTATTACTCATTCAAGCATTAATTAAACAAAATAAGTCATGCCATAAAAATACTGAAGTAAATGCGGAAGTTCTAACTATTACAAAATCCTCAAAATCCGAAAGTCATCGTATGAGGACTCTAAACTAGAACATGTCTAAGGAATGAAATTTGTCTAATAAATATCCATAATGTCCAGAATAGGAAATAGACATCATAAGAGGAAGATCTTTGGGCGGCCTGGCATGCATAGAAGCTCACCCTAAATCTGTCAGCAACGTCATCAACGCTAGATGTGAGGCTGGGTAGCAGTCTCTGTATCACAATCTGTACTCAAAGAATGCAGTAAGGTAGTATCAGTACAAACACTATGTACCGGTAGATATCATAGGCCGACTAAGATTAGTATCAGGCATATCTTATAAAATCAACAGAATAAACAAGCCAGCCAATGGACATGAAATAAATATACCATGTGAAGTCAACCAAAGAATATCACCAATAAATCACTAAAGTACCAAGAATCAATCAACGGAAACTCATAACATGAGCATAAGTCTACCACAATTACCGTAATCACTATACACACATGATAACTGATGTCATTGCTCAGTAGTCATGACCTACAGGGGACCCATGGTTTCCACGTACCACTAGTTCCAGACACTCATCGGACCTGAGCATAAACCTTCGGTCCGAAAACAATCTCAGACGCGGGCCATATCAGCATATCTCTCCTTTCCAAAACAAACCTCATTCCACGAGCCCTAATCTAGGTCACATATGTGCCTTTTCATATATCTGCATGTAACGATGTTTCCTGCCCTCTTATTATCAATGCTCACATCATCATGTCACATAACAATATCGCCGAGAAGATTATATTAACTTCTCATCACAAACACATCCACTGCAGATTCAACACACAAGAATAGTGGCACAAAGCTTACACAATCACTCAATCACATTCACATAGGAGTTCAACCACACAATATCATGCATGAAGACTAGACATGCTTTCTCCTAAAGAATTCACAAAACATACAATTAACTAACTAAAGTCTAACTCAAGTAGACCCTAACCTACCTCAAACGTAGAGCTGGAACAACAAAAGTCACTCCGCTACAGCTTTTCCTGTTACACCCCATAGTTTCGTATGTTGAGATTCGACCTACCTTTCAGGAGATATATGAGATTATATGCGTTTATCTTATGATAGTGAGGGCTTAAGTTCACATAATAAGATATAGAAGCATAGGAGGACAAGTGGGTTAAGGAAATTAAGTTTGTTAGAATTTTGGAGAAAATATGAAGGGAAATTTTGGCCCAACTTAGAGAAAGCATATCTTTTATTATATGAGAAGTTTTGAGGTAAAGCAAAATCCTAAAGTGAAGTTCATGAAGTCTAGTTTCCAACGCAACAAACCGCTCATCGATACGGCATCGGAATAAGGAGATATGGACGTTACAAGTCTGGCTGGCAGACCAGGAAATTGCTTTGCGCTAACGCACCAGGAGGTGACACAAACGCGCAGAAGAGTGACAAGGAAACCCAGCGTGAACGCGCCATTACCCAATGCAAACGCGCTGAGTACTTTCTAGGTCTGTGCAAACCGACTCTAGATAAGTATAAAAGGGGGGCTACCCCTTTATTTTCAGACCAAACACCCCTAAAAAGTCCCCAAATATTCTGGAACTTTCTCCCAACTTCCATCCACTAAATTTTACCGCGAATTAACTGAAATATCCTTATTTAGGTCTAGACAGCGTATAGTTGTGATTATAATATCGTATTGTGGCGAAACTTAGCTTGGATTCAAGGTGGTAATTGAATATATCGCCGTTCTAGTGGGTAAAAGGTATGCATCTTTCCTTATTAATATTGAATTAAGCTTATTTATAGAGGAAAAGTTATTAAATGATCGTATAACGAATTTATGGGTTGAGAAACTAGATAAAACATCGTGTGGGATGTTTATGGAATATATTGGTATTGATAATATTGTTTTTGTTGTTATTTTGGTTGTTGGAATTTGATTTCGGGCTAGGCATATAAACAGGGGAGATGCTGCCCGAATTTTGACATATTTTAAATGGATTTAAATTGAAAGCTTAAGGCCAGTGTATGATGGTGGGCCTAACAATAGTATGAATGGTTTTATATGTAAATTACGAGACTGCGGGTGATTGTAAATAGATTACAAGACGGGAGGTAGGTTGGAAAGCCGGAAAGTAAGCTTCCAGGTATGTTAAGGCTGTCCTTTCTATTCTTTTGGCATGATCCTTATCTTCTGAACCAACAAAGTAAGCAAGCGAATTCCAAAGACTCTACTCCTAGGTGGTATAGGATTTAGCGTATCCTTGACCTCTTAAGTCCCGAAGGGGCATCCATACGTTGTACGTTTTTATGATGGTGTCTAAATTCCAAAGGGGACATTCATAAGGCCTCTTTATTCATATGCATTTTATGTTTGATTTTTAAGTTTCAAAGGAGACAAATTAATAGGGGAAGAAGTTCCCATTCTGACCTAAAGGTTGCTCCGAAGGGAGTTCTTTGATGGTTTACAAAGATTATTATGCGTTTGTTCACTTAGTAGACGATCCAGCTCAGTAAGACTTTCCCCCAGCTGTTGTCGGTGCACTCCACTTGTTCCGGAGCTACGGTCCATTTTGGGTATGATATTTTCACGACCCAAACCGGAGGGCCGCGACTGACACCCAAGACCCTACTCGGCTGAGTGCCATACTACCATTCCATCCATGAGTCACAAATTTTTGTGAACCTTTAATCTATGAAATGACGCTTCCGTCAGGCACAAAAAAAAAACTTTTCAATAAAACTCTTTTGTCAAATCAGGGACTTCTCCCTTGTCGTTAATTCAAGAAAATCTTTAGTCACAATAAAATCCTTAAAAATAAAACTTGAAAACACATCGACCTATATGGTCGCTTTATACCACTGTCGACTGCTCGACGCACTATCCACAGGATGCTGTCTGCAAAGTCTCTAACATATACAAAATACCATAGCATAAGTACTTTGACTCGACAACACTCTGAACTGAGATGGAGCTCACCAATCCAGCTGATAGCCTGGGAACATCCTATAGCCAATGTCTTCTACTCATCTGTATACACCTGCGTGGCATGAAACGCAGCGCCACCATGCAAAGGGACATCAGTACGAACAATGTACCGAGTATGTAAGGCAGAACTGAAATAATATATCTCGACTCGGATGATAAAAGAGTAACAGACTCAACCTGTACCTGTAACCAACTCTTATAAACATGTACATGCGTATGAACTTTTGATGCAGCATGAGTATGTGTATATATACATATATATAATGCATGTCTTCACCCTTCGGGCATAATAGCATAATGGCCCCTTCGGGCATCATAATCATCATATACCAGCTGATCAGGTGGTTTGCGTATATAACGCCTTAGCCCTTTTCCTTTCCCCATGAAATGATGTCGTGCATGTATGTAAATATGCAAATGCATGAAAAACTTTGAAAACCATCAAAAGACTCCCTTCGGAGCAATTTTAACGCAAAACGGGAACTTCTTCCCCTTTTCATTTGTCTCCTTCGAGACTCCAAAATTTAAATGTAAAATGCATAGGAAAGAGAAACCCCTTTGAATGTCCCTTTCGAGAATTAGACAATATTATGAAATTTCACAACCTATGGATGCCCTTTCGGGACTTAAGTGGTCAATGATACGAATACTCCTACACTGTCTAGGAATAGAGTCTTTGGAGTTCATTTATTTGTTGGGTTCATTTAGATGGTAAGGATCTTCATCACTACCATAATCATCACCACTATCATGTCTCACTTTGAATGATCCATAACATAAACTGAGGCCATATGTTATATAGCACGCTCCATATAGCACGCTCCGACATAAGCTGAGGCCATATGTTATATAGCACGCTCACACATAAGCTGAGGCCATATGTTATATAGCACACTCAGTCACGTCATGAAATCATCTAGAAACTTAGGCTTGAAAATCTCTAGGATTGGAGTCATCGTAAGATTTTTCAGAAACTATAGACTTCTCACATTTCTAGGAGTAAAAATATTATGGATGTCATGTATGGAATCAAAACATAAGAATCATGCCTTTGAAAGAAAGGTTTAACCTTAACATACCTGATTGATCTCTTACGAATTAACGCTTATTCTGCCGAACTTGAAAATATACATTCAAGAGAAATTATACTACCGTTAGACTTATCGTCATATACCTATCTCAAGTCCTTAAACCAAACTCCTTTAGAATCTGCCAAAATTCGGGCAGCATCTCCCCTGTTTATATGCCTAGCTCGGAATCTCAATTCAGCAATCAACAATACCAACATCAATAACATCATTTCCATCACCAATATGTACCATAAAATAGCCCACAAGCTATTTTCCCACTTCCATAACTAACCAACTTACTACACAATTATTTAACGACTTTATCTCCGTAATTAAGTCTTAAATAATACCAAAAGAGAAAGATTCATACCTTCTTTCTTGTTAAGACCACAATATCCTCAGTATCCACGCTAAAATCCACCGCAAAACAACACTAGAATCACAACCATGCGTTACCCGGACCTAAACTACTACTCCGCTACTTGAAAATTGCTCACTTTTTGTTTTCCTCACTCTCTCTCCTCAATTTCTGGAATTTTCTAGCAAAATCTGATGGAAAAAAGGGGGTTATTACCCTTTATATAGGGGTCAAATTCGAGTTGGGTTCACTGTAGCAATTTACTGCAGCAGTACTGTAGCAAGTCGGTTACTGTAGCAGTACTGTGGCACGCGTTTCTGCTCTGTCAGTTGAACTTGTAATGTCCATAATTCTCTACTCCGAAGTCCAATCGATGAGAGGTTTGTTGCGTTGGAAACTAGACTCGACGTACTTCATTTTGGGATTTTGTTTACCTTAAAACACTTCATATGCTAAGAGATATTCGTCCCCCAAGTTGGACCAAAATTGCTCCTAATATTTTCTCCAAAGTTCAACAAACTTAATTTCCTTGATTCACTTGCCCGCCAATCCTTTCGGTACTTCTCATACATGATCTTAAACCCTTACAACCATAAAATAGGCACATAACACTTCAGTGTTCACAATTAAGCAGGTAACACCTACGGAACTCAACGTCCGAACTGCGAGGTGTAACAAATATTTTGAGACGTTTATGCATGTATATCATACATAGGTATGGCGGGACCCTGTCCCATCCTTGCTACAGATTTCTGATCCGTTAGAGGTCTGTAGACAGTGGTACGTAGTTAGTATGTGATGTAGAGGCCTTGTTGGCCCGTACTCTCCTTTCCAGTATGTATGTATATAGGTATGCATCTAAGCACAGATGGTTGGTATATCTTAATGTTGTCCTGATATGAGTTTTATGGGCCACCCAGTTATCTAATGATGTTCAGGCACGAGTATAGGGGTGCTTGGTCAGAAGTGGTCAGGGATTCGTCACGACGTTGTGACAGTTCCTTTCCTTAAAGCCTCAGAACGCTCAAAGTCTAGAAATAGAAGGCTCAATGAGTCACAATTACTCAAATCACAAGTACCAATTCAAGAATACCCTTTCCTTTACCCCATTTCAATAGGTGAATGATTTTCTAGGTGTAAAGCAACTTAAGCAAGGCCTTAGTCATCACTAATCATCCAATTATAATAATGTTACATCAATATATCAACTACAAGCAGTTTTCATGGTCAAGCTACCATTTTTATAGAACCCTAGGTCTCAATTCACTTAGTTTATGGCCCTAAAGGGTTCAATTCATGATTAAGAGGAGTTAACCCAAGCCATTAGATGATAAATAAGTAATAATTACCATAACCCATCAAGTATATGAGGTTTTATTAATTTCTACGGTTTCTATTACAATTTCACCATTGAAGACCCATAAAAGTGATGATAACCATGAAGATGACACAAAATGATTGAAGGGAATGATTGAAACTTACCTCTAAAGAGTATTCTTGCCCTAGCTTGGAATTTCACCCTAGGTGCTTGTGGGGAACTGTGTTAGAGTTTTATGAATAAAGAATGCGAGACTAAGTCTTTAAAATTCAGGTTACTGCTTTCTGTCGATTGCTGCGGCGGTCAAACCACGGCTGTAGCGGTCTCGCTATAGCCGCCAAGTGACCGCTATAGCAGACCAACGAGATCCCGACCACTGCTATGGCTAGAAATCCACCGCTATGGCGGTATCGCAGTAGCGATCCATCGCCCGCCATAGTGGCCACATGGAAAGTGGTTGACCGGTGGCGGCGGTGAACCCACCGCTACAGGGGTACCGCCGCAGTGGTTCCATTTGGGCAGTGAGCTTGACGTTTTCACAGTTTTCCCCCTATCACCCAATATTTCATCCGAGGCCTCAAAAAAACAAACCAAACACGCACATATACATAAAGACGTCATAGGAATCCACCTGTGGCCTCATAATTCCCAACAGAGTTCTAATTTTCTACTTCACCCCCCGATGGACTCAATACAATAAAATAATAACCACAAACAAGTAAAGTTTTTAGTTCTTAGACTTATATAATCGAGTTTCTATTAGCTCATACTACTCTTGGGAATGTTCTATTTGGTGGGGTGACCCTACATTCCGGTCGTTACATCTTATTATTAAGAATAGGCCCAGTAACCATAGTATCTCACCATAAGGTACTTAACATGTTCCTACTCTCATAAATATGACCCCAAATTTGAACTTTATTAACTCTAAGTGAACCAATTTACATAACATGATCTTGTAGTGGCACAAGCAAACCAAACAGACTTGGCATATCAGACTTATGAACCATATATACATATTAGACTGACAAAAGGACACTTGACCATGTAATCCCACACTAAACTCAACTCATATAACAAAGGCATCATACAGAACAAGCAGGTATAAGGTCCTTCTAAGACTAATCACTTTAATATAATCTATATAAATTAAACAAATAGTGTAACTAAGACAATACCTACTGCAATAAATCTAATACATGATTCCTAATGTAACTTAGACATAAAAAAAACTGAATATATGAAATTTAAATAGATAAATATAGAAAAGGAGAAAAAAGTAGGGATTTTACCTTCTGTTGGTGAAACCTCATCGAGAATAGGAATTGGAAGCCCTTTTACTCCCAAATTCAAGCTCAACCACACAACACGAACCATATTTAAAAAAAATTAAACTGCTTAAACTCTTAGTCTCAAAGCAAAATGCCAAAGCTTGAGTTTAAATCTATACTTTTGCGAAAAATAATTTTCTCTCCTTTTTTCAAATGCAAATACAGAGCCTCTTTATATAGGAATCTCAAACTTATCAAAACCCTACGTCCACGATGTGGGATAAACCCAGTCTTTTGGGTTTCCTCCTCACAATCTCGTATTGTATGGCTGAGATCTACTCAGATTAAACATCAAAGGCCAAGAATCGGCCAACAAAAGGTAAATATGTAGGGTCTCTTAACGACCAATAGAAACCCATCGCTCAAAAATCAAATACAATAAAACCCATTAAGGTTTTTCAATCACGCCCCAAACCCCCCCCCCCCCCCCCCCCCCTAGACGTGACCGGCATCTGACGTCATGAAAAACATCGGTAGAACCTAAAAGATGCAATAATAATACTTGAACCCGCCAGGTTCAATAATCACCTCCAATAGTTTATAAAATAAATTCAAACGAATCATGAGATATGAATGAAATTAGTGGAAGTCTTTAATATTATAAAACTTAATTAGATATATTACGTGCCCAAGAGTTAATCCACTCGACAACTACCTGCAAGAATGTATATTATGGACCTTCTAAGATAAAGAATGATTGTCTAACACATTGGGGCGCAGCCCGCTAAAATGCTAAAATAATAAGTAAATATAATGACGGTGTCCCACGAATGAACATGTGGCCTCACCAAGTCAGCTACAATTGCAAGTCCTTCCTAAGCGCCTGAAGTATCAAGAACCCGCTCTTCTCCGTTACCTAACATACCATTAAAAATAACAATGGTATGCCTGAGTACTTCGTACTCAGTGAGTGCCTCGGGGACAACAAGTAATATGAAAATAGAGTACAATAATACTTAAATAAGTCAGTTCTGAAACCCATGTGAAATAAATGTAAAAACAGTTATTCAACTTATATATCTCAATAAGAATTATCAAAAACCGATTATAAAGCCTCTTGTCAAGTTACAACTTTCAATTATGCCTTTCAAATTGATCATGATTGTCAACAACAGTTCCATGAGAGAATCAGAATATCACATATGTCAATACAGGCCCTAAGACGGTAGAGGTTCCCCAATCACAGCACACCACACCAGAATATGTAATTCTCGGTGGCTATCCTTCTTCCCGAATAGCTAGGCATAATCACATCCCAGGTAGCGAACTCGGAAGTGGCCACTCTTCCTCCCGAATGTCTAGGCATTATCACACTAGGATCCATAGTAGCTAACCTTCCTCCCGAGTATCTAGGCAAACACAACAACAAAGTTCATAGCATAGAAGCCGATTCACATTTGTCTCAAAGTAGTCACACCATCAATAACATTAAAGTTCATTATGCCATTACGAAATTCATACTTTCATAGACAATCTTGAAAACGTTTCCATTTCTTTAAACAAGAATCCATTGTCATAGTTCTTTTTTAAAACATCAATGCCAATAATTAACCCTCATTAATGACCATCTCTTATAGAAGAAAAAAATTATGATTTCATGTACATATATCGAGGATAATACAGCCAAAGTTTAATGTGGGCTTGTCCCCTCACGCACACCAACCAAAATCAAAACATGAATTAGGGTTTTGTATGAGAAGTTCACCTTTTTATTCAATATAGAACTTTTGAGAAGAAGACATATATCCATAATAAGGTTTTTAAAAGAGAGACATACCTCAAATCCCGCTAAAATCTAGCAAAACAGAGTTCCCAAGGTTCAACAATCACACTACAATGGTTTTAGATGAGAAAGATTAGAGCTTTAATCTAATCCTACACATATACCCCTTTATAGAAAAATTAGGGTTTTCATGTCTAGAACGTGTTCTTGAAAACTTCATGAATCATTCATGGATTCTAATCCTATAGGAAAACCTACACTATTCTAAACTCTTTCAATAACATCAGAAACATCAAGGATCATACCTTTTTAAAGGAATCTCGAAGTCTCCAGCATTCCTTTCTTCTTCTTTTTCTTTAGCTTTCAAGAATATAGGGTTTGAGAAGATGAATTAGTGTTTAAAAGTAGTGAATTGACGTTAGACTGATGTAGCAATGATAGGAATTGATCAAGAACTTACCTTATATGTTTTGGGGAAGCCCTAGGATTATTTTTTCTCAAAAAGTCATCCAAAGATGAAGTAGAATGAAGGTTTAAGAAAATTTCACATTTTGGGGGTTTTTATAGTAGAGCAAGGCGCGTGACACATCCCGTGAATCGCATGTTTGACCCGTGAAATGCAGCCCTACCACACGACATGACAGAGGGGGTATGATTTTTGGTGTTCATCTTGAAATTCGCAGGATAAAATCGCATGATGATCCCGTGAAACGCAGGTTATGATTTTTGGTGTTCATCCTGAGATTCGCAGGATTGAACCGCATGATGATCCTGTGAAACGCAGGTTAGTAAAATGGCCATAACGTTTTACTCACAAGTCCTTTTAAGCTCCACTTTATATCATTGGAAAGGTATTTCAATGATCTACAACTTCTATTTGAGGAAGTTTTCCCAAATTCTCAGCAGAATTTTCACGAAATTGGCCTAGAAGACAGGTCAACAAAACTTAGGCGATTTTAAGAACTCTTACGAACTTCACTACTTGATTTGATTCTATAACGACTTTCTTCCACCCAAATTCATCCCAAAAGGATTAATATAGTTAAAATATCACATTTACACACATTATACACATTCACACCTAACGCAAATTTACGGAGTGTTACAAGTCATGTATCCATTGAAAATCGAAAAAGTAGAGTAAAATGTCACGACCCAGCCCCGTGGGCCGCGACTGGTGCCCTAGTTGGACACCCAAACAGACTTACGTACCAGATCGACATATCAAAGATTTATTCGAACTTAACATACATTATTTATACGGATACTGATAACAGACATCATCTTAAGCGGTCGCCCGTACAGAAATATCATACCAAAACCGGTAGGCTGGCGGAATACACATCGCCCAGATATACATACATACACAAACATATGGGCCGTTTTGGCCATATAGCAAACGGGACCGCTTAAGGCACAGATCACAAACATAAACGAACTAACATGACCCATGACCCACATATATATCTACAGGCCTCTACAAACCATAACAGAAACATATGACGGGACAGGGCCCCGCCGTACCCAAATAGTCATATATACAGAACATGTATAACAGAAGATATGTACCAAAAATATGAGCTCCGGATCAAAATGAGTATTCCAAACAGCAAAATAAGTATTCTACACTGGCGGGTCACCTGACCGGACGTCTGTACCTGCGGGTATGAAACGCAGCCCCCGAAGAAAGGGGGTCAGTATGAAATATGTACTGAGTATGTAAAGCATGAAATACAGAAATCCGAATCGTAACTGAAGTGAGGAGTACAGAAAATGGATACATAATTAATATATCAAAACCTGTGCTGAAAATATATATATATATAATGCAAATAAAAATCATGCATAGGGCTCAGGAACGTGGTCGCCACTCCGACGCGGGCGCCACAACACATCATACTCCAGAAGGTTTCAAATCTCCGTACCATCCCCGAACATATCATATCATCAGAACATATCACATCATCAGAACACATCATATGCCATATCACATCATAACGCCGTATATAAGCGGTACTCGACCCTATGGCGGTGTCTCGGGAACCGTAACACATCATACTGCCGAATATAACATAGTGCGCACGATCACAAAACCGGCTCGGGATCCGGCGAACGATATCATAGTAGTATGCACGAACGGAGTAGTGAGGAAACCATATGCATATAAATAAATAAATTTCCGAGACTCGTTGAACAAATATATTTAAGACATCAGACGGCTCAGAAACAAGTTTTGGGTCAATCGGAATTAGTATACGAAAGTTACGAGCTTTTGAAGTACAGAACTTTCTAGAAGCGTTTCAGAAGCTCTTTTTGAAAATTCAAGTAACATTCATATTAAGGAACTTTCAACTATCTCTATGGAGCAAATCAAACGGAGTCTTAGAATCATATATACATATCAAAATATATATCCAAAACTTTAGCCATATCAAATATTTTTCAAACAACATCCGGAAACGTATCGACTAGAACTTCGAACATCATAAGTATGTATCAAACCATATGGGATAGCTTATGGAAATCAAAGACATGGGTCATCCTAGTGGCTCTAAGAATAGAATTTTCTTTAGAAGCATACATATATGTCATTTGTTCATTTCATAAAGGTCATGCCAAAAGAAAGAAGGGTAGGCTCCACATACCTCAATCGCTCGCTAACCAAATCCCGAATCTAGTCTCGGGCTCTCCAATATCTACAATAACATTATCAATTACCAAACATTAGCTACAAGTACTTAGAAATCCAATTCTAACTAGTACTTGTCTACAGAAATTTCGGCAGCATCTCCCCTGTAAATTCAACATCCCCGAGAATTTAACTCAGCCAATTTCATCAACAATCACACCAACAATACCAACAACCATAATAATAATCATCAAGAATCAATTTAAACGCATTCTAACATTAATAACTTTCTTCTCTACATAGCGTATCATATTCGATTCAACTACGTCTTTTCAAGCCAATATCGCCACTTACATATTCATTTACTAGCTCAAGATTATTCAAACATAATTCAAAGACATTTCAAACAATCTACACAATATTCCGACAATCCTACCAAAAAAAAAAAATCATACCTCACCCGAAACCTCCAATCTTCGACACAAACATTCACAACACATTTTTATCTTCCAATTTCATCAACAACAACAACAACAATTTGCACCTTAACAACTCCATTCCCATAATTACATAAAACTATAATAAAATTACATAATTCCCTACAACAACTTACAACTAATTTTCATGCCAATCTTGAACCATTGTTCTTCCATTTACATCACAAGGCCACAACAACATAATTAACATACTAAATAAATTTAATTCCTCTTCCTTCACTACACCCACACACACGGCCACACACCCAAACACCCACAACACACAAATTTCATACTTTACATTCATTTCCATATACTGCAATATATATATATATATATATATATATATATATATATATATATATATATATATATATATATATAAGTCTTCCATAACAAAAAAAGATAGAATTTTTACCTTTTCGACAAATTCTTCACTTGCCACCAAAGTGATTTTCTTTCTAAAATAATTGTACCACGTTGAAGAGGGTCTTGAACTTAGTAGGAATACTACAAAATTACAATTTTTGGATCAAAGATGGAAGCCCTCCAATTTTTCTTTCTTTTTTTTTCTTTGGCCGAAGGCCCTTCTCTTTTTTTCTTTCTCTCAGTTTTTCTTGGTTGTTCTTGAAACTTCTTGCAAATGAAGAATTTGTGGCCCTTTTCCTTATTTAATAGTCTTGAATTAAATGGGCACATGGGCTTGGGCCCATGGCCGGCCACCCCCTAATTTGGGCCTCTTTTTCTCTTTTTTTTTTAGCCCAATTAGTTGGTTAATTTTGTAATTCATGAAACAATTTTCAAAATTCCAATTTTTACCCTTGGCCTTCCTCCATATTTCCGCATCAACATTTTTCATAAAAAACATGTATGTTAACTAAAATCAAAATATCACCTTACCTCTTACAAGTCACAATTATTTCAATTTATCCGAATGTGCAAAATTACGGGATATAACATCCTCCCCCCCCCCCCCCCCCTTTAGAACATTCGTCCTCGAATGTTAAACTAGCCTTATAGGTCTTACAAGCATTTTGGGGGAGTTTCTTTTTATGGACAGCACAATTAAATCATTCACTAATCAACATAACCAGTTTAAGGAATTTAAATTACCTGTAGACATAGGAAACAAATGAGGGTACTTCTTCTTCATTTCGTCCTCTGCTTCCCAGGTCATTTCTTCTTTGTTATTGTTTCGCCACAAGACCTTAACAGAAGGTACATCTTTGGTGCGCAGTCTCCTCACCTGTCGATCCAAAATAGCTACAGGCTGTTCTTCATAGGATAGCTCCTCAGTTACCTGGATATCTTCTATGGGAAATATTCTGGAAGGATCACCAATACATTTACGGAGCATTGACACATGAAATACCGGATGTACTGCCTCCAGATCAGATGGTAAGTCTAGCTCGTAGGCGACCTCGCCTATCTTTCGAATAATCTGATAAGGCCCAGTATATCGCGGACTGAGCTTTCCTTTTTTGCTGAATCTCATTACACCTTTCGTAGGCGACACTTTCAGAAATACCCAGTCACCAATCTTGAACTTTAACGGTCGACGTCGTTTATCTGCATATGATTTTTGTCGACTCTGGGCTGTTAACAACCGCTCCCGAATGAGTTTCACCTTATCGACCGCTTGCTGGATCATATCTGGACCAACCAATTTAGTTTCACCCACATCGAACCAACCAATCGGAGATCTGCATTTTCTACCATATAAGGCTTCATACGGCGCCATCTGAATGCTGGAATGATAACTATTATTATAATCAAATTCAATAAGCGACAAATGATCATCCCAACTACCTCTGAAATCAATAACACAGGCCCGTAGCATATCTTCTAGCGTCTGAATAGTACGCTCGGCTTGTCCGTCGGACTGAGGATGGAATGCTGTACTAAGACTCACCTGAGTCCCCAATCCTTCCTGAAATGACCTCCAGAAATTTGCTGTAAACTGAGCACCCCTGTCGGTTATAATAGATATAGGAACTCCGTGAAGCCTTACTATCTCTTTAATATACAATCTGGCATAATCCTCAGCCGAACAAGTAGTCCTGACCGGAAGAAAATGGGCCGATTTTGTCAATCTATCAACAATAACCCAAATAGAATCATACCTTCGTGGGGTACGTGGTAAGCCTGTAATGAAATCCATGTTGATTATTTCTCATTTCCAAGCTGGGATTTCCATTTCCCGTAACAATCCACCGGGCGTTTGATGCTCGATCTTAACTTGCTGGCAATTTAGGCACTGAGCAACGAACTCTGCAATATCTCTTTTCAAACCATCCCTCCAAAATAAACATCTAATATCATGGTACATTTTAGTGGATCCAGGATGAACAGAATACCGAGCATAATGTGCTTCTCCCATAACCTGTCGCTGCAGCCCTGCAATGTCAGGTACACATGGTCTGCCTCTATATAATAATACCCCGTCAGGTGAGATTTCAAACTGGGTCTTTTCCTTATCAAGAGCCACATCTCTGTACTGTACCAGAATAGGGTCCTCGAACTGATGCCGTTTTACCTCTTCCATAATAGATTATTCAGCAACTTCTCGAATAGAAACCCCAA
Source organism: Lycium barbarum (assembly GCF_019175385.1). Classification (NCBI taxonomy): domain Eukaryota; kingdom Viridiplantae; phylum Streptophyta; class Magnoliopsida; order Solanales; family Solanaceae; genus Lycium; species Lycium barbarum. The sequence goes on along the minus strand of NC_083338.1, from coordinate 49,887,995 downwards.
TATTTCCAGAGTCGGCCAACCGGACTCCAAGACTGGCTAGCTGATGAATCTCACGAACTAATTCTTTCTTCTCTGGCTGCACGTTGGTCAAACTGCCCATAGACTTACGACTAAGTGCATCTGCTACAACATTAGCTTTCCCAGGATGATATAAAATGTCAACATCATAATCTTTTAGTAATTCGAGCCATCTTCTCTGTCGCAAATTCAACTCCTTTTGCTTAAAAAATATACTGAAGGCTTTTGTGGTATGTATAGATATCAACATGAACCCCATATAGGTAATGCTACCATATCTTCAAAGCATGAATTACCGCGGCTAATTCCAGATCATGAGTAGGATAATTTCTCTCGTGCGGCCGAAGCTGCCGGGAAGCATAGGCTATAAGTCGACCATGCTGTATTAGTACACAACCTATCCCAATACCAGAAGCATCACAATAAATGACATACCCATCTGATCCCTCTGGAAGAGTTAGAACTGGAGCTGTAATTAATTTTTCCTTCAGCAACTAGAAGCTGCGTTCACAAGCATCGGTCCACTGAAATTTTGCTGCCTTCTGAGTTAACTTTGATAATGGTGCTGCAATCGAAGAAAAGTTCTCCACGAATCTCCTGTAATACCCGTCCAGTCCCAGAAAACTGCGTACCTCAGTCGGTGTCGTAGGCCTGGGCCAATTCTGTACAGCCTCGATCTTCTGTGTATTGACCCGAATACCATCTGCTCCGACGATATGCCCCAAGAATGCCACTGAGGTTAACTAGAATTCACACTTGGAGAACTTAGCATATAATTTCTGTTGCCAAAGTGTGCCAAGTACTGTCCTCAGATGATCTGAATGCTCCTCTGCTGACTGGGAATAAACCAGAATATCATCAATAAACACGATCACAAACATATCCAGGAACGGCCTGAATACCCGATTCAGCAAATCCATAAACACTGCTGGAGCATTAGTTAGCCCAAAAGACATCACCCTGAACTCATAATGCCCGTATCGGGTCCTGAAGGCAGTCTTTGGAATATCTGCCTCTCGTACCCGCACCTGGTGACAGCCCGAACGCAAATCTATCTTCGAAAAATATTTAGCACCCTGCAACTGGTCAAATAAATCATCAATCCGGGGGAGGGGATGTTTATTCTTTATAGTCACCTTATTCAGCTGTCTGTAATCAATGCACATCCGCAGCGACCCGTCTTTCTTTCTTATAAACAATACCGGTGCTCCCCAGGGTGACGTGCTGGGTCTGATGAAGCCTTTTTCTAATAAGTCTTTCAACTGCTCCTTCAATTCTTTCAATTCTGCAGGTGCCATTCTGTAAGGAGGAATAGATATAGGCTGGGTATCTGGCAATACATCTATCGTAAAGTCTATCTCCCGTTCAGGTAGGAGACCTGGAAGCTCATCCGGAAATACATCTGGGAATTCATTAACAATCGAAACTGACTGGAGCGTAGGTGTTTCTGCTTTAGTATCATGCACACAGACCAAATGATAAATATAACCTTTCTGAATCATCTTCTTGGCCTCGAGGTATGAAATAAACTTACCTCTCGGCGACGATGTATTTCCTGCCCATTCTATAACTGGTTCCCCTGGAAACTGGAAACGAACTACCTTTTTCTGACAGTCAACATTAGCATGACAAGAGGCTAACCAATCCATACCCATAATAATGTCAAATTCCATCATATCTAATTCTACCAAATCGGCCTTAGTGCAACGGCCACATATAATCACAGAACAATCTTTATATACCTGCTTCGCTATAATAAAATCCCCAACCGGTGTAGCTACCTCGAACGGCTCTATAGGTTCAGGTGTTATCCCAATTTTACTAGCAACGAGGGGAGAAATATATGACAAAGTAGAACCTGGATCGATCAATGCATATACAGCTCGGGAAAAGACCAATAATGTACCTGTGACTACATTTGGCGACGCCTCTTGATCCTGTCGGCTAGCCAATGCATATATGCGGTTCGAAGGACTGCTAGAATCAGAAACTCCGCCACGGCCTCTACCGCGGCCCGCTGGTGCTAGCATACCCTGCCCCGCAGGGCGCATAGCTGAAAGAGTGGAAGACGAACCAGCAGCTGATCCCGTCGGCTGAGCTGCACCACCAGAACCACCCGCCAACGGACAATCTCTCATAATGTGGCCCTGGCGGCCACAAGAAAAGCAGGATCCTGTAGCTCGGTAACACTCTCCTGGATGGGACCTCCCACAATAAGAGCACCGAGGCATAGGTGGCCTCGCCTAACTAGAACCTCGGCTCACCTGCGAACCCGAGGCTCTGGAGCTCTGGCCCGCTCCTGAATGCCTTGCACCATCAAACCGTCTGCCTGTAGACTGTGGATGTATACTCCGGCCTTAATGAGGAGGATATCTACTAGATTGTTGCTGTTGAGGCTGCCCGCCTCGGAACTCTCCAGAATACCCAGCTGACCTAGCCCGCTTGGGCTGCCTCCTATCACGATCTATCTCTGGCTGGCTCCTTCTACGCCGGTCCTCCATCCCTTGCGCATATGCCTGGACCCGGGCAATATCCATCCCAGACTGGGACGCCACTGCCATACAACTATCGACCAAGTAATGATCCAAACCCATCACGTACCGGGGCATCCTGTCGGCCATATCAGCTACAATGGTGGGTGCATACCTGGCCAGAGAATCAAACTCCAAGTTGTACTCTCGGACACTCCTGCCTCTCTGCCTCAGTTGTAAAAATCGGTCAACTCTCGCCCGCCGCAACTCTGGGGGCAAAAAGTGGCTGAGAAAAGCTGCTGTAAACTCATCCCACATGGCTAGAGGAGCATCCTCGCCTCTGGATAGCTCCCAAGACTCGTACCAATTAATCGCTACATCCCGCAGTCTGTGTGAAGCCAGCTCGATAGACTCAGTCTCAGAAGCCCTGACTAGTCTCAGTGCACGCTGCATCTGTCGAATGAAATCCTGGGGGTCCTCTTCGGGCTTAGACCCGTAGAACTCTGGGGGATTACAGGTCAAGAAATCACGGACCCTCAAACTGTCACGTCTGTCACCATCATCACCCCCTAGCCCGCGTCTTCGAGCCTGTCCTGCTACTAATGTCGTCAATAACTGCACAGCCTCTCTCATCGCCCTGTTCTCTGCCCCTGGCTGAGGAGCTGGAGGCTCGGGCGCTGGATCCTCTGGAGCTACTGGTGGAGCCGCTCCAGGCTCCTCCGGTGGGGGTGTAGCGGAACCCTCTAACTGGGGTGCAATATCGAGCAAAATCTGAGCACGAGCCCGAGTGACTCTCTGTATCTGGCTGGTCTCTCCTGCCACTGCTTTGCCCTTCTGGGCAGTCGTCGCCTTCTTCGGAGGCATCACTGAAAACATAACAGCCGATCAGAAAGAAATCATCCTAATAGCACAGCTCTATCGCACGATCTAACATCCAAAGAAAGGTAACACCCTAAATGTCCTGTAGCCTCCTGTTTATAGATGTGGTGCACAACACATCGATAAACAAGACTCTACTAGACACGGCCTGCTCTGATACCACTTTTGTCACGACCCAGCCCCGTGGGCCGCGACTGGTGCCCTAGTTGGACACCCAAACAGACTTACGTACCAGATCGACATATCAAAGATTTATTCGAACTTAACATACATTATTTATACGGATACTGATAACAGACATCATCTTAAGCGATCACCCGTACAGAAATATCATACCAAAACCGGTAGGCTGGCGGAATACACATCGCCCAGATATACATACATACACAAACATGTGGGCCGTTTTGGCCATAATAGCAAACGGGACCGCTTAAGGCACAGATCACAAACATAAACGAACTAACATGACCCATGACCCACATATATGTCTACAGGCCTCTACAAACCATAACAGAAACATATGACGGGACAGGCCCCGCCGTACCCAAATAGTCATATATACAGAACATGTATAACAGAAGATATGTACCAAAAATATGAGCTCCGGATCAAAATGAGTATTCCAAACAGCAGAATAAGTATTCTACACTGGTGGGTCACCTGACCGGACGTCTGTACCTGCGGGCATGAAACGCAGCCCCCGAAGAAAGGGGGTCAGTATGAAATATGTACTGAGTATGTAAAGCATGAAATACAGAAATCCGAATCGTAACTGAAGTGAGGAGTACAGAAAATGGATACAGAATTAATATATCAAAACCTGTGCTGAAAATATACATATATAATGCAAATAAAAATCATGCATAGGGCTCAGGAACGTGGTCGCCACTCCGACGCGGGCGCCACAACACATCATACTCCAGAAGGTTTCAAATCTCCGTACCATCCCCGAACATATCATATCATCAGAACATATCACATCATCAGAACACATCATATGCCATATCACATCATAACGCCGTATATAAGCGGTACCCGGCCCTATGGCGGTGTCTCGGGAATCGTAACACATCATACTGCCGAATATAACATAGTGCGCACGATCACAAAACCGGCTCGGGATCCGGCGAACGATATCATAGTAGTATGCACGAGCGGAGTAGTGAGGAAACCATATGCATATAAATAAATAAATTTCCGAGACTCGTTGAACAAATATATTTACGACATCAGAAGGCTCAGAAACAAGTTTCGGGTCAATCGGAATTAGTATACGAAAGTTACGAGCTTTTGAAATACAGAACTTTCTAGAAGCGTTTCAGAAGCTCTTTTTGGAAATTCAAGTAACATTCATATTAAGGAACTTTCAACTATCGCTATGGAGCAAATCAAACGGAGTCTTAGAATCATATATACATATCAAAATATATATCCAAAACTTTAGCCATATCAAATATTTTTCAAACAACATCCGGAAACGTATCGACTAGAACTTCGAACATCATAAGTATGTATCAAACCATATGGGATAGCTTATGGAAATCAAAGACATGGGTCATCCTAGTGGCTCTAAGAATAGAATTTTCTTTAGAAGCATACATATATGTCATTTGTTCATTTCATAAAGGTCATGCCAAAAGAAAGAAGGGTAGGCTCTACATACCTCAATCGCTCGCTAACCAAATCCCGAATCAAGTCTCGGGCTCTCCAATATCTACAATAACATTATCAATTACCAAACAGTAGCTACAAGTACTTAGAAATCCAATTCTAACTAGTACTTGTCTACAGAAATTTCGGCAGCATCTCCCCTGTAAATTCAACATCCCCGAGAATTTAACTCGGCCAAATTCATCAACAACCACACCAACAATACCAACAACCATAATAATACTCATCAAGAATCAATTTAAACGGATTCTAACATTAATAACTTTCTTCTCTACATAGCGTATCATATCCGATTCAACTACGTCTTTTCAAGCCAATATCGCCACTTACATATTCATTTACTAGCTCAAGATTATTCAAACATAATTCAAAGACATTTCAAACAATCTACACAATATTCCGACAATCCTACCAAGAAAACACCATACCTCACCCGAAACCTCCAATCTTCGACACGAACATTCACAACAGATTTTTATCTTCCAATTTCATCATCAACAACAACAACAACAACAACAATTTTCACCTTAACAACTCCATTCCCATAATTACATAAAACTATATTAAAATTACATAATTCCCTACAACAACTTACAACTAATTTTCATGCCAATCTTGAACCATTATTCTTCCATTAACATCACAAGGCCACAACAACATAATTAACATACTAAATAAATTTAATTCCTCTTCCTTCACTACACCCACACACACGGCCACACACCCACAACACACAAATTTCACACTTTACATTCATTTCCATATACTGCAATATATATATATATATATATATATATATATATAAGTCTTCCATAACAAAAAAAGATAGAATTTTTACCTTTTCCACAAATTCTTCACTTGCCACCAAAGTGATTTTCTTGCTAAAATAATTGTACCACGTTGAAGAGGGTCTTGAACTTAGTAGGAATACTACAAAATTACAATTTTTGGATCAAAGATGGAAGCCCTCCAATTTTTCTTTCTTCTTTTTTCTTTGGCCGAAGGCCCTTCTCTTTTTTTCTTTCTCTCAAGTTTTTCTTGGTTGTTCTTGAAACTTCTTGCAAATGAAGAATTTGTGGCCATTTTCCTTATTTAATAGTCTTGAATTAAATGGGCACATGAGCTTGGGCCCATGGTCGGCCACCCCCTAATTTTGGGCCTCTTTTTCTCTTTTTCTTTTTTGAGCCCAATTAGTTGGTTAATTTTGTAATTCATGAAACAATTTTCAAAATTACAATTTTTACCCTTGGCCTTCCTCCATATTTCCGCATCAACATTTTTCATAAACAACATATATGTTAACTAAAATCAAAATATCACCTTACCTCTTACAAGTCACAATTATTTCAATTTATCTGAATGTACAAAATTACGGGATATAACATAAAAGAAGCAAGTTATACCTCGTTTGGCTTCGGTGTTGAGTGAAAGAGGAAGAAGCATTAAATTCTCTCTTCTAAAAAGAGCCAACATGACTGCCATGCCTGCAATAACTCTGAGAATTTTCCAAAAATGGCGATACACGTAAGAGAGAGGCGAGTCGCCTCCTGGCGGCTAGGGTTTGTTAAAGAAACCTTGGCAAAAATACAAATGACCCCCTTAGGGGTCTGTTTATCTGAACAGAGGGGGTTAAATAACTGAGGCGTAGGCCGGGTTTGGCCCTGTTGGGCTAGACTCGGTCCAAAATAAAAAAAAGAAGGGTGGCCCCCTATGCATTTATGTGTGTGTGTGTGTGTGTGTGTGTGTATTATAGAGGTATACACATGATATGTGGATATATATTTATAAATATATATTAATGCACATATATATGTATAAGGGAAAAAAAGAAATGCGAACTAATGCGTAGGTTAAAAAAAGATTGATTATTAAACAATTAAGTTAAAACCAAATAATAAATCAATGCAAAACACGAATGATTTTCACAAAAATATTGTATTTACAGGTGTGGCCTCAATTGACATGAAACATGAAAAGTGATATTTCAATTATGGCCTTATTTGACTAACTAATTGATTAGTTCAACTGTAGCAATAGTTACACCTACAATAAGCAATTTACAAATATTATTATAATTAATTATTTAAATCAATTATAATAATTTTAAGAATTGTCCATGCAGAAATTAAAACTGGGGGTAAAAATGATTATTTATTTCAATCAATCAATTTTCCTTGAATTTTAAAGAAAATGGGGTAAATATTTGCTGATTAATTTATGATAATTGCATAATTAAATAAATAACTATTCCACACTATTTTCTGGTTGAAATTAGTAAAATGCATCATTAATTGCTGTGAAATAATTTCCAACTGATTCACTATAGAAATTACTTCACCAAACAATAAAGGTAAAATATTAGTCGCATAATTTATAAAATCATCCTGATTTTCTAAAAGAAAACATATATTACCCCATTTAATATTCAAGTGCTTTGAGCCATTAAAATAAATTATGGGAGGTCAAAAATAGGTGTCAACACCGTACCAGAACCTTGTGCTTCTGTTTGTTCAACCAATTTTACCAATTTTGCTTTTAGAAGTGCATTTTCTACCTTAAGCTACTGAATCTCTGCATTTGTCGCTTTTTGAGCTTCAATCAAGATTGATATGGTGGAACGGATTGCACTAACTGCTGCTTTAGGTGTATATCCACAGTCTTCCAAAGTGGCTAGAGAGAACATGTGATCCTTTGTTCCTAGTGAGGTTGTTCCAATTCTCACTTTGAACTGTACAAGTACCTTTGTTAGAAAAAAATCCATAAGGGAGACCAGGTTTCCCCCGCACAGTCCTTGCCACTTTTATCATTCGCTCAATCATGATGGCTGACAGTTTGATTGGTTCAAAAGAGATTAGAGCTTCCATGAGGACCAGGTCTGCCAAAGTGACGGTAGAGCATTCCCTCGCTCTTGGCAAGAGCACTTTGTTGACTAATTCAAAGACCAGTTGGTGCTTAGGCTTAAGCTCATTTTTGTAAAGACTCGCTTTTGTAGCAGGCCTTACTACCTTGACGATGACTTTTTTGAAGCCAGTGGATCCCTTCCCTATTACGGCTCTGACTCCATCTGTCTTTACTCCTAAAATTTCTGCAAGTACTGACTCGGTCAGCATGATCTCGATTCCATATACGTTAAAGCCAAAGCGCCATCATCAATTTTGAGCAGGCTATTGTACAGTTCAGTCACTTCTGCTTCATACATGCTAGGTGCTGGTGGAGTGAAGAGATGAGTCCATCCTTGAAATTCCACCATCTTTATTAATTCTTTCATGCCAGATTTCTCGTGTAGGTTGATATCAAAAGATTGTTCCAAAAAGAACCTTTTGTTGTTGCAAGGTCTCTTTTCCTTTTTGACTTTTGGAGGAACCTGGTTCCTCATTAATACCCACTTTTCTCTTCTTTTGGGAAGAGGATTGAATATCCTGATCCTTTCCTTCCTTCTCCCTTCGACTTTGATTACCCAATTTTTCACTCTCGTTACCCTCAGACTTAAGATTAAGAGAGCTTTCCATCTTCTTAGAATTTCTGCTTATTAGAGGAGTTTCTTCTTTGTCCTCTTCTTCCTTATCACCGTGCTTTCTTTTCCTTTTTGACTTTTGGAGGAACCTGGTTCCTCATTAATACCCACTTTTCTCTTCTTTTGGGAAGAGGATTGAATATCCTGATCCTTTCCTTCCTTCTCCTTTCGACTTTGATTACCCAATTTTTCACTCTCGTTACCCTCAGACTTAAGATTAAGAGAGCTTTCCATCTTACCCACCACCTTTTTCTTCGAATTTCTTCTTATTAGAGGAGTTTCTTCTTTGTCCTTTTCTTCCTTATCACCGTGCTTTTCAACGGCATGGCTTCTCTGTTTCTTTCCCATGTTTTTCTTTTTTTACTCTCTGTTCGATTGCATTGCTCATTTGACTGGAAATGGCAGACAGTGAAGCGAATTTCCTTGTCATCCAACGCTTAGGGGTTTCAGAGGGACCACGTATGAGAGATTTTGGGGAGAATTCATTTGTATTTTGTTCAGAAGAGGATAAGCAATTTGAGGCTGAAGGATTTGAGTCCATTTTTCTTTGGTTTGGAGAGGGTTAATGACACGAGGAAACACTTGGTAACAGGAGGGAGATGTAGAGAGGTTCAGATAGATTTTTGTAAGAGAGATGCTTAAAGGGAAAGGCTACCGATCTGAGGATTTTAGTGAATGGAGAGAGAGACAAGAATGATGTTTTTTAAGGTGACATAGGCGACATTTTAGAAGAGGTGCAAGAAGAGGGAACGGGTAGGTTCAAGAGAAAGGTAATGATTCGTCAGAAATGTGATTTTGAAAGTTGTTTTGGTAAAAAGAGTATGAATTAATTGACACATTCTATAGTTCAAACACATATATGAGTGCTGAAAGGATTACTAACCTGAGTCACAGAGACCAGGTCCCTGGACAAATTCTGAGGTGTATCAGGCAAAAACTTTGAAATGTGTGACATTGCTTATGATTACGCTCTCCTGATTATGTCATGCATATATACCTGGTTCTTTGATTTCGATACTCTCAAAATTCAGTTCTTCCTTTTTGTCACCAACGGCGCACACCCTCCTATGAAGGCTTCAAAGGGAGATTTTTTTTTTTGTACTAGGAGCTGTCACGACCAATCAACTAAATTAGCAGCATCCTTTCACTCTCCCCAGCCTATAGGGGATATCACTAATTCGTTTTGGGAACACAGACAAGTTTGGGTCCCTTATAATTGTAAAAAGGATGAATCCAGCTCCTTTTAGCCCATATGGGTAGCACATTCTTCTCCCTTTTTGAGATCCTTTCTTTTGAGGACCTGTTCCTTCCATTTTCTTTTTCTGAGAACCTTTCTTCTGAGGACCAGCTCCTCCTATTCTAACTCCCTTTTTTGACAAAATTATCATTCCTTTGAAGAGCCTCAATCCTTTCTTTACATGCCTGCTTGTATTGCCCTGCTTTACCACAGTGAGTGCACAACCAATTTTAAGTTATAGAGACATACTTGATGTGGGGATTGTAGGGCATTTTATTTTTTTCAAATCCAAGCCCTTCTTTACCATCTCCTTTACTCTTGTACATGGAGGTAATCACATCATAGGACTAGGTCCACTTGAGAGCATTATCAAGATCAAACGTGATCCTTTTCAAATCCTTTTCTAGTAGCTCATTCTTCTCAATCTCAGCAATGAGGCTTAGTTTTGCTATCTTTAACTCACTTTCAAGCACTAGAATAGTTTCACTTGCTTCACCTTTTCCCTTAAAAGACACTTTCAGGCCTTCTCTCACTTAACTTTCCAACAAGATGTTTAGTTGGTTTGTCTCATAGATTTGTTTCTTTATTTCTCTAGAGGATATACGCAGGTCATCCCTTTCTTGCTCTATCTTATCAATTACTTGATTCAGCTCACCCTTCTCAGCAACAAGAATGTGATACGCATCAATTAACACACTTGATAGTGATATCAGTTTTCTTTAAGAGTAAGCTTTCAAGTTTTTCTTTATGTCAAGAAAGTTTCTCTCCTTATCCTTATCATCATCATTATCATCCATTTCAAACTAAGCCAAGCGCAAATATTGATTCATTTTCAATTGCTTCATCTTTAATGGCCATCATTGATGTGTCCCCTTGATCATTTTCATCTTCAGATTCACTAGAGGAATCTGCTCATGTAGTAAGCGCTTGCTTCACTAGCTCATCAGCAACTTATGCTCTTCCGAATCTCCTGTCGGGAACCACGTTCCTTCTAGCAGTCCTGTCATAATTTTGCTACTTGTTTTGGGGACAATCTTTCATGAAGTGACCAAGTTTCCCACATTTGTGACAACAGTTGTCATTTCTTCTGAAGTTTCTACTGGAGCTTCCTGTCTTGGTGAATCCACCATTCTTCTTGATTATCTTATGAAATCTCTGTGTAAGATAGGCCATTTCAGATTCATCATTACTTGAGTCTCCTCTGGCAGCTTTAAGAACAAGTTTTCTTTCTTTCTTTCTTTACTTCATTCTTTTCTACCTTCTTCAAGGTCATCTTTATCTCATATATCTTGAGATTTCCTATTAGTTCATCAACAGTCAGCTTAGTGAGATCTTTAGCTTCATAGATGGCATTTACTTTGCTGTCCCAAGAATCAGGAAAAACTCCGAGTAGCTTCCTTACAAATTTGGTTGTTGTGATGGCTTCTCCTAGAGAGCCGAATTCATTGATTATAGAGGTGAATCTAGTGTGCATGTCATGGATAGATTCGTCCTCTTTCATTTTGAACAGCTTGTACTCTGTAATGAGCATGTCAACCTTGGAGTTTTTTACTTGAGTTGTTCCTTCATGGGCAGTTTGGAGAGCTTCCCAGATCTCCTTAGCAGTTGTACATGATGAAATTCGATTGTACTAATCTACTTCTATGCCACAGACAAGAATTTTCTTTGCTTTATAGTTCTTCTCCATAGCCTTCCTGTCTGCCTCAGTGTATTCTTTCCTTGTTTTTGGAGTGGTTACCAAGACAGCTTCATCTTTGTTTACAGGGACATGAGGACCATCACAAATGATGTCCCACAACTCTGAGTCTTTAGCTATAATGAAGTCATGCATCCTAGCCTTCCACCACCCATAATGTTTTCCGTTGAATCTGGATGGTCTTGTGGATGATTGATCTTATTGCAAGTTCGATAGGGCTGCCATTTCACAGATTCTTTCTAGGTGTTAACCTTTTAGAAAGCACCTGCTCTGATACCAATTGATAGTAGCAGTGCATCCAACAAACTGTATATGGAGAGACCTGGTTGTCTACCAGTTCTTTCAGACAGTGCAGTACGTAAATAACACAAGATTTTACGGTGGAAAACTCCTTGCTCATGGGATTAAAAACCACGACCTACCATATAGGATTTCAACTCGACTAACACCGAGCAACTTCAGATTACAACCTCTTGTAATCTAGGAATTTAACTGACATAAATCCCTCACCCTTAAAATATACCTATTGTAAGCTACAACTTTTCACTACCCTTAGCCAAGAAGACAACCATGTTTGACTAACTCTAGCCAAACCAACTAATACACTAGGCTAACTCTAGTCAAGGGTACCACTCAATAAATTGAATAGGTAAACTGTCTAACAACTACTGAGAATTTAAGCTACCTACAACAGCTTCTTGAAAGCAGAGTAGGTTTACAGTTTAGAGAACAAATCAACAAAGACTCACAACAAACTAAAGAACATAGACATAATCTGGTGTCTGGATCAGGTTCTTCAGCCTGTAAGTGGCTTTGTTCTTGAGAGCACTTGAGAACTTGTGACGGCAAGGATTTGCACAAGATGGTTTAGGTTTTCAAGTGTTACTCAATATGTTGGAACAAGTTGTATATATATTGGGGAACATGTGGGTGAGATAGAGACCACTCATCCCATGTTTGACTTAAGGCATGGGCCGCAGCACTGCTGTATAGTTATATGGCAGTGCAGCTTTACAACTGTTGTTGTTGACTGTACGACGTACAAAAGGAGCATACAGCGAACCAGGTCTCTCTCTATTACTTCAGCAGTTTGACAATCATCAAAACATAGATGTACTTTGTCGTATCAATTTTTTCTGAAAAGAATCATATGCGGTAACATTACATTGTAATTATATGTATAAGTAAATAAAGTATTAACAAGACATGAAATATAAATATTCTTGTAATTGAATATATGTTAGTATCCTGCTCTCGGTATGAAAGCATGATACTTCCAAGATGCGCAAGGCGCTTCCCAACTAGCAACCTTCCAATGGGAAAGACTGAAACATATATAAAAGTCAATTTCCGTTTTTTCTGTTCCCGCGGCAGACGTATGCTCAGTTGAAAATGGATTTAGAAAGGATCAGCGGCGGTGGGAGGCGGAGTAAGAAATATGACTGAAGTCAAATAAATGAAGAAATGATTTATTCTCTTTGCTTTCCTCCGAAGTTTCTAAGCACTCGTTTGGTATCATGAGGTATTAGTTAGATGTAATAATTAGGAATAGAATTTTGTATGACTTTATTTATCGTCCAGTTTGTATTTTATGTTTTGCATAGACAATGTATGTACTTTTGATACACCAATTGGTATATTATTTTGTACTTAATATAGAATGGAATAACAATATATGAAATAAGCAATACATTAATGAAATGCTAAAAATACAAAATTATCCTTTGTCTTCCTCAGATCCATCGTCAACACTATTTCAATTTTATCAAGTTTAAGAAATAAACCCATATTTATATGTCACCCTATATAACTCATTTTTATAAGTACAAAAAAGCTAATGTTCGATGAACAATATTTCTGCACTATAATTCCATGCATTACTAATCCACCTACACAACTCTTTCTAAACCAACGACCCCTAAATATACATAAACTTCTCAAATTCGGGCAGAATTGCTTAGGAATTTCAGGATAATTTCATCAGGATGGAGACGTGTCATATTCTGCATGGAGCTGTTTAGATAAGTCAAGATTGTTCCCTGCATAATTAATTGATATTTTGTACAATTCTTCCTTCAACGATGTTAATAGAGTCAAACCGCCATTCCTATGTATTATCGCCTTGGTTTCAACGCGGTCCTTTTGGTTTATTTTTCCTTTATTTATGTATGTTTCCGTTTTGGTCCTGGGAAACATTGAAAACTTTCGTTTTGTATTTAAAAAGGAAATTGTGTTGGAAACGTTCTAGGAAATGTTAATCTTTAGTTCTGTTCAAAACAAAATTTTCATACGACAACATTATAATTGGCTCAAAATCTCAGTACTCCCTCCAGCTTAAGTTAGTTGTCATATTTAGCTTCTGGAGAATTAAATTATGTGAATTTGATCAATATTTTAAAATATATTCTCTCTATCTCAATTTATGTGATACTTTTCGTTTTTCGAAATTCAAACGGTATGAACTTTTACCAACATTATAAGATGTATGTTTTCACCAAATTGATATGAAAAAAGTTACAATTTATAGTACTTTTCATGTAGTTTTCAAATATATAAATTTTAATCTTAAAATATTAAGTTAATCTAATCCAATTTAACTTCAAAATTTAATCAGTTGACTCTCGAAAAGCGAAAGTATCACTATTGTAGAAGGAGTATATTTTTTCATCAAATTGACATGAGAAAAGTTGCAACTTATAATACTTCTTGTATAAATTTTAACTATCTAAATTTTAATTGTAAAATATTGTGTTGATTTAATCTTAATTCATCTTTAAAAATGAAACACTAACAACTAATTTGAGACGGCAGGAGTAGTGCTTAAGGTTCAAGGATCGGGGTATTGCGGTATTGCAGTAAAATATCCTTTCAAAGATGGTAATATTTTTTAATGGGTTACACTCCCTCCGTCTCAACTTACTCAAATTATTTATATTTTAGAAGTTTAAGATAAAATTAATTATTTTTTTTCATTTTATCTTCAATAGTAATTGTTCTTTAAGATTACAAACACCTCAATAGAGTAAATATATTATGAAGAGAGATTATATTTGAAGACATAAATGAGGTTAAAATAGTCAAAATCTCCTCCTAATTAATGTTTTTTTAAGAGATGTGTAAAATAAAAACACGACAGATTATTTGAGACGGAGGGAGTAGTTTTTTCAGAAAGTTCTATAAAACTTAATCTTGAGTTTATGTGTTATCTGCAAATATTAAGTCAAAAATGACAAACACAATAATGTTGAACAGAAAAAATAATTCTAATTTTCTCTTAATTAAATTACATGCATTATTCAAAGGCTAGTTCTCCTCGTCAAGCTATCGTAGGTCGTCCCAATTTGATTGATGTCCCTCATTAATAATCCTTTTCTACCAACAATTTCAGCTTGTTTCTTTATTTGACCAGTAGTCAAATGTTCCTTTCTCGTAAAATTTTGGAAGATCTTTCATCAAATGGTCCATATGTACCCTTTATAGGCAGTGGCAATTTAATGCATGGGCAGTAGGTGTGAACAGGTATAATCAATCATTATTTTGTGTAAATATAATATCAGGTAGTACCTATTTTAGAGTTGTGTATTTGTAAAGTACTTGAAAAATAATCATAATTTAAAAATGCGGCAGAGACACATAAAGCAGTTTAAGTTGTGATTATCTTTCATTACTTTGCAAACGCTCGATATCTTCTCGAGTTGATTTGATTTTTCTATTTTACATAAAGACCGCTAGTTAACAGTTGGTTAATTTATGATGTATTTATAATTGTTAGATTAATGTACACTCACAATGGATGATATATAAGTTACAACTTCATGAATGTAAGATGTAATTCCATTACATTCTCTTTTTAAGACAAGTTTTATCATTGGTTCATTCATGAAGTTGTAACTTAAATAGGGAGTTTGTATGGATCAAAATACGAGTTTGTCTGGTGGATGAATCAAGGTATGACACGTAACAGTTAAAGCCCAACTAGATCAGACTCGGCAAGAGTGATACCAGACACAACACTAAGACAAATCAGGTAAAACTGCTCCTGACCATAGGAGTTCGGAACAACGATGCAGCCCCGTTCAGCTCCGGAGTGGCAAGATCGGGAGCGCGTCAGCGACCATTTAAGATAAGCTTCATTAGCAATTGTTCTCGTAGAATCCGGAATTCACTCCAGCAGCTTCACAGTCACGTACATAACGATCATAACGTGAAGATAGGGATCAGTATGAAGGGCGTGAAATGTGCAAGACGTTACTTAGGATTTGACTATAAAAATATCCCTTTCTCACTTGTAAGGCATCTGATTTTCATCACAATTACTGTATTACACTTATATTGTAACGCAAGCGCTGAAACCTCTTTTTTCGGTGACATTACCTAACAATTTTGCCGGAGGAAACTCAATAAGATTTTTCTACTCTTTTGCTCATTAAGTTATAATAAACTGTTCTTGCATATCGCCTTAATTTCCTTCATCGGCAAGTCACGTAGCACTGAGAATATAATATTTGTTCCTGAACACAAATTTAATTGTTATTCTGAATCACTGATTTAGGAGTAAACTGTTTGGTCCCACGGTGGGGAAGGGCAACTGTGGTATTATATTAATCTTTTATTAATCAGAAAAGGATCAAATATACCCCGTACTATGTGAAAAGGTTTAAATATATTTCTCATTATACTTTAAGTTCAAGTATACCCTTGTCGTTATATTATCGGATCAAATATACCCCTCCTCCGATAAAATTGTTCAAGGTGGACATTCAATCCTACGTGGCATTGAGATTTGATGCGGTGGATGTCACATGACATGCCACCTCAGCATTCTTAACTCATTTTACCCCTCCCTTCTATTTGTTCTTTCATCATTAAAATTTTCTTCCCTTCACCACCATTGCCATCATTGCGGCCACTAAAATTAGAGATTGAGGTAGGAATGAATCAACTTTTACTTCTCTAACACTGGAAGACAGAGGTGTGGATATGACCAGTGACATTACACAAAGTGACGCCACAAAGGAACTCGAATCATGTGTTGACGAGTCTGTTCATGATAGCATCAACATATCCCCACATTTGTTGCAAAACTAAACGATTCTGTCTGCATCAGCAATTTGAAAAAATTGAACTCGGCTTTCTATAATCGACCAATCCAAGCACTCGTCTATCATCTGGTTCTCATAAACAAGCAATGTTAGTACTTTATAACTTGAGCTGTTGTTCCGTGTTTTAGCTTTCTTTAAATACTAAGTAGAATATTGTATTTTGCTATTTTAAGGGATCCCTGTAACAATTGTGCATACGAATTTCTAATAAAATAACCCCATCCTCTTTCTTAATGGTGGCAATGGTGGTGCAGGGGAAGGACATTTTAATGGTGGAAGAACAAATAGAGGGGAGAGGTAAAATGAGTTAGGAGTGCTGAGGTGGCATGCCACGTGGCATTCATGTCATCAAATGTCAGTGCCACGTATGATTGAATGTCCACTTTGGACAACTTTAACGGAGGAGCGATATATTTGATCCAATAGTATAACGGTAAGGGTATATTTGATCCCAAAGTATAACGAGGGGTATATTTAAACCTTTTCTCATAGTACAGAGATATAATTGGCCCTTTTCCGTTTATTAATTCTTTGATAACTTGCTTTATTTGTTTTGCAAGAAAGATTCTCATTTTATGTCTCAAATTTCACCAAACAACCAATTGAACTAGAACCAGGAGAACAGCAGTGTGCCCCGGAACAACAGAATGCCCACAAATTGAAATAACCTAGAGGTACCCCTAGGTTTCAGGTCAATGACATCGATTGACGGCCAAACCTGTGTTGATGATGTCGGAGTGGTAAGAATCGTACCCCCAGTGATCAAGATAACTCCAAGTCTGACAGGAGTGATCGAGAAAATGACACCCCAAGAGGAAGGCGAGGATGATCTGGTTGCTCTCGATAACCTTGGGGTCGAAGGAGACATTCGAGCCTCAAAATACTTGTAAAGTTTTTGACACCTCAACAAAGCATTTTAAGGAATCAAATCCAGCAGTAATGACGATCGTGTCCAACAACAACGCTAATTATGGAAGATCGGCACAGTGAAACGGTGCTATGACTATGGGAACCCGAGGTAATGTTTCGACTAACTCTGTACCGAAGGACAACCGGACAATGCGAGAATTTGGGGTTCCAGGACCTGGATAGTCAGAGTTCTTGAAACATCTTAAAGGAATCCAATCTTGAACGGATCAGATTCCAGGGTCATCAGAGGGGTTGACTCAAAGAAATATCGGAGCGCCCATGGAAAGCAAGTGCTGCAGTGATGCTTATCCTAAAGAAACTCAAAATGACGGACATCCTGAAGTATGATGGGAATAAGGACCCACAGGACCACGCAACCGCATATATCAACACCATCCAGGGGAACGATTTAAGAAAAAAGGAAATTGAATATGTTCTGATCAAGAAGTTCAACGAAACGCTCACAAAGAAAGATTTTACTTGATATTCTCATTTACTTAAAATTCAATTGTTTCTTTTGTAATGTTTGCAGATGCCTTTCTCAAAGCTCATGTTGGAACCAGGAGAGTTAAAAACTCACATGAAGGACATCTTCAAGTTAGAGCAGGGTGATACAAAATTATTCCGGACTTTGTGGACTGGATCCAAAAGGAGAGGATGATGCTCTTTCTGATATCGGACAAGTGGGCACCAACAGCATTTACCGGAGGCCTCAACCTGAAAAGCATTAATGCTTTTTCACTATGCCCTTTCACTCTTGAACTACTTGAACAAGGAGGGCAGGGGGTGCTATCGTATATAAGAAAAACTGCTGCATTTTGGCAGCGATTAGCTCTCTCTCTAACTAGAAATTTGATAAGAGAAGTGCGAAAGGATTGCAGGCTAGATTCAAGGTATGCCAGTTGTCCACTCCACTTTCAAGATTGGTTGAGTCTTAAGTGTACATTAGTAAGAGTATGAAGGATCTAGTGGCCGAAGCCTAAGGAAAGCCTACAAGGATTCTCGGTTCAGACTCGGAATGATGTTTATCATCGATATAGCGCCAACATGCCCATAAAAGATGATTTGACACCTTCGTTGCTACTCGTAGCAAGGACCAGGGGCCAGTATGAGGAAAGGCCCAAGAGTATAGTGGATTTTGACCAAAGAGATCCTAGGCGCTGTTTTGAGCCTTACCTGATCCTAGTACGTCCGACGACTGACAGGAAACCAGTACATGCAAGGAATAACTGGGGATTAATGAGAAGAGCCATGGCGGGACCTTCTCGGCCCCAACAAAGGACCTGTGAGTTCCAAAACTTTCAGAGCACAACTTTAGAATTGGGCCTGTGGAGTTGGTTACGACCATGAGGAGTATTGTCACACCCCGATTCCACGTGACCGGCACCCAGAGCTCTGCCCAACCTGGGCGAACCAACCCATACAAGGAAACACATCTACATTCTTAATGGATACATACGGAAGTCTTTTCAAAATAAAATGCCACCATTTAAACAGTTTAAGACCAAAGCATGTATACGATATTTAAACCAACAACTTTATTTAATAGAAACCGCACAAGGCAAAAGTTTCATTCATGCATGCCAAATGAATAATCATCAATCACAATTCCAAAATAATAACAATTGTCTATGATATCTCTAGGACACGAGAATGAAATAAACACTTGGGGTAATTCCCCGCTAAAAGAAAGAAAGAACAACATGACGGCCACCACGAAACAGAAGAGGTGCCTCACTATATACCTTAGAAAGAGAGTCTTTTGACACCTAATTTTTAACCTCCCATAATTTATTTTAATTATCTAGAGTCATTGGATATCAAACAGAGTGAAATGTGTATTTTTCTATAAGTCAAAATGATTTTATAAAATTCTTTTTATTGTATTTTGCCATTTCATCTGGCAAAATAACTTCAGTAATATTATAAATCATTTAGAAATCAATTTACACATTTTCATAATTAATATGAGGCATTTTCCAAATTTAATCAAAAAAAGATAAGTAATTGTTAAAAAATCAGTTAGCAAGCATTTTACTCCGTTTAAATTCAAGAGATTTGATTAACTAAATGAGTTAATCATTTTACTTCTCAAATCTTATTTTTTGCATATTCAATTTTCAATTGTGCATTTCTTAGAGTTAATCATAATCAATCAAGTATTTAATTGTGGTTATATTCATAAATTGTTTGCTATATGGTTAATTGTGGCCATGATTGAAATGATCAATTGTTGATCAATCCTGGCCTTAATTGAAATAGCCAACTTCATGGCTTAAATCAATTAAGATCATTATTGCAAAATTAGTCCTTAATTGTTTGTTTAAGTCAAATGTGGTAGTATTTGAAATAACTAATTTCATGGTCTATTTCAATTATGGCTATGATTGCAATTTAAGTCCTTTACATAATTGACCATGCCCTTTTAAGGATTATTGAGTTTATTTAGCTTAATTTGGCCATAATTGGAAGGTTCAATTAATGGACATTTTCAATGCTCAGTTATTAATTGAAGTGGCATATTTTTACCTCTCGTCATATATACATATATACACGGGTGTACATAAATATACATGTATACCCATGTATATTAACTCAGGCCCTTCTTTTCCTTTTATTTTTAGCCGAGTCCGGTCCAATAAGGACCTGACCTGGCCCAGCTATACCTTAAAGGGGTAAAACCCCTTCTTTTCGCACCAAACGACCCCTTAAGCGTAAAGGGTCTCTCATGGGAGAAACCCTAGCCGTCGCTGGGTTCGTTTCTCTCTCCTCCGTCACCCATGCCAAAAATAGTAACGCTTGCTAGCCCGCGAGGCCTGTGCAGTCTGTGTATGGATCATTTAAGGCAAAGCAATTAATGTTCCACCCCTTTTCCACCAATATCCAACCAACCACGGTATTACTTCATCTTTCTTCTTGCTTCTAATTTCATGGTCAATTTGGAGTACAAACCCATTAATGGGATTTGTCTCAACTCGTTTAAACTCCAATTTCATTGGCTCATCAAGAGCTGGACGGATTGATACGAGGTACTCAAAATCGGACCCTTTGTGGTTCATTTTGATGTAATCGTGGCCGTTCAAAGGTGAATTGAGAGAACGATTCTCAGTTTTGTTGATTATGCCACATCAATTTTGTCATGAACCAAATTACAGATCGCGCGGTCACCTACCGTATTATCACCTAGTAGGCGAACCCTTACTAACCAACCCATTATTGAAAACTCGTCTTTACAACTATGTGACTATTAACATAAGCAATAGTTAGAAAACATCATAATCCTTTTCATAAAATCAAGAGAAAACCTTCCAACTTCCGGGATCTAGTCTAGACATGTACAAGAGCTTTTACAATACAAGGAATAGACCGAAAATCAAATGACACAACTTCTGCCTCGAATGAGATGAACAAAGCTATAGGAGATGTCCGTCAATCAGCTAGTGAAACCTTCAGCAATAACCTGAAACATACCTACACCCCAAAAGGAATGTAGCAAAAATAGTATCAGTACACCACATGTAATGGTAAGCATCATAGGCCAATAAGATTAGCTAATGCAATATAATATAAAATTAAACAAAATAAACATATGTGTTAATTAACGATTACTCTTATTAGCCATTCCCATTAAATAACAGTGCATCATGAAATTACCCGGAGCCCCTCTATCACTATCACTTATTTAGTCGCATGATAAGGAATAACATAACCCAACTACCTAATGTATATTTCAGACTCTCAGACCTTCATAACTAGAAAATAAGAAATTAGGACAATTCTTCATACCGCTTCGTCCTTTTCTAACTGATTACATTCCCCCTTTTATTCCCACGATACAACGACTTATTAATTAACCAGCAAATATAATGGTGATATGATTCTAAACAACCCTTAGCTTCTGTCTACTTCTAGATTATTCCTTACAACAATTATCTGCAGCACATGAACAACGGAACTCCCAATTTAAGTATTCCATTCTTTGTCTTCCCTGACAAAAACAACAACAACCCAGTGAAATCCCACAACGTGGGGTCTGGGGAGGGAGAGTGTACGCAAACCTTACTCCTACCAAGGTAGGACGGCTTTGTCTTCCCTGACGTAAACATTAAATGCAAGAGAAACCAAAATTACTTTACTACTAAAGGATCCAACCCTTGAAATCTTGAAGGGAATCATACCTTGATGTAATGCCATAAGACTCACGCACACCATTAACAGAATATATAATATATATATATATATATACAAAAGGAATTAATTACATAAGAAAACGAAATAAACGTGGTCTCTCACCAATCATGTACACACATGCTAAATGGTAATGTTTTGCCCAAATAGCCATGACCTGTAGGGGACCCATGATGTCCATGTACCACTCGTTTCAGAACGAACCTCGGACCACTAGTTCACAACTAGGCCACATCGTCACCCCCTGTCCAATGTGACTTACGTAGATGTATATGTTCCATCTTCAATTATTATCAGGAATTTCCATTACAAGCAATCCATAATGTCTTAGTTGAACATAATCAAAGCATAAAGGCAAAGTGATGCCAGAATCAGAATGGTACCAATCGAATTACCCCAAGTCATACTAGAACTCGATATTACTCATGCATACCCACAACAAAAGCTACTATAGTAAAGTATGCGCCACCTAACATGTCGTAATCCAACCTATACTAAGACCAATTTACAGCCGCAGCATGCCCAGCCCTTCTAGACCTTCTGTGATTACACATGCAACACTAATATTCCTCTTAGAACAATTAGCTAAGTTTCCCACTACTAAAAGCCTTTTTAATGCTAACAATGTCAACCTATCATGTGTCCAACTGAACTTCTTGTCTGAAGACATAATCATCCTTTCTCCCGTCAATTCTATGTCATATATACATTTTACTAATCAACGTCTAACTCAAGGAAACCATAACCTACCTCGATGCCGAGCAGCTACCACGAACGTGCGTGCAACCTTCCCTACTACGTTGCGGAACTAAAGCTTAACTGAGAACCTTAGGAGTTTACGAACACGAGTACAAGGTCTACACAACAATCATGCATGCATCACGTCTTTCTCTTTTACTAAATTTGAGGGACAAGTTTTATCTACGGGAAGAATTTCTTTTACCAATTGAAATCAAGAACGATGTTTGGAGGCTTACCTTGGCAAAGTTTTTCGGGTGCCCTATGTAAGAACCCTCATAGAAGTCGGCTTAGAATAAGGTTTTGGAGAAAAGTGGGACAAAATCCCAAAATAAGACATTTATAGGAATCTGGCCCATGGTCCTTTGCTGCAGCGGTGGGCTTCCCGCTGCAGCGGACCCGTTGCGGCGGTCACTAGACCCCTATGGCAGTCAGTGTCTGACCTTGGGCCCACCATTTTGACTTCTACGTATTTGACTCTAACTCTAATTTTATGCGAGACTTTTTAATAAGCCTATCCTTTTGTACGACATTCGAGGAGGATTTCAATAACGACCAAACTGGTCGTTACAGATTAGGGATATGATTTTAGGTTTTTTGGGGTTCTATATAAATAACCCCCAATCCTCACTTTACGGAGACCGAATATCACTTGCATATTCAAAAAAAAAAACTCAAAAATACCTAGGGTTTTAACAAGTTTTGCTTGAGACCTTTAATTTTCTCGAGTTAAGTTTAAGTTTTAAAGTTTGTTTTTTTTTCTTTGTTGTGTTTGGGGCTGAGTATTGGGGATTAAGGAAGCAAGGATTCTTCCAAGTCCAATTCTTGACAATCGGCTGCACTCACAAAAGGTAAATTTACTTCTTTTAGTATTTTTTAGCATCTTATTTGTAGTTTGTTCATGTGCGTTAAGCTATTAGTATAGTTATGATATTTGTTAGTTTTATACGTGTGAATTGCTAGATAAGGCATGTTTATATATGCTTTTATTCTTGTTTAATCATGTTTGTGTGTGCTAGTTTGATAGATTAGTCCTTGTTTAGTTAGTTTTGGTGTGTTAGTTGCTAATTTAGTCATGTTTTAATTCCTGTTTAGTTTATAACTGTTAATTGCTGATTTTTAATTCTTGCTAGTTATTGTTCAGTGTGGTTTTGATATTCAGCTAGTAACTGAGTCCTCATTATATTATTGGTTAATGCTGTTGTGGTATTAGCAGTTTAGGCCACACTCTTCTTGTTTAAAGTTAGTCTATACTCTTAATGTGTCTTGTAAGCCTAACTGCATGTGTGTTAGTGTATCAAATGATTGTTATATACATTTAAAAGCATGTTAAGTGAGACTAATGTTTAGTTAAGTAGAAAAAAGGGCAAACTGTGACATGCTAAGTTGTTTTGAATGTCCAATATTGTGATTAAGTGAAACCATTTCTAGTATAACGTGAGAATATTGTCTCTGTTTGGCCAAATGGTTAAATGATAAATGTGTTGGGTCATTTGTAAGCCGGTTTACATCACCTTATGGAATAAATACCCACTGCCTTCATTATGCTAGAATATATGAATCTCAAAAAGGTTTAGTTGATTAATGTAATGACATCTCTGTTGAGACACCTTGATTGTTTTGCTTAACTACTAAAATTTAGTATAAGAACCTGATCTCACATGCTGAGTCTGAGATAGAAGAATTATAATGGGTTAATGTTCATGTTAGGATGATAGTTTAAACCTTTACAAGCCTGTTAAATCATTTATCTATTAAGTATATGCTTATTTTCAAAACACCTTGTACTGTTGATCTTTGATCTAATAAATGAATGTTTTAGTTTAAATGATTAAGATCTATGTAATTAGTATTGTACGGTTGCCTGGGGTTTTAAAACAAGATTCATACATGTATATGTTACACCTCGAAAAATTTCCCGTTGATGCACAGTGAATGGGTTAACGAAGAGCATGAAGTGTATGGTATTTCAATAAGTAAATAATGACATTTGATGACCCTAAGTAAGATTTCAAAGACATCCGATGTTAGACAAGAAAGTTGCCAAGAGGAGGCAAGGCATACGATAGGTATCGGACGAGAATTATGAGTAACAAGATGATGACGGCTTAATGATGTTTTGGGGAAGAGTTATAACGTCCCTTAGATTGTTAATGAAGTGTTAAACGAGTGTTAAGAAGATCCCGTAAGGATTGGAGATCAAACGAAGTAGCGAGAACAAGTTCAGTGGACTGATGGGTTATACGGCTCATTATACGGACCGTATAATGTTATACGGACCGTATAATGGTCCGCAGAACCATCACAGTGAAGATCACTCACTGGTGGGATTATACAGTCAGTTATACAGATCGTATAAATTTATACGGCCCGTATAATGGACCGTATAATGGTCACAGATACGAGTGAATGAATGGTCCATTTCACGGTCACTTATACGAACCGTATAAGTTTATACAGACCATATAAGTGTCCGTATAATTTGCCCGACAGATCCGTTTTCACGGTATTAAAAAAGAGACCAAGTCATTATTTTCATTTCATTTTTCATCCACACTTCAAGAACTCTCTAGAAACCCTCTCCACTTTTCATCTACAAGAACACAAGAGAAATTTATAATCTATTTCATCAAATAAGAAAAACCAAGTGTAAGGAACTCATTAAAGATCATCCAACTCAAGAAATCTCATTGGAGATGAAACTAGGGTTTTGCTCAAGTGAAGCATTTTCACCCAAAGCTTATTCCTACAACATCTAAGGTAAGTTTTATGATCTTTCCATGTTATTTAAGGTATTTGAAAGTTAAAACACTTGGATTGTAAAAGGATGTAGGAAATGGGTCTTGAATGTGAGAATAGTGATGTTTGTGAATAGAAGTTTGGGTTGAGTAGTGATTCTTGATATGCTATGATTGTAAGCACGTTGTAAATGATATTGAGAACGTGGAATAGACTTTGTATATGAATGAATGAAATTGTGTGATATGACCATGAATATGGATGAATTGGAGTGAAATGAGAAGTAAGGATAATGTAGGTGAATAAAGGCTATTATGATGATATTGTGAAGGTATTATTGACGTTTGGGAGTTGATGTACGATAAGGAGGGATGTCGTATAAATAAAGGAGATGCTGTCCGATTTTCTCTAGCTTTAGTCATGTATGCTAGCTATCAATTCTCTAATGTTAGTATGCACTCTAATAAAGGTAGAAACGTGAGCATTGAAGAAACACGTGCAAGTGATAGAATAGTTGAACGGAAAGGTATGTAAGGCTAGCCCTTTCTTTCATAAGGCATGGTTCTTTGGCCAATCATCTAAATCTTCTATAAGTCTATGACGTATTCCCAATGATTCTATCTTCAAAAGCTACTAAGCTTATGACTCTCGATATGTATTACGATTGTACTAAGTTCCTCATATGACGAGTAACCCTATAAGGATAGATGTAATGAACGACGTAGATAGTGATAACGATAATGATAACGATGATAATAGTGATGATGATAACGATGACGATAATGATAGTGAGGATAGCAGTAAGATGCTTATGAGCTATTATGTATGTGTATCTATGTATGACTATTATGGGAGCTTATGAGGCCGGGTAGAATATGTATCTATTTACATAACGCGCGCACACCTCTGCAGATGGTACGGATAACCCTGAAGCTTTGGTAGGGCCAGGTATGTGTAACCTTGAGCCTTGGTTGGCCAAGTATGTATGAAACACCGAACCTTTGTGGTCGGGTATGCTATGTAAATGCTATGTATATGATATAGATATGAGTATGAATACGAATATGATACGAATATGAATAAGACTATGTATATGAATACGGAGATGAACGCAATGTAAATGGGTACGGACATGAGTACGGATACTGATATGGATGTATGTACACAAATACGCAATTGAAATGGAAAGTTCCTATGAAAGGCAAGTAAGTGCTTATGACGATGATATTACTATCTCTCATCCGATGCTATTTCTTATGCTTCTATATTGATATTGATCATGCTTTACATACTCAGTACATTCTTCGTACTGACGTCCTTTTGTTTGTGGACACTGCGTCATGCCCGCAGGTGCACAGGGAGACAGACTTGATTCGTAGCCACATTCTCAGGGACTACATAGCGGAGCTCCATTTCATTCGGAGCTATAGGTTTTGGGTACTTATTCTTTTGTGTACATAATTATGAGCATAGCGGGGTCCTGTCCCGCCTATGTGATATGGCATACTCTCCTTAGAGGCTCGTAGACATGTGTATGTGGTTAGATGTGTTTGGCCTTGTCGGCCTATATTTTGTACATCATTTTATTAGCCTTGACGGCTTATGTACATTGATATGGCATAGATGCCAATGATGATATAAAGGTATTGTTGTCCAATGGGACTAGCATGATTGATGAGTAGAAATGTATATTTTATTATGTGGCTCACCTAGACGTAAGTGTAAAAGCACGCTAAGGGGGTGCCCGGGTGGGCTAGCACCGGGTGCTCGTCGCGGCCCATAGTCGGGTCGTGACAAAAGTGGTATCAGAGCAGTTCTGTCCTAGGGTGTATCTACGAGCCGTGTCCAGTAGAGTCTTGGTTATGGGTGTGTTGCGCGCCACACTTATAAACAAGAGGCTGCGGGCATTTTAGGAATGATTGACCTTCTTTCTTCATGACATCGTGCGATAGAGCTATGATATAAGAACTTCCTTCTCCTTAACCGTGTATTGTGTATTTCAGAGATGCCTGTAAAGAGAAAGGCTACGGCAGCCCAAAAGGGCAAGACAGCAGCAGAAAAGCGGGCTGAAAGAGTACCGCCAACAGTGGTAGAAGAAAGTGAGTCCCAGAACGCGGCTCAATCTCAGTCCTCCCAGACAGTCCCTATTTCTGAGGAGCGTGAGGGAGCCTCAGCCCCAGCTCCAGCACCTCCGGCTCCTCCACCGGATGCTTGAGGCCAAGATGTAAAAGAGGCCATTCATTTTCTTACTCAATTGGTTGCTGCCCAGACTCAGCGGCAAAGTACAGGGCAAGGTGATAGGGTTGTCAGTGCAAGGGCCCGTGATTTCATTAGCTTAAATCCTCCAGAATTCTTTGGATCAAAGCCGGATGAGGACCCTCAGGATTTTATTGATGGTATGTTGAGGACGGTTCGATTGATACATGTTTCGGACACCGAATCGGTGGAGCTAGCGTCATATAGATTGAGAGATGTCTCGATCCACTGGTACACGGTTTGGATGGCTTCGCGGGGAGCCAATGCACCTCCCCCAGTATGGCAAGATTTTGTTGATGCTTTCCTCTGACATTATATGCCTCCAGAAGTTCGGCGAGCTAGAGCTGATAAGTTCTTGAATTTGAGGCAAGGTAGCACGAGTGCTTTAGAGTATAGTCTCCACTTCAATTCTTTGGCTAGGTATGCTTCGACCATGGTAGCGGAAATGGGTGACCGAGTGCACCGATTTGTGAAGGGCCTAGGGCCACATTTGTTGAATAGGTGCTTTACTGCGTCCCTTCAGGAAAATATGGATATTGCGCGCATTCAGGCTTATGCTTAGAACTTAGAAGAAAGTTTGCAATAGCAAATAAGTGAACGCGAGCATGATAGGGGACATAACAAGAGGGCCAGATCTTTGGGTCCGATGAGCGAGTTCAGAGGTGGGCACATACAGCAGCTTTCTAGGCATTCAGACCCTTCTATGACTAGTATGCCTCCACGGTTTTCAGGCTAGAGATTTGATAGAACCACTTATTCCGGGCCGAGTCAGAGCTTTTCGGGATCTCAGTTTAGAGGTGATTCGGGACAGGCGAGGTCACACGTGCCATGATGCTCCCAGTGTGGGAAGTTGCATTGGGGTCCATGTCGATTGGGTTCAGAGGCTTGTTATTCATGTGGTTGACCAGGCCATATTATGCGTGACTGCCCCTTAGTTCATGGTAGAGGTAGGACCCAGCCTTCAGGGTCGGTAGTCGGATTTGCAGCATCTGTACGCCCTACGGGGCCGGGTTCACATGCGCCAGTTGTCTATGGTAGAGGCAGGGGGAGAGCCCCCAGTTCTAGCGGTCCTCAGCACCGTATTTATGCTTTGGCTGGACGCCAAGATCTTAAGTCTTCTCCTAATGTGGTCACAGGTATATTATCAGTATTTTCTCATGATGTATATGCTTTGATTGATCCGGGCTCCACATTGTCATATGTTACTCCATATATTGCGGGTCGATTTAGAGTCGAACCGGAGTCGATCAAACCTTTTGAGGTGTCTACACCCATTGGTGAATCGGTAATAGCTAGACGAGTATATAGAAACTTTATAGTTGTGAGTTGTGATCGTCGTACCATGATTGACTTGCATGAGTTAAAAATGGTAGATTTTGATGTCATTATGGGCATAGATTGGTTGGCTTCTTGCTATGCCAATGTTGATTGTTGAATGAAAATGGTTTGTTTCCAATTTCTGGGAGAACCAGTTCTAGAATGGAAAGGGAATACTGCGTCACCAAAAGATAGGTTTATTTCCTATCTAAAGGCAAGGAAAATGATCACAAAAGGTTGCATTTATCATCTAGTTCGGGTTCAAGATGTAGAAGCTGAATCGCCAACTCTTCAGTCAGTTCCCGTGGTGAGTGAATTTCCGGAAGTGTTCCCGGAAGACCTTCCAGGCCTCCCTCCTGTGCGGGAGATTGATTTTTCTATTGATGTGTTGCCAGACACTAAGACTATATCTATCCCTCCTTATAGAATGGCACCCGCAGAATTGAAAGAGTTGAAAGAGCAATTGAAAGACTTGCTTGAGAAAGGCTTTATTAGGCCTAGTTCATCCCCATGGGGAGCACCCATATTGTTTGTCCGAAAGAAAGATGGCTCCTTGAGAATGTGTATTGATTATCGGCAATTGAATAAGGTGACGTTTAAAAATAAATATCCTCTTCCAAGGATTGATGACCTGTTTGATCAATTACAAGGCGCCAAATGGTTTTCAAAGATAGATTTGAGATCCGGGTATCATCAGGTGAGAGTTAGGGAGAAAGATATTTGACATCCGGGTATCATCAGGTGAGAGTTAGGGAGAAAGATATCCCTAAGACAGCCTTCAGAACAAGATATGGGCTAACTAATGCACCGGCAATGTTTATGGATTTGATGAACGATGTGTTCCGGCCCTTTTTAGATTTGTTCGTGATTGTGTTCATCGATGACATCTTGGTGTATTTTAGATTAGAGGCAGAACATGCGGATCATTTACGCACTGTCCTTAGAGTTCTTCAAACTCGAGAGTTGTTTGCAAAATTTTCTAAGTGTGAGTTTTTGTTAAACTCAGTGACATTTCTGGGACATATTGTTTCAGCCGATAGTATTCGAGTAGATAGCCAAAAGATTGAGGCCGTGAAGACTTGGCCAAGGCCTACAACTCCTACGGAGGTTCGTAGCTTTCTGGGCTTAGCGGGATATTACAGGAGATTTGTTAAAGGTTTCTCTTCTATTTCGGCACCACTCACAAAGCTGACCCAGAAATCAGTAAAGTTTCAATGGACAGATGCTTGTGAACGTAGTTTCCAAGAGTTAAATGATAGATTGACTTCTACCCCCGTCCTGACACTTCCATAAAGATTAGAGGGATATGTTGTTTATTGCGATGCTTCAGGCGTTGGGCTAGGCGGTGTGTTGATGCAACATGGTAAGGTGATTACGTATGCTTCAAGGCAATTATGAAAACATGAGAAAAATTACCCAACCCATGATCTATAATTGGCTGCAGTGGTTCATGTATTAAAGATATGGAGACATTATTTATATAGTGTCCATGTGGATATTTATATAGATCATAAGAGTCTTCAGTATATCTTCAAGCAGAAGGAGTTGAATTTGCGGCAACGACGATGGTTGGAATTGCTAAAGGATTGTGATGTTGATATTTTATATCACCCCGGAAAAGCAAATGTTATGGCTAATGCTCTTAGCCGCAGATCTATGGGAAGTCTGTGTGACGTACGACCAGAGAAGAGGGGAATGGCTCGTGAGCTCCAATAGTTAGCTAGCCTAGGAGTTCGAGTAGTGGATTCAGGTAGCAGGGGAACAACCTTTCAGAATTTTGCAGTGTCGTCGCTAGTAGCGGAAGTGAAAGAGTGACAATACGAAGATCCCATGCTAATGCATTACAGAGATACACTCCCTCAGAAAGAGGAGTCATCATTTGAGCTTTCCGAAGACGGAGTTCTCCGATGTCGAGGCAGATTATGTGTCGCCGATGTGGCAGGTCTACGCCACCAAATATTGAGAGAAGCTCATTGTTCCCGTTATTCTATCCACCCCGGAGAAACGAAAATGTATCATGATATTAAGTCTATATACTGGTGGAATGGGATGAAGAAGGATATAGCAGAATTTGTAGCTCAATGTCCCAACTGTCAACAAGTAAAATCGAGCACCAAAAGTCGGGCGGATTGTTGCAAGCTATAGAAATCCCAACTTGGAAGTGGGAAGTGATTAACATGGACTTCATTACAGGCTTACCCCGTTCTCGACGTAAGTATGATTCCATATGGGTGATTGTGGATAGACTCACTAAGTCAGCTCATTTCTTACCAGTCAGAACGACGTATGTGGTAGAAGACTATGCAAAGCTCTATGTTAAAGAGGTAGTGCAACTTCATGGTGTTCCAGTATCTATTATCTCAGACAGAGGAACCCAGTTTACGGCTAATTTCTGGAAGTCCTTCCAAGAGGGTTTGGGGACTCATGTGAGCCTTAGCACGGCATTTCATCCACATACCGATGGACAAGTTGAATGCACCATTCAGACTCTTGAGGATATGTTATGGGCATGTATGTTAGATTTTAGAGGTAACTGGGATGATCACTTACCACTCATTGAGTTTGCTTACAATAATAGTTATCATTCTAGCATCCAAATGGCACCGTATGAAGCTTTATATGGGTAAAAGTGTAGATCCCCAATTGGGTGGTTTGAAACAGGAGAGGCTAAATTGATAGGGCTAGGCTTGGTCCAGCAAGCCATAGAGAAGGTTAAGCTTATACAAGATCGATTGTTAGCAACCCAAAGTCGTCAAAAGTCCTATGCGGATAATCGTCGAAGGGACTTAGAGTTCCAAGTTAAAGATTGGGTATTCTTGAAAGTGTCGCAAATGAAGGGCGTTATGAGATTTGGCAAAAAGGGAAAGCTTAGTCCCCGGTACATTGGACCTTATGAGATTGTGTGCAAAGTAGGCAAGGTGGCCTATGAGTTAGATCTACCTCCTGATTTAGAGTCAGTTCACCCAGTTTTTCATGTCTCAATGCTTCGAAAATGTGTTGGAGATCCTACTAGGATCATGCCATTAGATGATGTTCAAGTGACGGAAAAGCTGACTTATGAAAAAGTACCCATTGTCGTACTAGATAGGCAAGTACGGAGGCTTAGAAACAAAGAAGTGGCCTCAGTTAAGGTTTTATGGAGAAGCAATAAACGAGAAGAAATTAGATGGGAAGCGGAAGAAATCATGAAATCCAAGTACCCACACTTATTTCAGCCCCCGGAAGAGGGCCAAGATGAGACATCAAGATCAAAAGGTATGTATGTTTTCCTTTTTATGCATTTGGGTTGTGTGTGGCCAAATTCCATTGCTATTATGTCGTGGCCCTGTGAGGCATTGTTATTGTTGATTGTTGTGACATGATGGTAGTGTCATATTATAGGGGAAACTCTGGCGAAATTTTCGTAGAATCCCCGAGTGCTTAACATTCGAGGACGAATGTTCTTAAGGGAGGAAGAATGTTACACCTCGAAAAATTTCCCATTGATGCACAGTGAATGGGCTAACAAAGAGCATGAAGTGTATGGTATTTCAATAAGTAAATAATGACATTTGATGACCCTAAGTAAGATTTCAAAGACATCCGATGTTAGACAAGAAAGTTACCAAGAGGAAGCAAGGCATACGATAGGTATCGGACGAGAATTATGAGCAACAAGATGATGACGGCTTAATGATGTTTTGGGGAAGAGTTATAACGTACCTTAGATTGTTAATGAAGTGATAAACGAGTGTTAAGAAGATCCCATAAGGATTGGAGATCAAACGAAGTAGCGAGAACAAGTTCAGTGGACTGATGGGTTATACGGCTCATTATACGGACCATATAATGTTATATGGACCGTATAATGGACCGCAGAACCATCACAGTTAAGATCATTCACTGGTGGGATTATACAGTCAGTTATACGGACCGTATAAATTTATACGGCCCGTATAATGGTCACAGAGACGAGTGAATGAAAGGTCCATTTCACGGTCACTTATACGGACCGTATAAGTGTCCGTATAATTTGCCCGACAGATCAGTTTTCACGGTATTAAAAAAGAGACCAAGTCATTATTTTCATTTCATTTTTCATCCATTACTTCAAGAACTCTCTAGAAACCCTCTCCACTTTTCATCTACAAGAACACAAGAGAAACTTATGATCTATTTCATCAAATAAGAAAAACCAAGTGTAAGGAACTCATTAAAGATCATCCAAGTCAAGAAATCTCATGGGAGGTGAAACTAGGGTTTTGCTCAAGTGAAGCATTTTCACCCAAACCTTATTCCTACAATATCTAAGGTAAGTTTTATGATCTTTCCATGTTATTTAAGGTATTTGAAAGTTAAAACACTTGGATTGTAAAAGGATGTAGGAAATGGGTCTTGAATGTGAGAATAGTGATGTTTGTGAATAGAAGTTTGGGTTGAGTAGTGATTCTTGATATGCTATGATTGTAAGCACGTTGTAAATGATATTGAGAACGTGGAATAGACTTTGTATATGCATGAATGAAATTGTGTGATATGACCATGAATATGGATGAATTGGAGTGAAATGAGAAGTAAGGATAATGTAGGGGAATAAAGGCTATTATGATGATATTGTGAAGGTATTATTGACGTTTGGGAGTTGATGTACGATAAGGAGGGATGTCGTATAAATAAAGGAGATGATGTCCGATTTTCTCTAGCTTTAGTCATGTATGCTAGCTATCAATTCTCTAATGTTAGTATGCACTCTAATGAAGGTAGAAACGTGAGCATTGAAGAAGCACGTGCAAGTGATAGAATAGTTGAACGGAAAGGTATGTAAGGCTAACCCTTTCTTTCATAAGGCATGGTTGTCACGACCCAGCTAGGGGCCACAACGGGTACCCGTGGCTAACCACCGAGCACCGCTCGTTCTACCGCTTATCATACTCATTAGACATCCTCTATCAAATTTATGCTCAATTTATAAGAAAAGTTTCCCTCATTTGAAACATAAATACTTTTATAGGCATAAGCCTTTAGGCTATAAAAAGAATATATGTATATATATATTTACATAGTGGCAACCTCACAAGCCCACATAACCCATACTGCGTATCTATGAGCCTCTACTAGAGTGCTAGACATAGAGACGGGACAGGACCCCGTCGTTCCCAACATATACAAATGTACGCAAAAGAATAATCAAGCACCTCCGAAATAAAGGAGTGCTTTCAATCAGCTAACAGCTCCTACGAGTCTGGATCAAGCTCACCTCCCTGTCTACCTGTGGGCATGAACACAGCGTCCAAATAAAACGGACGTCAGTACGAACATTGTACTGAGTATGAAAGACAAGAATGAAATAAATATGATAGAAGGATCATGAGCCATAAGACAAAGATATAACCTGCATGAGTGTCATAGGCAAATACATTTCGTGCATATATCATATTTTACATAATCATGGTACATATGTCATCACATTACATATATCATCACATCATAATCCTCATCGTTAACCCGCATCCGGGGTAACCATCATATGCCGCCCACTAGTGCTGATCATGCCCGACCCTCTAGGCTCGGTGTAAACATAGCGGCCCGCCTTAGCGGTGACATGCCCGGCCATCTAGGCACGGTGGAATCATATGCAGCCCGCCTTAGCGGTGACATGCCCGGCCATATTGGCGCGGTGGAATCATATTGTCATATGGTCAATCATAACCCATCATTATTACACATCTCACGAACATATCATAATTTTATCGTAGCTCGGCATTTTCATACATAACATAAGCATTTTATAAGCTAGCCATATTAATCATCTTGTAGACATATCTTGACTTAGCATAATTTCACATTTATTATTAGGAGCATGCATTAGGCTTTGAAGGCAACTATAGCTATGTCGGGGTGACGTAAGGTCGTGAACCCCCGATTATATTATGAGCATTTATGAGTATTCTGCCTCACCTTGAAGGAAATAATGTTTAAGGTGAGTGTTAACAATAATAACATCATTAACGTCATAGGATCATCATATCATGAACTATCGAATCTCTATACTTTTACTCATCATCATCCTTATCATGCTTGTATGTAGTTTAGTATATTTAAGGACTCATAAGCTCCATCGTATAGGAGGATCATGGAAAAACTTAGAAGATTCATGCCTTGGAAGGAAAGGGATTTGCCTTACATACCTTTGTCGTTTACTAATCTATCGCTTGCTTGTTCTCCTTTAATGCCCACGTTCTACCTTCAAGAGAATTCATATCGACATGAGCTAACAATTATAAGAACGGACTTACAAACGCTAGAGAAAATTAGGCAGCATTTCCTTTGTTTATACTACTTTTCCCATGTTCTATATCAGCTCCCAAACATTCATATCAACATTCACAATATTGCAACCAACAATTATCATTTATCTACATTTACCACAATTCACCATTTCTCTTCAATTTCTCCACAATTATGGTTATAGCTCATTATCGCATTTTATCATATATAATACTTATCCCATGGTCTAAATGTCATTTATAACGTATTCACGATCACAACATACCAACATTCATCATTCATCCCAACCACTATTCAACAATGACACTATTCACTCAGTTATGACCCATTTTCTATGTCTTTCTACAATTCAAGTGTCTTAGCCTTCCAATACCTTAAACAACATGGTATGGTCATGAAACTTACCTTAGATGATGGATGAACAGGCCTTGAATGGGAATACTCTTCTAGCACCAAAACCCTATTTCACTTCCCTTGGGTTTTCTTGAGGTAGATGAACTTTTACTAAGTTTCACACACTTGTTTTCATGGATTTGAAGTGGTTGATCTTGGCTTTCCTTTGATTTCTTGTGGATGATGAGTGGAGAGAATATTCTAGAGGTTTCTATGACCAAAAATGGTGAAAATATGATTTTGGGTCGAGTTTGATCTATATATAGTGGTCCAGAAAATTTTGGACCGACACAACATGCGGCAAGCCTTGCTAGACACAAAGCGTGCTTTGCGAGCCGCATGTTGTGTCGCAGACCGCGCACAACACCAAATTTTTTCATTGTCTCACTTTTCTATGCAACTGCATGGCCGCAAAGCGTTTTTGCTGCTCGCATGTTGCGCTGCAAAGTGCGCCATAATGTGACATTTTACCCAACTTCCACCGAAACTTAACTCCGACGATCCGACGAGTCTTAAGCCTTCCCGAGGCTTACTAAACATGGTTTTTCTCCATTATATACCCAAGATGGACATATCTATCCCCCTGACCTCGAAAAATTTATCCTACTTCCCAAGGCTAGGACAATTCGCATTCGGCGAAACTTAACATATGAAAATGAGAGGTGTAACATTCTCCCCCCCCCCCCCCCCCTTTGGAACATTCATCCTCGAATTTTAAACACTCGGGATCTTACGAAATTTTGCCAGAGTTTCCCCTGTAATATGGCAATACCATCCTGTCATAACGACCCATAATATCGCTACCTCACAGGGACACAACATAATAGCAACACATCTATGGCCACACACGACCAAAAGCATGAAAAGTAAGCGTACATACCTTATATTGTTGGCGTTTCATCTTGAATCTCTCCTGGGGGTTGGAATAAGTGTGGGTATGTGGATTTCATTTTCTCGTCCGCTTCTCAAGTCATTTCTTCCCGGTTGTTGCTTCGCCATAAGACTTTGACTGAAGCCACTTCCTTGTTTCGAAGTCTTCGTACTTGCCTGTCTAAGATGGCAATAGGTACTTCTTCATATGTTAACTTTTCTGTCACTTGCACATCATCTATCGGGACAATCTTTATGGGATCCCCAACACACTTGCGGAGCATCGAAACATGGAAGACTGGATGGACTAATTCAAGCTCCGAAGGCATGTCCAATTCATAGACTACATGACCCACCTTGCGGATAATTTTATAGGGTCCAATGTATCTAGGACTTAACTTCCCTCTCCTGCCAAATCTCATCACCCCTTTCATTGGCGATACTTTCAAAAACACCCAATCACCAACCTGAAATTCCAAGTCTCGTCGGTGATTGTCCGCATAAGACTTTTGGCGACTTTGGGCTGTCAACAATCGGTCTTGGATCACCTTGACTTTTTCTACTGCTTGCTGAATCAATTCAGGACCTATCAACTGTACTTCTCCTATTTCAAACCATCCAATCGGAGACCTACACTTCCTTCCATATAATGCTTCATACGGTGCCATTTGGACACTAGAATGGTAACTATTGTTGTATGCAAACTCAATAAGGGGTAAGTGATCATCCCAACTACCACCAAAATCCAGCACACATGCTCGTAGCATATCTTCTAAGGTCTGAATAGTACGCTCGGCTTTCCCATCAGTTTGCGGATGGACTGTCGTGATAAGCTTCACCTGGGTACCTAGACCCATTTCAAAGGATTTCCAGAATTTGGCTGTAAACTGTGCTCCTCTATCTGTGATAATGGATAGTGGAATACCATGACGTCGCACAATTTCTTTGAGATACAACCTCGCATAATCTTCTGCTGAGTATGTGGTTCTAACTAGAAGAAAATGAGCTGTTTTCGTGAGTCTATCCACGATCACCCATATAGAATCATACTTACCTCGAGAACGAGGTAACCCCACAAAAAAAATCATGTTGATCACTTCCCATTTCCAAGTAGGGATTTCCATCGCTTGCAACAATCCTCCTGGCTTTTGATGTTCGATCTTTACTTGTTGGAAATTTGGACACTGAGCTACAAATTCTGCTATGTCTCTCTTCATGCCATCCCTCCAATATATTATCTTGAGATCATGATACATTTTGGTTGCACCTGGGTGAATAGAATACCGGGAATGATGTGCTTCTTCTAGAATTCGTCGGCACAATTCTACCACATTCGGCACACAGAGCCTGCCTCGGTATCTAAGAATTCCATTCGTGGAAACGTCAAATGGGGACTTCTCTTTTCCATGAGATATGTCTCTGTAATTGCTCAACTGAGGATCTTCATATTGTCGCTCTTTCACTTGCATTACCCGAATCAATTACGCGTACTCCAAGATTAGCTAGTTGATGGAGCTCATGAACTATCTCTTTCTTTTCGAGAGGAATCTCACATAGGCTGCCCATTGATCAACAGCTAAGCGCATCGGCTACGACATTTGCTTTTCCAGGGTGGTACAAAATATTCACGTCGTAATATTTCAATAGTTCTAACCACCGCCTCTGCCGCAGATTTAACTCCTTCTGTTTGAAAATATACTGAAGACTCTTGTGATCTATATAGATATCGACATGCACTCCATATAAGTAATGTCTCCACATTTTCAATGCATGAATAACCGCAGCTAATTCAAGATCATGAGTTGGATAGTTCTTTTCATGTTTCCGCAGCTGCCTTGAAGCATAAGCAATAACTCTACCATATTGCATCAATACACATCCTAATCCAACACCAGAAGTGACACAATACACAACATAGCCATCTGACCCTTCTGGAAGTGTTAAGACCGAGCTGAGGTTAATTTGTCTTTCAACTCTTGGAAGCTGCATTCACAGGCATCATTCCATTGAAATTTAGCCGACTTCTGGGTTAGCTTCGTCAAAGGGGCAGAAATAGATGAGAAGCCCTCTACGAATCTTCTATAATAACCTGCCAATCCCAAAAAACTATGAACTTCTGTAGGCATCGTAGGCCTTGGCCAAGTCTTCACAGCTTCAATTTTCTGAGTGTCGACTCGAATGCCATCATCTGAAATAACAGGGCCCAGAAATGTTACAAAATTTAGCCAAAACTCGCACTTTGAAAATTTTGCATATAATTCCCAGGCTCGAAGAATGCCAAGAACGATTCGCAAATGATCTGCATGTTCCGATTCTGTGCGAAAGTACACCAGAATATCATCAATGAATACTATCACAAATAAGTCCAAGAGTGGCCTGAACACATTATTCATCAAATTCATAAACACAGCCGGAGCATTGGTCAGCCCAAACGACATTACTCGGAACTCATAGTGGCCATATCTTGTTCTAAAGGCTGTTTTGGGAATATCCGCTTCTCTAACTCTCACTTGATGATAACCAGACCTCAAGTCTATTTTAGAAAACCACTTGGCACCCTGTAGTTGATCGAATAAGTCATCAATCCTCGGGAGAGGATATTTGTTCTTTATCGTCACTTTGTTCAACTGCCTATAATCGATGCACATCCGTAGAGAACCGTCTTTCTTTCTCACGAACAAAATTGGGGCTCCCCACGGTGATGAACTGGGTCTAATAAACCCATTTTCAAGCAAATCTTTCAACTGCGCCTCTAGCTCTTTCAATTCTGCCGGAGCCATTCGATAAGAAGGAATAGAGATAGGCTTGGTGTCCGGCAACACATCAATAGCGAAGTCAATCTCTCTTTCTGGAGGAAGACCTGGAAGTTCATCTGGGAATACATCCAGAAATTCATTCACTACCGGAACTGATTGGAAAGTTGGTGACTTTGCCTCGGTGTCATGAACTCGGACTAGGTGATAAATATATCCCTTGGCTATCATCTTTCTTGCCTTGAGGTAGGAAATAAACCTACCCTTCGGAGATGCTGCATTATCCTTCCATTAAAGCACGGGCTCTCCCGGGAATTGGAATCGAACCACTTTCATTCGGCAATCGACATTAGCATAACATGATGCTAACCAATCCATACCAATAATTACATCGAAATCTAACATTTCCAGCTCAATCAAATCAGCTTTGGTCTGGCGATCACATATCACAATTACACAATTTTTATACACTTGTCTAGCTATCACGGGATCACCAACTGGAGTAGATACCTCAAAAAGTTTGATTGGCTCAGGTTTCACCCCAATACAACCACCAACATATGGAGTAATATAAGAGAATGTAGAACCCGTATCTATCAATGCATACACATCACGGGAAAATATAGACAATATACCTGTAACCACATCCGGGGAGGACTCAAGATCCTGTCGTCCGGCTAAAGCATATACACGGGGCTGAGTGGCACCTGAAGTAAATGCTACCCCTCTGCCTCTACCTCGACCTGCTGACATCTGGGGAGTCTGCCCTATCGGGCGCACTGAGGAAGAACCAGCTGCTGAACCTGTGGGCTGAACCCTACCTCTACCATACCGCGAGGGGCAATCTCGTATCAAATGCCAAGTCTGTCCACAAACATAACAAGCATCTGTGTCCTGGCGACATGGCCCTGAGTGTAATTTCCTGCACCGGCTACATCATGGGACTGGTGGTCTCCTCTGACTATAGTCACCCCCAAACTGAGAACCCGAAGCTCTCGTACTCTGACCCTGTCCTGAAGGAAAAGAGCGATCAAATCTCCTATCCACGAATCGTGGAGGCGCACTAGTCGCTGGATGGCTTGAATGTCGGGAATAAGTCTGCCTCGATCCCCCTCTATAGTCGCTACCTGTCCCCATAGATATGACCCGCCTGTTTTGCCTTCTATCAATGTCGCGATCACCCCTTTGTGGTTGTTGTCACCCCTCTAAATTTTGGGCATGAGCTTGTATTCGAGAAATATCCATCCTTCTTGCAACGAAGCCGTCAAACAATCCCTGAATAAATGTGGCCCCAAACCACTCACAAATCTATGTACCCGATCTCCCATGTCGGCCACCATAGTCGGGGCATATCTAGCCAAAGAATTAAATTGCATGCTATACTCCCGCGCACTCATATTTCCTTGCCTCAAATTTAGAAATCTATCTGCTCTAGCTCGGCGGACCTCGGGTGGCAAATAGTGACGG
Source organism: Lycium barbarum (assembly GCF_019175385.1). Lineage (NCBI taxonomy): Eukaryota > Viridiplantae > Streptophyta > Magnoliopsida > Solanales > Solanaceae > Lycium > Lycium barbarum. Next base: position 49,847,510 of record NC_083338.1, on the reverse strand, counting down.
ATAAAAGCATCTACAAATTCTTGCCATACGGGTGGAGGTGCATTCTCTTGTCTCGATGCTATCCAATTATTATACCATAATACTGCCACATCGGAGTCTATACGATGCCAACTCCACGGATTCAGTCTCAGAGGCATGAATAATTTTCAATGTCCTCAACATTTCATCTACAAAACCTTGCGGGTCTTCATTTGGCTTCGACCCGAAAAACTCCAGAGGATTCAAACTCATAAAGTCACGGGCTCGGGTACTAGCTAACCGATCACTTAGGCCCGTATTCTGCCGTTGTGCCTGAGCGGCAACCAACTGTGTTAATAGATGTATGGCCTCGGTCACTTGTTGACCCGAAGCAACTAGTAGAGGAATTGGAACTGGAGCTCCTCCTTGTTCTCCAACATTAGGCGGGGTGGAAGAAGTATTAGATAAGGCCTCATTATGTGATTCGCCCTCTTCTATATTCATCAGAGGCCCTCTTTCTACCCGCCTCTTTATTGTAGTCTTGCCCTTCTGGGCGGCTGTATCTTTTCCCTTTGGCGGCATTCTGAAATCACAACACACTATTAGGGAGGATAAAATCTTATACATGGCTCTATCGCACGATCTCATAATAAGAAAGATGGTCATTTTTTTTCCTAAATGCCCTGTAGCCTCTTGTTGATTAGTGTGGCGCGCAACACACCATAAATAAGACTCTACTAGACACGGCTCGTAGACACTCCCTAGGACTGCACTGCTCTGATACCACTTTTGTCACGACCAAGCTAGGGGCCGCGACGGGTACCCGTGGCTAACCACCGAGCACCGCTCTTTCTACCGCTTATCATACTCATTAGACATTCCTCTATCAAATTCATACTCAATTTATAAGAAAAATTTCCCTTATTTGAAACATAAATACTTTTATAGGCATAAGCCTTTAGGCTATCAAAATAATATATGTATATATATATATATATATATATATATATATTTACATAGTGGCAACCTCACGACACCACATAACCCATACTGCGTATCTACGAGCCTCTACTGGAGTGATAGACATAGAGACGGGACAGGACCCCGTCGTGCCCAACATATACAAATGTACGCAAAAGAATAATCAAGCACCTCCGAAATAAGGGAGTGCTTTCAATCAGCTAACAGCTCCTACGAGTCTGGATCAAGCTTGCCTCCCTGTCTACCTGTGGGCATGAATATAGTGTCCAAAGAAAACAGACGTCAGTACGAACATTGTACTGAGTATGTAATATAGGAATGAAATAAATATGATAGAAGGATCATGAGCCATAAGAGAAAGATATAACCTGCATGAGTGTCATAGGCAAATACATTTCGTGCATATATCATATTTTACATAATCATGGTACATACGTCATCACATCACATATATCATCACAAAAAAATCCTCATCGTTAACCCGCGTCCGGGTAACCATCATATGCCGCCCACTAGTGGTGATCATGCCCGGCCCTCTAGGCTCGGTGTAAACATAGTAGCCCGCCTTAGCGGTGACATGCCCGGCCATCTAGGCACGGTGGAATCATATGCAGCCCGCCTTAGCGGTGACATGCCCGACCATATTGGCGCGGTGGAATCATATCGTCATATGGTCAATCATAACCTATTATTATTACACATCTCACGAACATATCATAATTTTATCATAGCTCGGCATTTTCATACATAACATAAGCATTTTATAAGCTAGCCTTATTAATCATCTTGTAAACATTTCGTGACTTAGCATCATTTCACATTTATTATTAGGAGCATGCATTAGGCTTTGAAGGCAACTATAGCTATGTCGAGGTGACGTAAGGTCGTGAACCCCCGATTATATTATGAGCATTTATGAGTATTCTGCCTCACCTTGAAGGAAATAGTGTTTAAGGTGATTATTAACAATAATAACATCATTAACGTCATAGGATCATCATATCATGAACTATCGAATCTCTATACTTTAACTCATCATCATCCTTTTCATGCTCGTATGTAGTTTAGTATATTTAAGGACTCATAAGCTCTATCGTATAGGAGGATCATGGAAAAACTTAGAAGATTCATGCCTTGGAAGGAAAGGGATTTGCCTTACATACCTTTATCGTTTACTAATCTATACCTTGTTTGTTCTCCTTTAATGCCCACGTTCTACCTTCAAGAGAATTCGTATCGACATTAGCTAACAATTATACGAACGGACTTACAAACGCTCGAGAAAATTGGGCAGCATTTCCTTTGTTTATAATACTTTTTCCATGTTCTATATCAGCTCCCAAACGTTCATATCAACATTCACAATATTGCAACCAACAATCATCATTTATCTACATTTATCACAATTCACCATTTCTCTTCAATTTCTCCACAATTATGGTTATAGTTCATTATCGCGTTTTCTCATATATAATACTTATCCCATGGTATAAATGTCATTTATAACGTATTCACGATCATAACATACCAACATTCATCATTCATCCCAACCACTATTCAACAATGACACTATTCACTCATTTATGACCCATTTTCTATGTCTTTCTACAATTCAAGTGTCTTAGCCTTCCAATACCTTAAACAATATGGTATGGTCATGAAACTTATCTTAGATGATGGATGAACAAGCCTTGAATGGGAATACTCTTCTAGCACCAAAACCCTATTTCACTTCCCTTGGGTTTTCTTGAGGTAGATGAACTATTACTAAGTTTCACACACTTGTTTTCATGGATTTGAAGTGGTTTATCTTGGCTTTCCTTTGATTTCTTGTGGATGATGAGTGGAGAGAATATTCTAGAGGTTTCTATGACCAAAAATGGTGAAAATATGATTTTTGGGTCGAGTTTGATCTATATATAGTGGTCCAGAAAATTCTGGACCGACACAACATGCGGCAAGCTTTGCTAGACGCAAAGCGTGCTTTGCGAGCAGCATGTTGTGTCGCAGACCGCGCACAACACCAAATTTTCACTGTCACGCTTTGCTGTGCAACTGCGTGGCCGCAAAGCGTGTTTGCTGCTCGCATATTGCGCCGGAAAGTGCGCCATAATGTGACATTTTACCCAACTTCCACCGAAACTTAACTCCGACGATCCGACGAGTCTTAAGCCTTCCCGAGGCTTACTAAATATGGTTTTTCTCCATTATATACCCAAGATCGAAATATCTATCCCTATGACCTCGAAAAATTTATCCTACTTCACAAGGCTAGGACTATTCGCATCCGGTGAAACTCAACATATGAAAATGAGAGGTGTAACAATGGTTCTTTGGCCAATTATCTAAATCTTCTATAAGTCTATGACGTATTCCCAATGATTCTATCTTCAAAAGCTACTAAGCTTGTGACTCTCGATATGTATTACGATTGTACTAAGTTTCTCATATGAAGTGTAACCCTATAAGGATAGATGTAATGAACGACGATGATAGTGATAACGATAATGATAACGATGATAATAGCGATGACGATAACGATAACGATGACGATAATGATAGTGAGGATAGTAGTAAGATGCTTATGAGCTATTATGTATGTGTATCTATGTATGACTAATATGGAACCCCGAGCTTATGAGGCTGGGTAGAATATGTATCTATTTACCTAACGCGCGTACACCTCTGCAGATGGTACGGATAACCCTGAAGCCTTGGTAGGGCCAGGTATGTGTAACCTTGAGCCTTGGTTCGCCAAGTATGTATGAAACACCGAACCTTTGTGGTCGGGTATGCTATGTAAATGCTATGTATATGGTATGATTATGTATATGATATAGATATGAGTATGAATACGAATATGAATAAGACTATGTATATGAATACGACGATGAACGCAATGTAAATGGGTACGGACATGAGTACGAATACTGATATGGATGTATGTACACAATTACGCAATTGAAATGAAAAGTTCCTATGAAAGGCAAGTAAGTGCTTATGACGATGATATTACTATCTCCCATCCGATGCTATTTATTATGCTTCTATATTGATATTGATCATGATTTACATACTCAGTACATTCTTCGTACTGACGTTCTTTTGTTTGTGGACGCTGCGTCATGCCCGCAGGTGCACAGGGAGAAAAACTTTATCTGTAGCCACATTCTCAGGGACTACATAGCGGAGCTCCATTTCATTCGGAGCTATAGGTTTTGGGTACTTATTCTTTTGTGTACATGATTATGCGCATAGCGGGGTCCGGTCCCGCCTATGTGATATGACATACTCTCCTTAGAGGCTCGTAGACATGTGTATGTGGTTATATGTGTTTTGCCTTGTCAGCCTATATTTTGTACATCATTTTGTTAGCCTTGACGGCTTATGTACATTGATATGGCATAGATGTCAATGATGATATAAAGGTATTGTTGTCCAATGGGACTAGCATGATTGATGAGTAGAAATGTATGTTTTTATTATGTGGCTCACCTAGACGTAAGTGTAAAAGCACGCTAAGGGGGTGCCCGGGTGGGCTAGCACCGGGTGCTCGTCGCGGCCCTTAGTTGGGTCGTGACAGTATATATGGCTAATAACTGATTTAAAGTATGAAACTCAGTTGCATTTGTTGTAATCTCCATGTTGACATTCTCTATGTTTGGTTCATGCTGAGTTTAGTTTGTCTCATTTGGGTTATGGTTTAGTATTTTGAGCTTATGAGACTGATAGTCCAAATGCCTATAGTCTTTATATATGGATTGTTTATGAACTGTTTCATACTTGTATAATGATTTTTGAAGAATGAAGTTGCCCCTGTGTGTGTTGCCCAAATCATTTTGTACTTATTGATTATGTGTTTAAGACAACTTGACATACAAATGCCTTCACATGAGAGTGCTATGTGTCTCTGTTTGGTGTCTAAATATTGATTAACTTGAATTCAGAATCCTATCCACTATCATTAGTTTTGAATCAATTACGTAACCTCTATGTTGTATAATATAGATCTCTGCATGTTTAACTAGTGTACTCAATACATGTCTTTATGTTAGTAATTGTAAAAAAATATCTAAAGTGATATGTTAAGCTTGGTATAGGTGTCTTAAGGTTCTATGTTGGCTGCTTGAGGCTAAGCTTGTCTAACTTCATGATATTCTTTTTCTTCTCTGTTCCTCTTTTTTACATTCTGTATTGTTATCTCAAAAGCATGACATGAACTTGCAATGCATATTTATTATCCAGTAGTATAATCTAAACTTAAAATGTTGATGTTTGTTAACCTCTTATGTGAAGAAAGCTTGATGGTATATAGTGAGAATGGTGTTTAAGTTGGCCTATCTTTAAACTTAAAATTGACATAGAATGCTTCATTTTTTAATGGCATGCAACTGCATCTATTTACACACGATTTCTGAATGTCATGAATATCATGTATACTATGGCTTATTCCTTCTTCTTTGGAAATTTGTCCCTGTACCCTTTTAATGGCATCTTGGTATACTAAACAAAAAATAAAACATGTTTTCCCCTGAGTTTAAGTGTTGATTTCTGTTTGAGTATGCAGGGGATATACCTACACATACTAGGTATATACAGTTGTTGTATACTTTTGGTATATAGTCACTTGTATATTTAGTATAAATATGGTATATCACCTATGTGGGTTCAGAATTGCTAGTTTGTGCATTATATTGGTATATAGTTGGGCTTGGATCTTTGATTATTTGCTGCATTGGGCCTTTTCCTTTATGTGTTATGAGTTAGTCTATGTTTGGGCCTTCTTCTCTTGCTATTCTTTTCAGAATTGGCCCTGTTTGGTTCCAAATTCTTTCTTGGTCTTTATAACTTGAGCTAGACATCTTCTTTTGCATACATTAACTGCTCGAGTATATTAATATGCATGTATGTTAGTATAAAGAGTATATGCGTATACTTAGTCTATGTTAAATAATTAGTTAAGTTCTAGATAACTTTTAACCACTATCCTCTTTTCTACCCTTTCCTGTTTGCATGTGAAAAATACCGAGGCTATTTGGGCCGCTTCCTTCCATTTGAAATCTGTTGGGCCTAAAGCCCAACTCTTTTGTTTGATCGAGTCCGATGAAAGGGAAGCTAATATTTGCATTGAAGGACAACCTATGGGTGAAAATAGGCAACTGGTGGGCTTAGGTAGGCCCACCAGCCTAAGTTCTTCTCTTCTTTTTATTTTATATGTGTAATGTGTTTGTAAAGACATATGTAAATATTGAAACCCTTTTTTCACGACCCAATTTCATTAAGTCATGAGGGCACCTACCTTTCCTACCTCGGTAGGCGAACCCTTAACTAGGGCTGCTTATGTTACACCTGGGAAAATTTTCCGTTCATGCACAGTCAATAGACTGATGAAGGGTACGACGTATGCGATGTTTTGATAAGTAAGAAATAACATTTGATGATTCTAAATGAGATTTCAAAGACATTCGAAGTAAGAGAAGAAAGTTTGCCAAGAAAGACAAGGTATACGTTATGTATTGAGAAGGATTTATGAGTAACGAATTAATGATGACTTAATGATGTTTTGGAGAAGAGCTATAACGTCCCTTAGATTGTTAATGAGGTGATAAAAAGGTGATAAGGAGGTTCCATAAGGATCGTAGATCAAACGAGACGACGAGAACGAATTTCGAAAAACTGGGCATTATACGGCCAAACATACTGACCGTATAAAACAGACGGGCCATATGTTAAACCATATAATCAGCCCAGATTAGCATCCCTCTCTGGACCAAATCTACGGCCATACATACGGTCAGTATAATTTATACGGACCAAATGTTGGTCCGTAGAAATGGATCGGGACAGATTTGAGCATTATTAATAAGGGTCCAAGTCGTATTTCATTTCATTTCCCTTCACTCCCGCTTCTCTCTAGAACTCTCTAGAATACTTCTCCCACAATAATTCAAGAAATATTAGTGATCAACTACATCAAATTAAGTGAATCAAGTGTGAGAAACCTATCAAAGGTCATCCAAGGCAAGGAATCCAAGTGAAGGTGAAACTAGGGTTTTGCTCAAGTGAAGTATTTGCACCCAAGGTTCATTCGTAAACCATCTAAGGTAAGATTTATGGTATTTCCATGTTGTTTAAGGTATTTGAAAGTTGAAACCCTTGAATTGTAGAAGAATATAGAAAAATGGGTCATGAATGTGGGAATAGTGTCATTTTGAGTAATAGCTTGAATTGAGTCATGATTCTTGATGTGTTGTGATATGGTTATGTTGTAAATGATATTAAGGACATGGGATAAGCGTTATATGTGAGAAAACGTACTAGTATACTATGACCATGATTATGGATGAATTGAAGTGGAATTGTGAAATGAGGGTAATGTAAATGAATGAAGATTGTTGGTTATGATATTGTGAACGCTATTATAAATGTTTGGGAGTTGATATACAAAATGGGGAAGGTTGTATAAACAAAGGAAATGCTGCCCAATTTTTTCTAGCTTTAGTAAGCACGTTCATATAATGGATTAGCTAATGTGAAAACGAATTCTCTTGAAGGTGGAAACGTGAGCATTGAAGGAGAACAATCAAGCGATGGAAATTATTAAACGAAAGAGGTATGTAAGGCTAGTCCTTTCTTTCTAAGGCATGACTCTTATGGTATGAATCCTCCTATCATTCCATGATTTTCCTACACATCGGGAATTATGAATCTACGAGTATAAAGAGCTTCATACGAGATAAAGAAAAGAGATATGTTACGAGCATGACAATACCGATGATGAATCTAAGTCTAGAATTCCTAAAGCTCATGATACGATATTCCTACGAAGCTAATGACCCTTATATGATTCCTATGATATTATTTCCCTACCCCTCCATGACTTTCTTACATTTCAGGAACTATGAGTTAAAGTTGATAAAGGGCTTCTCATGAGATAAAGATGAGAAATAGATCATGAATACGATAATAATGATGATAAGTCTAAGCCTAGAGATTCTCAAGCAAGGTATGATGTCTATGAAGTTAATGATCCTATTTACGATCCCTTGATGTTGTTCATGGTGTACACTCACCTTAAAATGTTAGTTCCTTCAAGGTGAGATATAATGCATATGATCACACCATAATGTATTCGGGGGTTCTCGACCTTATGTCACCCCGATATTGTCACAGATTGTCTATAAGCTCTAATGCATGCCCTATGACAAATGTTCCGGAAGAATTACGAGTCTATGTTCATAGAGGATTTCATATGAGATAAAGGTACGAAAAATTCCATAGATACGATAGTAGTAATGATGAGCCTAAGTTTAGAGATTATAGGGTCTATCATACGGTATTTTGATGAAGTTCATGCTACGAATATGATATGATTTTCATAGATTGTCTTTAAATTCAAATGCATGCTCTATGAAAGGTTATGATAAGCTTATGAGATGTATGTTTAATGATAAATGTATCACGATGCTAAGTTTACGACAAGGTTATGATATGCCTATGATATGTATGATAATGATAAGTTTATGTTGACTATATGACGACGAAGATAATAGTGATAACGATAGTGATGACGACGATAATAATGCTATGTCAATGATGTGCTCACGATGATACGATTCCACCGTGCCTAAATGGCCGGACATGTCACCACAAAGGCGGGCTGCTTGTTATTCCACCGTGCCTAAATGGCCGGACATGTCACCGCTAAGGCGGGCTGCTTACGATTCCACCGCGCCTAGAAGGCCAGACATGATCACCACTAGTGGGCGGCATATGATGGTTACCCGGACGCGGGTTAATGATGATGATTTATATGACACGATGATGAATGCGCTATAATGATACATGCACTATGATTATATATATGATATATGTATGAAAAGCCCGGAAGAAATGAATGTGATATTGTCGAGCCACTACGTGGCCAAATACGGATAATGTTTGATGTGTATGAGAAAATACGGTATTATGGTATATGTATGATACGATGATGTATGCGCTATAATGATACATGTACTGTGATTATATATGATATAGGCATGAAATGTATCCTCCCTTAAAAGTTACGCAGGTTATATCTACATCTTATGTCTTATGATTTCTCCATTATGTTCATTTCATTCATGCCTTACATACTCAGTACAATATTCGTATTGACGTCCGTTTTCTTTGGACGCAGTGTTCATGCCCACAGGTAGACAGGGAGGCGACCCAGATTTATAGAAGCCAATAAGCAGACTTTTGAGAGCACTCCATTATTCCGGAGGTGCCATTGATTCACTATTTTATGTACATATATGTTTTGGGCATGACGGGGTCCTGTTCCGTCCATATGTCTAGTACTCTAGTAGAGGCTCGTAGATACGTATGTGTGGGTAGCATGGTCTCACGATGTTATTATTGTATGTATATTATTTTGATAGCCGAAGTGCTTATGTGTATAAAAGTATATATGTTTCCAAATGAAAAATGGTTTTTCCTATGAATAGAAGTGTGAGATTAATGAATGTACGCTTAATGAGTATGATGAGTAATAGAATGAGTGGTGCTCGGTGGTTAGCCCCGGGTATCCGTCATGGCCCCTAGCCGGATCGTGACAGTTTATCGGGCAGATCGGGCTGATTATTACACTTAACGGTTCGATTTATCGGTTATCGGCTTTTAAATGTACTAATTCGCTAGCCAACCGATAAGATATCGGTTGGTTCGGTATCGGGTTAGCAATTGTCGGGCGGTTACTAGGCGATGTATCGGTTAAATCTACGAGACAATAAAAATTAAAATGACGACATGTAGTCCAACTTCCACCGATAAAATGGAAATTACAGCTTCCACCCGCTTTACGACATCCCCATATGTTCGTTACATATCATACAGTGACTGTATGACAGTATGCTTAGGGTAGAGTTTACGCTATCAATTCTACTATTGTTGTTTCAAATATGAAGTAGGCAAGTGGTAACTGAAGGCTTTAATGATAGAAATAGTGTATATTTCTTTGTATAATCATGTTTGGCCGGACAAAGAGTTAAACCTATTGGAATATAACAAAAGTACTTTTGCAGTTTGTGATTTCACATGTACCTAGGGATAAAAATATAAATATAATAATTTTTAATGGGTTAACGGTTTATCCGATAAGAAATTTGAGTAAGCCGCCTCCGCAACGATAAACAGTTAATTATAAAATTTTAATCCGTTCACCAACCATTAATCCAATAACCCAATGCCAATAAGCCGATAAGCCAATTTTGCGGTTGGATTATTCGTTACGGTTCGATTTTGAACAGCTCTACCCTTAACCCAATATTTCATAAACACACTAATAGATAATAAATAAGTGAAAGAAAGTAGAATAACGGAAGTCTCACAATAATAATATAAGGAAGCAGAAATAAGAGAAATACACCCTAGTATTTGGTCTGGTCATACAAGAGCATCTAACTAAATCTATAAGTCTGAAAGTAGTGATAATACATCAATATTCTCAAAAACTATGTCTTATAACTGAAATAAAGACATAATGGATAGAGGAGTCTTCAGACGGCGAACGTCCCCATGCTCACCCTAAAAGACTCGAATCAACAAATCCTCGAATAGTCAGCCACGAAGAGCAGAAGTCGATCCCACCTGATACTTAGTATTCATAAAAGAATGCAGCAAGTGCAGGTCAGTATAAACAACAAGTACTAGTCGATATCATAGGCCGACTAAGACTAGCTAACGTATATAAAGACAACAAAGCAAGATAAAATCATAAACCAACAAGTACAAGTGAACAATAAGCCATATCCACGGTAAAATTCATCAACTATGTTGTAACATCTAAACCTAACTATGCCAAGTCTCAGTATAACAATCCGAATCAGTACATCACAGTAGTATCACAACAATATCAACAGAATTCAAGATACAATGCAATGCAATAATGTATTTAGGATGTATCCAATGCATATGCAACTTTGCACAACATGTCCCGGACGGAGTGGCTCCACATCTCAGCGATCATGACCCATAGGGGACCCGCGAAGTCCATGTACCACTCGCTCTGGAATATAACCTCGGATCACGAGCACACTCTCACTATCCCGGCAAAGACCTCAGGCATCAGACACTCCATCGTTCCCGGCAAGAAACCTCGGGCAACGAACACTCATCTCCCTTTTAGGCTCTCCGGCAGAAACCTCGGAGGCTACACTCTCTCACAAATCATGATCAGTACCAGAACCGTGCATATGTCAGTGTATCATGGAAATGCGTATGAATATGATGAAATGTGATATCAACAACTAATTCTATCCGAAATAGTACCACACATGGCGCTCAAGTAGTATCAATAATAAGGCTACACAACCAGCCACAATGGAATCACCATTCTCATCTCAATATCAATCAAGTAAAGAATCGTGATATCGTACCCATGATGTATCACTATTTAAAAATTACCACGGTGTCAATATACCAATAATGCCAACAATTAATAGATCAGATAAGTCAATAACATAACGGGGTGGCTAGCCCCCAAATCATACAACAAGGCCTAACCTAAGACAATATCCAGCCCAACTTCATACCCGAAGGATTATATGCATTCTTCGATAATATCATCTAAACATATGCTTCACTAGCCGAAGTCTCACCAGAGGGTAAACCATAACCTACCTGGAAGGCCGAATAGCAAAGTCTCCAACAATCACACCTTAGTCTTCCCTTTCCTTTGAGCCTCGAGGTAATGAAAGTCTAACATATCCGAATCATGGAATTAGAATCAAGAAGAACATCATTCAAACTCTACTTCTATTCAAGACCCAAATTCCCAACCTATGGAATAGGGTTTATGAACTAGAAAGGTGAAATTAGGAATCTAGGTGATCAATTCCCATCAATATCAAGCTAGAAGAACCAACAATTTACTCAAATTCGGATTCTAGGCAAAACCCCCAAATTTGGGTATAAACCCTAACTCTAAATCTATAATTTAGCCACTAACTAGGATGGAATGGTGCAATAATAGGTTTTAACCATCAATTTCATGCTTAATGAAGCTAACTCAATCAATAAATAAAGATTTAGAATCCTAGAAAGAAGAACTCATTGAACCCTCTTTTAAATCAGCAAACTCTTAATGAACTATCAAGATAAAGTAATCCTAAGGTGATTATCGAAAAATGGAATAACAAAGGAGATAGAAGAATTTACCACAAAGAGTTTCCCCCAATAATCACCTTGAAAAGCTATCAAAAACTCTAAAGTCGAACACTACTAAAGAAACGGGAAAAACGGACGACGAAAACCGACGGACCGCGTCGGTTTTTTTAATGAAACCGACGGGAAATGACCCTTTACGGTCTGTCGGTTTACATAGCCTCGCTTTTTGGAAACCGACGGACCACGTCGGTTTTTTCCGACGGACTGCGTCGGTTACGTGGTCCGTCGGGTTTTATCCAATAATTTTAAAAAAATTAAAAAAACTGACGAACTGAGTCGGTTTTTTTAATTTCTGATTTTTGATCTTATTTAAAAACAATATATATTTTATGAGCACTGCGTCGGTTTTTTATTTAAATTTTTTATTTTAAATAAAAAACCGACCCAGTGCGTCGGTTTTTTCATAAAATTTAAGAATTAATTTCCAAAAAATCGACGGACTGAGTCGGTTTTCCGAAAAAATTCCAAAATCAATTTCCAGAAAACCGACGGACTGCGTCGGTTTTCCTTCGGTTTTCTGAAAAATTTCCTACATGCAATTCATGCATTTTCTGCAGCCACACCTGCATAGAAACCAGTACCAAAAGCTACTCAAAACTAGCATTAAAATGCTCCAAATCAATTCTAAAAGAGCTACAACACATAAAATTACCTTAAGTAATAATAAAACACATCAAACACTATCTAAACACATCAAATACGATCTAAATAGACCTTCAAAGTTCAGAAATATTTAAATGTCCAACCAAAAGTACCATTAACTAGTTTTAACATAAGTCCATTATTAAATCCAAACTATTACAACTGATCATCCGGTGTCCGGGCTACGTAATCACCATCATCACCGTCATCATCTCTTATCTTTTCTCTTACGTAATCACCTGATGACATCTGCATACATAAAATTAATAACTCAATAATGATATATTGATCGTAGGTAAAAAATTAACAAGTATAGAATTGTGTTATTATCAAGTATAGAATAAACTAACATGCAACTAGTTATCCTCCCACTCATCCTCGCTTGTTTCATTTTCATCAGATGATTCTTCCTCATCGCTTGTTTCAGGTTCATCGGTCGTTTCTTCCTCAACATTTTCTATGATAGTTACATCATCTTCATCAACTTCTTCTAATATGTGTTGAGGATGTTCCAAACTATTTTCTAACTCTGTGTCAAAACGATCACTATTATTCATATTATACATCCACATACGATCCATCTACAAAAATATACCCACAAATTATTGAGGTTATAGAAATATATTATAACTTAAGAATTCTAACTTAAAATATAACTTAAGAAAACACAATCCCAGCCACTTCTAACTTTGAATTCTTAATAACAATTCTAACTTTAATAATTTATAAATTCTAACTTTAATATAATTTTGAAAAGCACAATCTCAACCAATTCTAACTTTGAATTCTCAATAACAATTCTAACTTTAATAACTTATGGATTCTAACTTTAATTCTAAAAATTGAAAAGTAAATCTAGTCAAATAAAGTCTAAATTTTAGTTTTGAGGTTATAGAAATATTATAACTTAATAATTCTAACATAACTTAATAATTCTAACTTTGAAAAGCACAATTCCAATCAATTTTACAAATTGAAAAGTAAATCTAGAGAAATAAAATCTACATTTTAGTATTGAGGTTATAGAAATACTATAACTTAACAATTCTAACTTTGAAAAACACAATCTCAACCAATTCTAATTTGGAATGATCAATAACAATTCTAATAACTTATGGAATTCTAACAAAAAGCACAATCCAACAAAAAAGAAAACTAGTCAAATAATTAAAGTATACATTTTTGCACATATTCAACATCAATAATATTACAACGAATGATAACTAAGCTAACACAAATACATTGACAAAGAACATGAAATATAGCACAATCTCAAGCCAAAAAAAAAAAATGACAACTAAACTAGTCAAATAAAGTTTACATTTTTTTCACAAATTCAACATTAATAACATTGCAAATGATGTTTAACAAAGCTAAATAGATTAGCATTAGGCCTAAAATCTACAAATAAAACTAAAATTGAAAGAATTTTAAAAGCCCTAATTTAAGAGAAACTAACCTCAATTAATTAACTTCAAAACGGGTCTGGGGTTGGTGGGGACGGGTTGCGTAGGCGGCGGCGCTGGGCGGCGGGAAATGGGTGGCGGGGCTGGGCGGAGGGGAGGGGGGCGGCGGGTAGCTAGAGTTTGAGGGGAATGGGAGTTTAATTGGAAAGAGGAGAAGAAATGGGTATGAAAACCCGTCTGGAAAGTTTTTAAAGAAAAACCGACGGACAAAACTGACCCTGTCCGTCGGTTTTTCCCGCACATTTGACCAGATTTGACCCAAAAAAAAATTTTAAAAAAAGGAAACCGACCCTGTCCGTCGGTTTCCTAATAAAATTGTTTATTATTTTTAAAAAAAAAACAAATTGAATTGCATATTATTTAAAATATTTTTAAAAATAAAACCGACGTCGTCCGTCGATTTTATATTAATTTTTTTTTTAATAAAACCGACGTCTGCAGATATATATTTTTAAAATTATGCCAAAAAAACCGACGTCGTCCGTCGTTTTTCTAATTAAAATAATTAAAAAAAAAATAGAAATGTAAAAAACCGACACAGGGAGTCGGTTGTGCGTCGATTTTTTGAACCGACGCAGTGCGTCGATTTTTTGTCCGTCGATTTTTGGCAGTTTTTTAGTAGTGGAAATAATAAAGAATGAGGGACTTAGGGCTTTTAATACTCATTTAATGAAATAATCTACCCGATACCGCTTCCGCGCAGCGGTCCCGCTTCGACGACCACTGAGACCGCCACGGCGGGCCGCCAACATTTGCACCTAGCCACTGTTGTGGCAATTTCACCGCTATAGCGGTGTCGTTGATGCGGTATTGATACCGCTATAGCGGGCACCAGAACCAGAATTTCCCCAAATTAATCACAATCTCAACCCGAAATCTCGACTATCACTTGAGACTATCTCCTCACACGCCACATGCACAGACACACATAAAAAAAACGCTACGAACATACTCGTCGCCTCGGAATTCCCAACGAAGGTCTCGTTGACCGAGTCAACCCCCGATACCTCAATATCAACTTCCCAACCCAAGTCCCAAAATGCATCCGAGTGCATTGAAAACCGAACCGAATATACGCACAAGTTCTAAAAGACCATCTGAACCTCTCGAAATCGACGATTTCCGGAAAAGGTCCGTCTACCCAAAAGTCAACTTCGCTTAAGCCCAAAATTTCCCAAAAAGTCTCCCAAATCCTATTCAAATATCTCGGGAAGCGTGTCAACGGTCCCCTCGGGTCAAATGTGAGCTAAACGAGCTCGGAAAAGGGTCAAAAGTACCGAAAAGATTATAAAGGCCAAACGGGTCATTACATCTTTTTATGTGCTTAGAACTTAGGGAAAACACTTAATATTATTAGGAAGTCGCCTAAAACAAAATTTTAAACTCACGTAATCTTATTGCGAAACTTTTCTAGTATAAAATTGATGTCATAATGTAGATGTATTTAAATGATTAGGAAATGAAACTAAGTTGTATTTTGGGCCTTCCGCCCTTTGTGAAAATTTGGAAATGAAATAGCAAGGATCAAATTAGCCTTTGGGCCTTAAGCTCACTTCAAAACCGTTTTCAAACAAAAATTAATGTAACTGTCTCCTTTTGGGACTTAATGTTAAACTGGACTGAATCAAATGGATTTAAAAATTGTTGGACTGGAAGAAACTATTTTCTGAACTTGGTTAAAAAATTCAATTTTCAGAATTGAAACGGACCATTTGTGTGACTTGTTGACTCAACAATTTTCAGTAAACAAAGGTGCTTTGGGGCCAAAAGCCCAAACTTAAAGAGATAAAAACAAGGGGAAATACACTTAGACCAATTTTTTAGATGAGATGGATTATGAAAGTAGAATGTGTTTGATTATGAGCTTCAATGAATCAATAAATGGACCTAATAAAACTCCTTATATATATATATATATATATATATATATATATATATATATATATATATATTATAAAAAGGAGACTACTCCACATACTTTATTATATAATAAAAACCTATAAGAACTAAACTCATATAATTAGGACCAAAATAGTAGCGACTCTAATCGGGAGAAATCCCGAGTGTGTCTTGGTCCGGAAATGAAGTGAGTTGAACACTTATATGGATTTTGAAACCAAAAACCCCATTTTTAAGGGTTCATTTTGCTGGAATTTTGAATTTATGATAAGCATGACATTTTTGCAATAAGAAAGCGTTTTAAGTAAATAATTACAATAATCACACATTGAAGCTCATAGATCAACCGTATTCTACGAATCCTTAATACTAGGGTGCTTAATACCTTTCCTAGGGGATCACCACCACCCTTACCTCAAACTCTGGTTCTAAAAGGATTTTTCTCTTGTTTGATAAATCTTTTTAACCCGATTTTCCTAATTTTCGTTATAAAATTAGGTGGTGACTCTAAAAATACTACAATCCATTTAGAACACCAACAACCACTTAGTAACTTTTATGCACCAGCGTAAAAGTGAACTGTAACAGAGTCATCCTAGTGTTATCCAGTTATCACGCACCACACCTCATGCTGAAATATGTAAAGTAGAGTGGCCCTGAAGAGGGGCCCACGAGGGTTGTGTACACCATCACAGTAATCAATAAGTGTTTTAAACTCCCTCTAACTCAAGTTCCTTGGACAAGGCTTTACATAAAAATAATGCAACTAACATTAGATCTAAATCGGTAAACAATTATATGAATTCATGCTTTTTTTCATTTTTGATGAAAAGACTAGTAAAATGTAAACCATGATATAAAATTTAAAAAACATTTACATCAATCCACGATTTTAAGAAATATCATACAAATCATTTCAATGGAATTAAGTCATTGAAATCACTTTCGGCTCCTCAGGCCCAAATATAAGAAATCATCTTTTATCTTTCACCGAAAGTACTATACCGATACCCACATAAAAGCAAGGTCAACAAGGTGATCAACCTAGCGACAAGTATCATATACCCTACTTGCTCAGGTCGTCTCATCGTAATGTTGTACGAATCAACTCAGCCATGCTAACATAGCGCATTTGCCCCACTTGGCTTAAGCCTTCGAATGTGTCCCTACACCGGCACGTGTAGTTCCATGGTATCGAACTCAGCATTTGAACCGATATTGGTGATCTCCATAGAAATTTCCGAAACAATTGATATATAAAATAAATAGATTCATAGCTTAATAGCTACAAGGATATATTTTATCGAATCACGGTATTCATAACCAATCCAACCATTTAAACAAATTGGAAATAAATAACCTTTTTTATGTTAAAGCCTTCATCAATTTAACATAACCTTTTTAAATTACAATGAAAACTATCCTGTTTATCAAAGCTTCAAAAAGACATACTTTTTAGTGAAAACATATCATAGCACTAAACAATTTATACTCTTATAAATACATAGGTTTCATTTGCCGAGAAGTTTTTCGAAAAGAAGATTTTTTTTTAAATCACATGACACTTACTATGCAACACAACTTAGAAACACATGGTGATATATTTCCCTGCTTGTCCCCACAAGTAATTGAACGAAAATACAACAATCTAGAACATATCAAAATTTGTTTCACTAGTCGATAACGTAATCACATGTTATAAACACGAACTACGTTGTAAGATTCACAGTCTATGATCGTACCTGTGATAGAAAATCATATTGCTCCATGAACAAAGGAGGAATCTTCCACAGAAGTTTTTCACCAAAAGAAGAAGAGAGTTTTTGTCTTTTTGTGCGTTAGAGGAAAAGGAAGTGTGTGTTTTCTTCTACAGAAACGTTCTTATATCCTTTCAATCCTGAAAGATACAACTGTTCAATAAAATTCCTAACAATTGTGTCTTTTCTCTTTATTTATTTAATAATAATATATAACCCACTATATATTTACTTATATGGACATGAATCCGGGTTGACCCACAGGGGTGGCCCAATTCCAATTTTCAACATCTCCCACTCACACATGGTGAGTCAACTCTCATTCCTATTTTGTAACTTTTATACATAACGATTAGACTATGTGACCAGTGCATACTTCGAGAGTTTTGTTGCTATACATCTATTAGGAATATATAACATCTCAATTAATGGAGCTTGGAGTAGATTGCAGTATGCTGTACCCTAGATCATTTATCATAATCACATCTCAACTCTCTTTTGTCATAACTTGAGTTCATCATTATGTTCTTGTCTTAAAGACAAACATAAATGGTCGATCAATGAACACAATCTATGTGATAATACTCAATGATCTTCCTCATCTCATGAATCTTTCAATTTTAATTTGATATGCTTTTCTAGAAATGTTCCTCCAGACCGAATCATCCATGATCTCTTGGAAACACCCTAAGACAACAAACATCAAATTGAATCTCAAGAAACTGGTCAACGTCATGAGGGTACAAAGAGAAAATTACTCATAAATTTTAGGGCTTCACATGATAACAAGTAGAGATTAAACTTGTTTCGCCCTTATAGGTCACTAATGCATACATGGTATGAGTCGCGTACCACGGTATTACTCCTTCCTCGTGGAGCGTATGTCTTTTGGAAAATTAAAATATTGTGCAGATGATAGTTCAAATAACTATCAATACGAGTAACGCGTTAGCGAGGCTTTAAGCATGTCTTGGAGAAGAGTGATAACGTCCCTTAGATTGGTATTGAAGTGTTGAGCAAGTGTTAAGAAGGTTCCATAAGGATTGGAGATCAAACGAGACGACGAAACGAATTTCGGAACCCTGGGAGTTATACGGCCAAACATACAGGCCGTATAATTTATACGGTCCGTATGTTTGGGACCGTATAACCAGCCCAGCAAGGCAAAAGTTTCTGGACTAAATGTACGACCAAACATACGGCGTCGTACAATTTATACGGACCGTATGTTGGTCCATATATTTGGTCGGGACAGATTTTGGCTCAATAAATGAAAAGGCCAAGTTATATTTCATTTCATTTCCCTTGATACCCCTTCTCTCTAAAACATCTCTCTACATATATTCCATAATATTTCAAGGATATTTAGTGATCAACAACACAAATCAAGTGAATCAAGTGTAAGGAAACCTATTAAGATCATTCAAGTCAAGAAATCTCATTGAAGGAAAACTAGGGTTTTTGTTCAAGTGGAGCATTTCGACCAAGGCTCGTTCCTACAACATCTAAGGTAAGATTTATGGTATTTATATGTTGTTTAAGGTATTTGAGAGTTAAAATGCTTGGACATTAGATGGGTATAGAAAAATGGGTCATGAATGATGAATAGTGACATTTTGAGAAATAGTTTGAATTGAATTGTGATTCTTGTTGTGTTGTGATATGAATGTGTTATGAATGATGTTAAGATCATGAAGATGGGCATTGTATATGAATGGACGAAGTCGGGTGATATGACCATGAATATGGGTGAATTGGGAGCGAATTGAGAAATCTAGATAATGTGATTAAGGTAAATGATTAATGGCCATTGTTATGGTATTGTGAATGTATTGTTGACGTTTGGGAGTTGATTTACGATGTGGAGGAATGTTGTATAAATAAAAGATATGCTATCCGATTTTCTTTAGCTTTGGTCATATATGTTAGTTATCGATTCTAACTATAGTATGCCCTTAATGAAGGTAGACACGTGAGCTTCAGAGGAGGACGGGCAAGTATAGAATAGTTGATCAGAAAAGGTATGTAAGGCTAACCCTTCTTTCATATGGCATGGTTCTTTGGCCTAACGTCTAAATCTTCTATAAGTCTATGATTTCTTCAAATGATTGATCTTCCGAGCTAGTAAGCTCACGATGCTTGATGTGCTACGATAGTACTAAGTTCCTCATATGACGAGTAAGCCTATAAGATAGATGTAATGATAACGACGATGATAGTAATGATGATGAGAATAACATGATGCTAAAGATGTCTATGAGCTATTATATGTATGTGTGCCTATGAAGGGCTATGATAAGACCCCGAGCTTATGATGTCGGGTAGAATATATGTATATGAATGTCACGACCCAGCCCCGTGGGACGTGACTAGTGTCCTATTTGGACACCCAAACTGACTTACGTACCAAATCGACATATCAAAGATTTATTCAGACTTAACATACTTTATTTCAAACAGATACTAAGAACAAATGTCATCTTAAGCGGTTTCCCGTACAGAAATATCATATCAAATCCGGTAGGCTGGCGGAATACACATCGCCCAGATTACAAACATATACAAACATATGGGCCGTTTTGGCCATAACAACAACCGGGACCGCTTAAGGCACAGATCATAAACAGAAACGAACAAACATGACCCATGACCCACACATATGACTACAAGCCTCTACAAAACATAACAGAAACATATGACGGGACAGGGCCCCGCCGTACCCAAACAGCCATACATATACAGAACGTGTATAACAGAAGATATGTACCAAAATATGAGCTCCGGATCAAAAGGAGTACTCCAAGTGGCAGAATATGTGTCTTATATTGTAGGATCACCAAAACGAATGTCTGTACCTGCGGGCATGAAACGCAGCCCCCGAAGAGAGGGGGTCAGTACGAAATATGTACTGAGTATGTAAAGCATGAGGTACAGTAATCCAAATCAGAACTGAAATAAAGAGTATGGAAAGCGGTTACAGAACCACTATATCAAACCTGTTTTAAAAACATAAGTAATGCAAATAAAAATCATGCATAAGGCTCAGGAACGTGGTCGCCACTCCGACGCTGGCGCCACAACACATCATACTCCAGAAGGTTTCAAATCTCCGTACAATCCCGAACATATCATATCATCATATCATATCACAATATCAAAACATATCATATGCCATATCACATCATAACGCCGTATATAAGCGATACCCGGCCCTATGACGAGGAACTCGGGAACCGTAACACATCATACTGCCGAATATACATGGTGCGCACGATCACAAAACCGGCCCGGGATCCGGCGAACGATATCATAGTAGTAGGCACGAGCAGAGTAGTGCGGAAACCATATGCATAATAAAAAAATAAAATAAATTTCAAAACTCGATGAACAAATATATTTACTGCATCCGACGGCTCAGAAATCAGTTTCGGGTCAATCGAAGTTAGTATACGAAAGTTACAAACTTTTGAAGTACAGAACTTTCTAAAAGCATTTCAGAAACTCTTTTCGGAATTTCAAGTGACATTCATATTAGGGAAACTTTCAACCATTACTATGGAGCAAATCAAATGGAGCCTTTAAGATCATATGTATGTATCAAAATATATGTATCCAAAACTTTAGCCATATCAAATGTTTTTCGGACATCATTACGGATCACATAATCATACTAGGAAACTTGCGGATAACATTATGGATCAAATCAAATGGAGACTTTAAGACCATATTTTCATGTCGAAATATTCATCAAAGGCCTTAGTCTTCTCGTTTTTCTTTCTTTCGAACAACATTCGGAACATAACAAATAGGATCTTTGAACATCATAAAATATGTATCTAGCCATATGAAATAGCTTATGGAAGTCAAAGATGTTAGCCATCCTAGTGGCTCTAAGAATAGGATTTTCTTTAGGAGCATACTTATACGTTATTTGTTCATTCCAAAAAGATCATGCCAAAAGAAAGAAAGGTAGGCGTTACATACCTCAATCGCTCGCTAACCAAATCCCGACTCAAGTCTCGGGCTCTCCAATATCTACAATAATATTATCAATTACCAAATATTAGCTACAAGTACTTAGAAATCCAATTCTAACTGGTACTTGTCTACAGAAATTTCGGCAGCATTTCCCCTATATATTCGCCTATCCGAATTTCCAATTGCTCTCCTGTTGACACAGAAATACCAACAATAACATATGGACACAACCATATCTTCAATTCTTTTATTTCAACAAGAACAACAACATATCAAAACAGCCCCCAACTATAACATAACGATGCCCGAAATTCTAACGAACACTTACAATACACCAAGCAACCCATATGCACTTCTTATACCTTATTTCATGCAATCTTTTCAGCAAATTTCAGGGAAATACAACAGCAGCCACACGACACCACATCATCTATTCATATGCAACTAAACCACATTATTATCTCTATAATCCTTACAACAACCCACAACAATTTTAACTCCAACTCTAACCTTTAAATTCCTTCATTCTCATCACATAATCTATGATTACAACAACCAAAATATTAATTCAAATCAGTCCGTCAATTTCAATTAAAACATCCCCTAATCCATAAATCTCAACAAAACAACAAACGAGTTTATAATGTTGTTTTCTCCGTTCTAATTTGTTAAAACTCTAAATAAACACTTTAATAACATAAAAGGAATCTTATAAATACCTTAGTAGAAGCTCAACCACGAAAATTTCATTCCCCAAGACCAATATTTAGCTCAAATTGAAGGCAACGCAACGTACAACGCTTTTCTCTTCATGAGCTTCGGGATTCGGGGCTCGGATTTTGATCAAAATGGCTTCCTTAGCCTAGGAGCTCTCTCTCTCTCTCTAATGTTTTTGGAGGATATTAGCTGAAAATGATCAGCCCTCAAATGAATTTGCTATATATATTAACGTTAATGGGCCTCATGGGCCGAAACATTAGTGTTTGGGTCGGGTCCAAACTTGCTGCCCTGCCAGCCCAAATTGCATCGTCCATATGTCCTTATCCAAATATCATTTTGACGAGCGGTTTGTTGGGTTGGAAACTAGACTCGATGAACTTAATTTTAGGCTTTTGAAACACCTTAAAACTCCTCATATACTAGGAGATATGCCTCCAACAATATGGGCTAAAAATCTGGTCCGAGATTTTTCTGAAGTTGTTCGGATTCATTTCGTTCAGATTCGTTTAACTTATAATCCTCTTCCGACCCTCATGTAACCTCTTATACATACATATACATACTCATATACATACATAACAATCCATACACATCTCTAAGGGTCCGGAGAATCACAATAACCTTAAACGTAACTAGAGAACTTACGAAGCTTCGACGAAACTCCAATCGCAAAAATATATTCATATCTTTTATCCATCTTCTATATCATTACTAATAATCTCAAATACTTTAAAAGGGCACTCACATTACCTCATATACGCTCATAACGCGATTTCAAATCCTTTAGGTTACGATGTCACCTCGGGATACTTAAGGCAACCATATATATATAACGATATTCTTACTAACTCGATTAACTTTCCTTGAACTTTCTTAACTCATTCTTTCTTGTCTTAATTAAAATAGCACGGACTCTTACGGGGTGTAACAATGAATATGTATAGAGTATGTATATGATTACGTAACGCGCGCACACCTATGCAGATGGTACGGATAACCCTGATGCCTTGGTAGGGCCAGGTATGTATAACCTTGAGCCTTGGCTGGCCAAGTATGTATGAAACACCGAACCTTCGTGGTCGGGCATGTTATGTATATATATATATATATATGTGTGTGTGTGTGTGTGTGTGTGTGTGTGTGTGTGTGTGTGTGTGTGTGTGTGTGCGCGCGCGCGCGCGCTACGTATATGACATCATTAAGAGTACGAATATGCTATGTATATGGGATGTAAATGATATGAATATGAATAAGGATAATACTATGGAAATGAATACGGATATTGATGTATGTACACCGATACACATTAAAAATGGAAAGTTCCTATGACGATGATGTTACTGTTTCCCATCTTGTGCTATTTCTCATGATTGTTCATTATGCTTCTATATCGATATTGATCATGCTTTACATACTCAGTACATTCTTCGTACTGACATCTTTTTGTTTGTGGACGCTGCGTCATGCCCGCAGGTGCACAGGGAGACATGATCGATCCATAGCTACATTCTCAGAGACTACATAGTAAGGCTCCATTTCCTTCGGAGCCATACCTTTTGGGTACTTATACTTTTGTGTACATAATTATAGGCATAGCGGGGTCCTGTCCCGCTTATGTGATATGTTATACTCTTCTTAGAGGCTCGTAGACATGTGTATGTGGTTAGATGTGTTTGGCCTTGTCGGCCTATATTTTGTATACCATTTTGTTAACCTCGTCGGTAATTATTGATACAGATCTAATGGTTCAATCCTAACACAAAACAAAGGTCGTTTGATAAATATGGAGCCCTTTCTAGCCAAAGACCTACGGTGAAAACATCGAATACGAGCGCGATAAATCCCAAACCCATCTGAAACTCTTCGGAACCTCACCAAAACTTGTGGACAAGTTCAAAATCATCATATTAACTTGTTGGAACTTCCAAAACATTGACATGGGGTCATCCTAACCAGACGTTGACCGTGGTCAACTCTAACCCGTTAACTTAACTAGCTTCTCCATCAATTATTCAATTTACACTCGAACCTTACGGGAACCAACCCAATGACTTCATTAAGTCATAGATCATACTAACAGGACCTGATGAAGGGTCAACAAGGGTAAATGGATCAAAAATACTATAACGACCAGGCGGGTCGTTTCAATTAGTTAGTACATAAATTTACTTCATCCATAGCACCAAGTAAATCTCATTTGGCTAAATAATTCTTTTGTTGTTAACCACTATGGTCAAGTCTAGCATGTCGTATGCATCAACACTTGACGCAAATAAGCACAAATAAATATTCTTACTGGAATTATAAATAATATCCACTATGCTAAAACCATCATAGGAATTACCAGCACCATATCTCGTATGTGACAAAATACAAACAAGATACATTATGAGGCATCATCGACACATCTAAAGCCATAAGCGGCTTTGCTCTATTCTCGGACATACTGGATAACTTTTCACTTATGTTAAGCCACGAGACTAACACTCTCATAGCAGTTGACATAGTCATAATAAAGTATAAACTATATGAGACATCTATGTACACTTTTTAGAGCCTAAAAATTCATATACATACTAATCCTTACAATAAGTAATTATATTAAAATTTATTTCACATTAGATTCGGAATCGAAAGTTCACTATGTTCCCAATCATCATCCAAATTTTATAATGTTCAATAAATCTATCATAATCAATTATCTAAGGAGCACTTGTCTTAAATTACTGAAATTAAAGACTAAATAAAACCAATAATCCTGTAACAAATATAGATAAATTCAATAAGAATATAATTGCATAAAACATTAAACTTAAATTTCAAACAAAAACACAACTGTCCGGGGCTTATGAATAAAATGTCACAGACAATTACACAAAATAGTTCACTTTGAATTATTTAGTCTATAACACATACAGAAAAAAATTGAACTGCCCATAAATTCACACACTCATAAACTTGTACTGACAAACTTTTATATGATGTCAATATCAATTTCCTGTAACATCTACACGAATTTTATTCACAAAACGTTTTTATGCATTTTATTGATATATATTTATACTCTTGACTAGAATTCCTTTCCAATACTGGAACATGCAAAAGAAAAAGAAACTTGATCTCCATTTTTGTTTTTTCTTCTATATACAATTCACATGGGCTTTCACCCATTTTTTCTTCACAAGAAAAAAAAAAATGATTGGGAATGATCCCACCTTAACTTGAAATAATTATAAAGGAAATCATTACCATATCAACACTAATTGGCTTTGGTAATGAAAAAGAGATCACTCCACATACGTGGTACTGGAGAAATAATGCCACAGAGAATTACTTTCTCTCTATTACAAGTAATTTTTTTTTGTTTCTTTTTTTGCAAGATTTTCACTTTGGCCTTTAATGCCTTCTTCTAATTTTGTCAAATGTTGTGTCATAGTAGGACTCTTCGCACTTAACCTTTTCTCCCAAAAAAAAATCTGTTTACTGATTTCCACCATTAAAGACAAAACAAAAGTCTTTAAACAAAGGAATGAAGTTCCGATGGATTTTGTTTTTCTTATAGGGAGATCGAAAGACGAGCAGATGCATTACAAAGGATTTCACGCAGATCCAAACAAAATAACAATAAGCAGAGACCCACAACAATATTTTTCAAGGAAGAAGATTCAGACTAGGAAACAAATAATAACCTATTCGCTGATACCAATGAAGGAAAATGCAACAATCTAGAACACATAGTTCTCCCAGAATTTTTCAGTACTTGTTTCACTAGTCAATAAAGTAATCACATGTTATAAACGTGAACTACGTTATAAGATTCACAGTCTATGATCGTAACTGTTACAGAAAATAAGATTGCTCCGTGAACAAAATAGAAATCTTCCACGAAAGTTTTGCACCAAAAGAAGAAGAGAGGTTTTGTCTTTTTGTGCGTTAGAGGAAAAGGAAGTGTGTGTTTCTTCTACAGAAACGTTCTTATATCCTTTCAATCCTGAAAGGATACAACTATTCAATAAAATTCCTAACAATTGTGTCTTTTCTCTTTATTTATTTAATAATAATATATAACTCATTATACTCCTATATTTACTTATATGGACATTGAATTCTCGTTCGGATTTCAGAAACATGATTTAGGCAATATTTTCCCATACCAAAACTGGATGTGTTTATGGGTAGATATTACATACTGAAAACTGATAATGTTACAATAGCAATTTGGTTTTCAATGCAGGAATCTCAGCTATCACAACTTCTTCTAGAAACTAAAATACGACGAAATCTATTTTGTTTAGATTTTCGAAACGATGTCAATAAAATTAATTAAAGATACATCAGAAATTGACATAATTAATCTCATAATGAAGTATAATATTGAGATATAAAACTAATGAAAATGACATTAAATTTGAAAGGAAGCAATAGAAGAAGAGGAATGAAAATGGTAGGGTAGCAAAGTTTGGTGACACGTTAAAATGTTTGGAAAAAGGAAATAAGAAAGGCTACATAGAGAACAAAGAGTGGATGAAGAGAGTATAAAAATGTGCAGGCGCACGCTATGACAGAGAAAGGTGGAGTATGACATAATTGATTGGTGGGAACCAAAAGAGGAAAAAGTTCACACCCCTTAGTTGAGTTTTAGTTAAGTGATTAAGTGAAACATTCAAGGAAGAGATAAATGACATTTTGGATATTGACTTTAAGAGAAAGATAAGTTGTTAAAATGGGGTTTTAACGTATTTGGCCTCTTGGTAAAAATAATTATTTTTGCTTGGTTTAATATATATATATATATATATATATATTTCTGCTATTATTTTGATGGGAGGCTATGTAATGTAAATATCTTTCTTTGATTTGGAGGCTAGAATGTTAAAAGACGAATAATATGACTAAGAAATAGGGAATTTTTAAAAATATACGGTCCAACACAATACATTGCACCTAGAAAGGGCAGCCCGGAGCACAAGTCATCCCACATTCACATAGGATCCAGGGAAAGGCCGCACCCCAAGGGGTGTGATGTAGATATCCTACCCTAATGCAAGCATTAGTGGCTATTTCCACAACAACATTGCACCTACAAAGATGTATTTTTAGTTTCATGCAGCTCGTATAGCTAACTTTTATTTCGTAACAATATTTATACACTCGATGAACAATATTATACGATATTAAGTAATATAACAACGTTGTATAATAGTGTATAAAAGACGTGTATACACACTTTTGCGCTATTAAACAATATTATACAAAAACTAGGTTTTGGCTCCTACGAACTCCATTCAAAATGAGTAAAAAACATCCTCAAATAGCTCAAATCTTCGTCGGATAGCTTCAAATTTAACCATAACTTCAAAATGACATCCCTAGCGAAGCTCAATTATTAGTTTGTCATAAATTTTAACAAATCACAAAACACATTCGTGAGTTTTCAAACTCTTAAAAACCCTGACACTGAATTTTTAATTTTTTCACTTTAATTCACCCAATAATGTTTAAATCTACGATCATAAACATGAATATCACACCCAATCGGTTTCTAAGCATAAAAAAATGAAGATCATAATCACAAATTAAGAAATTATTACCTTTTTCCTAAGTATTTCAAGTTATATACAAAATGAATTAAATGAAATGAGATCTCTTTTTCCTAAGTATTTCAAGTTATATACAAAATGAATTAAATGAAATGAGATCTGAAAATGTGAGATCATTTTAATTAAAAGCTTGGACCAAGTAATATGGACGTAAAAATCTCACATGTACCGACACATATGTGATAAATTAATGTGATTTGATAACAATTGAGTGTGTATAATATTCAAATTAAAATAGGGTGGACGCACTAAGACTCAACAGAAATATTGAAAATGAAAGCGCACAAGAAAAGAACCCAACAAGAATGCAACTCTCCTCTATTTGTGCTATACAGACAACACAACACTTCCACTCCCCACTTTTTCCAAATCATTGACACCAAGGACCAAAATCCATTTTCACACACAAATATGCAACCAACTAACTTAGTACTGTATTAGTTGTACTTCATTTCTTCATTAAGTTCCCTTCACTATTTCCACTTCTTTAATTTCTCTCTAAAGATCCTATCTATCTTTTTTCTTGAATTTGGCTAATTCTCTAGTTTTTGAGCCTGATTGTTTAGCATATGGTTATGGGTCAGTTCTGTTTTTGGAAAAGTGTGTTACTTTGAGGTGTATCTATAATGGGCAATTGCTGCTGTAGGGGGCAACCTTCGTACAGAGTCTCTTCTAATGCAAAATCTGGTCAGTCTTTCTCCTAAATTCTTCACCTTGATCATTAGCTCACTTATTTTATGCTATTTTTCCTCAAACACACGCAAAATACTATTGTGTTTAGTATCTACTGCTCGTCAGTTCAGTTTTAATTGGTTTTTGTAATTACTTTAGTCCTGGTAAAGTTAGTTTCTTGCAAGATGATTTTTTGGGAACATACCTTTGGTTTTCTATTAAAGGTTTTACTATAAAGAAGGTCCTAAAGTAAAGTGAGATCTTCTCTTCATGTACTAATTCATATTGTTTTTTATTTCCCTCTTCCCTTTTCCTTGTTTTATTTCTTTCCTTATTTCAGATTTCAACAGAATATTGTCTTTTCAATGAGTTTCGTTATAGAAAAATAAAAAAAAGAAAAGGTAACACACCTAAACCATCACCTTTTCACGAGTTTCATATTTCAACTATCCATCGTTCCAATTATCTATCTAAATTATCACTTTCTTTTTATTAAAACACACCCCGATGCTAAATTGGTTAACACACACCTATTATCCATTGATTTCAAATATTTGGCCAACTCAGCATAGAGGTGTGTTTTAATAAAAACGGATTGATAGTTTAAATAAGTTAAGAGAATAATGGATAGTTGAGGTATGAAACTCGCGAAAAAGTGATAGTTTAGGTGTGCTTTTGAACATTAAGTGAAAAGAAAAGGGTTACTGCTTTTAAACTCACTCTTGTATAACCTGGTATTTCTTTCTTATCTTTTGGTTCCTACTACAGTATAGGAATTTTGTTACTTCCTTTCTACTGTTGAATCTTTTACTATACCTGGATTAAGGCTTTGCTTTTACCTTTTGGATCCTAATAATAGAATCCTCTTATGTCGTTTCACTGTCAAATCTTATACTAGTAGTATCAGTTAACTGCAAAACTCAAAATCTTTGCAAGTGCTCTGCCTCGGAGGAAAACCTTTTGGTCCTTGAATTCGAATTTAATAACAAATTTATCAATTTAATTCAGATTGTGCATCATATAATTTGCTTAACTGTCACTCATGGACGGTTCTTAGATTGGGCGGAAAAAATCTTTCTGTTGTATAATATGTACTTACAATTATTTCCTTCCTTTTTCCTAGTGAAGGATAAAAGTTGTCAATCCGACATGGACAGGGTGGGGAAGATTTTTAAGTTGCATAATATGTACAAAGAAATGGTCTTCTTTTCATGAAATGGAAAAATATTTCCTGGTTTTAGGATGAAATGTTTTGCTTTACTTGAGTTGAAGGTCTATCGGAAACAGCCTCTCTACCTGCACAAGGTTGGGATAGGATATGCGTACACTCTACCCTCCCCAGAACCCACTTGTGGGATTACATTGGGTATGTTGTTGTTTTTGTTTTAGGATGAAAATTGTCAAATTTGACTTATTATTAAAAAAAAAGGTTCGCATTTGAGCTTTTCTGAGAAATATAGGAAAATATTTGTTATTTTTCTGTTAGTGAAGATTAAGAATGTCATATTGGAATAATTGCTTCATTTTTATGATTATACAGTCTACAATCTTTTCCAAGTTTTATGCTCTTGAATCAAGTAGTTTTTGTTTAAATTAATTGATAGCTTTTATCTCTGCAGTCAGTTTGATTCTTTAGCTTGATATCAAAAGAAGATCTACAATAACACTGTACAATGATTGTTTTATGTTGCATCCTTGACATGCACTATATTTTTAGGTTTTTTTAATGTCATTTTATCATCTGATACTTCACTGTGATAGTTAGTTTCAGAGAGACAAAAACCACTTGAGTTGCCTTCTCTGATTCTGAACTATTCAAGTAAATGTTACTAATATGTGCTCCAATTTCAAATAATGGTAATAAAAATCATGTTGCACTTTAACCTCATTTCAGAGTCTCCTAAGGATGAAAGTCCATCTCAAAAGGCAAGGATGGATCATACAAAGATGCCTTCAAATCCTGAAGAAGTAGAAGACCTACGCCGTAGTTCAGCTAATAATCCATTGATTGCGTTCTCCTTTGATGAACTTAAGATAATGACCGGCAACTTTAGACAAGATTACATGCTTGGTGGAGGAGGATTTGGAAATGTTTATAAAGGATTTATTACTGAAGATTTGAGGGAAGGATTCCAACCAATTACCGTAGCTGTTAAGGTTCATGATGGAGATAACAGTTATCAGGGCCATAGGGAATGGCTGGTAATTAGCCTCATGAAAAAATTTCCATAAGTTTTTAAGTTTTCTTGAATTGTCTGAATCACTCCATATGTTTTTTTCATGTCTGCTAGGCTGAAGTGATATTTCTGGGCCAACTTTCACATACAAATTTAGTAAAGTTGATCGGTTACTGCTGTGAAGCTGATCATCGGGTTCTTATATACGAGTACATGGCTCGGGGAAGTGTTGAAAACAATTTGTTCTCGAGTAAGTATGTTCAATTATTTTCTAGAATGTGACACTTTACATGTTCATTTTAATGATCTGTATTTGCGGTAATGAAAGAATTCCAGAAGAAAGTTGTTCAAGACACATGCAAAGGTTGGCGTATTTGGACACTAGGATTTTTTTTTTTTTTGAAGTGCATCCTGATTCAATTCCTCCTAAGCCGTTCAACTATCTATTATTTTATTTATGTTAGCGTGCCCTTAAGCTAATATGAAATCCGTCCCTACCCTCTATCTCCAATCGCTTCATGGATCTGGATGTACTTCCATGATATCATTCCCCATTAAGCTGTGCTATGATAGGTGTTCATTGTTCTCAAGCATGGGAAGTGAAACTTGCCATAAGGGGGACCATATATAAACTATAATAATATCATGAAGTGGAGCTACTTTCAACTAGGGACATCCATTTATGTGTTAAAATAATACTATCTTGAACACTTCTAAAAAGTGTGAGCAAAAGGAAAAAAGAAGGAAAAGGAAAAGTCTTTCCATGATATTCTGGATCAGTGCATATGTGGCCCCTTTCTGACCCTATACAATCACTAACAGTTTGTGTAATGACTAATTGTGATCCCCCCTGCTCTCCTCCTCCTACTCTTCCCTTCAAAAGTAAAAATTTCTCCCCAGGTAGAAACCTTTAATTTTATTCGTTCATGGTTTCGACTTCTGTATGAGAAAGTGTAAAATGAAAATTGATTTATACAATATGTTTGTTTCAAGAATTTCACCTAAATACTTGAGTACCTTTTTCTCCAAAATGATTAGTGTATTTTGGCAGAAGTTCTATCAAATGCTCGAGTATTAAATTATCATGTTGCTCCCCTTGTGGACAGGGTGCACTGTGTAGAGTTGATATTTATAGAAGTTTCTTCGTGAACACAAATTTTCTCAAGGAAGAAAAAAGAGTTTCCATCTTTATGACCCCTCTTTAATAATTAATTTTCCCTCTGCCTTTTGAGGATGATATAAGTTGGATTCCACGGCTTGATTAAGAAAATGCTGGAATCTGGACAACAACAACAACAAGCCCAGTATAATCTCACTGAGTGGGGTCTGGGGAGGGTAGAGTGTACGCAGACCTAACCCCCACCTTGAAAGGTAGGGCGGCTGTTTCCGAAAGACCCTCGGCTCAAGAGAGGAGAAAAAGAGAGGAAAAGACAAAAGGTTAGATATGGTCAAGCGTATCGAAAACAATATGAAAGCAAGAAATAACAAGAAATAACAAAACAAGAACGTCATGGTAAAAGGAGTATCAACTGCTATAGATAACTATGAAAATGAAACAATGAGAGTAAATAAGTCATTCGAAACCAACAGATACTCGCAGAAATCAAGATACAAGAAACTATAGAACAACATAATTACTCTTAAGGGAGGATAAACGCGACTACCTACTATCCTTCTACCCTAATATGAGTCCTCCATACCCTCCTATCTAAGGTCATGTCCTCCGTAAGCAGGGAATCTGGACAACTAGCCTTCAAATTTGTCCGCAGTCAACATGCCTAGAATATTTTCTTGTGATTGAATCAGAAATATATCTTCTTAAGTTACTACTTGGTTTGTTACCTTTAGCTTGTAGAGTATACATTAGAAGCAGGGAACAAATCTCTAAAGCATTTCAATTTTTTCTGAGGCACAAATTCCTCGGTGATTTGCTTCCCTCATCAGAAAGGATGATGGGAACTACTTATTTCGAGGTTTACAGAAAGTCTTTAGTAAATGGTATTAATTAAGTTACGCTTATATTTCATGAATGGCTGTCTTATCTATGACCAGTTTTCGAATTTGAATTACCTTTGTTTTTAATGAGTCGTATTACTGTAATGAAGATTAACTATTACTATTACATGTCTTATGCTTATGCAAGATTTCTTGTTTGCAGGAGTATTGCTTCCTCTTCCATGGTCCATTAGAATGAAGATTGCCTTTGGCGCAGCTAAAGGACTTGCTTTTCTTCATGAAGCTGAAAAACCTGTTATCTATCGAGATTTTAAGACATCTAATATCCTGTTAGATCCGGTAAGTGTTCTACATATCCATATTTCTTTCATGCATGATTTCACCCAGATGGCTTCTTCTAGAGTGAGCATACACTGCAATCTTTATGTATTACAGGACTACAATGCAAAACTCTCTGATTTTGGCCTAGCTAAAGATGGACCAGTTGGAGACAAATCTCATGTTTCTACTCGCATAATGGGAACCTATGGATATGCTGCCCCTGAATATATTATGACAGGTTTCTTTTAGATACATATTGTCTTTCTTAACAGAATATGTGCAAGAATGCCATCCGAACTAAAAGAACAGAGCCCGTTTAGTTTAGCTGGATTTGAGTAGCTTAAGTACAAAGTGCTACAAAGCAGTTTTGAAGTGTCGAAACTGAATTTACGCATAAGCAGTCTCATGTGTGAGTAGAAGTGTTGAAACTGAAAATAAGCCGTGTTTGGTGAAAATTGCTGACACAATCATACTAGTCGTATTGTCATCCTTGGATGATATCCAGTAGTCCACCTAATATTGTTTTCATTTCTTTATAATAGAAAGCTTCTGCTTTACCTGCAGGTCATTTGACTCCTAGGAGTGATGTTTATAGTTTTGGTGTTGTTCTTCTCGAGCTTCTGACGGGAAGAAAATCACTTGACAAAACCAAACCAGCCCGAGAACAGAATCTTACAGATTGGGCTCTACCATTGCTTAGAGAAAAGAAAAAATTGCTCAATATTATAGATCCAAGACTTGATGGAGATTATCCCATAAAAGCTGTTCATAAGGCTGCAATGCTTGCTTATCATTGCCTAAATCGCAATCCAAAAGCACGACCTTTGATGAGAGACATAGTAGATTCCTTAGAGCCTCTTCAGATACCCGATGAAGTTCCAACAAGTGAGAAGCTTACTTTGACTGTGATTACTGATACACCCAATGGAGTTATCAAAGAGAAGGTGCAAACTTCAACATGATTACAAGGTTTTCTAACTTCCCTAGCATTAACAGAATGATCTGGTACAATGATTTACTTTCCTGTAATACAATACAATGCTTGACTTTCTTGTAATACAAAGAAACAGAGTTCTTATTTGGTCTTTTAATTCAATAGCAGTTCACAATTTTTTTTACAACTGAGAAATTCCGGATGATCACTGGCTTACGGTTGAAACTCAGTGTGGGCTCTTTATCCTTCTGCACTTAAATGCCATGATTTTATCTACAACAAGTAGGGGTGGATTTATAGCCCAATTTATGGTGCACATGAACCCATGGTTTCTCCGCCAAACTAGGTGGTTTATGTACATATTTTCTAGAATTGATCTGATATTATCTGTTGACACCCATGCTCCAGAAAAGCTAAATGCTGCACTTGGTTGAATCTTAAGTTACTTACCCAAAGGAATGAGGATCAATTCTCACTAAGTACTTTGTTTTTTTCTCCTTTTTTAGTGGTGTACCCATGCTATAGAAACCTATATCCGCCTCTGACAACAAGGTTCAAACCACGCCAGTTCACACATCACATGCCATGCTCTTAATGCTACAACAAAGCCTAAGGGCATTAGCGTACGACTTTCACAATTTACATGCCATAGAACATTCAAATACAATATCAAGTTGTAAACAAGATTGTGCTTGAAGCTTACCAATCAGAAATTTGTGTTGTTTCTGTAGCTCCCACACGAACACGCAAGTACACATGGTCGCCAAGTAATATAGTGACTTGTAAAAGTCGGTATCGTACCCACAGAGACTTATGATCAATGATTAAGCTAGAGTGCACTATTACTACTACTTATGCAAGTATTCTGAAAAAGGATTATTTCTTTTGTAAACTAATGCAAAAAGTAACGAATAACTTAATGAATAACAATTTTGTCAGAAACATTGGTTCAAACTTGGTTTTAACACAGAGATATGAGTATCTCAGAGTCGTCGTTGCTTCACCAATCATATTGAGTAATGAAAGTATTTCACCCTAGCAATATTATTCACGATGGCTAATTAACCGAATTATTAACTCTCGTAGTATTCTCCCGAACCACCACTCGCCTATTCAAAACAGTTCGCCGCCTATATTTCTATGGAATTGACTTGTTACAAACACAAATCGTTTATGGTATTTAATTGAATGCGGCGACTAAGTATATTCCAATCCTAGCCACGAATCTTAGCCCAACTGTAGGGATAATCAATTCACACTCTCTACTTCTTCTCTAACCTAATAACACCTTTCCCAAGTGTGCATATTAAATAGTAGATAGAACTCGACTGTTATGCAGGCAACCAAGCAATCAAGACTAGAAGTAAAGAAAAAATTGTATATGAATAAACTATTAAGATGAAAATAATGTTTAAACGTCAATACTCATGGTTACACCACAACCCCAGAACTATAGAGTTTAGCCACTCATAATTGGATTACAACAAATAGTTTTCATGTTTCTATCCAATATAAGATGAATAAATGAAAGTAAAAGAGATAACCCTACGAAGAATAGCTTTGCTTCTTGATTTCCTCTGTGAAAACGGACGAACCCGTCTCAAAACGACCTAGGGGTCTATTTAAAATGTTGGCAGTTAATCTTCCAAAGCCCGTCTGAAATGGGTCAAGACTTAAAAAATATTTCCTTCGGCCAAGTAGGCTCACTGAGAAAGCTGGATAGTGAGCAACAACTTTGACATAGCCTTCGCTGAGTGAAGGTCATCTCATTTTTGTTACTTGGAAACTTTTCTCATAACTTGGACCTGGCTCGCTGAGCGAGCATGATAGTTAGGGCTGGTCTCGCTCTAGCCTTCGCTGAGCGAGGCAGTGGCTTCTTCAAAACTTGGTGAATTTTTCCTCCTGTTTCTCCATGGGTTCGCTGAGCAAAAGGCATGGCGAGGGGCTGCCTCGCTTAGAGCCTTGCTCAGCGAAGTCCCCTTGTTGTCCAAGACTAAGCAAATTTTCCACGTTCCTTCTTCAGCTTCACCACAAACTGGCTGAGCAAGCAGTATGGGGAGGTGTGGTTTTGATTTGAGCCTTTCTCAGCGAGGCCTCATCTTCATTTCACGCCTTAGAAATTCTTTTGCTCTTTTTCTCTATTTCGACGCATTTTCCACATAAAGTACCTAAATGCAACAAAAACGCACGTATTAGCTCATAGTGCAAGAGTTCAATATTAGTTTGGTGTATTTAGTGCAATTTGTTCTCTAAAAAAGGTAGAAACATGGGTAAAACATGGCAGTTAAGCGTATAAATATACCTAACATAGCCACCCCACACTTGAACCTTTTGTTCGTCCTCGAACAAACACTAAAAATACCCAACTCCAACTAAGATTCGGCAAATGTCACCAAATTGAACAAGTCTACTCCTCACTACTACTATTTAAACATGTACAAGCAACATCTCAAGCATCACTTCAATTTCAAACATGCCAACAACTTCTTCAAAACATCCTAATCTCTAAAACCGGCTCAATTATTCAAATTTAGGCAAAAGCGGCCATCCGCCTAGCAATGAAATCAAACATATCACCAATCTCTCATCACTTATGTGCCCTCACCAATAAGAGAGTTTCCCAACCTTTCTTCAAACAAAACACAACACAGGCAATAAATAGAAAGAATTACACTCACTCTCAACAAGAACTTTACATGCTCATACGACGTACCATAAGCTTACCCTTAATGTCATACTCTATTAACACAAGCATATCAAGTATATGATCAAATAAGACTTAAAGGGTTATAATGTCAGCTAAGGACATGTAGAAATTATTTGTATGAATTGAGACTAACCTCGCTAAGCACTTATAGAAATACACCTTTTTTTACTTATGCGCTTTCCATTGTTTCGTCAATATTTCAACCTTTCTTTTTCACTTCCCCTTATGTCCCCCTTTTTCCTTGAGCACTCTCTTTATTTTTCTTCATACATCGCTGGCTAGGAGAAATTTTCTATTGTTCTTCCTTTCAAGTAGATCACATTTTTCTTTTCTTTTTTCCACTCCCTGCTAACAACGTACAGTCGCTTATTTTCAATAAGTGCACCCTTAACCTCTTTTTTTCTTGTTTCCGCCTCAACTTCCTCTTATATGATCTTCCCACTTACCTCTAAGGGCTCAATTTCATAAGTTCTTTAGGAGTTGGGGATCAAATGTTTCAGGTTATAACAAACAAAGCGGATAACTAAAAACATGGCTACCAAAGAAAATAGGCTAAAGACTCGAAGGGGTTAACTAAGGGTATCACTTACGGGTAGGTAAATAGATGGTAAAAATCATGGCTAACAAAGAAATTCAGATATCATCTCCTAACTCAACACACCTAGTTTCACTTCATAAACATACCGGGCAAGTTATAGCCATCAATATGAGACATGGAATTCAAAATTACTCACCACACATGGTACACTAATGGTTCAAGACGGTTCCATATGGACCCTATACTTAGCAAACAATAAAACGAATTTAATGCAAGAATTTTTAAACAAACAACTTTATACAAGAGTCAAGTTGAAGAGCTTATGTATCGCGAAATAAGTTATTATTCTAAGAAAATTTTCACTTTCAAAAATTTGAAATTTGTTCATGTTGTGAATAGTGTACCTAATCCCAAGCACCTAGCATTCAAATGGTCTTAAGGGCTCTCATCTCCTACTTCTTTCCTAATGACTAATATTCTGTCAAGACGGTCGTCATCCATCCATCTTCTGAAACTGCGTCTCTACGACTAAAATTTTTTTACAGTTCAAAGACTCCCCCGGAAAAGAACCCCCCCAAAAAAAAATCAAGGGGTGAACTAACTACTATCATGACACTATATTACTAGACTACTAATATATTAATTACTAATTATTACCAGCCATAAATAATTTTGATGTACCACAACCCATAATTCCTAAAAAGCAAGAAACAAATAAAAACAAAGTCAACTGACAAACATAAAAACAATAGGAGTACATGCCGAAAATAAGAAGTCTACGTCTCCACCCCAGAATTAAAATCATGCACTTTCCCAGTGCAATAAAAATAAAGCCAAAATAGGTGAGGGTGGGGGAAGGAACTCCCTGTCTACTCATCATCCTCTGCGGCCTCATAATCCGAATCATCAGCATTCTCGTCATCGCTGCTTGTGGGAGCATGATCACTGGCACCATCCTCACTGTCATGCTCTAGCTCCTCTACATTATCACCAGCCTTCTCCTCATTAGCCTCGCTCTGGGCCGACTCAAGTGTGGGCACATTATCATCCAACGACTCACAAAAATTGTCCATGCTCATTGAGTAGAAACCGCTCATCAACAAACGCTAGCTTATCAACCCTAACCGGTCTCCCACCACTGCTAAACTGAAGATGCTGCATTGCATATATATTGGCCAGAATAGAATCATCTCAAGCATGACGCTGAGCTACAGACAGTGTCTGCACGTGGACATCTTCTAGATTTCTCACTAGTGACATCCACAAGATAGCCCATTGTTGGTGGTATAACATCGAGCTCCTCCTTAGACACACCTTCACTCCTAAAGTAGTGAGTGAGGGTGCTGCCAAAGAAAAACCGGCGAGCTTGACCCACTCGAGATTCTTTCATCTCCTTTTTCAGCACATAGTCGATGTTGATGCGTTGGTCTGTCATCAGCATATGTCTCTAGTCATAGAATAGTAGTGAACACATGGCATGAGACAGGCACAAATAATCCACAACCACACCCAAGCTTTTTGCGTCATATGTGCAAGGGCAAGTACCTTATGTGCATTATTGTCTTTCCTGTGCTCCTATCTTGCATTAGAATGATACCTATGTATACGGTGAATACTGGATACGAGACAAACCGGAGGAACGAAGCCGGAGCAAGGAATGGGAATGGGGTGGCGATATCGTTCGCCCTAGACCGGGGTAATGCTTGAACCGGAGCTGGGCATGAGCACCGACAGGTCTGCCTTCGACATCGTTAGAACATCCAAGCCCGATGACCCGAGCATTCGTGGCCGTTAGTCCGAGTAGCCGTTGGTCCGTGTGACCGGTGTATGCGGGCCACGCGCCAGTAGCGTCCTGCCATAGTCAACTACCTACCTTGCGTGTGTCAGGCGGCGCCGCCAGTCCAATCCCACTAAATCCGTGCAGAACAGTCCTTGTTGTCATTATTTTATTAACTCATATTGTAGGAGAACCATGGGAGTGTCAATATAAATAGGGCATATCCTCCTCCTTTGGAGGGGTTGGCTCCTTTTACTTTCCAAGAACACTTGTAATAGAAGAATTCATATATACAATCTCTCTCATTATTTGATTCGGCCAAGGCCACTCGTTATTGTTGTTATTGCATTCCATCCATCAAGTGTCATACATTATACGCAGACATTTGTGTTACTAGCCAACTATCATTTTTAGTCGTTTTACTAAGGTGCTCTCAAATATTCACTTTCTTTATCCAACACACATCGAGAACAAAGCACGTATCCTATACCCGTTTACAAATTTAATTGATTATCCGAATCCGGGGTAAACAGTTTGGCGCCCACCGTGGGGCTAGGATAATAGTGGTCTTTGGCCTTGATTTCTACCATATTCAGCAAAACCAAAAGCGTCCCTACCCATCTCTGCGAAAACGGTCCGAATGGCTGACGTCGAACAATCCGGTCATGTCAATAATACCGAGATCATGGCGGAAAACGAAGGGAGCGGGCTGCGGGCATTGCCGAACCCCGCTGATCCGAACCCCGTTGATTCAAGGGAAGGACTCAACCGGCAAAATACCGTAGATCAAGAGAACGCCGCCATACCGGCCACCGATCCTCTCAACACTCACCATTCCGTTACGTTATCCCGGGATCGGGGCCGGAGAGAACCGGACGCGCCAAACGACGGCATTAACTTACGTTTAATTTTTGAAATGCTGCAGGAGCAGAGGGCGGCAATCGCCGAGCAAGGATTAGCAATTGCCCAACTGCAGAGCGGAAAGGGTGAAGCAGGGCCGGTAAAGGCAAAGGGTACAGTCGGGACCGGAAGAAACGAAGTACGAATGGTTGAGAGCGACGGCTCCGGAGCCGGCTTCTCGACTGAGGTCCTAAAGATGCTCGAGACTTTGGCGAAACGGGTGGATTCGACCGAAAAGAGGGTCGAGACATACAATTCTCGGGTGGACCAGATACCGGGGGCTCCACCTTTACTGAAGGGGCCGAATTCGAAAAGGTACATCCAAAGGCCTTTTCCACCGAGTGCGACCCCGAAACTGATCCCGAAGAGGTTCAAAATGCCCGACGTATAGAAGTATGACGGCACCACCGACCCGCACGAGCACGTGACCTCATATACTTGTGCCATAAAAGGCAATGATATGGAAGAAGATAAGAGCGAGTCGGTATTGCTGAAAACATTTGGGGAAACTCTGTCAAAAGGAGCATTGACGTGGTATGACCACCTACCCGAGCACTCGATCACTTCTTTCGAAATGCTCGCCGATGCCTTCGTAAAGGCACATGCCGGTGCCATAAAGGTGCAGGCCCGCAAGGCCGATATCTTGCGGATAACTCAAAGGGACGATGAGCTACTACGGGAGTTCGTCACCCGGTTCCAGAGGGAACGGATGGAACTACCCCCGGTGCCAGAAGAATGGGCCGCACAAGCTTTCACAAAAGGGCTCAACATGTTAAGTTCAGTTGCCTCGGCCAAGTTAAAGGAAAATTTGCTGGAATACGAGGCCGTGACGTGGGCCGATGTCCACAATCACTATGAATCGAAGATTCGGGTAGAGGATGATCAGTGCGAGCTCTCCCCGATGAAGTTAAAAGTGGATAGGGGTTTCGAGAAGTCGAGGAAGGGTTATGAAATGAAGTCTGAATCGTCAAAAGAGAGGTTTCGGCCATACTCCCACTCGGAGAGACCAAACTTCAGGTCGGAAGGGTCGAGGGAGAGCCCAAACCACCTCTCCGGTCGAGGTAGCAAGCGGGTCGAGCGCCCGTCAAACAGCCGGGGACTCTCGTTCAGGAGCGACGCCGGGAGTTCCGTCAACCATAGGGGTCCACCGAAGATTTCGGAGTACAACTTCAACGTCAATACCTCGGGCCTTGTATCGGCCATCGGCCGAGTACCGAATGTGCGATGGCCGAAACCGCTGAGGTCAGACCCGGGACAACGGGATCCTAGCATGGTGTGTGAGTATCACGGAACCCATGGTCACAAAACTGAGGATTGCCGCCAGTTGAGAGAAGAGGTGGCCCGGGTACTAAAAAACGGCCATCTTCGAGATCTATTGAGCGAGCAAGCCAAAAATCGCTACAAAGAGCGGGAAGCTCATCGAAGGGTCGAACCGGTCGAACACCAGCATACGATCAACATGATAGTTGGGGGTATTGACGTCCCTCGGGGACCGGTAATGAAACGGACCAAGGTCTCAATTGTTCATGAAAAACGCATCCGAGACCATTCGACCAGGAGCTCTATTTTCTTCGATGACGAAGACGCGGAAGGCATCTTTCAGCCGCACAACGATGCACTGGTAATTTCTGTACTTGTCTTTAAAACTAAGGTTAAACACATTTTGGTTGACCCAAGTAGCTCGGCCAACATCATTCGATGGAGAGTGGTCGAACAACTAGGGTTGCTTGATAGGATTGTGCCGGTAGCTCGGGTACTCAGCGGGTTCAATATGGCTAGCGAAACCACGAAGGGAGAGATCTCGTTGCCCGTAAACGTGGATGGCACCATTCAACAAACAATGTTCTATGTGATCGAAGGGGACATGAAATATAATGCGTTATTGGGCAGACCTTGGATACATAGCATGAAGGCAGTTCCCTCAACACTGCATCAGTTGCTGAAATTCCCCACTCCGGAGGGGGTGAAAACCATCCGGGGCGAGCAGCCCGCAGCAAAGGAAATGTTCGCAGTAGACGAGGCAGCTCCCCGGCCTGAGAAGCCTGCTCAGGAAGAGAAGGGTACAACCGGAGGGCAGGTCCCCCAATAGCAACTAAAGAGCACTGGACCGGATCCAGTACATGAGGAGGATGACTTCGGCACACCCAGGTCCTTCGTCACGCCGGATGACTCGGACGCGACCAAGTCAACCGTGGAGGAGCTGGAGCAGATCATTTTGTTCGAGTTCTTACCGGACAGAAAGGTATACCTGGGCACGAGGCTTACCCCGGAGCTCAGGCGTAAATTAATTGAATTTCTTCAAGCTAACGCCGATTGCTTTGCATGGTCGCATATAGACATGACAGGTATATCACCGGAAATAGCGTCACACAAACTCAGCTTGGATGAAAAATTTCAACCGGTGAAGCAAAAAAGAAGGCCCATGTCAGAGCAAAAACACGCCTTCGTGAAAGATGAGGTAACAAAGCTTTTGAATATAGGCTCCATCCGGGAGGTGAAATACCTGGATTGGCTTGCTAACGTGGTGGTGGTGCCCAAAAAAGGTAATAAACTTCGAATGTGTGTCGATTATAAGGATTTAAACAAGGCATGCCCGAAGGATTCATTTCCATTGCCTCACATCGACAGAATGATCGATGCGACAGCCGGACATGAAATTTTAAGTTTTCTCGATGCTTACTCCGGGTACAACCAAATCTGGATGCACCGGGAGGATCAAGAGAAAACATCCTTCATCACCCGTTATGGGACTTACTGTTATAACGTCATGCCTTTCGGATTAAAAAATGCCGGTGCAACTTACCAACGCCTAGTTAATGGGATGTTCGAAGAACAAATAGGGAAAACAATAGAGGTTTATGTTGACAATATGGTTGTTAAGTCCCTGGAAACAGAGGACCATTTAAAGCATTTGTAGGAAACCTTCGATGTACTCTGCAGATACAACATGAAACTCAACTCGGAGAAGTGTGCCTTCGGCGTAAGGTCCGGTAAATTTCTGGGGTTCATGGTGTCAAACCGGGGAATTGAAATTAACCCGGAAAAGATCAAGGCCATCGAGGTCGTGAACAACATAAAGGGGGTACAGAAGCTCACCGGGCGGATAGCGGCGCTGAGTCACTTCATTTCGAGGTCCTCGGACAAGAGTCACCGTTTCTTCTCTTTGCTCAGAAAGAAGAACGACTTCGATTGGACACCGGAGTGCCAAGAAGCCCTAAGGGAGTTGAAGAAGTATCTGTCCAGCCCCCCGTTACTGCACACACCGAAAGCCGATGAGCCACTTTTTCTCTACCTAGCAGTCTCCGAAATGGCGGTAAGCGGCGTTTTGGTCCGAGAAGAATCAGGTACGCAATTCCCTATCTATTATGTAAGTAGAACTTTGGGGGATGCAGAGACCCGTTATCCCCATTTGGAAAAGCTGGCATTAGCATTGGTAAGCGCTTCCAGAAATCTCAAACCTTATTTTCAATGCCACCCCATATGTGTAATAACCACTTACCCTTTAAAAAGCATCATGCATAAACCTGAGTTATCCGGTAAATTAACAAAATGGGCTGCAGAAATTAGCGGTTACGATA
This sequence comes from Lycium barbarum, assembly GCF_019175385.1. NCBI lineage: Eukaryota > Viridiplantae > Streptophyta > Magnoliopsida > Solanales > Solanaceae > Lycium > Lycium barbarum. The sequence goes on along the minus strand of NC_083338.1, from coordinate 49,803,741 downwards.
TCGAGTACAAACCTCGAACAACCATCAAATCCTAAATCTTGGCCGATTTTGTGGCAGACTTTACCCCGGCCATGGTCCCTGAGGTCGAGAATGAACTTTTGCTGACCTCGGGAAAGATCACGGGCGTTTGGTCTCTACATACGGATGGGGCCTCGAATCTTAGAGGTTCCGGACTCGGGATTGTCCTTAAGACCCCGGCCGGGGAGGTCATCCGACAGTCCATTAGAACTGCTAGACTGACTAACAATGAAGCCGAGTATGAGGCTATGATTGCAGGTTTGGAATTACCTCGGAGCATGGGAGCCGAAACAATCGAAGCAAAGTGCGACTCGCTTTTGGTCGTGAACCAGGTGAACGGCCTATTCAAGGTAAAGGACGAACGGATGCAGCGATACCTCGAAAAAACCCAAGTGGTACTTCATCAATTCAAAGAATGGATCATGCAGCATGTACCAAGGGAGCAGAACAGCGAAGCCGATGCATTAGCAAACTTGGGATCCTCGGTCGAGGGGGAGGAAATCGACCTCGGGGCAACGGTGCACTTATCGAACACGGCCATAGAAACCGGGCACGCTGAAATATATACAATGGGCTTGACCTGCGATTGGCGCAACAAGTACATCGACTACTTACGTGATGGTAAGCTCCCAAATGACCCGAAGGAGTCATGATCGCTACGGACCAAGGCTGCCCGCCTTTGCTTGGTGGACGGCCAACTGTATCGACGCTCTTTCCTCGGTCCTTTGGCCAAGTGTTTGGGCCCTGGTGAAACGGAATACGTGATAAGAGAGGTACTCGAGGGAACCTGCGGCAACCACTCCGGTGCAGAGGCTTTGGTTTGAAAAATTGTCAGGGCCGGTTATTACTGGAACCGGATGGACGAGGACACGAAAAGTTTTGTCCGAAAATGTGACGGGTGTCAGAAACATGCTCCGATGATTCACCAGCCCGGGGAGTTGCTGCATTCGGTCATCTCACCTTGGCCTTTCATGAAGTGGGGAATGGACATTGTGGGTCCGTTACCTCGGGCACCAGGTAAGGCCCGTTTCATTTTGATTATGACTGACTATTTTTCTAAGTGGGTTGAAGCGCAGGCTTTCGAAAAGATAAGGGAGAAGGAGGTCATCGACTTCATATGGGACCACATCATCTGCCGTTTCGGCGTCCCCTCCGAGATAACCTGTGATAATGGCCCCCAGTTCGTGGGTAGCAAGGTCAACAGTTTCCTCGAGGGGTTGAAGATCAAAAAAATCGTGTCAACCCCGTATCACCCGTGTGCAAACGGACAGGAAGAATCAACGAACAAAACAATAATCCAAAATCTGAGGAAGAGACTTGAAGCATCGAAGCATCATTGGAGGGAGATACTCCCGGAGGTGTTGTGGGCTTACAGAACCACATCCAAGTCGAGCACGGGGGAAACCCCGTTCTCATTAGTTTACGGAGCCGAAGCCCTCATCCCCGTGGAGGTTGGCGAACCGACCCTCCGTTTCAGGTATACCACCGAAGATTCAAACGGGGAGGCCATGGCCGTGAAGCTTGACCTCGCGGATGAACTGCGCGAAAGAGCGTCGGTCCGCATAGCGGCCCAAAAACAGAAGATGGGGAGATATTACAACCGAAGAGCCAACTTTCGGCATTTCCAAGTTGGGGATTTAGTACTTCGAAAAGTTACCTTGCACACCAAGAACCCCAATGAGGGAAAGCTGGCTCCGAACTGGGAAGGCCTGTACAAGATAACCGGTATAACGGGCAAAGGGTCGTATCAGTTGGAGTCCATGGACGGGCAGCGTCTGCGTAATAACTGGAACGTGGCCCACCTAAAGAGATACTACTGCTAAGGTATGGTCCCCTCGTATTCTCTCGTTAACTTTTCTCTTTTTTGCAGGAAGGCAGGAGTGAGACAAAATTAGAACCCAGATCTGAAAACACGTGTTGCACTCTTTTCCTTAGTACGGTTTTGTCCCAAAATGGGTTTTCCGACAAGGTTTTTAACGAGGCAACGAGTACAACGTGTTACTTAACGAATATGAAGGGCAAGTACCCGAATACCCGGTGTCACACCCTCCGATTGGGGATATAATAACACTCACCCGACCTTGGAGATCGGATAAGTGCTAGGGGAGTACTATGCCACACCAAAGATGACACCGATTACAACAAACGGAGAAACTCAACATTTGCTACGGCAAACCTAAGGCCCGGCCACCGGCCATAGCCTCCGATGTAAGGACCAAACGATCATAATGAATCGTGTCCCATTCAACATTTGCTACGGCAAAACTAAGGCCCGGCCACCGGCCATAGCCTCCGATGTAAGGACCAAACGATCATAATGAATCGTGTCCCATTCAACGTTTTCTACGGTTAAGCAAGAAAGAGTTAAAATTCTCATATATGCAAACATTTTTCAAATACAAGTTACCAAAAGTTGGGAAAACAGCTCTCGGTTAAATATACTTTTCCCAGTCGATAACCGTCGTATCTCGACGCTGCCTCAATCGCATACCCTACGCCGGGTACCTTGGTCGAAATTCGACAAAGGCAACGAGATCACTATGATCCAAGACAAAATTTGGCAAGCCACCGGCCCCAAAATATCGGATAAAACCGGCGGGCACAATGAATTAACGACTATGAGTCGGCCGGTCCTAGAACGGATCAACAGCTATAGCAAAAGCAGTAAACAAACATTCAAACGAAGAGGCAAGAAAAATGCACTTTTTATTTATATAACGGATGTCCCTTACATCAAAAGAAAAACAAAGTCCTACAAAGGCAAAAAACAAAAAGCAAGGCACCAGCCCCATACTATCCGGCATGACTAGAGGTGGTTGAATGCTCGGACTCAGTTCGCTCGGAGTCGTCTGACTCGGACCCGAGGGCACGATCGGCTTCTTCCTCCATCCTCTTGGCCTCGAGTATCAGGGCTGGGAGATCCGAGAGACCATGCTCGGCTTGCTCGAGGGTGATCCGCCGAGACTTCCACTTCTCATACTCGGAAACAATAGCAGTATGAGCCTCGGCCGCCTCAACGCTTCTCCATGTTTCTTCCAAGTCGGCCTCAGCCTTGGCCAGTTTTGCTCCCAGATCATCCCGGTCCCCCTCAAGGACACTTATCCTACCAATGGCTGCGTCCAGCTCGGCCTTAAGGGCATCGTTGGCAATAGCCGCCTCCTCGAGCTCGGTTCTTAGGCCTTGGCATATCCGAGATCGCTCCTCGGCTTTCTCTTCAAACACCCTCCTGCGCTCGTCGGACAAAGCAGCCTCGGACTCAAGCCGCCAGTTCTTCTCGGCCAGGGTTGTTGCATCAGCATTCACCGAGTCCAGCTCCCTCCGGAGTCGGGAAATCGTGGTCTCCAGCTCATCTAGCCTCGAAGAAAATTGGGATGTATCCCGGCTAAGGCCGATCTTTTCAGCCTCAAGGCTCCGGTTATAATCGGTCATAGTGGCCAGCTCGCTCTTCAAACGACGGTTTTCGTCCTTAGCCAGATTGAGCTCTGGACGAAGGTTGGCCAGCACGGCCGCCCGATTGAACTCTTCCTCCTTCTCCTGAAGGAGATGCCGGTATTTCTCCATTTCTCGGCCTTGGGCATCCAGTTGGCCTCGAAGATCATCTATCTTATGTTGGGCACGGATGAAGGCTTCGTTAACCAACACCACACTCTACAGGTAAAGCAAGTCAGAAGACTTAGGCGAAGTGAGGATAAAATCCATAGATAAACTGTACAAGGATGACATAAGTGCTTACCCGGTTACTTGCATGTATACCCTCGTTAATGAGGCACTGCCAAGTGAGTCTGATCATTTTGCGCTTGTCCGAGTCAGAAATAAGGGGCCGTAAATAGCTCGCTATGCCCACCGGGCGCGACAGAAAGCTGCAGTCCTCGGGCGCGGTGACTACGGCCGATCTGGTTCTCCTTGGCTCCACGCTCGGGGCCGGGAAGATGTTTACAAAGCTGTCCCTGGCCCCTGACTCGGAGATCCGGTTGGCCGGCCTTGTGGCCCGAGGAATAGGGAGATGACCAAAGCCCGCCGCTTTTCCGGTAGCGGCGGGGGGGGGGGGGGGGGGGGGGGGGGGTTCTCGAGAACATATCATCAAAGTCATCCACCCGCGTAGCCGGGGTAGATGAACTTGGAGCAGCCTCAATAAATTCGGCAAAGGCCGAGGGCTCCACAGTTGCAGCAGTCTCGTGCTCGGGTGACGGACGCGCTCCTGTGGGGGCTTCGATCTCCGGTACTGGTTCGGTCCTTTTATCGGCTTCAACAGCAACCGCTTCCCCAGACCTTTTTCTTTGAAGGGGAGCATCTTCCGAAGAAGTTTCACCTGAAATGTTGACAAAGTCAATCGACCGAAGAGGAGCTGGTGAAAGTATTTCTTCCGCACCTGGATGTGGAGCAGGAACCAAAAGGCCTTCGCCAATGGAAGGAAGGGGCGGAATGGAGACCGCCTCCTCCGGTATTGAAGCCACGGTGGGAACGGAGCCGACTCTCCGAACAATGATATCGGGCTCTGCCTCTTCCCTCGAAGGGCGGGCAACACTCCTTGCCTTCTTCCCTTTCGGCGTCTGCCCCTTTTCGGAGGGCCGCTTTCTTTTCGCAGCATTGGAGAGGACGCGGGAAGAACCTGCTGTGTCAAATTCGGGCGCCGATACTGGAGGGGCGGTCCCCGATTCTGACTTGGAGGCTATCGAGCCCTTAGGCAAACCTGAAAAGACGAGATGTTAGCAGAAATCAGGGGACGGAACGAGTAAAGGAGAATTTGGCAGAATAAGAATAGAGGGCTACCGTGATTTTGGGCTATCCATCGGCCACGGGACAAGTGGGCCCATGTCCGGTCTTCATAGGGATGCTGGGCGAGAAGCACTGTGACCCAATCATTCAAATTCCGGATGACCGGAGGAACGTACCCATTGGCTAGCAAAACTAAAGGAGAAACAGTGAGAAGGAAGAATGAAAATTTGACAAAGCAATACCAAAACAATTATTCGAGGCCTGGGACTTACGCTTGTTATTCCATTTCTCTGGGAAAGGCATATGCTCGGCTGGAATTATGTCCTCGGTCTTCAACCGGACGAATCGCTCCAACCATCCCCGGTCTCTGTCTTCGTTCATTTTCGCAAAGAACGGGTTCCGGCTGAGCTTGGCCAGTTTCATTACGCCACCCCGGAACAGCCTCGGGGAGTATAGGCGTATCAGATGGGCTAGTGTGAACTCCTTCTTGGCGTTGTTGGCCAATGACCGGAGACACGCTACGATCCTCCAAACAATTAGGCCAATCTGGGCCAGCGTAACGCCGTAGATGCGACACATATCGAGAATGACCGGATCCACCGGAGGGTCGAGTTTGAGAGTGAAGGGGTATGTGTAAACGTACAAAAACCCTTCACGGTGGTCGGTAACGGATTCATCAGGTCCGGGGGCGAAGACCCGAACAGGACGAGTTTCCCACCCGCAATCGGCCCGGACTGTGTCAAGCTTCTCCTCGGTGATGGATGAGGGATACCGCCTCACGTCAAATCCCCTGTCCGAAATGGAGGAAGACTTTTCGAACTCAAGGTCTTTGTTGAAATTAAATTTGGCCGGTATGATATCCGATGTCGTGGGCTCGAATTTAACCGGGGACGCAGGCTCGGCTCCCGGGGACGATACCAATGGGGCATCATGGGAAGTTGATTCGGACATCCTGAAAATATGAAAGAAAGAAGGCCGAAGAGAGGAATTTAAGAAGAACGAAGGAACTGATGGTTCGATAAAAGGCGAAGTTGAAACAGCAACGCTCGAACAAAGGATGCTCGACAGTTGCGGTGACAAGGTTGACTCTTGTGCACACAATAAGAAGGAACAGATCAATAGGGAGACCAGATATGAAGTTGGTTGTGTGTGGAGCAAGTAGAAAAAACGAAGAATTGAAGTAGGGTTGAAGAGGATGCAAAACGTGAAAATGGTAAAGTGAAGGGGTAGAAGGCCTTATATAGGCATGTTGGGAGAGAAACAGTTACCGAGGACGACCAATCAGATGGCGCCACATGCCCCATCATTAATGTGAAGCGACTCGAAACGACGTGAAAAGGCGGTTGACAGAAGTGGACCACCAGGATTGAGACACGTGGCCGATAAAGGGCATGCGTTACGCGCTCGTTCCCGCCAAAATATGAAGGTGAGGTCGGGATGAGAGAGCCACCGGTTTAGGAACTTATCCACTCCCCGTTACTCCGATAGATTGGAGATCCGGGGAGTGTGGGGGCTATTTGTATACAGTGAATACCGGATACGAGACAAACCGAAGGAACGAAGCCGGAGCAAGGAATGGGAATGGGGTGGCGATATCGTTCGCCCTAGACCGGGGTAATGCTTGAACCGGAGCTGGGCATGAGCATCGACAGGTCTGCCTTCGACATCGTTAGAACATCCAAGCCCGATGACCCCAGCATTCGTGGCCGTTAGTCCGAGTAGCCGTTGGTCTGTGTGACCGGTGTATGCGGGCCACGCGCCAGTAGCGTCCTGCCATAGTCAACTACCTACCTTGCGTGTGTCAGGCGGTGCCGTCAGTCCAATCCCACCAAATCCGTGCAGAACAGTCCTTGTTGTCATTATTTTATTAACTCATATTGTAGGAGAACCATGGGAGTGTCACTATAAATAGGACATATCCCCCTCCTTTGGAGGGGTTGGCTCCTTTTACTTTCCAAGAACACTTGTAATAGAAGAATTCATAAATATAATCTCTCTCATTATTTGATTCGGCCAAGGCCACTCGTTATTGTTGTTATTGCATTCCATCCATCAAGTGTCATACATTATACGCAGACATTTGTGTTACTAGCCAACTATCATCTTTAGTCGTTTTACTAAGGTGCTCTCAAATATTCACTTTCTTTATCCAACACACATCAAGAACAAAACACGTATCCTATACCCGTTTACAAATTTAATTGATTATCCGAATCCGGGGTAAACAACCTACACAGAACATGTCGGATCTCATGGTAAGGAGGGTGCTAAAAAATCTCCCTAATCAGATCATTGGGCACCACAGGAGTCTCCATAAATCTGCACAAAGCATATTTGAGAACGGGACTGCTCCATCATGAACCTTTATATCATCGGGAGTCAACAAACAATCCTAATTAGCATAAGCCTTACGAACACAATTTAGATTGAACTCACCAGGATCATCGAATACAAACTGGATTCCCAAATCATACACTTTCTGCCATATGTCCCCGTGCTCGGCCTGCAAACTTACTTCATTAATAGGGATCTTATGCTGGTATCTGGGTGGCTTAAGTTTCTTGAACTATTTTTTCCGTGGTCTTGAACCCATCTCAGATCCCATGAGTGGACCAAAAGAAGCCTACTATAGATGGTCAGTAGCCAGAAGAGGAGCTTGACTGCTCAAAGTTTAGCCAGTCCGGGCCCTCTTTCGGCCTTGGGACCTGGTGGCCTGTTCCTTTCCTTTCCCAATAGCAGCAACTTGGTTTGGTCTAACCATACTATACCTGTGCAAACTAACCAACATCAGTAACGTATAAAATAGGCTAAAAAACTAAGATATTTGGGTGTCAGATGACCCCACACTTTGTTCGCTAGCATGGGTGCTAACTCAGACTTCCCCTTAATTCATTTCAAAACATGACAAGAAGCACCCTACCTGTTGGCATAAAGCCGTATGTAGTTTTGATTATTGACAAACCATAGACGTGGAGCTAGCAATACAGAAGAAGATGACAATAATGTTCAGTGAAAAAGCATACAACACAGGATGAGTAGAATAGACCAGATTAGGAGAATGAGATGAATGTTCAGTTGTTCTATACTAAGTGAGGAGATCATGAGGTGAAAAGTGAAGAAGAAAATGTTTCGAAAGAGGAAGTTGTTCAGCTACAGGGTTTGTAGACAAAACACATGAATTAGGTTAAACAGATGAATCAGATCTGCAAACATATTCCAACACAGATGTAAGAACACAATCAAAGTCAATTAGGTGATCAGTGGTAGAGGAGGAATGAAAACTGAACAAGCATGACAACATGTTCACAAAGGTCATCAGATGCAGTAGATGAATGACCCATAAGTGATCAGTGGTGAAGGAGTGGAGAAGACCAGTTGCAAACACATAGCTATACCGTTATATGAAATAGGTCTGTCAACATGTTCCAGCCAAGATCTAAAAATAATTCAACGACAGATGAAGAATGAAAAAGATTGGTGGAACAGGTACATGAAAATGTTCCAGCTCAAAAGTGTAGATATTCAGAGATGGACGAATCAGGTGGATGAAACAAGTTCGTGAACATGTTCCAAACAAATCCTGCAGCAACAAGGATTTGTAGAGGAATTATGGTGAAGACTTAGGATCAAGTATGAAAGATTCCTTTCTATATTTGTCGAGATTAGTAAGCCTTCTACAAGGAAAAGAAGCTGACTCAACAAGGCAAGAATCCAAGCACAACAAAAAACCTTATCGCGTGTTTTGGTCCAATAAGGAGAAGGTTTTGTCAGTAACCCCCGGAGCTACACCGTTATCAATACCCAAGTCTTTCCAAGAAGAAGTTTGCGCACCCACAAAGATAGAATTCCAAATATCGAGTGAAGAAGATATATCCAAGAATATTCAACAATCCGGGGTTGTGTCCTTAGTACAAGAAGACGGATTGAAGGAGTTGTTCTACTGAATAATGTTTTCCAGTTCTCAGGTCTAGAATATTGTATTAGGTTTGTGGTATCAAGTTGTATCTTTATCAGCTTAGTCAGAAGCATTAAATTAGATACAAGCGTTGTAACTTCAAGTTAGAGTCTAGCTTGAACATAGCTTGCTAGTCAGAGTTCGGGTAGCCAGGCTGTTGTAGGAATTAGGTTGCAGAGTTTGTAACTTAATTTGCAATTGGCTCGTTATAGCAGTGGAGTTGCAGCAAATGCTACAGGTCTGTAGGTCGTGGTTTTTTATCAATTTTGAGCGGGTGTGTTATGACCCGTTTGGTCGTTATTGCATCTCTGACAATTTTGACCCATTCTCGAGCTTGGTTAGCTAACTTTTGACTCGAGGAGACCATTGACACGCTTCCCGAGGTGTCTACATTTGATTCGGGTGAACTTTTGTGAAATATAGGCTTAAAGTGAAAAATAGTTGACCCGAAGTTGACTTTTGGGTGGACGGTCCTTTTTCGGAGTTCCGTCAGTTCCGAGAGGTCCGGATGATCTTTTAGAACTTGCTTACATATTTGGTTCGGCTCCTAATGTATTCGGATGCATTTCGGGACTTGGGTTGGAAATTGGAACAAAGACATCAGGAGTTGACTCGGTCAACGAGACCTCCGTTGGGAATTTTGAGGCCATGGGCGCGTTCGTAGCACATTTTTATGTATGTCTATGTGTATGGTATATCAGCAGATGGCCTTGGAAACTAGTCAAAAAATTGGATCAAATTGTGAAACTTGGGAAGTTTTCTGGTGTCTGGTGCCCGCTAAGGCGGCACCAGTACTGCAGCAGCGGTACCGCTGGAGCGATAACCCTACCGCTGTGGCAGCCCAAGCGTTTTAGGCTTGACCGCTGAAGCGGTCAGGCGACTGCTAAGGTGGCGCCGCTGGGGCGGTCCCAGTACTGCTAAACCGGGTGACGGGCAGTTTGTAAAATTAATAAAGTGTTAAAAGCCCTTGGACCCTCATTATTTCCCATTTCAAAATTAAAGCCTTGGGGAACAGTTCTTGGAGATGATTTGGAGACATTCTTAGAGGTAAATCTTACTTGTTCCTTTAACCATAATCATCTTAGATTTCCCCCTTCCCTTTAATAGAACCATAGTGATGGAAGTTGAAAGAGGGTCTTGATGAACATTGTCGCTAAGCTTATTAATGATAAATTGATGATAGTTATGTTAGATTTTAATGAATCGAAGCTTGTTAATCATGTATCCTTTCTTTTTAGTGTTGAAGTTCGGAATCAAAGAGTTCGGGTTTATACCTAATTTGGGGGTTTTGCTTGAAATTAGGCTAATCCTTGAGTTAAATCAGCAATTGGTGGTTGGTTTATGGTCATCTAGTACTTAATTTGACATTTTACGTCTGAATTTCCCGTTTTGCCCTTGTGGGTCTCTTTTTCCAATTTCTCGGGCTACAATTGACCTAATTTAAATAGTGGAAATATTAGTATCATTCTTCATGATTTCTAATCTAGAATTCAATTATGCTTGGACTACTTGGGTTCTGAGGTTGAGCAGAAAGCAAGGCAAAGGAGTGAGTTGTTGATGCTGCGGTTCGGCCATCCAGGTAGGTTATGGCTTACCCTTGGTGAGACTTTGTATAGTGAAGTGCATATTTAGATTATATTGTAGGAGATAGCATGTGAACCTTCGGGTATGAAGTCGGGTTGCATATTGCCTTAGGTTGGGCCGTGGTGTGTGTTTGGGGCTAGCCAGCCCGATACGTGTGATTTGATTATTCTGTTGTGCCGGTTTGATACCATGAGTCGTTGGTAGATATTGGATTCTGTTTTATCATCTTGATTATGATATAGTTGGCATACCCATTGTTGGTATTTGTACTTTGATATATTGTTAACGTACCCACTGGTGGTACTTGTGATTCGGTTATATTATTGTCATACCCGCTGTCGGTATTTGTGATTCAGATATATTGTTGGCGTACCATTGTTGGTACTTGTGATATTGAGCATGATTATTGATGTGATTCATGCATTGCACGCATTCTCATTTTCATAATACATTGTTGTGATATTGATGACATTGATAAAACACTTGATGAGATGGGCTCAGTTTTACTTGAGTGATGTGAGAGGCCGATGTGTTCCTCCCGGAATCGTTGATTGAGTGAAATTGGTATTTGAGGGAACTCATTTACGTGAGTGACGTGAGAGTCCCATGTTCATCCCGGAATCGTTGATTGCATGGCCGATATCCGATGTTATTTTCGGAATCGTTGCAGTGCATGGACTCCGGGACAGGTGGCACTTAGACTTCGCTAGTCACGCTGGGCTGTGCTACCGAGACGTCATTATTTCCATCCGGAGTACATGTGTACACCTTGTTTGCATGGCATTGCATTGCATTCATGCACTACTGCATTGCATTGCATTATGACTTGATTGAGATGTTTGGATTGGATTGGCACACTTGGGCTCAAATGCTTTACATAAACGATGACGGATACTTGATTTTGATTGTGTTTTGACTTATACTTGTTGGTTTATTTGCTTATTTGCTTTATTATCTGAGTTGTGTTAGCTATGCTTAGTCGGCTGATGATGCCTACCAGTACTATTGTTTATATTGAACTGCACTTGCTACATTCTTTTATGAATGCAGAGTATCAGGTTGGATCCACTTCTGTGACGCGTGGCTGATAGTCGCTTCATCTTCCTCTTCGAGTCTCCAGGGTGAGCATGGCCTCCGCTGCCTTGAAGACTTTCTATCTTTATGTCCTATTCTATTCAGAGACATAGACACTTTATGTATTAGTATTCCATATTTTATTATTTCCCTTTAGATTCTCTTGTGTTATTCAGACTAGACTCTCGGGGTGTTTATCGTCATTCCGTACTTTTCTACTACTTATTTATAGACTTACATATTTACTCTATTCCGTTGCTTAATTTTCATTCTTTATGTATTTATTCATTGTTGAGTTGAGGATTCGCTTGCCGAGGTGGAAGGTGAGGGCCCGCACGACTCTGGCAAAATAGGTCGTGACAAGTTGGTATCAGAGCCCTAGAGAGCGTGTATAGTAGAGTCTGGTGGATCGGTACGATGCGCTCCGTACTTATCCGCGATAGGCTATAATACATTTAGGAAACTTTGAATTCTTTCATTTCCTCGTGCGACGTTATTCAAATTGGTATCTAGTCGATTCTAATTGGTATCTGGACCTTCTTATCTTGATCATCCTTAGAAGATGAAAATTTGTCCTTAAATTCTTACGCGAATGGTTGATCTATGACGTGTCGTGGAATGGTATGAGATGTGTTATCCGGATTCGGACGTGTGATTCAGTTCAGTCACAGTTATGGCCTGAGGTTTGGATTGTGTGGAGTCGCGACTAGACTCGGTTGCTGTGTGGAGTCGCGATTAGACTCGTTTATTGTGGAAGTTCGTGAGAAATTGAGAGTTAGTTCAGAGGGTTACATGTGCTCTATGTTTTAGTGTTGGGTTGCTCGGATGTGACAAAGTGCATTTATGGCTTCACAATAGTGGGTTGCTCGATGATGTGACCGGTTTGACTTTAGTGTCGTCAAGGCTTTATGATGGTGCGCGTGACACTGGTGAACCAATGGCGGATCGATGATTCAGCAACGGTAGAATGTTAGACTTCGGTATGTTAGAACAAGTGTACGTTCAGTGATGACCATCAAATGTGGACAATGTTTTGTGATCGTGTGTAATAGAGGAAAAAAGTTGACAATAAGGACATGGAGGAAGGCGGGGGTGGAAAGCGCATAACCAAGTGAGACTTTGTAGGATATCTTGGGCATGAGTACTTTTCGAGAGATTGGAAAGGAAAAATTGGTATCTGGCATAGTTGTCTAGTGCTAAAGGTTATTCTTGATATAAGTTAGTTGATGTTAAAGGACTACTCGGTTATTAAGTGAATGCTATAGGCACATCGTTTGATCGGTAAATTTGATTGGGTTGTAGAATTTGAGGAGTTAGTAATCAACTGATTGAAATGACTTCAATTATGAGCGTATACGATAAGTTAATGACATGAGGAATTGCTGCTTGTTCACTTAGATGGGGGAGAAACATTGATATTGTTTTGTGGGTTGTCAGGCTTGACGGATGATTAGTTTAGAGGATCGAGTGGATTTGAGCGTTTGTTGGTTAATAGTGATAAAGGTGATTCGAAATAAAATACGGGAGCTGAAGGATTACAATGAGGCATCTTGCGATCAAGTTCAGGAGATTAAGGTTCGTAAGACTTGAGGTGAGATAACATAGTTATGTGAGTTGTGTTTGGGTTGTAGGGGCAGTATATCATGACGTTCAGTAAAAGGATGGCCGATGAGGTTGATTGATGTCTTTGAGATTAAGAGCAAAAAGGAAATCGTTGAAAGAAGAGTTAGTGATGTGAAAGTTCGGCTGCGATTGTACTGTATAGAATGGGTTGGAGAGTTATGGATGAGTTGGAATCTTCAGTTATATCATAGACTAATACGGATTAGTGGTGGACTAAGGTTGGGAGCCTTGTATTCATTGTGTAAAAGAATCGGCTAGATCCCGCTACTAATGGTGTTATTACTCGGCTTATGTGATCGAATAAAAAGGATTGGCGTACGAGTGGTTAAAGACTTTCAGATTCGATAATTAAGGTAAGAGATAAATCTTCGAGGACTAGTGATGTTAAATATTTGAGTAAAGGGTTACTAGACATGGGTACTTGAAATGATAGAATGGACGATGATGGGTTAACTGAGTTAAGTCCGGTATACATTTCGGGAATTGAGTAAGTGATTCGGGCAAGGACGTTTCAGTGGGATACATCAGAATATTAGTGGTACTGTTGTGTGACATGCTGGATTTAGAGAGTGTTCAGTTCAGAGTAGTAAGCGTTAAGGAAATGCTAATGTGCAGAGTGTGTGGTACGATCCTATCTCCAAGATTAATTCGGCTAGTTGCAAGATTTATGATTATGTGGTATTCGATGAAGTGGAATTCAAGGATTGATTATGGTATCGATGATCGTGAAATGATTAGAAAATTGGAAATTGACCAGTTGAGAAAAGGTATAGATGATTGTGAATCGATAAGAAAAAGGTACAACTTGGGGATTTCTCGGGTCAATATGGATTATGGTGTCGTTTTCTCCATTTTTCGGTGGTTATGTGATTGTTGCGTGAGCTTAAGAAGGAAATCTACAGGAATGGACTATATGGTAGGACAGAGTTTCATAAGGTTAGTGATCAGCGACTAGTGAGGAGCAAGTTTCAGTGAACCGACATGTTAAAGTTTATAAGAAGTGGCTTAGTGGTACACCGTCAGATAAGTTTCGTGACATTCTACAGTGAATGAGTTAGCATGCCTTAAGAGAGAGGATTGTGGAATTCCTATCATGTGAGGACTAAAGTTATATTATCGAGGTAATACTATGAGAGGTTCGATGGTTATATAATTACTATATGAGGCTTCAGGTTTTGCGTCGAAAGGTTCAGGGTTGTATCGGAATTGCGTATCGGGTAAAGGTTCAGAAATATGAAAATTGAAATCGTAAGGTATAGCTCTTCGATGCTAAGTTGATAACTGGGATAGGACTCTACTTGTGGAGTCGAAAGTGATGCACAAGATTTGTTATGAGTGGTATAGCTGTGATTTGTTTCAAAAATCGGAGTCAAATATAATGATTATTGGTGGTTTTCGAGAGTTGTGCATTCATTAGAGGTCAGCATGGTTCGACTTAAGCTTAATTATCTGTGGTTATATTTCCAGGGAGATATTTAAAGATTCGATGCGTTTCGGCTCAGATTCGATGTAAGACAGATTTATCGAGCTTTGTTAGGATTCCTAGTGGATTTGATGATATTTTCTGAGAACAGTTACTGGACAGAATAATGGTATACAATGAGCCTAGTACAGATTTGAGAAGGAACTGTGGTGTGAAAAGTCTCTATAGTGATCAGTTGTTTGCTCGACAAGATACATAGTGGTATGGTTTCTGTATTGTGATTTGAAGGTCTAAGAAGATTTGGAAATGGTCTAGTTGGCTGCCGTAAGATCAGTTTTGATGGAATTACGTAGAGATCGCAGATGAATCAAGGATTCTTTCTGGCGAGGGTAAGTTATAGGTTCAGAATTTTGGTATGTGTGTTCTTATGTTCCTAAGGAATCGCAGTGCGAGAAACGACTCCGGTAAGTGCGAAAGAAAGGTTAGCGGAATCAAAGTATTTCATGGGTTCGAAATGGGCTACGGTTTGTGACCATGTTTCAAAGGATTGCATTAGTTTGGGAAAGTGTTTGTGGGGCCTATTGAATGCGTTCAGAGTTGCGGTCTTATCCAAACCAAAGAATTCGAGTAAAATGATTCGTTTATTAGAGGATCAGTTGCGAGGGCAAGATGAATATGGAGATATGAGAATTGGAGCTTGAGCTAAGCTTAGAGAGTTGTGACTGGTACATGAGGTGAGGTGCTTTGGCCTGTTTGAGATTACCTGTTGTTGGACCCCTTGTTCTATGAGTTAGTTTTTCACCAGATCTGCCGAATGTTCATCCAGTTTTCTAACGGTTCTGTGTTGGAGAAGTACCGTTCTGGTGGTTTTAGTATCATTCAATGGGATTCAGTTTTTTTCGATGAGAATCTTTCCTGTAAGGAGAAGTCCGACATGCGTAGCCGATATCTTCAGTTATTGCCGATTCGAGCATTTTTCCATTCTCCCTTCTTTATCGCTCGAGGACAAGCGATTATTTAATTGGTATCTAATGTAATGACCCGTTTGGTTGCTATTGCATCTCCGACACTTTTGACCCTTTCCCGAGCTTGGTTAACTCACTTTTGACCCGAAAGGAAAATTGACATACTTCTCAAGGTGTCTAGATTTGATTCGGGTGACCTTTTGTGAAATATAGGCATTAAGTGAAAAATAGTTGACCCGAAGTTGACTTTTGGGTAGACGGACCTCTTTCAAAATTTTGCCAGTTCCGAGATGTCCGGATGATCGTTTAGAACTTGCGTGTATATTTGGTTTGGTCCCCAATGTATTCGGATGCATTTCGGGACTTGGGTTGGAAATTGAAACTAAGACATCGGGGGTTGACTCGGTGAACGAGACCTCCGTTGAGAATTCCAAGGCTACGGGCGTGTTCGTAGCGTGTTTTTATGTGTGTCTATATGTATGGTATGTGAGCAGATGGCCTCGGAAACCAGTCGGAAAATTGGATCAAATTGTGAAACTTGGGAAGTTTTCTTGTGTCTGGTGCCCGCTTTGGCGGCACCAGGACCGCAACAACGGTACCGCTGGAGCGATAACCCTACCGCTGTGGCAGCCCAAGCGTTTTAGGCTTGACCGCTGAGGCGGCGCCGCTGGGGCAGTCCCAGTGCAGCTAAAGCGGGTGACGAGCAGTTTGTAAAATTAATGAAGTGTTAAAAGGCCTTGGACCCTCATTATTTCCCATTTCGAAA
Source organism: Lycium barbarum (assembly GCF_019175385.1). Classification (NCBI taxonomy): domain Eukaryota; kingdom Viridiplantae; phylum Streptophyta; class Magnoliopsida; order Solanales; family Solanaceae; genus Lycium; species Lycium barbarum. The sequence continues at coordinate 49,787,617 of NC_083338.1, read as the reverse complement.
TTAGAGCCTTAGGGAACAGTTCTTGGAGATAATTTGGAGACATTCTTGGAGGTAAATCTTACTTGTTCCTTTAACCATAATCATCTTAGATTTCCGCCTTCCCTTTAATAAAACCGTAGTGATGGAAGTTGAAAGAGGGTCATGATGAACATTGTCCCTAAGCTTACTAATGATAAATTGATGATGGTTATGTTAGATTTTAATGAATCTAAGCTTGTTAATCATATATCCTTCCTTTTTAGTGTTGAATTTCGTAATCAAAGAGTTAGGGTTTATACCCAATTTGGGGGTTTTGCTTGAAATAAAAAATTATGTTAATCCTTGAGTTAAATCAACAATTAGTGGTTGGGTTATGATCATCTAGTACTTAATTTGACATTTTGCTTCTGAATTTCCCGTTTTGCCCTTGTGGGCTCGTTTCCCCAATTTCTAGGGCTAGAATTGACCTAATTTAAATAGTGGCAATATTAGTATCATTCTTCATGATTTCTAATCTATAATTCAATTATGCTTAGACTACTTAGGTTCAAAGGTTGAGCGGAATGGCAAGGCAAAGGAGTGAGTTGTTGGTGTTGCGGTTCGGCCATCCAGGTAGGTTATGGCTTACCCTTGGTGAGACTTCGTATAACAAAACGCATATTTAGATTATATTGTTGGAGACAACATGTGAACCTTCGGGTATGAAGTTGGGTTGCATATTGCCTTAGGTTGGGCCGTGGTGTGTGTTTGGGGCTAGCCAGCCCGATACGTGTGATTTGATTATTCTGTTGTGCCGGTTTGATACCATGAGTAGTTGGTAGAAATTGGATTCTGTTTTATCATCTTGATTATGATATAGTTATCATACCCATTGTTGGTATTTGTACTTGGATATATTGTTAGCGTACCCACTGTTGGTACTTGTGATTCGGTTATATTATTGGCATACCCACTGTCGGTATTTGTGATTCAGATATATTATTGGCGTACCATTGTTGGTACTTGTGAAATTGAGCATGATTATTGATGTGATTCATGCATTGCACGCATTCTCATTTTCATGACACATTGTTGTGATATTGATGACATTGATAAAACACTTGATGAGCTGGGATCAGTTTTAATTGAGTGACGTGAGAGGCCGATGTCCGATGTTCATCCCGAAATCATTGATTGAGTGAAATTGATATTCGAGAGAACTCTTTTACTTGAGTTACGTGAGAGTCCGATGTCCGATGTTCATCCCGGAATCGTTGATTGCATGGCCGATATCCGATGTTATTTCCGGAATTGTTGTAGTGCATGGACTCTGCGGGTTCCCCAAGGTGGTGCCGGTGAGAACCCCCCGTGGGCAAAGAACTGGGGTCCCGTCTGTCTGTTGGGAAAAGATTCGGGACGGGTGGCACTTAGACTTTGCGAGTCACGCTGGGTTGTGCTACCGAGACGTCGATATTTCCGTCCGGAGTACATGTGTACACCTCATTTGCATGGCATTGCATTGCATTCATACACTACTGCATTGCATTTCATTATGACTTGACTGAGATGTTTGGTGTGTATTGAGATGATTGGATTGGATTGGCACACTTGGGATGAGATGCTTTACATAGGCGATGACAGATACTTGATTCTGATTGTGTTTTGACTTATACTTGTTGGTTTATTTGCTTATCTGCTTTATTATCTGAGTTGTGTTAGCTATGCTTAGTCGGCCGATAATGCCTACTAGTACTGTTGTTTGTACTGACCTGCACTTGCTGCATTCTTTTATGAATGCGGAGTATCAGGTTGGATCCACTTCTGTGACGCGTGGCTGATAGTCGCTTCAACTCCCTCTTCGAGTCTCCAGGGTGAGTGTTGTCCGCTGCCTTGAAGTAGGGGTGTTTAAATGAGACCGAAAAGTCGATCCGAACCGATAAACCGAATCAAACCGACTTCATAAACCGAAAACCGGCTTAGTTTGACTTGATTTGGTTTTTAAATATTAAAAAACTGATAACAGTTGATTTGGTTTGGTGTTAAACCAGAAAAACCCGAACCAAAATCGAACCAAACCGATACACACACACACACACACACACACACACACATATATATATATATATATTGAGTCCAATACAAATTCAAATAATTAGTAAGAAAAGTGTAGCCCATTTAAGTTAATGATAAAATAAAAAGAAATTTGTTAAAGGTAAAATAGAATTTCTCCCTTATTCAGTTTTACGGTTCCCTCATTTACATGGCATCTGAATTACTATTAATAAGCTAGCATTTTATCCGTAGCAAATTAAAGGGAAGAAAATGGCACAATTGGAATTTAAAAAGATTTGGTAGATGACTTTGTCTTTCTGTTTATCATTTTTTGTTTTAACTTTTGTGCTTTCTTCTCAATGCTTCATAAACACGATGAATCTAGATAACAAATATTTCGGAGGGGCTGCGTAATATCAAAAGGCTATATATAGGGAGGTAACTACAATCATGAAAAGTAAATGTTATCCTTCTATAATTCCTATACCCATAGCCATAGGCCTATACCTAAATAAAGTTAATGAATTAATTAAGAAGATTCTTAGATTTGAATGCATCACTGTCAAAGTCGTATTTAGTTACCATTTGATTTAAAGGTTCTTTGTATTATTACCTTCTTAAAATCTGAAAAAACCCGCAAAAACCGAACCAAACTGATAAAACCGACAAAATCAAAACCGATAGAATTTATACTCTAATGGTTTGGCTTGGTTTGAATATTAGAAAAAAACCGGCTTAATTGGTTTGGTTTGATTTGGTTTGGTTTTAACCAAAAACCGAGTCAAACTGGACCATGAACACCGGGACCTTGAAGACTTTCTATCTTTATGTCCTATTCTATTCAGAGACATAGACACTTTATGTATTAGTATTCCAGTTTGTATTATTTCCCTTTAGATGCTCTTGTGTTATTCAGACTAGACCCTGGGGGTGTTTATCGTCATCCCGCTCTTTTCTACTACTACTATATATATATATATATATACTCTATTCCGTTGCTTAATTTTCATTCTTTATGTATTTATTCATTGTTGGGTTGAGGGCTCGCTTACCGAGGTGGAAGGTGAGTGCCTGCACGACTTAGGCAAAATAGGTTATGACAAGGTGGTTTGCACGTAAAAATATTGTGTCCTTTACCATCCTGTTGATTTTTATTCTGTAAACACGTCAGTAGAACAGGTTAGGTAACGTGTTCTATCCATAGGCGAGAAGTAGGTATATGTTAGGACAGATATCTAGGTCGTGCAAAGCTAACAAGAGGTATTAGAGCAAGGTTCTCTCTACAGAGGTTAACACCATGAGAGAAGATCAGAATGGATGCACAACCAAGAGGACAAAACAGGGGGGAATCAATCTACAAGCCTCTTATGTTTAATGGCGAGCACTATGTCACATGGAAGAATCAGATGCAGACCTATCTAAAGGTTCTGGCCTAAAGGTTGTGGTTAATTACGATGAACAGACCACTGATTCCCACAAAGATCATGCATGATGGAACTAGAGGACACAAGACTAATGAGGAATACACGGTTGAAGATGCTGCAATAATGGAGCTAAACAATAGAGTAATAAACATTCTACATTGCAGCATAAGAAATGATCAGTTTTATAGAGTCTCAGGATGCTGTAGTGCCAAAGAAATCTAAGATCTGCTAGCTCAAATTCATGAGGATATGACTAAAGACAAGCAAACCAAATTGAATATGCTTATGAGAAGATACAAACTATTTGCCATGAAAAAGAGGGAATCAATCAGAGATATGTTTGATAGATTTGTCAACATTGTCAGGAATCTCACAGCACTTGGCAAAACCTTCTCAAACGAAGATTTAGTCAAAACAATCCTAAGGGGCCTTTCTCCTTCTTGGGATCTGAAAATCATGGCCATAAGAGAAGCCTGTGAAACAAGTACCATGCTGATAGTGGATCTATATAACTACTTGCTAACACATGAGGCGAAAGAAGATCATTCAAAACTATGGGCCATATCTGACGAATCAGACATTAACATGGAGGAATCAAAAGTAGAAGACCTTGCATATAATGATCATCACAAAGAATGTCCTATCTGTGAAAGTTCAAGCTCCCAGACAGGAGAGTGTTCAGCTTGGAAAGCTAAAAGAAAAGAGCCCTTGACATCAGGTTCAAATTGAAGCCCCGAGATAGAATTGGTAGAGCAGGATACAAGGCTCTCATAATCAATTGAGATTCAGACTCTAACATTATGAAGGACAATTGGGAAAGAATACTTGATCTCAAAAAACTATAAAACCTTCCCAAGGAGAATTACTAGCATTAGTAATGAAATTGAATTATGAATGCCAAGACATGAATGACGAAAGAGTCTAGGTATTGAGCACCATTGACCGTCTAAAGAAAGGGTCAAGAAGATACGGGATGAGCAAAACAAAAATAAAAAGGGAAAATCCCACATTAAAGGAATAGGTGGCTCTACTCAATTCACACATAGCAGCATTCCAAGCTGAAGCTCAAAAGCTGACTGAAAGTGCTGAAATCACCCTGAAAGGAACAAAACTGGAATCGGTAAAAGAGAATGGAGGGAAAACGCACAGGAAGAAGAGACGTCCAACAAACAAAGGCAAAAGAAAGGGACCCAAGCTAGACAAGGGTCATAAAACCAACCTCTAAGCAGCTATGCAGGAAAGAGTGGCAGAAGGCAAGCTAAACAATGATGATATATACAAAGGCTTGATCAAAATCACACAATAGTAATAAATCAAAAATTCTGTCCACTCTTATGAAAAATGGGAAAGGAAGGCTTAGAGAGGATAAAGAATAAAGGAATGAGTTCACTGAATTACCCAGGGCTGAGTGTGAGGGGGAATAAGAGCAAAACTCTGATGAAAATTCAGAGTTATCGAAAGTGAAGACTGGGGAGAAACAAGTTATGCAAAGATGGTAACAAAAAAAGAGCACCTATCCATAAGAGGCAAATAAAAGGAGAAGGATGCATCCAAATTGGAACGTACCCAAGTGACCATGAAACAGGTTGAAGAACTTGTTCTTATCAGGAAAATTGAAGATAGTCAATTGGGACAAGTAGCTCAACCTGATCTAATGAAGTGCTAAAGCGTTCAAATCCCCACCAGGACAACAACAGGATATGGCAAATAGTTCCTTCATTGATTAAGCACGGGTGAAAAAGAATAATTAAGTTAGTATTGAGAATGATTAAAGTTGCAAAGTATCCCTTAAATTGTCCATAAAGGTAGTCTCAGACTGTGTGCTTTTATAACAAATTTAATATTTTACTCAGTCTTATACATTGAGTTGTATGTCCTATACCCTAGTATGGTCATGAACTCCTAAATGTCTTACATAGTGAAGGTTACAGAGGCTTGAAAATCAAAATTTGCATATGGTTAGTCATCTGCAATTCAAGTATACATTTTGTCTCTTGTAGTAAATTAAATGCTCAGATCATGAAACAACTCAAAACCTGTGTCAATACCCTAGTCATCCATAGCAGGCATTAAGGTGTGTTGAAAAGTGAAAAAGTAAGCCTTCTTCAAACCCTGAATCAATTATGTCATTGTTACACCTCGAAATATTTCATGTCATTGTGCGGTGAATAGACTAATGTAAGTTAAGGTGTATATGATGTCCCTACAAGTAAGAAGGGATACTTAATGATTCTAATTAAGATTCCAAAGACATTGAGGAGAGAGAAGAAAGATTGTTGGAGAAATTTAAGGTAGAGAATATCTTACCCCGAATATAACGTACCAACAAGTATTCCTGGTGATTTACGGGGTTAGAAGTTGAACAAATCAAATCGACGCAATCTGAGCGGATTCAGGAAATTCTGCAGACACCAGTCAGTGCCGACGGGCCGTTGACATGTCATGCTCCTAATTTTCAGCTTTCAATCTCGCTCTAAGTCCTAAAGGTTCTAGAATAATTCTCTCATCATATTATCATATATCCAAGGGAAATCAAGGAGTAAACACCAAGAATTAGTAAAAATCAAGTGTGTGGATACTCACTAGGGTTTGTAGAGATCAAGAAGTCCTTTTGTATTAAAGTGGGGTTTTCTCCAAGTGAAGTATTGCCGTACAAAGTCCATTCCTACATCATCAAAGGTGAGTGTTATTTTCAATTCATGTTATTAAGAATATTGAGAGGTTAAAAGACTTGGATTATGGAAGAGAGGAGAATATGGAGAGAAAATATGGAAATAGTGATATTCTTAAATGATGACTTAGCTTGAATAATAGTTCTTGACATGTTATGAGTACAATCTTGTGGTGAATAATACAAATGATGTTAAAGGAGTATTATATGAGAGTGGATATGATGTTGTATTATAGGTATGGTTATGGGTGATTTTGAAGGTGGATTTAAAGAAGGTAAACAATGTTTAACTTGAAGAAATTATTGATTGTGTTATTATGGGTGTTCTTATTGATGTTTGAGGGTTGTCTTACTTTATGGAAGAAGTTGTCAAAACAAAGGAAATGTCACCAAATTTTCATTAACTCTTAGTTTCTTTAGCTTAAGCTTAAGTATGTTTTCGGTTGTCTAATCTTAGTACAAATTCCCTTGAAGGTAGAATCGCGAGCTCAAAAGGCAAGCAAGTAGGCCATAGAGTTAAAAAGATATAAAGGTATGTAAGGCTAGCCCTTCCTTCAAAGGCATGATTCTTATATATATCGTGATTTCTTTCCGGTAAATTCCCATGACCTTCTTACATTCCAAAAGATGAAAGCTAAAGAGTATTAAAAGTTTCTTACGAGATATAAATGAGATATGTTCCATGATAATGATATGATGCTATTATGATGTTAATGATCTTTACATGATTCCTTGATGCTATTAATTGTTGATAGCCTCACCTTATAATGCTAGTTCCTTCACGGTGAGACATGACAACCATGATGTTCCATAATGTAATCGGAGGTTCCCGACCTTACGTCACTCCGAGAGAGTTACAGTTTCTACTTGAGCTCTTATGCATGCCTCATGTTAAGAATATAATGACTATTACACTGTGCCTATATGGCCGGGCATCACCGCTAAGGCGGGCGGCTTACTACACCACGTCTATACGGCATGGGCAGACACCACTAGTGGACGGCGTGACATGATTACCCCGGACGCGGGAGGCCCGGACGCGGGCTAATGATGTATTTGGTTCAGACAGTTTATGCGTATATATGTGATATTGTTTAAAGGTAAAAAGTGAGCATGCATGACTCAGCCTCAAGAGGCAAGCAGTTACAGTTATCTTTTCTTCTTATGCTTTCTATATTCCCTTATTATGTTACCAGGTATGCCTTACATACTCAGTACATTGTTCGTACTGACGTCCTTTTCCTTTTGGACGCTGTGTTCATGCCCACAGGAAGACAGGGAGACGGTGCAGACGCTTAGGAGCTTACTCAACAAATTTGCAGGAGTACTCCACTACTTCGGAGTTGCCATCTCTTGGTATATTCTTTTGTGTATATATTGGGCATGGCGGGGTCTTGTCCCACCCTCATGATTTCAGTACTTCAATTAGAGGCTCCTAGATACTTATGTGCGGGTTGTAGATACTATGTGACCCCTTCACTGTAGGTTTGTACATCATTTTGTAGAATTATAGGCCTATGCTTATATATGTTTTGGAGATGGTTAGAGATTGTTCCATGATAAGTTTGTGTTGAAATTGGTATATGTCTAGGTTGAGTATGACAGTCAGCATGGTAGGCGGTGCTCGGTAGTCAGCTCTGGGTACCAGTCATGGCCCTAGTTGGGTCGTGATAAAAGTGGTATCAGAGCAGTTCCGTCCTAAGGTATGTCTACGAGCTGTGTCCAGTAGAGTCTTGTTTGTGGGTGTGAAGCGCGCCACACTTATAAACAAGAGGCTGCGGGGCTTATAGGAAAAATGACTGTCTTCCTTCTTTTTAGATCGTGCGATAGAGACATGTTATAAGATTTCCTGTGCGTTATGATTTCAGCAATGGCGGTAAAGGGGAAAGCCACAGCCGCCCAGAAGGGAAAGGCTACGACAGAAAGACGAATGGAAAGGGAGCCACCAATGAATGTAGAAAAGGGTGAATCCCATAATGAGGCTCCATCCCATACCTCTCACACTCCGCCTATTCTAGGAGAACAAGGAGGGGTCTCTACTCCAGCTCCTATGCCTCCATTTCCTCCACCCGGTGCTTCGGGTCAGCAGATGACCGAGGCTATTCAGTTATTGACTCAGCTAGTTACCGCCCAGGCTTAGCGGCAGAGTGCGGGTTCGGGTGATAGAGCCACTAGAGCCAGAGCCCATGATTTTATGAGTTTGAACCCGCTAGAATTTTTTGAGTCAAAGCCGGATGAAGACCCACAGGGTTTTATAGATGAGGTTTTGAGGACGCTGAGGATTATACATGCTTCAGATACAGAGTCAGTGGAGTTGGCGTCCTATAGGTTGCGGGATGTCGCCATGCTATGGTATAATAATTGGATTCCTTCAAGAGGGGAAAATGTGCCTCCCCCGATTTGGAAAGAGTTCATGAAATCTTTTATCCATCATTATTTGCCACCCGAGGTTCGAAGAGCCTGAGCTGACAGGTTCTTGAATTTAAAGCAAGGGAGTATGAGTGCTCGGGATTATAATATTCGCTTCAATTCATTGGTCCGATATGCTCCGACTATGGCGAACAACATGGGAGACCGAGTACATCGATTCGTGAGTGGCTTAGGGCCACATTTGATCAAGGATTGCTTGAAAACTTCACTCCAGGAGGAGATGGACATCTACCGTATTCAGGCCCATGCCCAGAATTTAGAAGAGCAGCAACAGCTGCACAGGGGTGAGCGCGATGTTGATAGAGGGCAGGGCAAGAGGGCCAGGTCTACCGGTGCTAGTAGTGAGTATAGAGGGGTCAGCGGCAACAGTATTCCCGATATTCGGGTCAGTCCGCGACTAGTGCACCTCCTCGATTTGCGGGCAGGAGATTTGACAGCCCCGTTTACTTTGGTCGGGGTCAGATTTCGAGGGTCTCGGGTCCTCAGTTTGGAGGTGATTCTGCTCAGAGGAGACCACTGGTACCGCGATGCATCCAGTGCGGTAGATTACATTCGAGTCAGTGTCGCCGTGGCTTAGATGCATGTTATGCCTGTGGTCACACTGGGTACATGATACATGATTGTCCATCGATGAGGTGGCAGAGTTAGGTGGCTCTCAGCCTCGTGTTTATGCTTTAGCCGGACGGCAGGATCTTGAGTCCTCCCCTGATATGGTTACAGGTATATTATCCATATTCTCCCATAATGTTTATGCATTGATTGATTTGGGATCTACGTTGTCTTATATCACTCCTTATATTGCTAGCTATATTAGGGTGAAACCCGAGCCAATTAAACCTTTCGAGGTATTTTGTCACACCCTAACCTCATTAGGGTGTGATGGGCACCCAACCCTATATTCGGAGCCGAGCGAACCCTCAGACTATGATTACATACAGACTCTTTTCAAATTTTCAAATCAAATCACATGAAACATATAGTAAGGCTTTCAGAAACTTTCTTTCTATTGTTCACAAATCAAACAAAATCTGTAGACATATGAAATCTGTAGCATATCACAAAATGTCACATCGGCTGAGGAAGCCGCGTACAAACTGATGTTCTGTACCCACGACTCTGTTTGCAAAGTCTCTAACACAAACCAGAAATCACAACTTATATACGCTCTGACTCGGCAACACTCCGGGAGGAAGGGGAGTTCGCCAATCCCGCTGAAACACCTCCTAGCAAAGTCTTCTACTCATCTGGGTATACCTGCGTGGCATGAAACGCAGCCCCCGAAGAAAAGGGGTCAGTACGGAATATGTACTGAGTATGTAAAGCACGGAATAAAATGAACAAAATCACAAGCGAAACAAATAGTACAGGAGTAAGTGCGATATGAAAATTAATAAAAATAACTTACTGGAAACACAGACCATGCATGCCAAGAACGGTATCCGGTCCCTTGTGGGACCCGGGGAAAACGTGGCGCCGCCCTGCCTTCGGCGCCACACACATCTAACTCCAGAAGTTTTGCTCCGTAATCTCCGTCACAAATCATAATATCATATCATAATAACATATCATATGTGGTTCGGTGAACCATAACACATCATAACACCATAACACATCTAACTTCGGAATACATATATGGCACCCGACCCTCAAACGCGGAACCTAGCGAACCATACGCACGATACATACCGGCCCGGGACTCGGCGAAGGAAATCACGACATATGCACGAGCAGAGTAGTGAGAAACTAAATACACACGGATCAAGACTCGATGGAATAATCGAACGTGCTGTCAGGATATTCGTAGCAGATTACTCAAACAGAATACTTATATCAGAATGCTTATATCAGAATACTTATGCCAGAATACTTGTATCAGAATACTTATGTCAGAATACTTATATCAGAATACTTATATCAGAATACTAACGTCGGAATTGGGAATACTCATATCAGATTACTCGTATCGGAGTACTTATATCAGAGAGGGCATACGAATCATAACAAACTCGGAATTAAGGAGTAGGGTTACCTCAAAGTACATATCATAACTTACTTGGCTCTAAGACATGCCAAAAGAAATAAAGGGTAAGCCTTACATACCTGTTCCACGTCCTGTTGGCTATGCTTATTTTTCCAAGCTTGCTAGTCTACATACAAAAGAATTCACATAATCATTAAATCCATTGTCATTCACTTGTCTTAACTTCTCAAATAATTCACTTATATTCTACCGAAATTTCGGCAGCATTTCCCCTGTAAATATACCATCCCCGAGAATCTAACTCGGCCAATTTATCAATACAATCCGAGAATTCAATTCGGCCAAACCAACAACAATGCCAACAATTATTCTAGCAACACTACAATATTCAAAATGATCCAATCAACATACCATGCCGCCCGAACCTCTCCAACTTCAATAAAAACATTGGCAACATATTTTCTCTTATTCAAGATTCACAAGCCATATCAACAACCATGCATTAGCAATATTACTCATGCAATGTAAGAATTCGAGCTAATGTCGCATTAACTTCTTCAATATTCCGATAACGATTACAACTTTATTTTAAGCCATCAAACCTTCATTTTTCTTCATGAAATTCACAATATAACAACTAAAATATTAAATAGAATCACTTCACTACAACTTGTCAAACCACCCATAATTCGGCTACAACAACTACATGCATATTTTCATGAATTTTCCATTCATTTCTATACATTACAACAACAACCAACATACTACATAAAATTAATCCATCCTTCCTACGCAACACATCACACACACACGGCCACAACTACACATTCACGGCCAACACCAACCATGCACGGCTACAACATAACACCTACATTTTCATGACTTTTATTCATCTCTACACACTACAACATGTACCAAATATCTATAACACATAAAAGAAGATTGGTTCTTACCTTTTTCCCTTCAAGTTCCCACTTGGCTAGGGTTATGAATTTGTACAATTGAATGATTTTCTTGTTCCCACAACTCTTCCATGTTGTAGAGGGCCTTCCAATTGCTTGGAAAACTAGAAGAAAATAGTTTTTCTTAGTCAATTTTCCATGGCTCAATTCTTGGAGCCATGGCCGAATATGCTAGCTTTTTTTTTTTTTTTTCTATGCTTCTCCCCTCTTCTAGAATTGTAAAAGATGACTAGTTAGTCTTGCTTGACCACTTATATATATATATATATATATATATATATATATATATATATATATATACATACACTTGTACCTTACAATTAGAAAAATATGAACACATGACCCCCTTCTTTCTTTTTCTAGAATTTTCTTTCTTTTTCTTGAAATTTTTAAATTAAAAGATGACTAATGTCTTGCCTTATAAGCCTTGGTCCATATATATTTTCAAGTAACCCCATTTAATTAAAAAATACACACGGCCAACATGGCTCTCAAGAACTTTCTTGAATTATTTGTGAAATTCCCATTTTCCCCTAGACTTTCCTCAATATTACCATGAACCATTTTGCAAGTTTTCCTTTTTGCCCTTGGCCTTTCTCAATATTTACATACTAATAATATTCATAAATAATACTCGCCAACAACTTGTGCGTTAAAATAATTTTGGAAAATAGTCTTGCCGCTAATTTTTCGCAAGTACCTCGGATTTTCCGAACGTACAAAATACGGGCTATAACATATTTACTCCGGTTGGTGATCCAGTAATAGCTAGACAAGTATACAAAACTGTGTGGTTGTGGTATGTGATTGCCAGGCCACAACTGATTTGATTGAGCTAGAAATGTTGGATTTTGATGTGATTATGGGCATGGATTGGTTGGCCTCTTGTTATGCTAATGTGGATTATAGAACGAAAATAGTTCGGTTTCAATTTCCGGATGAACCAATGCTTGAATGGAAAGGTAACACAGCATCCCCAAGAGGTAGGTTTATTTCCTATGTTAAGGCAAGGAAGATGATTGCTAAAGGCTATATTTATCATCTAGTCCGGGTTCATGACATCGAAGCACAGCCGCCTATTTTTCAATCCGTCCCGGTAGTAAATGAGTTTTCGGATGTATTTCCAGATGAACTTCCAGGTCTTCCACCGGAACGGGAAATTGATTCTTCCATTGATGTGCTGCCGGACACCGAACCCACATCTATTCCTCTTTATAGGATGGCCCCTGCAGAACAGAAAGAGCTAAAGGCATAACTGAAGGATTAGCTCGAGAAAGGATTTATTAGGCCTAGTTCATCACCATGGGGAGCACCTGTCTTGTTCGTAAGAATAAAAGATGGCTCCCTACAAATGTGCATTGATTATAGACAGTTGAACAAGGTGACAATTAAGAATAAATATCCACCCCCGAGAATCGATGATTTGTTTGACAAATTGCAAGGTACCAAGTGGTTTTCAAAGATTGATCTGAGATCGGGGTATCACCAAGTGAGAGTCAAGGAGGAAGACATTCCGAAAACGGCTTTCAGAACTAGATATGGTCATTATGAATTTTGGGTGATGTCATTTGGGTTGATTAATGCTCCGGCAGTATTTATGAATAAGATGAATAATGTATTTAGGCCTTTTCTAGATCTATTCGTTATCGTGTTTATCGATGATATTCTAGTATACTCACTGTCAGAAGCAGAGCATGCAGATCATCTTCGTACTATCCTTGGAATTCTTCGGACTCAAGAGTTATATGCAAAATTTTCAAAATGTGAGTTTTGGCTGAATTCTGTGACTTTTCTGGGGCATATTATCTCAACTGATGGTATCTATCACACCCGTACGAGGAGTATGACGGGCTCCGACCTGTAGGCCAGGAACCACCTGACTTATCTGTTACTTTGAACATCATAAACCATAACTCAAAAAACACCTGCACGCAGAAAAGGCCCAACATAGAAATATCCGATCATTCAGCACATATACATATGCAGAGCGACAAGGTCGCCACAACATAACATATATCATAAAGCCAGCAAGGCTAACAGTAAAGTATCACCGACCAAAACAATGCCAACATGACCATATACCATGCTTACATACCCCACTATGTCTATGAGCCTCTAAGAATGTACATATGAACATATATTACACTAGCAGAAGAGTACCAAAAGATAGCAAGTCCGGAGTAGTGGCACTTGCTGAGACCACTGAGCTGGAAAATCCTACTGCGGTCACTCCTCAATAACCCTATCAGAGCCTGCAGCACGAAATGCAGCGTCCCGTGCAATGGGACGTCAGTACAGATAAAAGTACTGAATATGTACGGCTGGAAGCAATAACATAAGTGGGACGGAAATATAAATAGAGTTAAGGTAACCTGTCAACTGAGAACATACAATATGTCATGCATGAATCTTAAAAATCATATATAAGTAAGCACATATGTGTATATGTCTATCATATAGGTATTAGTGTTGCGGAACGAGTAGCCAGATCCATATATGTTAGTGTCGAGAAACGTATGACCCGATCCATAAATATAATATGTTAGTGCCGAGGAACGTACGGCCCGATCCATAAATATGGTATGTTAGTGCCTAGGAACGTACGGGCCGATCCATAAATATGATATATTAGTGTCGAGGAACGTACGAATCGATCCATAAATATCACCTGTTAGTGCTTAGGAACGTACGACCCGATCCATAAATATAATATATACATAATGTAAATAGCATGCATGAGAGCTCATATGAAAGCTACAACTTTATCGGAGTGACGTAAGGTCAGTAACCTCCAATTTATATTATGGAATTCATGTCGAATCCAAAGAAATAACTTAACGATGATGAACATAATAATATACCAAGAATCAATCAAATAACTAAGACATTAAGAGTTGAGCTACATGACATAGGAATGGAGTGATTTTATTATGGAACGCTCATATTCATACTCTGGTTGGATTCGTGCCAAGGAAAGAGAGAGAAACGAACACCTTACGTACCTTATCCATCAAGCCACCACTTAAAGGATCCGTTACTTCGGTGTTTGCCCTTCACCCAAACCTTATCTTTGCTAGAATAGGAAGATCTTCAATATTTACTTTGATTCCAAGACAACTTCAACGCAAAACGAAACTATAAGCGCGACTACACGTTGTCCGGACCTCGATTAATACTCCATAACTTGAAATCTCTCAAAATCCTCACTTTTATGTTATATGTAAGCTCTCATATGTTGCTGAATTTTTTGGGGAATTATTATGACAAAAAAGAAGGGTTTTAACCCTTATATAGTGTGCTAAAGTCGATGGCACTGTAGCAGCGCGCCCTGATCTGCCCGCCTAACTTGTAACGTCCATAATTCTCTACTCCGACGTCGTATCGACGAGCAGTTTGTTGCGTTGGAAGCTAGACTCGACAAGCAGTTTGTTACGTTGGAAGCTAGACTCGACGAACTTCATTTTAGGTTTTTGAAACACCTTAAAACTCCTAATATACCTAGATATATACCCCTCCAAATTTGACCCAAAATTCTGTCCTTAATTCTGCCAACTTTTTCTAAATTTTCGACAAACTTATTTTCTTTGATTTTCTTGGTCCCGGAATCTTCCGAAACTCTCCATACATTATATTTATAATTAATCATACTTGATAATGCTCATGTCCTTTGGTTCAAAGGTTGTCCTTCCCGGTTACGACTTACGAGATCGTAATTCATCTTGTGCTTCATTGTTTCGTACTTCCCACGGCTTGTACCTCCCAAAACTTCATGGGACGTCTCTGATACTCCATTAATATGGTAAAGTACGTGGCATGCTTATACTCTGGAAGTGCGAGGTGTAACATCCTTCCCCCCTTATAAACATTCGTTCTCGAATGTTGTAGCTTGTGAGCTTACGATGTTATCATTAATTTCTTGAAATAGTTGTCCTCATTAGTCCCCGGTCTTCATATTTCATCAGTCTTTTTTTTTCATGTTCCCTAACTCTCTGTCGGACTCATCCATTAGTTTCATATCCTTTTGGCCTTTTATATGTAACCAGTGGTCAACTGATATTCAGTTATTATCCTGCTCCCATTAAGGTGATCTTGGTTCGTGATTGCTACGGCTCCGTTCCAATCTAAGTACCCTTAATTGTTGTACCCTTTTTACTTTCTCTTTATTTCTATATTAGTAAACAAACTCTCTTTTTCAGATATGGCACCCTTCCTTGCTTGCTTCTTTGGTGCTATCTTAGATTATCCCTTTTTGTACTAGTCGACCTTATATACCATCTCCTTTTAATTCCTTGGTTGGATCCCCCTTAATTCCTTAAAATATCCTCATAGCTCCACCTATGGTAGTGCCCCGATGATTTGCAAAAGCATTTCCTAGCTGATCACTTATTATTCTCAGTGATTATTTTACTTCAGATTGTCCATCCAGACATCCTTTCATAATCGATTCCCAACAACAACCTCAACACAATCCCTCATATACGTGTATATAATACTTATTCATCATCATTATTATCCCTCGTAGTAGAATTATACTCGTAACATACTAATAATCCCAGCTCAAGCTAATTTATACCTCACAATATCATCAAATTCATATGTGAAAATTTCCTCCAATTTCCTCTCCTCAGATCTTTACATAATTACAATATAAACTCATAAACATGGGACTAAAATAAAATCTTACTTAATCATAACTTCATTTTACTACGAGTATGCATTCTTCTTAAGTCCTTGGCTCTCTTATACCGGTGACTAATTGAGACTTAAACTAACCTCCATCTTCATCGGCTCTTTATCGTCGTCCTTGCACCATTCTATTAGCCATTTCATCATGGAGATTGTTTATATTGTTCTATATCATACACTCGCACAATTGATATAACCAGTGGCTTGGAATTTCACTACTTACAAGGTACTCCCTAATCTCAGGCAGTACTGCTGTCTTGCTATCCATAGGCACACTATCTTCCCTTCCTCTGAAGATTATTGAACTTCCTATAAATATTTCTCTTTTAAAGTTTTCATCTCTTCTAGTGCTACAAGTGTTTTTTAGTAATCCTGATTGTCCCTTATACTTATCCCTGGTCGCATGCAGCCTTTCTCACTCCTTCTGCTACCCCTTCTCATTAATACATATATATATATATATATATATATATATATATATATATATATATATATATATATATATATATATATATATATATATATATTGGAGTACTTTATTGCATATCTAAATGTATCTAAAATTTCTTCGGCGCGAGTGATTCGAGTCATAGTCCCGAATACAACGTATCACATTGGCGAAACTTATTCTCCTTCCCATATTTGTCTCATGATATACCTGCATTTAATCCATTCTCACTTTTCTTTAGCACATTCTTGACATATCGGTTCATGTCAAAATTTGACTCCTTCAATTACATATATTTCCCTCTTTCGAGCTTGGGAATATCGTAGCTCATCTTAGAATTGAATTTGTTCTTCCCCCTTTTAAAGGATGTTCTCATATACCCATAACCTTTGAGTGTTAACCGTCTTTGATAGTCATCTAGCCAACCTTAGCGATCCTTCAACTCCTCTATTCCATATAATGTCGGAGTTCTTTTCATTGCATGGTTTAACTTATTTTACTTTTTGCTAGTTGAGTTCTTGTATCAAATCAAAATGATCATACATATCAGATCCAATTCAGATGCCTTGTTTATTGTCTTTTGACTTCTATCATTCATGGTTAGTAGTTCCCTAGGCTAATGAATTAATGGGACATCGGAATTCACTAGGCCCCTTATGGAGTGTCCGACTATACCACGCCCCTTTAGCCCTAGTCTTTTTCCACGACTATCTTCTTAATATCCTTGAAATTATCCTTGCTCTGGGTTCCCAATTCCGATTTATGTCTATACTATACCATTAAAAGTTAATATTCTACACCATCCATTCCCACAGCTCGTCCTTTCATTAGCTTAGCTCATTTTGTCTCGTAATTCTTCTTAACTACTTGTTTGCATCATAGCTATGTATCATAGTCCTTCTAGTGTTCTGTCGGTTCTTGTTCTTATTATGAAATCCTCACAAAGTACACCCTTTCCTTTCTTCTTTCGTCGAGTCTTCATCTTCCTTTATGATACTACAACTTGCACACACACACACACACACATATACATATATATATATATATATATATATATATATGTGTATATATATCTCAAATTTTCTCGGTTTTCTTCATGATCGCATCTTTGCATCTTTCACACAACCATTGTCTTATAACTTTGATTTGTTTTCCCTTAGGCAAGCTACTGACTCATTAACCTTCTCCTTGTTGTCGGCAACCACATAATTACCTTTAACCATTTCATTGACACCTTTTCCTTTCTTTAGTCCTCATAGTTTCTTTTGTTTTCCTTTACTCGTAAAACGCCTGTTTACATTAGTCATCCTTACGCTTAGATTAGGAAACTTTAGGGTGTTTCGTTATAAGTGAGAATCCCTTTTGACGCTGAAAATCTCTTCTTGAGGTACTTTCTTCCTTTAAATAGGTATACCAATCATGGGTTCACATCCATTCTCTTGGTTAAATCTCAGGAGTTTAAAATTTCCTCGTCGCTCTCATAAGATTTGCTTATTTCTTCGCAAGAATGCACCTTTAATCATTATTTACAACCTTCTTGGTTCTAGTTATAAAAACGTATAAGTTGGTTCCAGGGTCCTCACGTTCATCCCTTGTCATGTACAACATTACTCTATCTCCCGTTGATTTATTTAAATTTGATCCTATCGTCTGCTTTCCTACATTCATCTTAACCTTTTCCTCAAATATATATTTTACCTGATCCTCAATGGGTATACTTCTTCCCTGTCCAAGTTTCTCTCCCCTTCATGATATCATAACCCCTTTTTTTCCTAATGCTTGTACTTATATATTTGGTTGTGTTACCGCTATCTGACTTTAATTCCTGAGAAGACCCAATCCTGATTCTCTCTGTAGCGTTTGTTACCTCAATTTTGGCAGACAACACAATCAATACTTTTAACATGTTGTAACATCAATCACAAGGGTGTACATAATACTCGATGTAGCCACTCGTGACTTATCTTTTTATCGCTTTTCAACACCTTTTCTTGCGAGATCTCCCGTTGCCATTTGACTTTGTCTTGAATCTGTGGCTTTAATACATCTCCCCTCTCTTTTTGCCCAGCTAGCCAAAGAATTCTAATTGTGAGGCTCATGTGCTCTTAATTTCCCTGGAGCTATTCTGGTTTCTCATATATTTTATTTTGTATGTTTGAATTTGAAGGTCTTCCTAGCATATCTTTCTATGTTCTAACTGTGAATCTTGGCAATATAACCTTAATTAAAAATCTTTACTCGTACTTGTACCCTGTCTCTTTGTCTAAAATAATCAACCTCACATCCTTTACTTTCCTGTAGCAACCGAATCGATCCTTGTGATATTTTATCTTCACTTGTACGCCTACTCTCTTCTCTCCTTACACATAAACCAACATCACACCTACTTTCTCTATTGTCAATAACTTTCACAACACCCGTCCGAAAAAAAGTGTTGAGGTAAAGCCTTCTTATAAGGATTAGCTAGAAATGCACCACATATTCCTAAGGTTGATACAATATCTACTTCCTTAAGCAACATCACATTCAGAAGTTATATAAGCCATCCAGATCACAATCATGGTTGCAATCCAACTTACCTAACCATTTCTCATTCTTGAGTTCAAGGTCGTCATTAATACCCGAAGTAACTTGGCCATAATGATTCTCAGAATAGTATCAACTATCAAATACTCATTATCCCTTGGAAGTCGAATGATTGGTAATTTCTAAATCCCAATGTAAACTCGCTTCATATAGGAAAGTTCGATAAAACGATTATCAGTGCCTGTCATCAACCCGTCCTGATCTTATGTACATATATATAAACTTCCTTTCCCTTATCAATATCTCTTCGTTATCTCTTACTCACCAATCTATAAATCGTAGTATTGTATTTGAATTCTTAGTGCCAACTTTCCCTATATCTTCAATAAATCCCAATCCTCCGAAATATCGAGTGCATTCATTCCAACTCCTTTAATTGCTAATCATTTTCCCCCCTCCATGTTTCTTCCCTTAAATTAAAATCATTCTAAAACTTCTATTTGAAAGCGTCTCATAATGGTTCATTCAATCATGACTTACCAAACATCCTATTGTCACATTTTCCCTTCATTCGTTCTCTATAGCATAGACATTCAAACAATCCAATTTGTAAAAATTTGAGCAGAGTTTCATCTATACTTCTTACTGCCTCATTCCTGCACACAGCCCAGAAAATACATCCAATGCCTCACAGGACGATCACAACACCCGTAGCATTTAGCTCAGATTCTCATATCAAAGTTTATCAATATCAATAAGACATGAAACATACCTTTCGGAGTAACAAATTCAATTCTCATCAATTACCTCATAGCGGCATAATCGACTGCTTATCCACAATCAAACATTTAGGATTAGAATCAGGGACATCACATCCTAAAATCTAGCTTTACGGCACGATCCAAAATTAGAAAGAAAGGTCAATTATTCCTAAATGCCCTGCAGCCTATTGTTTATAAGTGTGGCGCACTTCACACCCATAAAAAGACTCGAATGAACACGGCTCGTAGACACTCCCTAGGACGAACTGCTCTGATACCAATTTGTCACACTCGTACGAGGAGTATGACGGGCTCCGACCCATAGGCCGGGAACTACCTGACTTATCCGTTACTTTAAACATCATAAACCATAACTGAAAGAACACCTGCATGCAGAAAAGGCCCATCATAGAAATATTCAATCATTCAGCACATATGTACATATGCGGACCGACAAGGTCACCACAACATAACGTATATCATAAAGCCGGCAAGGCTAACAGTAAAGTATCACCGACCAAAACCATGCCAACATGACCATATACCATGCTTACATACCCCCACTATGTCTATGAGCCTCTAAGAGTGTACATATGAACATATATTACACTAGCAGAAGAGTACCAAAAGATAGCAAGTCCAGAGTAGTGGCACTTGCTGAGACCGCTGAGATGGAAAATCCTACTGCGGTTGCTCCTCAATAACCCTATCAGAGCCTGCAGCACGAAATGCAGTGTCCCGTGCAATGGGACATCAGTACAGATAACAGTACTGAGTATGTAAGGCTGGAAGCAATAACATAAGTGGGACAGAAATATAAATAGAGTAAAGGTAACCTGTCAGTTGAGAACATATAATATACCATGCATGAATCTTAAAAATAATATATAAGTAAGCACATATGTGAATATGTATATCATATAAGTATTAGTGTTGCGGAACGTGCAGCCCGATCCATATATGTTTTGCTGAGGAACGTACGACCCGATCCATAAATATAATATGTTAGTGCCGAGGAACGTACGACCCGATCCATAAATATGATATGTTAGTGCCGAGGAACGTACGGCCCGATCCATAAATATGATATGTTAGTGCTGAGGAACGTACGACTCGATCCATAAATAGAATAAGTTAGTGCCGAGGAACGTACGACCCGATCCATAAATATAATATATTAGTGTCGAGGAACGTACGGCCCGATCCATAAATATGATATGTTAGTGCCGAGGAACGTACGTCCAAATCCATAAATATGATATGTTAGTGTCGAGGAACAAACGGCCGATCTATAAATATCACCTGTTAGTGCCGAGGAATGTACGACCCGATCCATAAATATAATATATACGAAATGTAAATAGCATGCATAAAAGTTCATATGAAAGCTACAACTTAATCGGAGTGACGTAAGGTCGGTAACCTCGGATTTATATTATGGAATTCGTGTCGAATCCAAAGAAATAACTTAACGATGATGAACATAATAATATACCAAGAATCATTCAAATAACTAAGACATTAAGAGTTGAGCTGCATGACATAGGAGTGGAGTGATTTTATTATGGAACGCTCATATTAATACTCTAGTTCGATTCGCGCCAAGGAAAGAGAGAGAAACGAACACCTTACGTACCTTATCCGTCAAGCCACCACTTAAAGGATCCGTTACTTCGGTGTTTGCCCTTCACCCGAACCTTATCTTTTATAGAATAGGAATATCTTCAATATTTACTTTGACTCCAAGCCAACTTCAACGCAAAACGAAACTATAAGCGCGACTACACGTTGTCCGGATCTCGATTAATACTCCATAACTTGAAATCTCTCGAAATCCTCACTTTTATGTTATATGTAAGCTCTCATATGTTTCTGAATTTTTTGGGGAATTATTATGACAAAAAAGAGGGGTTTTAACCCTTATATAGTGTGCTAAAGTCGGTGGCACTGTAACAACGCTGTAGCAGCCCGCCCTGCTCTGCCAACCTAACTTGTAACGTCCATAATTCTCTACTCCGACGTCGTATCGACGAGCAGTTTGTTTCTTTGGAAACTACACTCGACGAACTTCATTTTAGGTATTTGAAAAACCTTAAAACTCCTAATATACTTGGATATATACACCTCCAAAGTTGACCCCAAATTCTGTCCTTAATTTTGCCATTTTTTTCTAAATTTTCGACAAACTTATTTTCTTTGATTTGCTTGGTCATAGAATCTTCCGAAACTCTCCATACATGATATTTATCATTAATCATATTTGGTAATTGTCATGTCCTTTGGTTCTAAGGTTATCCTTCCCGATTACGACTTACGAGATCGTAATTCATCCTGTGCTTCATTATTTCGTATTTCCCATGGCTTGTACCTCCCAAAACTTCATGGGATGTCTATGATACTCCATTAATACGGTGAAGTATGTGGCATGGTTATACTCTGAAAGTGCGAGGTGTAACAGTATCCGTGTAGATACTCAGAAGATTGAAGCTGTGAATACTTGGCCAAGGCCTACAACACCTACAGAGGTCCATAGCTTTTTGGGATTGGCAGGCTACTATAGAAGATTCGTGGAAGGGTTTTCTTCTATTTCGGCACCATTGATGAAGTTAACCTAGAATTTAGTAAAATTTCAATGGACTGATGCCTGTGAGCGTAGTTTTCAGGAATTGAAAGATAGATTGACTTCAGCTCCAATCCTGACACTTCCAGAAGGATCAGATGGGTATGTTGTTTATTGTGATGCCTCCGGTGTCGGATTGGGTTGTGTGTTGATGCAGCACGGTAGAGTCATTGCCTATGCTTCCACGCAGTTGAGGAAACATGAGAAGAATTATTCTACCCATGATCTTGAATTGGCAGTGGTTATTCATGTGCTAAAAATATGGAGACATGACTTGTATGGCGTGCATGTTGATATTTATACAGATCACAAGAGTCTCCAATATATTTTCAGGCAGAAGGAGCTGAATCTACGACAGAGGCAGTGGATAGAGCTATTAAAAGATTATGATGTAATTATTTTATATCATCCTGGAAAGGCGAATGTAGTGGCTGATGCACTTAGCCGCAAATCAATGGGTAGCCTAAGTGAGGTCCCTCCGGAGAAGAAAGAATAAATCCGTGAGCTTCACCAACTAGCTAGCCTAAGAGTCCGTCTAATTGATTCAGGCAATGTAGGAGTTGGTATTCACAATCCAACTGTTTCATCCTTAGATATGGAGGTGCGAGACTGCTAATATAAAGATCCCCAGCTGAGTCACTATAGAGATACATTTCCTGAGAAAGAGAAGTCACCATTTGAAGCTTCTGCAGATGGAGTTCTCAGGTATCGAGGCTGGCTGTGTATGCCAGATGTAGCAGGACTACGTCGCCAGACTCTAGAAGAAGCTCATTACTCTCGTTATTCTATTCAACCGGGGGCAACCAAAATGTACCACAATCCCAAGTTAATATATTGGTGGGATGGAATTAAGAAAGATATAGCAGAATTTGTAGCCTAGTGTCCCAATTGTCTACAAGTGAATATTGAACATCAAAAGCCAGGAGGATTATTGCAAGCGATGGAAATTCCAACTTGGAAATGGGAAGTAATTAACATGGATTTCTTTGTGGGCTTGCCTCGTTCTCGGCGTAAGTGTGATTCCATATGGGTAATCGTTGGCAGACTCATGAAATCAGCTCATTTTCTTCTAGTCAAAACCATATATTCAGCTAAAGATTATGCAGGGTTATATCTTAGGGAGATAGTGAGACTTCATGGTATCCCGGTATCTATTATCATAGATAGAGGAGCACAATTTACAGCTAAATTCTGGAAGTCCTTTCAAGAAGGTTTGGGAACTCAAGTGAGACTCAGCATAGCATTTCATCCACAAACAGATGGACAAGCTGAACGCACCATTCAGACCTTGGAAGATATATTACGGGCATGTGTGCTAGATTTTGGAGGTAGCTGGGATGATCACTTGCCTCTTATTGAGTTTGCATACAATAACAACTATCATTCCAGTATTCAGATGGCCCCGTATGAAGCTCTTTATGAAAGGAAGTTTAGATCGCCAATTGTGTGGTTTGAGCTAGGAGAGGTATAATTAATAGGTCCGGAGTTGATTCAACAAAATGTGGAAAAGATCAAAATTATCCGAGACCGATTCTTGACAGCCCAAATTCGCCAAAAATATTATGCGGACAATTGTCGATGAGACTTAGAATTCCAAGTTACTGATTGGGTATTCCTAAAGGTATCACCGATGAAGGGCGTGATGAGATTTAGCAAGAAGGGAAAGCTTAGTCCCCGATATATTGGGCCTTATAAGATCGTCCGCAAGCCAAGTAGCTTATGAACTGGACTTACCTCCAGAACTTGAATCAGTCCATCCAGTTTTTCATGTGTCAGATACTCCACAAATGTGTTGGAGATCCATCTAGAATCGTGCCAGTGAATGATGTCCAAGTTACGGAGAAGCTGACTTATGAAGAAGTACCCATTGCGATACTAGATAGGAAAGTACGGAAACTTAGAACTAAAGAGGTAGCTTCAGTTAAGGTCATGTGGAGAAACAATAACCGAGAGGAAATGACTTGGGAAGCGGAAGAAAACATAAAGTCCAAGTATCCACATTTGTTTCCACCTCTGGAAGAGATTCAAGATGAGATGCCATTATCATAAGGTATGTAATACTTTCTTTTTAATGCTTTTAGTCGTATGTGGCCATATTTTCTTGCCATTGTGTTGTAGCCCTGTGAGGCGATGTTATTGTGGGTTGTTTTGACAGGGTGGTAGTGCCATATTACAGGGGAAACTCTGGCGAAATTTCTGTAGAATTCCCGAGAACTTAACATTCGAGAACGAATGTTTTTAAGGGAGGAAGAGTGTTACAAATGAAAATATTTCATGTCATTGTGCAGTGAATAGACAAGTAAGAAGGGATACTTAATGATTCTAATTAAGATTCCAAAGACATTGAGAAGGGAGAAGAAAGCTTGCTGGAGAAAGTTAAGGTAGAGAATATCTTACCCCGAATACAACGTACCAGCAGGTATTCTTGGTGATTTACGGGGTTAGAAGTTGAACAAATCGAATCGACGCAATCTGAGCGGATTCGGGAAATTCTGCAGACACCAGTCAGTACCGACGGGCCGTCGACATGTCGACGGACCGTCATGTGCACCGTCAACACATTTCAACAAACTGGAATCTGCAGGCGCGACTCGATGGGACAAGTCGACGAATCGTTGACACGTCGACGGGACCGTCGACCCAACCGTCAACATGTTTCTGCAATCAGGGATTTTCAGGCGTAAGTCGACGGAGCAAGTCGACGGACCGTTGACACGTCGACGGGTCGTCGAACCGCTACTCTGGAACTTTCCAGTTTCAGCTATAAATAGACGAGTCATGCTCCTAATTTTCAGCTTTCATTCTCTCTCTAAGTCCTAAAGGTTCTAGAATAATTCTCTCATCATATTATCATATATCCAAGGTAAATCAAGGAGTAAACACCAATAATTAGTAAAAATCAAGTGTGTGGATACTCACTAGGGTTTGTAGAGATCAAGAAGTCCTTTTGTATTAAAGTGGGGTTTTCTCCAAGTTAAGTATTGCCATACAAAGTCCATTCCTACATCATCAAAGGTGAGTGCTATGTTCAATTCATGTTATTAAGAATATTGAGAGGTTAAAAGACCTGGATTATGGAAGGGAGGAGAATATGGAGAGAAAATATGGAAATAGTGATATTCTTAAATAATGACTTAGCTTGAATAATAGTTCTTGACATGTTATGAGTACAATCTTGTGGTGAATAATACAAATGATGTTAAAGGAGTATTATATGAGAGTGGATATGATGTTGTATTATAGGTATGGCTATGGGTGATTTTGAAGGTGGATTTAAAGAAGGTAAACAATGTTTAACTTGAAGAATTTATTGATTGTGTTATTATGGGTGTTCTTATTGATGTTTGAGGGTTGTCTTACTTTATGGCAGAAGTTGTCGAAACAAAGTAAATGTCGCCAAATTTTCATTAACTCTTAGTTTCTTTAGCTTAAGCTTAAGTATGTTTTCGGTTGTCTAATCTTAGTGCAAATTCCCTTGAAGGTAGAATCGCGAGCTCAAATGGCAAGCAAGTAGGCCATAGAGTTAAGCCCTTCCTTCAAAGGCAAAATTCTAATATATATCGTGATTTCTTTCCGGTAAATTCCCATGACCTTCTTACATTTCAAAAGATGAAAGCTAAAAAGTATTAAAAGTTTCCTACAAGATATAGATGAGATATGTTCCATGATAATGATATGATGTTAATGATCTTTACATGATTCCTTGATGCTATTCATTGTTGATAGCCTCACCTTGTAATGCTAGTTCCTTCACGGTGAGACATGACGACCATGATGTTCCATAATGTAATCGGAGGTTCCCGATCTTACGTCACTCCGAGAGAGTTACAGTTTCTACTTGAGCTCTTATGCATGCCTCGTGTTAATAATATAATGATGATTACACCGTGCCTAGATAGTCGGGCAGCACCACTAAGGCGGGCGGCTTACTACACCATGTTTATACGGCATGGGCAGACCCCACTAATGGGCGGTGTGACATGATTACCGCGGACGCGGGCTAATGATGTATTTGATTCAGACAGTTTATGCGTATATATGTGATATGGTTTAAAGGTAAAAAGTGAGCATGCATGACTCCGCCTCAAGAGGCAAGCAGTCACAGTTATTTTTTCTTCTTATGCTTTCTATATTCCCTTATTATGTTACCATGTATGCCTTACATACTCAGTACATTTTTCGTACTGACGTCCTTTTCCTTTTGGTCGTTGTGTTCATGCCCATAGGAAGACAGGGAGACGGTGCAGACGCTTAGGAGCTTACTCAGCAAATTTACAGGAGTACTCTACTACTTCGGAGTTGCTATCTCTTGGTATATTCTTTTGTGTATATATTGGTCATGGTGGGGTCCTGTCCCGCCCTCACGATTTCAGTACTTCAGTTAGAGGCTCATAGATACTTATGTTTGGGTGGTAGATGCTATGTGACCCCTTCACTGCAGGTTTGTACATCATTTTGTAGCCTTATGGGCCTATGCTTATATATGTTTTGGGAGATGGTTGGAGATTGTTCCATGATAAGTTTGTGTTGAAATTGATATATGCCCAGGTTGAGTATGATAGTCAGCATGGTAGGCGGTGCTCAGTAGTCAGCTCCGGGTACCCATCATGGCCCTAGTTAGGTCGTTACAGTCATCCCCTTTCCAAGAAGACTCTTCAAATACTCGTTCACACCACAGTGCTCGTCCATCCCCCAACTATTTAACCTGATAACCCTTATCTCTCTCACTGCAGAACTAAATTGACAAAGATCCAAATATTTGGCAAGATCCAATAAACCATTCCCTTCTAGTCACTCAAAATTCACCAACCTTAGTCTATACTCAAGAATGCTATCCCCATAGCTCACCTTTCCAAATGATATATATGTGCATATCCAAAAGGGAGGGGTGAAAGAAAGAAAATTTGATAGGAGCATATAAACAGGGGGAACTAATGAAGAAAATAAGAGATGAACCACCTACAAAAGAAGATCAATCCAAGCCTTTACCAAATAGTCAAATCTGATAGATTAAGGATGGTGGATCTTCTTGGAGTAAAGAATGAGATGTTATCTAACTATTGAGCCGCAGGTGCCAGAAGGTATTATGAAGGGCATAAATTTTAATATCCTATCAGATACCAGAAGATTCATTACAAAGAAAAGATGAAACCAGTGTTTACATAGATAGTCACTAAATCGAAAGGATCTCTTACATTGCCTAAGACTCTGCCCCATAGCCAAAAGCCTCATCACATCTCCTAGATAGGGCTGCTAAATATGTCCAGAAAAGTCCTTTCCTTGTAACAATTCTTAGTGTCTAAATTCCCAGTTTAGCTAAATGATCTGATGTATTTAATTAAAGTCAAGAGAATGTAATTGTACTTGTTAATTTGAATAAAAGAATTGTTGATTGACTATTGCATATCTTGTAGATCTGGTGCCCTATATATGTGACTGGCTTATAGTGTGACTGATCTATTAGTTGCGTATATGATAGCCTTGTGGCCATGAGTTTAATATTGAAATTGCTTAATTGATCTGAGATTAACTTTTTAATGATGCCAAAGGGAGAAGATAATGTGTGCATATATGCTTTCTGACTCATGCTAACCCTGGTTTACCTTAAGAATCTGGGACAATGAGATGAGTTGGAACGGGCTAAACAGTTGGTGTTTGTAATCATCAAAAAGGGATAATTTATTGGCATAATAATGTATGTAGTTTTGATGATTGACAAACCATTGACCTAGAACTAGCAATACAGAAGAAGAAGACAATAATGTTCAGTGAAAAAGCATACAACATAGGATGAGTAGAATTAAACCAAATCAGGAGAATAAGATAAATGTTCAATTGTTCTATACTAAGTGAGGAGATCATGAGGTGGAAAGTGAAGAAGACAGTGTTCCGAAAGAGGAAGTTGTTCAGCTAAAGGATTTACAAACAAAGCACATGAATTAGGTTAAACAGATGAACCGAATCTGCAAACATGTTCCAACGTAGATGCAAGCACACAGTCAAAGTAAAATAAGTGATCAGTGGCAGAGGAGGAATGAAAACTGAACAAACATGACAACATGTTCACACAGGTCATCAGGTGCAGTATATGAATGACCCAGAAGTGATCAGTGGTGAAGGAGTGGAGAAGACCAGTTGCAGACACATAGCTATACAATTATATGAAATAGGTCTGTCAACATATTCCAGCCAAGATCTCAAAACAGTTCAACGGCAGATGAAGAATGAAAGAGATTGGTGGAACAGGTACATGAACATGTTCCAGCTCAAAAGTGCAGATATTCAGAGATGGATGAATTAGGTGGATGAAACAGGTTCCTGAACATGTTCCAAAAAAATCCTGCAGTAACAAGGATTTGTAGAGGAATTATTGTAAAGACTTGGCGGTCAAGTATGAAAGGTTCCTTTCCATATTTGTCGAGATTAGTAAGCCTTCTACAAGGAAACGAAGCTGACTCAATAAGGAAAGCATCCAAGCACAACAAAAAACCTTATTGCGTGTTATGGTCCAAGAAGGAGAAGGTTTTGTCACCGACCGGCGGAGCTACATTGTTATAAATGCCCAAGTATTACCATGAAGAAGTTTGCGCACCCACAAAGATAGAATTCTGAATATCGAGTGAAGAAAACTTATCTATTACACCCCATATGTTGTAAGTAAGGTTAGACTCGTATCGTTAGATTTTTAGCAGAAAATTTGAAGATTTGAACGTTTTCCAAGAGTGGCCGAGGGAACTATTTTGGGCAACTGTAACCCCTTGATTAGTTGAGAATTTGGAAAATATTCCTAAGTGAAAGTGGAAATATCTTTCCATCCATATAAAGATCATGCCAAATGGAGATTAAACCAAGAAGTTATGAGCATCACAAAAATGCTTAGAGTAGCAGGCCACGCGCGTTGGCCATGCGTCATCGTAATGCCCCGTAAATCTGGATTAGATGTGAAGGTGTTAATGAGTGTTAACATGACACTTTAGACATGTGAAGTACTATCGGCATGAGTTTGGAAGGAAATAGTTGCTCTAGAATCAAGACGGATAGTGAAGTGCATAAGATTCGATAGAATCGACTAAGTTTACAACAGGTCTACCTTCTACCCCAATTTCATCAACATTCATTGCAAATTTAGAAAACATAAAAATGAAAGTTTTAGATCTTTCAAATATCCTTCCAACAGTAGGTCGCCCAGCTTAAACGGAGCTTTGTGCTAGGAGTTATGCCCATTTTACCGAACAATGTCAGAAAAAGGCCTAGTGCCTCACGCCCCGCGAGTCGCGCCTGTCCAAATTTGCTGAAAATTGTAAATTTCATCAGTTCCTATAAGATATTCCTAGCGATTCATGCCCCGTGATGCCCTGGGCGACGCACCAGGCCATTTTATGCTTGAAACGACTTTTTTTTGAATTTTATATATACCTAACTCCAAAAACCTTTTCCCACTTCGTTTTAAACCATAATTTGGATAGAAAACACCCTAGGGCTACCCCAAAGCATCCAAGGTGAGTTTCTACTCAAACCCCATTAATTATTACATCAATATAACAAATATTAACGTTAGAATCCTTATCTATTCCATAGATTATCGATTGAATCTTCGTCTTGGACAAAAGAACCCTAGAATTTGAATTCAAGAGACTTGGATGAAAAAAGGTAATACTCTTCTACTTGAATTGATTATAACTTCGTATTGGTGATTATAGGCTATAAGTTCATGAGATATGTTTTGATGAGTTTGATACAAAAGCATGAACAGTTATAGGATTGGGTTGTTAGTTGTTGATTGTTGGTTAAGGGTATTGTTTACCTATTGGGTGATGAAAAATGATGTTAGTTATATATCTTTTGGATTGTAGAATCACCTAGAAGCAAGAGAATGGGAATTGGGTGAAGAAAACTCTATTAGTAAGGTCTATGAAGCTTTATGCCCACCAAGTGTTTGATAAAATGCTTAGATGACCAAAGCATGTAATATAGAATCCCTTTCACTTGTATTGCTATAGATGAAAGTTGAAAGGGTTGACGAACGTTGTACTAAGCTCAAAAGCAGGGAGTTAAGGTATGTGAGGCTAACTTTCTACGTTTGGGAATGTTAATGATTCTCCCTACGCTACGTTTTTTTACAATGTTACGAAGTGCCTCAGAAATATAGTTCAGCTTAGTCTCCTTGAATAGTTGCAGAACTTCTATTCCCTAGTTTCGTAGTCCATTCATGTATTTCATTCCGAATGTTGCGAACCCAAAACATAATCTAATTAGACTCGTGTTTTATACCCATGAGTCCCAGTCTAGAAACTCAACATTTTTATAAACTAGTTAAAGCTTCAGTTCTCATACTCAATTCATAAATTCATGTCTCAGCTAGTATAGTAATAGTCAGTACTGCATATCAGCACCTCGATATGATTTCATGTCTCAGGATGAATTCATGTTTAGTATCTCATATCAGTATTTCAGTATGACTCTCAAAGCCATGTTAGTATGATTTCATGTCTCAGGATCAAATTGCTTACGAACAGTTAATGCTTTAAACTCCATAATCAGTTCATGAATACATGTCTCAGTCTAGTTCTACTCAGTATTCCAGTATTATGTAGTCGAGTATGATTCAATATTTCAGTATTACGCATTACAGTATGACTTTCAACTCTTTGATATTCCATGAGTCTCAACTATGAAAACAGAGTA
This sequence comes from Lycium barbarum, assembly GCF_019175385.1. NCBI lineage: Eukaryota > Viridiplantae > Streptophyta > Magnoliopsida > Solanales > Solanaceae > Lycium > Lycium barbarum. The sequence goes on along the minus strand of NC_083338.1, from coordinate 49,756,413 downwards.
TGTTTACACTCCATAATCAATTCAAAAATACATGTCTCAGTTCAGTGCTGACCAGTAGTTCAGCATCATTTATTACAGTATGATTCTCAGTTCCTGATTTTAAATTCCTGAATGTTGAACACCTGTATTTGGGCTTGAGGATGCAGTTATGTATACATATACTTGGGGTCGAGCTGCATTTTGTGCACATATATATATTGGGCCTGAGGCCGCAATACATGTTTATTGATTTGGGCTGCCCTTTCCCCGAGCAACCCCACTTACAGTTCTTTCATTCGGTTGTTTTACATACCAGTGCAATTCAAATATACTAACGTCCTTTTGCCCAGATGCAGGTAACAGTTTACAGGTTGACGATTCGGAACGCTAGGATTCTCGTACCACCTATGTGGTGAGCCCCAGTTCTTTCGAGGCATTATTATTACTTTACAGTCTTTCGGTGTTTACGGACAGTCAGTGTTTTCAGGACTTCATTAGAGACTTCATAGACTAGAGTAGTAGTTAAACAGAGTTGCAGGCTTTACATGTAAGACATGTTGGCTACAGTTATGCTTCAGACTTATATTAGTGTTTCCGCACTTTGATTATGTATCATTCAGACTTTCAGTAAATCAGCATGTGTTAGTTTATTTTCCGCATTCTGTATGTTGATACCACATGTTAATTCAGTCATCCAGTTAGTTCACTCGGTCACATATAGTCAGGCACCGAGTGTCGTGTTACATCTAGGCCCAGGTTCGGGGCGTGACAATATCCAAGAATATTCAAGAATCTAGGGTTGCGTCCTTAGTACAAGAAGACGGATTGAAGGAGTTGTTCTACTGAATAATGTTTTCTAGTTCTCAGGTCTAGAATCTTGTATTAGGTTTTGTGCCATCAAGTTGTAACTTTATCAGCTTACTTAGAAGCATTAAAGTAGATACAAGTGTTGTAACTTCAATGTTATATCCCGTATTTTATACGTTAGGATATTTAAAGGTAGTCGTGGCAAAGTTAAGGGAATGACCATCTTCCAAAATTATTTTAATGTACAAGTTGGTTATGAATATTATTTATGAATATTATTTTATGGAAATAATGTGGAAGGCTAGGGGCGAAATGGTAATATTGAGGAAAGTCGAGGGGCAAAATGGGAATTTCACAAAAGGGGTTCATGAAGGTTCCAAAAAAAGGGGCATATTGGCCATGTGATGGAAACATATGGACTAAAGTGTACATGGTAAGACAAATAATTCATCTTTTATTTTTAAGAAAATTTCAAGAAAAAGGAGGAAAAATCTAGAAAAATAGAGAGAAGGGCATGTGCCCCTCACATGCTTGTGGAATTATATATATATATATATATATATATATATATATATATATATATATATATATATATATATATATGAGTTCATCTTTTAATTCAAGACAATGGAGAGAGAGCAAGAACAAAAGAGAGGGAGAAAAACTTAAGGGGCCATAGCTATGGAGAAGTGACTCCATGGAGTTGATCAAGAAAAAATTATTTCTTCTAGTATTCCAACTAAGTTGAAGGCCCTCATTAACATGGGGAGGTTGTTGAAGCAAGCAAACCATTCAATTGGGCAATTTCAACCCCTAGCCAAGTGAAGAAGTTGAGTCGAGAAGGTAAGGTTTACTCTTCATTTTCATATGTATGCATGGTTTGTGAATGTTGTGGAGTGTGGAAATGGATGAAATTCATGAAATATATAGGTGTATGGTTGTGGCCGTGGGTATGTGATGTTGTGAAGAATGAATTAATTTTATGTAGTATGTTGGTTGTTGTTGTAATGTATAGAAATAGATGAAAAATTCATGGAAATATGTATGTTGTTGTGGTGGCCGAATAAGGGTGGTGATGGTAAGATAAGATGAATAAATCTTATTTAGTGTTTTGATTGTTGTTGTGTGGATTCTATGATGGAAATGAAGGTTTAATGATTTAAATTGAGGTTGGAATCGTTTGTAGGTTGTTGGAGAAGATAATGTGATTTTCATATAGTTCTTGTGTTATTGTGTTTAATGTTGTCAATATGTGGGATGTTGATGTAGTCTATAAATTTGGGAGAAGGAAATGGGTTGTCATTGGTTTTGTTAAATTTGGAAGGTGTTGGATGGAGTAGTATGTTGATTAAATTGTTTTGAATTGAATTGAATTGAATATTGAAGTGCTGCTAGAATAATTGCTAGTATTGTTGTTGGTTTGACCGAGTTGAATTCTCGGGTTTGTTGTTGATGATTTGAGCCGAGATAGATTCTCGGGGTTGGCCTATTTAGAAGGGAGATACTGCCGGAATTACGGCAGGTCATAAGTGAATTTAATTAAGATACTAAGAAAGGTATGTGTGGTAATGAATCTAATGATTGCGTCGATCTTCTTGAATGTAGACTAACAAGTTGGACAAATAAGCGTAGCTAGTAAGGCGCGGCACAGGTATGTTAAGGCTTGTCCTTTTCTTTCAAGGCATGATCCCGACGTTATGATTTCATACTTGCTTCCATATTTTCCTTATTTTCAAAATTTAGATGTTTATGATTTCAAAGCATGATTACTTTCCCGATAACCGGTCAACGTGTCCAAAACGTCCATACTTTTCTAGAATAAAGGTTTATGGTACTATAAGTTTTTATAACAACAACGATAGATATGTTTTACAGTGACAATGATGGTATTAAGGATGAGAATATTTTAAGAAGACCATGACAAGAATGATTTTCCAAAAATGACTTCTGAAATGATCGTAGAATGTTCTGTACTTCAAAAGCTCGTAACTTTTGTATACTAATTCCGATTGACCCGAAACTTGTTTCTGAGTCTTTATATGTCGAATTATGTACGTACCTATCGAGTCTTAACGTTGCTATTCGTTGTTAGTCTTCCCTTATGATTATCGTTCCTTCAAGGTGAGACAAGCGACCACGGTTATTCCATAATGTCATCGGAGTCTACCGACCTTACGTCACTCCGATAGATACATGATTTTCTTTGGGCTCTCGTGCATGCTGCTGACGGGATATATGTATATGTATTTGGGGAAGATGGGGAAAGGGAGATATGTTGCGCTATAAGACGCATTGCCACCTGGTCAGCTGGCGTAATCATCCCAGACGTGGGATGCCCGGACGCGGGATATGTGGGGGAGCCGACGTATTCGGCGCTATGAAATGATATGTTCTATTTTTCTACATATGTGGGGGAGCCGACGGGGGTCAGCGCCATGACATGTTCTATTTTCTTTATATGAAAAAGAGATATTTTCAAAGAAAAGACAAGCATGCATGGCATCCTCCCTAAGGGGCACTCATATGTACAGGTTACTCTTTTACTTCACGATATGTTCTATATTTCCATCTTGTTATTATTCATATTTATATTCCTTAATATGTTACTATTCGTGCCTTACATACTCAGTACATTGCTCGTACTGACCCCTCTTCTTCGGGGGCTGCGTTTCATGTCGCGCAGGTACACCCAAGATGAGTTGAAGCTATTATAGAAGATATTCCAGCGAAGTTGGCGAGCTCCATTTGGCCTTGGAGTGTAGCCGAGTCAGCGTACTATGCTATGGTGTCATGTCCGAAGTTAGAGACTTTGCAGACAGAGTCGTGGTTATTGGTTGTCAGTTCAGTAAGCGGCTCCACCGGCCGATGTGTCATTTGCGTTATGATATAAGTTTCGTATACTTATAGATTTTGTTTAAATTGAGTACAAAAAAAAGAATTCTGAAGGCTTTACTACGTTTTCATTTCTTATTAATGTAAGAATCTAAGGAAATTAAGTATGTAAGAGTCAGCGGGTTCGCTCGGCTCCGGATATGGGGTCGGGTGCCCATCACACCCTAGTAAAGTCGGGGTGTGACATTCAAGTTAGAGTCTGGCTTAAAGATAGCTTGCTAGTCAGAGTTTGGGTAGCAAGGCTGTTGTAGGAATTAGGTTGCAGAGTTTGTAACTTAATTTGCAGTTGGCTCGTTGTAGTAGTAGAGTTGAAGTAAATCCTGCAGGTCTGTAGGTCGTGGTTTTAATCACCTTTGAGCGGGTGGTTTTCACGTAAAAATACTGTTTCCTTTACCTTCCTATTGATTTTTATTCTAAAAGCACGTCAGTAGAACAGGTTAGGCAGCGTGTTCTATCCTTAGGTGAGAAGTAGCTATATATTGGGACAAACATCCAGGTCATGCAAAGCTAATACTACTATTACACCTTTTCGCAATGCTGTCATCGCCTAAATATCCAGCGAACCACTGCACACTTAAATGTTTGCATGTTTGTGAAGCTAATCACACATTTTAGCCTCCTACGACTAATGTTCCCTCAAGACGATGGTCATCTATCCGTCGTTGAAACCATTATGTCAATGATAAAACTTTGGGGCATTTTATCGAACACTTGGAATGCATAATTTGTGCAAGAAGCTTTTTGTGGGTTAAGGGTGCCTAAACAACCCAATTCCGGTATGGAATTCAAGCTCAAGCAACAACAACCAACAATTCCAACAACTACGAGGATTTTTTGGGGAATGGGTCACACATTACAACTTCACCATTAAAACAAACTCAAAAGCTTTAAACATTCACCATTAATTTCATACACATGCAATTTTAGAAGCAATTTCATATTTATGATAATGAGGTCACTACATTCCAGCAAAAGAGAGAGAAAGAGAACAAAGAAATGTACTAAAAAGCGACAATGAACGGGGACGGGATAGTGGTAGCGGACGACTGGCAGTAGGTGTGTGAGTTGTATTTATATTTTTACAGAGAGGGAGGATGTTAGGGAGTGATACGGGTAGAATGGGGGAATAGGTGGGGAGATATGTGTTTTAATTGAGGGATTAGGGAGGAGTGGTTTGGGTTGTCCCGCTAAACGTAAAAAACAAACTTGGAAGAAACGTACCTCCTCGCTGAGCGAGCTTGAGGGAAGAACAACCCTTCACTGTGACCCTCGCTCAACGAGGCTCCTTTATGACCCATGCCCTTGAAAAATTTCATTGCCCCATTTGCTTCTCCTCCTATAGCTCGTTGAGCGAGTGTGACTGTAGGCCTGAGCCTTTCTTTGAGCTTTGCTCAGCGAGGCTTTTGCCCTGTCTAATGCCTTGGTTTAATTTTCACCACTTTTCATCTTTCTCGCCCATGACTGCATTTTTTGCACTGTACCTGCTTCATATACCTTTGACACAGCCCATTAGCATGAACAAAAATCAAAAATATGAAAAGTTGGGTAGCCTCCCAACAAGCGCCTTAGTTTAAGTCGTGGCACGACATCTTTTTGAATTTTTCTCATTTTTTGTATTTTTCTATTACAATCCTCCGTTGCCTCCCGAGCAGTTCTTAATTTAATGTCACAGCACGATGCAAGTCCTTCCTCTAGTAATCCTTGAGGAGCACCTGCTCCTTCTCCTTGTCAAACTCACTACCCCAATATTTCTTAAGACGCTGCCCATTAACCAAGAACGCATGCGTCCTATATGATGTTTGTATTTCCACAGCACCATGAGGTGTGATTCTAGTCACCTGAAATAGTCCCGACCACTAGGACTTCAGCTTACTAGGAAATAGTTGCAGTCTAGACTTGAACAATAATACCTTCTGCCTTGTCACAAACTCACGATATTGAATATGCTTATCGTGCCTTCTCTTTGTATAACTTAGCATTCTCCTAGGCCCCAAGCCTGAACTCGTCTAGATCGTGCAGCTGCAACAACCTTATGTCACATGCCAAGTACATATCTCATTTGAGTTCTCCAACTCGACAGGCAAGTGACATGCCTTCCCATAAACCGACCTGTAGAGAGAAGTCCCAATAGGTGTTTTGTATGTGTTTTGTATGATGTAAGATAGGCCCATAAAGCATCATCTAATTTCACTGCCCAATCTTTTCTCTACACATATACTGTTTTATACATGATTTTCTTCACCTCTCTATTGGACACTTTAACTTGTCCACATGTTTGCGGGTGGTAAGAAGTAGAAGCCTTGGGATTCACCCCATATTTATCCAATAGGTTCTTCATCAAACTATTACAAAATTCACTCCACCATCACTAATCACTGCCTCGAAGTCCCGAACCGTGCGAATATAGTCTTCTTCATAAAATTTGCCACCGCCTTTGCATCATTAATTAGTAGGGAGATGGATTGCCTCCACCCACTTAGACACTTAATCCACCGCTAAAAGAATATACTTGTTCCCATAAGATGGTGGAAAAGGTCCCATAAAATTAATGTTCCACACATCGAATATCTCTACCTCTAGAATATTGGTCAAAGGCATCTCGTGCCTCTTAGAGATGTTTCAATTTTGCTGTCATCTATCACAGCTTCTAGCAAATTCATGTGAATCCTTGAATAAAGTGGGCCAATAATTGCAATACCTTTGCTGCAGCGCGGTCACCACTATGATGTCCCCCATATGGAGAAGAATAACAACTCTCAATACTTTGCTTATCTCAATTTGCGGAATGCATCGCCTTATCAACTGGTCAGGACCCTGTTTGAACAAATACTACTCATCTCATATGTAGAACCGTGAATCATGATAAAGAATCCTTCTATGCTGCCTAGTAGTCTCAGGTTGTCAAATCCCACTCACTATTAAGTTCAGAATATCATCATACCATGGCACTTCTGCAGCAGCAATAGCAAAAAGTCACTCATCAGGAAAAACTTCTTGTATCTAACCATCTTCCACTACATGATCATGACTCTCCAATAGTGGTCAGCAACTCGGTTCTCTGTCTCCTTACGATCCTTGATCTCCAGATAAAACTCTTGTAGTAGGAGAATCTACTGAATAAGTCTCGACTTCACGACCTTCTTGTTGAATAAATAACATTGCAACATGGTCTGTATACACAATAATATGAGTCCCCATAAGATAGGACCGAAATTTATCAAAAGCATACACCACAGCCAACAACTCCTTTTCGGCGACAATATAATTCATCTGAGCAACATCAAGAGTCTTATTGGCATAATAAATCGAGTGGATGATCTTGTCTTTCCTCTGGCCCAGAACGGCTCCCACAACAATATCACTTGCATCACAAATCAACTCAAATGGAAAATTCCAGTCAGGTGCTATTATTATTGGTGCGGTCACCAACTTCTGCTTTAACTCCTCAAAGGCCTTCAAGCATGCATTATTGAATACGAATTTTACCTCTTTTTCAAGCAACTTGCACATCGAACTGGAAAATTTTGAGAAGTCCTTAATGAAGCGGCTGTAAAAACTAGCATGACTAAGAAAATGACGCACACCCTTAACAGATACAGTGGGTGGTAGTTTCTCAATCATACCCACCTTTGCACGATCAATTTCTAAGCCTCTCTTCAATACATTATATCTGAGGACTGTACTCTCTCGGACCATAAAGTGACATTTTCCCAATTCAGCACCAAGTTGGTTTCTTCACACCTTGTGAGCACAAGATCAAGATTCGTCAAAAATGCATCAAATGAATTCCCAAAGACAGAAAACTTATCTATTAATGCCTCGAAAAAATCCTCCACCATCTCGGAAAATATTTCAATCATACACTTTTGAAAAGCCACTGGTGCATTGTATAATCTAAACAGCATCCGTTTGAAGGCGTATATATTGTAGGGGCAAGTGAAAGCAGTCTTCTCCTGATCTTCTGGTGCAAGAGCTATTTGATTACAACCGGATTACCCATCAATAAAGTAGTAATACTCATTTCCAGCTAATCTGTCAAGCATTTGATCAATAAAGGGAATAAGATAATGATCCTTTCTTGTGGCCGCATTCAATTTCTGATAGTCCATGAAAATTCTCCATCCTGTCACAGTTCTTGTTGGGATGATCTTATTTTTGTCATTTGCCAGAACCCTCATTCCTCCTTTCTTTAGGACACAGTGTACTGGGCTAACCCACTTGTTGTCGAAATGGGGTAGACAATGCCTGCATCTAACCACTTAATTACCTCCTTCTTGAACACTTCCTTCATCACAACATTGAACCTCCTTTGGTGCTTTATGCTTGGTTTATGATCATCCTCCTTGAGTATCTTTGTGCATATGAAATACTGGACTGATCCCCTGAATATCAGATATCTACCACCCGAGTGCTCTCTTTCAATTTATTAAGACCTCCAAAAGACTTCTTTATTTTTGCATCAGTGAGCTTGGCTGCCAATATAAATGGTAAAGTTTCACCCTCACCCAAGTACGCATATTTGAGATGTGGGGGTAGAGGCTTCAACTCTAACTTTGGGGCCTCTTTATTGATAACTTGGACGGTGGTTGAATTGGTCTGTTAAGTGGTTTAAACTCCCCGTCTCAAATGTAAATACCTGCCAAATAAAGAATCTACACCAACTTGAATGCCTTTCTATCCCCAAAAATATCATCCCCTACTGGATCTCTCTCAAATGAGTCGCTAGACGTAATGAGAGATCGATTAGTATTATCGGTCACCACACTGATAACAGAAAGCTCCTCCTAGATTGCAGGCAACTTGAGGGCCTTATACATATTGAACATCTCAAAATTATCATTTACCCTCATAATTAGTTGCCCTGCAGCTACATCAATCAACGTTCTGCCTATGGCAAAAAATGGACGCCCCAAAATAAATGGGACTTCAGGATCTGGCTTGAAATCTAAGAACACGAAATCTGCCAGAAATATAAGAGACCCAACATACACCAATACATCTTTTATAATCCCCTCAGGCCTGACCAAAGATCTGTCTGCCTGCTGCGGAACAATAGTAGTCATTCTTGGGCTTCCTAACCCCAGCTTTATGAACATGGATGATGACATTAGATTAAAAATAGCACCTACATCGCACAATGCTCATGCAATGACCTACTTCCAAATAGTGATCTCAATAGTGAAACTTCTCGAATCCTTCAACTTTGTAGGCAACTTGTTTTGAATTCGAGATGTGAAGTCTTCAGCAAGTGCGCTTGCAGTATACTCTGTGAATCGACTCTTGTTTGCTATGTTTTCCTTGATACACTTAGCATATTTTAAAATTCCTTGAAGCGTATCTACCAAGGGAAAATTAACATGCACTTTCTTCAATAAGTCACGAAACTTCTTTTAAGTGGCCTCGCCTCTTCTTTCTGTTTTGCCAACTGCTGAAGGAACGGAGAAGGTGGCTACTTCACCAAAGGCACCTTCGCTACACTCTCTACCATAATTACATCATTTCAAATTACCACTTTCTCTGATTCTGCCCAAGTCTCTTTCTTTGGAGCAAGTTCTTCTAATTCTGTCCCATTTCTGAGAGTCACTACATTACACGATTTCAGATTTGGGTAAGTAACACTCGGAAGTACCCCAATTGGTCTAGTGTTCTGAGCATTGACCTATTTGCCTCTCTAGATTACGCACTGTCAGTTCATGATTATAATTCTCGACCATCAACTTCTACATATCAACCATCATCTTTTGTTGATCAGTCATCACCTTCTTCATTATTTCTTTAACACTGCTAGTACGAGCAGAAGTAGAATCCTGTAACTTGTGTTGGCTGATAATTCTATTTTTGAGTGACCTGATTACCACCCCAACCAAAGTTTGGATGATTCCTCAAGTTAAGGTTTTAAGTGTTTCTGTACTGATTGTTGTTACCTTAACCTCTGCCTGCATTTTCCCCGAGGTTTATTTATGCTGGATTTACAGGACATATATTGTTGGTATGGCCCTCTCCACAAATTTTACAAAAGACGTTAGCTTGCGACACTGCTTGCACTTGTGGTCAGGCCTGCCCCATAGAAAACGTTTTGAAATCACTCCGCATAGCCTCAATTTGTGTTGATAGTGTCATATAATTATCCACTTCAAGAACTCCAGCTGCCATCTTAGCTACCCCTTTGCTCATGTCACCTTGCCAATCTAGATTGCTCTGGGAGAACCTGCTCAAGAGAATAAAAAGTTCCTTATAGCTAAAATTAAGAGTTTGCCCCCCTGCTGCAGAGTCTAATAATATCTTCATGTCAGCATCCAGACTCTCAATAAATGTGTGTGCCAGAACCTCGTTCAACTAGTGATAATTAGGACAATCTTTGAGATGATCCTTGAACCTTTCCCAGGCCTGATTTTTTTGCCTGAATGACATGATATCATTCCTTAGCCTTGCTGTCTTCCCAGATGGAAAGAACTTTGTTAGAAATTTCTTTGCTAAATCGTCCCAAGAAGTGATGGAGCTTGTTGGTTCCACCAATAACCAACTCTTCGCTTCCCCAAGTAAAGAGAATAGGAATAGTGTGAGTCGCGCACAATATGCAGGGACCTTTGCAATAACATAAGTGTCAGCAATCTCCAAGAAAGTTTGGATGTGACGCTAAGGATCCTCGTGTGGCAAACCTATGAAATTGCCCGCTGGAGTGAAGTAGTTGAACATAGGATGTTTCAGCTCAATGTGTTCCTCGTTGGTGGGCTAGACAATGCTCGAACTGACATTACCCACAAGAGGAATTTCCACTTCTCCTACTGTCGCTGGTGTAACGTTAGCTACCATATCTACAGGTAATTTGACTGCAGCCTGTTAGTTTCGTAAAAGCTAACTCTCCTACATTGGTGGAATAACCGTTCAGTCTCATGATTGAATTCCCCAATATTGTTTTGACTTGCAGACCTTTGCATTCGACAGTAGTACCTCCGGTAACAACTGCTACGATCAAGACATTAATACTTGAATAACGAAAGCACTAATAGATTCTTCTAATAAAATGATTAATTTCTAAGTCCCCGGCAACAACGCCAAAAACTTGTTGCACCCAAACGCACACACAAGTATACGTGGCCACCAAGTAAGAAAGTGACTTGTAAAAGTCGGATGTCGTACCCACATAGACTTATGATCAACAATTAAGCTAGAGTGCACTATTACTACTACTTACACAAGTATTTTAGAAAAGGATTATTTGTTTTGTAAACTAATGCAACAAGTAAAGAATAACTTAATGAATAAAAAAAATTCACAAACATTGGTTCAAAACTTGGTTTTAACAGAGAGATATGAGTATTCCAGGGTCGTGGTTGGTTCAGCAATCGTATTGAGTTGTGAAAGTATTTAACCCTAGTAGTCTTTTTCACAATTTGCTAATTAACTGGATTATTAACTCTTGTAGTATTCTCTTGAACAACTACTCACCTACTTAAAATAGTTTGTCGCCTATATGCCTATGGAATTGATATGTTAAGAATGCAATTCATTAACGGTATTTAATTGAATACGACAACTAAGTATATTCTTATCCTAACCACGAATCCTAGCCCAACCGTAGGGATAATAATATCACAATCTCTTTGGTTCTTCTCTAATCTAATAACATATTTCCCAAGTGTGTATATTAAATGCTCCCTCCGTCCCAGTTTATGTGATATAGTTTGACTAGGCACATAGTTTAAGAATGAAAGGAAGACTTATGAAACGTATGCTCTAAAACAAGTCATAGATATTTGTGTGGATGTAGATCATTTCATTAAGGGTCAGAGGGTAGGTTTCAAGTTAAATTATTTCTAAATATAGAACTGTATCATTCTTTTTAGGACAGACTGAAAAGAAAAGTGTATCACATAAATTGGGATAGAGGGAGTAGTAGATAGAACTTGACTGTTGCACAGGTAATCAAGCAATTAAGAACAAAAGTAAATAAACAATCGTATATGAATAAACTACTAAGATGAAAATATTGTTCAAAAGTCAATACACGTGGTTACACCACAACTCCAGAACTATAGAGTTTAGCCACTCATAATCAGATTACAACATATAGTTTTCATGTTTCAATCCAAGATAAGATGAATAAATGAAAGTAAAAGAGATAACCCTATGAAGAATAGTTTTGCTTCTTGCTTTTTTCTGTGAAAACGACGATTCCCTCTCAAAATGATTTTAGGGGTCTATTTATAATAATGGGAATTAATCCTCCAAAGCTCGTCTGGAATGGGCCAGGACTTAAAAAATATTTCCTTCAGCCAAGTAAGCTCGCTAAGCGAGTTGGACAGCGAGCAATAGCTTCGCCATAGCCTTCACCGAGCGAAGGTCATCTCAATTTTTGACTTGAAAATTTTTCTCACATCTTTGACCCTGCTTGCTGAGCGAGCATGATAGCGAGTGCTGGTCTCCTTCTAGCCTTCACTGAGCGAGGCATTAGCTTCTTCTAGAATTGGTGAATTTTTCCTCCTGTTTCTCCATAGATTCGCTGAGCGAAGGGCATGGCGAGGGGCTGCCTCACTTTGAGCCTTGCTCAGTGAAGTCCCTTGTTGTCCAAGACTTAGCAAATTTTCCACGTTTGTTCTTTAGCTTCATCATAAGCTCACCGAGCAAGTAGTATGGTGAGTTGTGGTCCCGCTTTGAGCCTTGCTCAGCATGGCCTCATCTTCATTTCACGCCTTTGAAATTCTTTTGCTCTTTTTCTCCATATCGACGCATTTTCCACGTAACGTATCTAAATGTAACAAGAACGCTCGTATTAGCTCGTAATGAAAGATTTAATATTAGTTAGGTGTATTTAGGGCAATTAGTCCTCTAAACAAGGTGGAAACATGGGTAAAACTCAACGGCTAAGCATATAAATACGCCTAACATCAATTTCACTTCGTAGGTGTTGAACCTTTGATTTGCCATGCAAGGATTTTTAGCCGAAGGTCACAGATATCCGCTTTGGGGGCCGCCATTTAAGTTGTATCGAAAGTTGATTTTTTAAAAAAAAAAAAATATACCCGCTTTAGAATCACTTCAGACATTTGAGACCTAACTTCAGACATGTTTTACTACTATTGACGTTACACTGCATTAGCGGTGGTTCATTTCCTCACTGTCTATGCTTACAAATGCAGTACAAGCTGGATTTAAGGAACCTTTAATTAAGGAGTCCACCTTACTAACATGGAGAAACTTTCTTTCTTTATCAGTTATCAATTGATGATTAATAGTTTATCTATGTGGCTTTAGCAAGGTCAAACTTCATACATACAGGGTCGTCTCAACAAGATTGGAGGTCTAAAGCCAAACTTTAGAGAGAGGCCCTAATTTTGTTGTTGTTTTTTTTAAACAGAAAGATCGTCATATATATTTTTATTTAAAGTCTACTTTTCTATTTTTTTTAGATGCGAAATCATTAATTACTATTTATAATCGTCAAGAACAATGCAAAGTTGTTAACACTTTTTTCAAATCAATTTATTCGAAAAAAATGTCAAATGAAAATATAGCTAATAAATCACCCGACTAAAAAAAATTCTTCTCTTCCTTTTATAAATATTGTGCACTCCCTCTGTCTCAATTTATGTGACACAATTTGGATTGCAAAAGTCATACTTCTTTATTTTTATTGTGAATTCAGACATATAATCTTTAAGTTTTTTGAAAAATAATTTACATATTTAGAAATTACATAAAAGTATCATACGTCATAATAATTTTTGAAACAAATTAGCATAAAACTTAATAAAAATGGGACTCCAAAAATTTGGAGACCCAAAGCCATTGCCTTAGTGGCTTTGGCATTGGGCTGGCCCTGCATACATATAATATTGCAATTCAAACATTTTGGCATGAGGTTAGGCGTATAATTTGGTTGTACTTCAAACTTGTTTGACATGACGTTCGGGTGAACAATTTTTTTCCTAGAACCAAGAATTTGTTCTTTGAATTTTAACATCTAGTATACTATTCAACACCCAAATCGACCTTAAATGAATTCAAATTAGAAACCTAAGTTTCATATATCACGAAGAAGAAATCTCAATCATCAAATTGTCAAAGCAATGACAAATCTAACAAACCTTTTTACAACAATGGTGATTTGTCATTGTTTCAAAGCTGTTACAGCAACACCCATTTGATTTAGATCTACTTTTCATATTCAAAATTTAAGACCACTTCTTCAAAACTTTATACTTCAATTGCTATAAGTTAGAAACATATTATTGTACATCAACTAAGAAAAAGGAAGGGGGGGGGGGGGGGGGGTGAGGAAAAGCAGAGCAGAACTAATTTTATTTGAAGTACCTATAATATGAGGAGGAGAAGGAGGTGGAGGAAAGCAGAGCAAAACCGATCTTGTCTGAAACTACCAATGATGTGATACGTATTAAAAAAATATTTAAAAAGTGAGTACAGATTAAATGGGAGCCACTAAAATAGGATACATGGTTAAATTCTTACGGTATTTTGGCATTAAATCACAGGACTTTACGCAGTAGACCGCTAGGTCAACATCTTTAACAACCGCTTAACCCATTAATTTTGGTTACGAGTTGTATCCAAATAAATATCAGATCTACTAAAATGAGAACCTCATACCCAGTGATTCCAACCCCTTACCCCCGTTTGGATGGTTGTTTCTCATGGTTCATTATTGTATTGTTTTCTATGAAACCATGTTTGTATCCATTATTTTTAAAATTATGTTGTATGGTGTTGTAAATCCGTTGTAATCCTGTTGTTAACCATGCAAAAGCCCAATTTTTGTAGCCACGAATTTGGTGATTTTTGCGTGGTTACGTATTTCATTTCCCCTTTATACCCCACTCTCCACCACCCATCCCAATCCCACCCCAGTCCCCACACCACCTACCCCTCCACCACGCCCACCCACCACCTACTTATTTTTTAAAGTTCTTATTTTATCTTTACCTTAATTTTTATATGTATATATCACCGGTAGGCGAACCATCCCCAAATCGTCAAGTCATTTGTAAAATAAAGTGGAAAAGTTACATACATTTGACACCTTATCCAAAAGTCTTAATATAAATATATAAAATGTGGAAAATATCATAGTCTTTACAACTCCCAAAACCTGGTCTGACTCATACAAGAGCTTCTAATAGAATTTTACAAGTCTTAGATAATACATAAATGAAAAAGTTGTCTCGAAATGAAGATGGACAGAATAACATAAATAAAAGATCCATGGTTACGGGTCCCATTATGGCTCACCCTAGATTTTGAGTAAGATAAACTCAGGATCAATCACGAGGCCTGAAACTGAAACACGGGTCTATATCTGCACCATAAAAAGTGCAGCAAATGTAGGTGATTACAAACCACGAGTACTATGTAATCATCATATGCTGATAACGTTCAGATAACACATATAAGATATAAAGATTGACCACACTGAATAGACCAACCAGAACGGGTATGACACTCAAGTACAGTCACGAAATCATACTTCAAATAAATGTTCAGAATAAGTATGTAAATCATCAATTAAGAAATTTAAGAATGAATGCATGAATGCAATGCAATGCTCTGGCCACTACTCAATCCCGGACACACATGCTAAGGGCAATGCCTTATAGTCATGACCCATGGGGAACCCGCGAAGTCCATGAACCTCTCACTACCTTACGGCAAAGACCTCGGAGGCTGAGAATCACTCTCCAGCAAAGACCTCGGAGGTTGTAAATCGTACTCGATCATCTCAAACAAGTCCTCATTCCTTTCCCGGCCTACCTGGCCATATGTCGATCACTTTACCATCATGTCATCAAATATAAAATATGAAAGGCATAGCATGCATGAAATCAAGTTCAACAATATCACAAGTCATAGAATCAATAGGTGCATGCCAAAAGAATACTGATCAGCTCAAGTCACTATCATTATCTTTCCTTTTTCATGAGATAAACGAGATGTACAGTGACGAAGATAGAGTAAGTCAATAATTACAAGTATTAACCGCACATGGCTACAAGCCCACATAACAACATTCATACCAAACCAGTAAGTTTATCACCACAACCATGCCTGAGGGCCTATCATGCTTTCTCCGTCAATATTTATAAACTACATATGCTTCTCCAATCGGAGTCTGAAAAGGTAAACCGTAACCTACCTCGAAAGCCGAGCGAAAGCCACGAACACTCAAACCTGAGCCTTCCCCTTCCGGAGCACCTTTGATCAAGAAAAGTCTATCAAATACGAATTCTACATTAACACACGAGTCCGTAGACACCCCTATTGCTATGTTAATAATTCGAGTCCAAAAAGTCTCTTAAAAAACCAATCTCGAGCCCCGAAGGTCAATACTGTAATTTCGTTGCAAAATCAGGTTTAATATAGTGAAAGTAGTATTCTACGAGGTTAAACAAGTCCAATGATACCCATATTTATATACTTTGATTTGGAACCCAAAAATGAACCCAAAACAGTAACCCCGAGCCCGAGAGGGCAAAACTAAAATTTTATTGCAAAATTGGTTTACCCATAGGTTAATTAGTATAAATTCATAAAACCCATTCAAAAAGCCTTCATCTTGATCCTCAAATCCATGGTATACCACTTTTCAACTTTTGGGTTCAAAACCCCAATATTGCCCAACCAAACACGGATAAAAAAGATAACCAACAAAAATAATCTTGAGGAAACATCAAAATAAAGGTTAGATACTTACCCCCTCATTAAGTCGACAATGCCGCGAAAATCACCTCAAACGGAGCTCTAGAACTCAAGATAGGATGAAAATACCGAGATTTCCAAAATGAAACCTTCTCCTAGAGTGAACCAAATGACATCCATTTGACTTCAAATTTTGCAAGCAAGTCAAAATAAATATTACAGAGCTTATGGAATAGACGACACGCAAAACAGAGCATCGGTTCGCAAAACGATCGATTGGGTCGTTACCCTACAGTCCTACCAAACAATAAAAATGTTATTAAACCATAACAAACGATACAGTTCATCTAAACATTGTATTCATTAATATAGTATAATACAATACAATATCATATTGTACATTATGAAACCATGGGTAACGACCATCCAAACAGAGGCTTAAACACCAAATAACTCTCAAACTCTATTATTTCTTTGCAAAACTAACGAAAATTCAAACGTATATCCAACAAATCTAAAGTGAGAAAACTGTGAGCTCCTGTCTTTAACTTGGAGAAAAGGGTTTTTGAATATCAATTCCTCCATTGAAGGCCATTTACTCACCTTTGAAGGTAAATAAATTTGATTTTGAATCTGAAAACCGCATTACTAGATTTGACAACTTTATATTCCTTATATCTCTTTCCTGAAAGCATAAAGCGTATAATTACTATATATCCACTGTATATCTTGTGTTATAAATATATCAATACACTGGGTATACACTGCTTATACACATTAACCATTGATAAGGAAGTGTATACTTTATGTATCTCACACAGAATACATTGAGTGTACACTCTGGATACATAAATTATACACTTTAACTGCATATTAAGCATACATTTTTGGGGCTACACTCATGATATATCAAATATACATCGTAAAAGCCATACTCATATACATTTCGAGTGATTTCTTTTCTATGAAGGAGAACACATGTAACCAAAAAAAAAAAAAGAAGAAGAAGAAGAACGAAAATAGATATGTTGAAAAATAATGAACACAAAGAGAGGGAGAGAAGAATAAGAATAAAAACACTAGTACAAAAAAATCAAAACAAAAAATGAATTGAAAAAAGGGAAAATCACACAAATACAAGTTTTTGAAAAGTAATTTAAAACCATTACACCTACTTTAAAAAAATTGCACAAATACAATTTACTTTAATTTATTTACATAGTTTACAACTTTTTAGATTTTAAGTATCTTTGTAACACATATTTTTAGGAGTTACTACCGTTAATGCATATACTTTTTATTTTCTCTTTCTTTCAAATATGGAGAGGACATGAGAGAGAATTAGTGTAACTTTCCAAATAAAATAAAATTAGATGAATACTATTTTTTTAATAGACCTTTAAATCCGACATCTATCGTTTTGAAAAGATTCTTTTTCATTTCCTTCTCTTTATTTTTATTCTTTTACTTTTCATTTGATGCAATTATTTTTTATGACTAAAAGAAATTATTTCAATATATTAATATTAAGAAAAGTACATGGACAAATAGTATTTTTTATTCGCGCTTCAGCATAAAACCTATTCTTATAACTTTTTTTTTTGGACATATATGTGTGTGTGTTTATATATGTATTTTATTTCATTAAAATAGTTTATATACCAATATTATATGTTGTATATAGTATGCATAAAAAAATATAATGTATACAATAGCACAATATACTATATATTATATACCGTATATAATATTACAATATACTTGATATATTATTTTTGATGATATAAAAGTTACAAGAATAATTTTCATGTTGAAGTGCAAATAATAGGTACGAATTAATATGAATATTCATGCACTTTCTTAATAGTAATACATTCAAATAATTCCAACAATTTCTTTTAGTCACAAAAAGATAATTGCATCAAAGTGAAAAGTAAAAGAATAAAAATCAAAAGGAGAGGAAAAAATAAATTCAAAATGCGCTAACAACGCTATGCATCCCCCTTTTTTTTTTGGGACAACCATTTTTTCAAGTAGGGTTTATACTAGATATTTATTTGTAAATATTTCCTATATGTCTATAATTTTCAATTTGAAAAGAATCTATTTATAATAAAGGTCATTTCTAAATTGGAAAATATATATTAATAAAAATTTATCTTTTTTTTCCTATACGGTGTGACCCCACAACAGCCTAGGAGAGAAAGACACACAGAGAGAGAGAGAGATCTTGGGAAGGAGTAATTATATTTCATATGTTATCATTCATTATTTCAAGATATTAGGAATAGTCATAATTGAGGGAGAATTGATAGCTTTTAAGGTATAACATATAAGTTACTTTGATGGTACAATATGTAATATTGAAAGTGATTGTAGTTTGTATAATATAATTTACTTATAGAAAAGTTGTACTTGTGAAAGTTCTCATGAAAAAAATAGATTTGTTGAGTCCGAATATAATTAGACTCTGATACGAATACCGCACACCAGAACAGAAACCAAAACAAGAGTTTGTCTGGCGGTTAACCAAAAGAACCAAACCATCGATATGCATAAATAATGAAGACTTTTTGTTAGAAATACATTTATTGCGTTTCTTCATGTCTAATCATCACAGCTCAAGAAATGAATTTGGACTGGCCTTTGCAAAGGTGAGGAAAAACAATATTCATTAATTAGAATATGCTTCTTTGAGATATAAATTGTTTTTTGGTTTGATCAAAATATCAATTATGATGTTGGTGAATTATACCATAAAATTACAATTGAAGAATAAAATAAAATGAAGAAAAATAATAAATAATATTCTTCAGGCGCGGATATCTCGCTCTCTATAAGGAGATTCAAGCCCACTGCAGTATAATCTTCACCGGTCCAGTAATATAACTTTGACTTGTCCCCTTCAGGAAACAACAACCTGTCAACGTTGTGTGACTCAAACAACTCCGGACTAGTTGAAGAGTCCTAAGCTCCACCATAAGAACACCTTCCTTCAACATAAAAAATTACTCTATTTTATAGATAATGAGTTGAATATTTTTTAATTTTTTTTGTCTCAACTCTCACTTTCACTACACTATCCTCAAAATATAAACACAACATTATACTTCTCATCCCCTTTTTTTTTTTTCATCCAGCACAATGAAGAAAGAATCCTTTATATAGGTATAGGATTTCTTCCACAAGTAAATGTCAAGAAATAGTGGATAGTAAATTGAGGTTTAGTAGGAGATAATGCTTTTGTGGTTACAAGAGTTACAAAAAAATGACACCACTATATCCACTAACATGTCATGACATAATGCACTTTAATATTTTAATTTTGATATTAAAATGCATATATAACACCAACATTTCCCCACTAATTTTAATATTAAATAAGAGAGTTTTCATCACCAGTTGAAGGCAGACTATTATGCATAATGAAAGTGTGCTCTGCATTGAACCTGCACTTAGTAAAACAACGATATCTACTCCAGAGTCAGTAATGTGCTCTTGTCACGACCCAACCGGAGGGCCGCGACGGGCACTCGGTGCTAGCCCACCCGGGCACCCCTTAGCGTACCTTTACATTTACATCTAGGTGAGCCACATATTAAATCATACAATTCTATCCCTATTCATGGTTATAGCACACTATTATATCCACTCATCTATAACGTCTATCCCATGTTCTCAATGGCATACATAACATGATTATAATCATAGCATATCAAGAATCATTACTCAACCTAACTACTACTCACAAACATCACTACTCTCACATTCAAGACCCATTTTCTATATTCTTTTACAATCCAAGTGTTTCAACTTTCAAACACCTTAAACAACATGGAAATACCATAAAACTTACCTTAGATGTTGTAGGAACAAGCTTTGGGTGGAAATATGTCACGACCCAGCTAGGGGCCGCGACGGGTACCCGGGGCTAGCCACCGAGCACCGCTCGCTCTATTACTCATCTCACTCAATTAATGCTCTTTTTATCATATTTATACTCAAATCATGGAAAAATCATAGTTTGTACGAAAACATAAATACTTTTGTCAAAATAGTGAGTACATATATACATGAAAAATGTGAGACCATGCTACCCACACTGCGCATCTACGAGCCTCTACTGACATACTATACAAATAGACGGAACAAGACTCCGTCATGCCCAAGATATATATACATGAATGCAAAAGATTAATCATAAGCACCTCCGGACAATGGAGTGCCTTCAATCCGCTGACAGCTCCTAAGAATCTGGATCGAGCTCGTTTCCCTGTCTACCTGTGGGCATGAACACAGCGTCCAAGGAAAAGGACGTCAGTAC
This sequence comes from Lycium barbarum, assembly GCF_019175385.1. Classification (NCBI taxonomy): domain Eukaryota; kingdom Viridiplantae; phylum Streptophyta; class Magnoliopsida; order Solanales; family Solanaceae; genus Lycium; species Lycium barbarum. Next base: position 49,735,760 of record NC_083338.1, on the reverse strand, counting down.
GAATGTTGTACTGAGTATGAGAGGCATAAACAATGAAAGAGAACAACAATAATATAGGGAGAACATCAATACGAACATCTGAATCTGAACAATAATCATAAGAGGAGTGATATATGCTGTCTTACTCATACTCATCATCAAATCATGTATGCATGAAATGCAAGCTGTCCGTCCTTACCGGAACGGTGTGATAATCAATAATATAAGCCGCGTCCAGGCCTCCCGCGTCCGGGGTACCATCTCATGCCGCCCACTAGTGGTGTCTGCCCACGCCCGAAGGTCGTGGTGTATCCGTATAGCTGCCCGCCGTAGCGGTGACTGCCCGGCCAACTAGGCGCGGTGTGATGCAATCATGACATGCTCATTATAAAATACTTATAATAATATGTTTTTCAAAATATGCTTATCTTAACATAATGCATGCATAATGCTCAAGATCATCTATACTCTATTGGGGTGACGTAAGGTCGTGGTCCCCCGATGTCATTATGGAGCAATTATTGACATTCTGCCTCACCTTGAAGGAATTAGTATATAAGGTGAGAGTAAGAAATCAAGGACATCATTGTCAATATGGCATCATCATATCATACTTCTTATCTTATATGGACATATAGGAATATAGGCTTTTAGCTTCTCGGAATCCATGAACTCATGAAGAGGAAAGGAACTTGTTCTATAAGATTCATGCCATTGGAAAGAAAGGACTAGTCTCACATACCTTTGTCGTTTATCTAGGCTATCGTTCACTTGTCTTCCTTCGATGTCACGTCGTTACCTTCACGAGATAATTTGGACTAGCGTTAGTTAATAGATTATGAAAACGCGTTGTTATTCCTAGGGAAAACTAAGCGACATTTCCTTTGTTTCTACTACCCTTTTCCCCGTTCTATTTCAACTCCCAAACATTTACAACAACACCCATAATAATGCAAGCAACAATCATCATTTATATACCTTAAGAAAAATCTACCATTTTCCTCCAATTTCTCCACATTTTATGGTTTTTGCTCATCATCATAGTCTTACTCGCTTCACACTTATTCCATGGTCTACACGTCATTTATAATGAATTCATAATCATAACATGTTAACTTCCATGATTCCATTCAACTATTATTCCATAGTGACACTATTCACTCAGTAATGGTCCATCTTCTATGTCTTACTACAATTCAAATGTCTTAGTCTTCTAACACCTTAAACAACATGCCAAAGTCATAGAACTTACCTTGGATAGTGGCGGAACAAGCTTAGAGTGAAACTCTTCCTTTTGCACCAAAACCCTACTTCACCTTTTTTGGGTTTTCTTGAAGAAGATGACCTCCAACTAGGTTTCATACACTTTGTTGCTTAGATTTGGTGTTGATGATCTTGATTTTTCCTTTGGTTTTTCTTGAATTCTTATGGAGGAAGTGTTGAGAGAGTTCTAGAGCATTCTTGAGTTGTATAGGTGAAATATGAAATGAATTGAAGGAGAGATATCACTTATATTAATCACAAAAGATGACTTTTAATGAACAGTCGTCGGGGTGAACAGTGGTCGTAAACCACAGTTTACGGACCGTAAACCAGTTTACGGACCGTATAGTGTGGTCGTCTTTAAGCATGTCCAAAACAGAAAGGTTGGCTGAAGAACATAGCAGTTTACGATCGAGGTTTACGGTCCGTAAACCAGTTTACAGGTCGTATACCAAGTCGTATTTAATGATTTTTACACTCAACAGAAAGTTGAGATTTTGAAAGGCTGGAGGACGATGGTGATTTACGGTCCGTAAATCACTTTACGGGCTGTAAATCACAATACGACCACTGGGCTGAATAAAATTCCACAACTTTTTCATTTCTAAAAATTCATGAATCATCACCCCTTACTTAGTAAAACACCCCACACTCATACCCTTCGTTGATCTATTCCTTGTACATGTACGGGGACTTTTCCGAGGTGTAACAAAATACTTCACTTGAGCCAAAACCCTAGTTCCCCTCCAATGGAATTTCTTGTGGTCCTCTAACCCTTGGAAGCTTTCTAACACATAAACACTTGATTTTAGTCTTTGATCTTTGTGTTCTCTTGGACTGGAGTGGAATATGTTTAGAGAAGGATTTTTAAGCTCTCAACACTTGTAGAATATGAAAAATGAAGTAAAAGAACCCAAGGCATCTATTTATACAAACATTGAAAATCAGCCCGTCGGGACTTCCACGGGAACTTATACGGTCCGTATAGTATTGTACGGTCCGTATAAGTGGTCGTGGTTCACGAACCAGCAAATCATCTCCCTGCTGGGAGTTATACGGACACCTTATACGGTCCGTATAACATTATACGGTCCGTATAAGTGTCTGTGGTTCACCACCATGGAACACTTTGTTGTTGTTGGGTTATACGGACCATTATATGGTCCGTATAACATTCCACGGGCCGTATAATGTGGTCGTGTAACTCACAGTTTTTTCGAAGTTGTTCTCGTCGTTTCGTTTGATCTCCAATCCTTATACAACCTTCTTAACACTTGTTTAATACTCCATTAGCCACACAATAGGCTCTATATTAGCCCTTTAAAACATCACCACATAAGCATTAGCTCAATCATAACGGAATCTTTCCGAACACGACTTACGTTTCGCTTTCTTCAACAAACCAAACTTCACATATTCTTAGAACTTCAAAATCTTATTGTATGAACCTCAAGCTATCTAATCCTTCACTTATCCTCGTAAGGATTTACTATAAGCTCGCATTAGTCTATCCACAGGGCAACACATACGGAAATTTCCGAGGTGTAACAGCTCTGCATTGAGTTGAGCAAGTAGAATAAAAAATACTTTACCCTTCCATCTCTTAAAGAGATCTAGCGACGTTGAAGAGGTTACGATCTCCTGTCTTGATATCCACAACTTTTCAAACTTTAACAAAGATGAATCTCCTTAAAATTGTTGGTGGATATACCACAGATTACAATATATTACAGTTGAAAAATAAAATGAACAAAAATAAATAATAATCATTAAGGCTGAGGCGCGGATATCTCTCTCCCTTTAAGGAGATTCAAACCCACTACGGCATAATCTTCACCGGTCCAGCAGTATAACTCTGACTTGTCCCCTCCAGGATATAACAACTCGTCAACATCGTACAACTCAACAAACTCTGGACAAGATGTTAAGTCCAAAGTTCCACCAAGAAAACACCTTCCTTCAGTAAAGATTACTCTCATTTATAGTGAATTAGTTGGAGACTTAGAATATTTTTCTTTCTCTCAACTCTCTCTTTCACTACACCAACCTCACCACATACTACAATATTTTCCCACACTTCTCAGATTTCTCATACTTTTTCATTAACAACTCATGGAAGAAACACCTGTATATATAGTTGTACGAATTCATCCATATAGTGATTAGAGAGTAGTGGAATATTAATTTTGTGGAATATTAATTTTGTAGAACATGGGTGGGTGATGAATGTGAGTAATAGCCACTTCTACATCATGGAGTAGTGGCTTTAAGGGAGTTATGACCATATTCTAGCTTTTATGGCCACTAACAAATATGGGAGTAAATAATTTATTTTAATAATTAAATATACTTCAACAATCCCCATTCATTTTAATATTAAAATTAAGAAAGTTCACCAATTTAGTTGAAGGGAGTCTATTATGCATAATAAAGGTGTGTTCTGCATTGAACCTCCACTTAGTAAAACAACGATCTCTACTCCAGAGTCAGTAGTGTGCTCTGCATTGCACTATGACTGCTTAGGGGAAATAAAGTATCAGTGCTTACACATAATAATCAAGGTGTTGACATGGACTTTAATATCCAGCACATTACGGCCTTGTGCTATCCCAGTTTTCATGAGTGCTTTATAGAAAACGCCTACCTCCACACTCACATAGGTGAAATCTGTCAAGGGTGCTCCTGTAACTTTAACACCCCACTCATACGAGCTACAAAATTTCATTAAGAGTTTATAGACTCAACCTCCCCACATCATTACAGAAAAATGCAGTCACACCATACGGAGGAATAAATAAATATGAGTGTATTTCTCAACAAATCATCATATGATTTGTTTTTTCCATTGAACATGATTATAGGATCTCTAGTCCCCATGTTGGGTTTCCTCATACATGACTTAGGAATTTTTTGGGCTTCAATTCCATCCCCCTCGATGTGTTGCAGACCCTTTCTCTTGCTAAGGCCTTAGTCAGTGAACCTGCAAGATTATCACAAAATTTGGCATAATCAATCTTTATGGTATACCATTTTGTCAAATATGATTTCACAATATAATATTTTTTTCTCATGGGTATGAATTTACCGTTGTAATAACGGTTTTGTACTCTACCAATAACAATGGTGCTTTCACAATAAATTAAAATTAGAGAAATTGGTTTCTCAAAAAAGATATTTGATATAATGAATCTCTAACCAATTCACTTTTCACTAGCTGAAGCTAATTAAAATGATTAGTTCAGCCTCCATGGTCACTACAAAAAATTGGGTAATTTGCGAAGGTTGAAAGTTGCAATTCACGTAGATTTTAGCCTCCACTAGTTGCTAGAAGAGACTAAAACCTCCGCGAATTGCAACTTTCAACCTCCGCAAATTACCCATTTTTTTGTAGTGGTATAGTTAGCAATATTTTTTTTTTATCTCCAACAAATAGCACCAATAGTTCATCTGCATCAACAAAGCCTTTGAGTACAGCAGGATATATAATTCTCTATAAAACAAGTCATAAATTTTCATACCAAGTAAATATACATGACTTGCTTATACCTGCTAAGTACTTCATACATAATATCTGGCCAAGTGCAATGAGTCACATATCTCATTATTTTTCTCTTAGGCTAGCATTCTCCTTTTTTTTTTACTTATCACGCCATTTTAACACATTTGAATCAAAAGAAGCTGCAACACATGTACAATCCACAAAAATGTACTTCACAATTTTCTCAATATAATGTGACTGGTCAAGGGAAATCTCATCACATGTTTTATGGTATTTTTCATTCCAAGAATGAAATTTGTCTTACTCAAATTTCTCACGTTAAAATGGTTGCGACAAATATTTTTAGTTAATTTAACAACACCAATGTTAGAGGCAAAAATCACCAAATGATCAACCATTGAGGAAAAAATAACATGGGAACTTTTTAAAATTAATACATGCACTTGCCACACTTTTAAAACATTCTCAAAGATGGAGAAATCACTTTTCATGATGAATATTTTTCTCATTTCTTTAGCCCCCACTATTTCAAGAATTTAAATATCAATTTTATGTTGATGAAAAGTAGTGTCACTCTATTCCTTTATATAGGTGTAGGATTTCTTCCACAAGTAAATGTCAAGAAATAGTGGATAGCAAATTGAGGTTTAGTGGGGAAATTAGTAGGAGATAATGCTTTTGTGGTTACAAGAGTTATAAAAAATCAAAAATAATGACATCACTATTTCCACTAACATGTCATGACATAATGCACTTTAATATTTTAATTTTGATATTAAAATGCATATATTACACCAACATAGGATAACAAGAATTGTGTGATTTATAACAAAACAACGATGTTAGAAAATGAGTAGGGATCTAGTAGCTCAGTTGGTTGACTACCTGAATTTTCACTTTATTGGTGAGGATTCAAATCTCCACGTTGCAATGCCCTTCCCCATTTCCCCTACCCTTCCCCTATCTGTATAGGGAAAAATCCATAGACACCAAGTGGACGTATCAAAAGGTGACACGTGGCGATGACGACAGGTCAGGTCCGAGTCAGCAAATGAGGGGTTCCGGAAAAGCATACGAAGCTCTGGATTAATAATTCGGTAACTCGCTTCTGGAGGCAGAAACTACAAAGGGTCCGGAAGAACGTGCCGACTCACCGGTCAAACGTCATTCAATGTACAACCGTTACAGAAGGCCCCCAAGTTTTCTCCAGCCTTTATTAAGCTTTATTGCCTTTTATTGCAACATCAATATTGGTAATTGAGGGGGCATGATTTATGAAATCTATACCCCATAACTCTAATATAAATAGAGGTACTCATTCTATTGTAAGACATCAGAAACATTATACAACAATACAAAATATTCATATTATTCTTAGCATTATATTTGCTCTTTCTTGCTTACTTTGTGGTGTTTATAGTGATTCACCGCCCGGAGACTCTAGCTCAAAGCTTCTCCAAGGCCCAGGCTACATAACTAGCTATGCTTTACTTTTATTTGTCTTGTTAATTATTATTTGCTATTTCATAATTTTGCTTACATTGATCCACGTGTCCTTGACCACGTACACAAATTCAACTGTAACGATTTTCCGTATAAACACTACCAGAGGCGGATGGAGCACATTAACTAGGGGTTCAATTGAACCCCAAACTTTCAATGCGGGGTACAAATTTATGTGTAAAAATTTACTAAAATTACAATAAATAATAGATATGAACCCATGACTTTAGACATATAATGGTTCAATGCTAAAAAATTAAAAGATTGAACCCCTAGAGTTTAAATCTTAGATCCGCCTCTGAACACTACCCCTATGTAATAAAACAAAAGTTGGAAAATGGGTTCACCTATACTGTAAAACTTTTGATACAAGTTTCATACTATTAATTAGCATGGGACAAAGTACAAACCCGCAGTTCAAATTAAATTGTCCATTATTGCATGTTTCGTGGAAATATTTTGATTTCAATTACTAAGTCAATGTAATAAATAAACGTTGCATCTACTTTAACGCACATTAATATTACATAATCGTTTTTCTTGTACATAAATTTTAATTATTTGACCAGATACACACATGCAACTCTGAGGGCTAGTAGAAACCAAAAGGACGCTACACAAAAAATATCAGCCTCAATACCAAAAAAACAGTAGCAGTTAGAGAAAAATGGAAAACCTAATAGCTAGAAGAAGAGAAAAACGGCAGCAACTATAAGTAGAAAAAACGCCTTTATGGCCACTAGTTCCCTTTTCTTCATTTTTATCCACTATAAAAGAGCTATTAAACAGTCCTGAACACCACCACACTACCACAAAGTTAAGAGTCAAACATTCCATTGAAACGAGCTCATAAAACACCATAAAGACAACCCCTCACCATGAAAACAGGATACTAAAAGTTACTCTTTCCACCTTCGTCCTTTCCTCAACCATTGCCATTGCACGGAACACTCTCCACAAGCAGAATCGAGGTTGGGGTATTTGATGAGGCTTTTCGATCCGGGTCGACGTTCTGTTTAGGATTGTTGCTTGCAAGATTAAAGCTCGTAGTCATCGTTAAAGGTTCATTCTTTTCCTTTATAGTTATGTTTTAGCTTTGTATTAGATGTATTTTGACGGATTTTCTCAATAGAGAATTGTTGGTTCAACGTTATTCTTTTCCTCCCTTAAATTACCTTCACTGGATGTTGTTCGTCTTTGTGGGAAAAATAGCTTTTGGGCCTAGTACATCCATAAGGGGTGCTAGCTAATAAGTCACCCATTAATTAGTCCAACTCTTAACCCTAACACTGTCTATAAATATACGATGTCGGAAGACGCGTACTAAAACCTTCGACTTAGGGTAAATTCTTTGCATCAGTTAGAGAGATATTTCGGCGACTAGTAAAGGGGATTCATCCGCTTTGCGAGGATTCCCGATGACCTGTGACATGAATCATGATTGCTGCAGATTTGTTTCCCGCAAAGGAGAGACCCGTAAATCTTCAAAACTAGTATTTACGTTTCAAATACTAATATCTTATAGTAATCTGAAGTAACCTTTTATCTGACTTAATTAATGAATCTGTAAGTGCCTATGTAATCTGGTAAAAGATTAAATTATGTGCTAATGTTACTTTTATATTTATGCCATAATATGATTGTGGTTCATTCTTTTTCGTTGATGATGATAAGCATGCTGTGTTTTTAATTCATTCTCAAAGTAATTAAAAAAAATTACAAAATATTATCGTGGCTAAGAGAAAAGTGGGTCATGAACCGTTTCGAATAAAGTTTGTTTCTTTATGTCTCATATGGTCATTTTCATTGATGCTTAAATATTTTCTCTTTTATTTGTTCTCAAATGGGTTAAATATTTATGATTTGGATTCTTCTTGTTTGCTTGTTAATTTGATATGAAAAGAGGAAGATTAAGTATTGAAGAAAATTGATTGGAACAGAGGAGTTAATGGCTTATTCCCAGAGAGCATTTATCTAGTCCAAACGTCTGGGAAATCTGTTTGACCCAAAATATATTTCCTTAGAGTTGGTCTTTTCTGGCAGATTCCAAATTCTATATATTTTAATCACTTTTCCTACTAACCTTTTTCTTCTACAGTTATTTCAAGTGGTTTGAGTGAGTTTTTTTGTTTGTTGGTTCTATGTTTGTAGTGATGGTGGTACTTTTGAGTTACTTCGTGAATTTGGAATAATTGGCGTACACTTAATCTAATTAAGGGGAAAAAACATATATATACAGAATTAAAAAAAACACGATTGTTTTCAGTTTACGAAGCATAACAGTAGAAAAGTAACAAAACCTATACAAATGCAGTGAAAAACCCAATTACACGGTGAAAATATACACCCATGAATCACACAAATAACGCTTCATGATCTTCTTCCCAAAATATCTCCCCTGTGGTCTCAACCCCCCCCCCCCCCCCCCCCCTCCCCCCCAAAAAAACGGTCCATACACAGTGAACTTCTCAATTTTAGTAGATTGAAGTTTAGATTTTTAGTAGATTCTCAAAGGAACAATTGTCACGATCTAAATTACAGATTCTGCGGACACCTCCCTTATTGCTATCTGATAGGCGAACCCTTACCAACCAAACCCCTTTGTAAAGTTGTTTTGAAAGAAAATGTAACCAACGATAGTAAATAAAACGAACATTATGGAGACATTCTTTAATTATTTAAAACAACTCAACCTTCCCAAGGATCTAGCCTAGACAGGTACAAGACCTTCTAAAATTACAGAGAGATAAGGTACAAGAGCTTCTAAAATTACAGAGAGATAACACAATTAAAAAGACACAGCTTCCGCCTTCGGAATGAGATGTACAGAAGCTGTAGGAAGATATCTGCCACTGCAACTAAGGAAACCTTCAAGCAACAACCTGAAACACATCTACACCCAAAAAGATGTAGCAAGGTAGTATCAGTAGACCACACGTACTGGTAAGCATCATAGGTCGACTAAGATTAGTTCACGCAACACGATATAAAATCAAACAGAATAAACATATAGGTACAGTCGTAACACCTTTTTACATCCTACCCATACTTAAACAGTTCTGACATAAACATTCTCGTATCCCATTACCATGTCAATGCAACACTAGAAAGTGAGGACCAACAGACAACAACAATTACTTTTAAGACAGACTCTTGGACCATTTTAACCCCGGCAATTATAAGGACAGACCTCAACCTCTCTATCAACCGACATTCAGTGGGACCACTAATCTTGCCTTTTTCCTCTTTACCTTAACATACTCGTAATTTAACGATTAGACTCAATCAACGCATAACCCGCAATGGACACCAGACACAAATCACTTATGAAGTATCAAGTAAGAACAAGTAAAGCAATGCATTCAATGATAGCAAATCAACCTACTCCCCAAACACTTAGCCACACTAATGGGGTCAACTCAACCTACCTTTCTTTATTTGTCAACGAATTATGAGGTTACTTGTAAACACCTCATCTCCACAATCACAAGGAAATCATTTGTAACTTACCAAAATGAACCATGACTATATGTCATCCAATCAGAATCAGCTTTGCCACCGTCACAAAATATGAACACACAAGTACAATGCAATCAATGTTAGTATTTTATCCGTACACACATGCTAAATGATAATGTTTTCCTAAATAGCCATGACCTGCAGGGGACCTATGGTGTCCATGTACCACTCGTTCCGGAACTAACCTTGGATCACGAGCCCATTACTAGGACACATCCTCACGCCCTGTCAAATGTGCTTTTTCATATTTATATATTCTTTCTCGCCTTAATGTATTTCCGTTCCGACAATCAATAAGGATCATGAACAATTAATGTATCAATCTCAAGAATTCAAGTCACCATATCACGAGTCATAACAAAACTTAAGAAATCAACCCCCTAACAATGTGGATACTCCACGAAGATACATACAATAATAATATAAGTCATCACACAACAGCCATACCAAGACTCAGACTCAACTTTTCAATAACATAAATAAGGAATTACTCTGAATCAACAAGAAGGAAAATACTGATGATTTTAGCATGCTCCGTATATAGAATAACGACAACATGAATACCCAATGAGGACACTACAATTTGGCAATAGGTCGCTCCCACCTATGGTATAGCAAGACTCTATTAGGGCCAACTCGGTATGTGGACATACCCCCACCATGCTAGCCAGATCAAAGACAAAACCATATTCACTACTTTGCTTCCCTTCTTGGACCTATCAACCACGCATCTTGGTTAACTTATTCACTTAATGGCACGATGCCCACAGAAATCAGCATTTATCTTAGCCTAAACAATATCCAACCGAACTCCGTGTCCGGAGACCTAATCATGCTTTCTCCCATCAATTTTATAGCATATATACTATTTACTAATCAAAGTCTAACTCAAGTAAACCATAAAATACCTCGTTGTTGAGCAGCTATCACGAACATTCATGGAATATTCACCATCCCGCCTTGAGCCGGGAACCGTGATATAGAATCTTTAAGGAAGATAATGCGAAGGATGTTTGAAGGGATACTTTTCCCTAGTCATCAAGTGTTTTACTCTGGGAATACCCTAATGACGGCTTAGAAGAGGGGTTTTGTGGACAAAAGAGTTAAATTCCAAAATAAAGTCATTAAACGCGGGTACTGATCGGTATATACCGCTGCAGCGGACTGCTTGTCCGCTCCAGCGGGCTCGCTATAGCGATAGTTCACCCGCTGCGGCGAAGACATCCTCCCCGGGCCCACAACAATACAATCTAATTTAGGAGAAGATGAATTCAACGTCGATACATAACCTAACTAATTATCAATTATATGCAATTGAAATTTCAGAATTCATAATCATTCAAATTCAAAAAACATATAGATTAAAGCTATTGAATTTTAACAATGGAGGATAACACATTTCACTCAATTTTTATGCAACACAGTGGATTAAAAGCATCAGGTAAATAATTTTGAATTCTGAATGCATTATGCATACGATCTAATTAAAAGCATATGATTTGGTTCAGTCAAAAGTTGTCTACAAAGATATGTATGAATAGTGTATGAAAGTTGTATGAATGTTGTATAAATATAGGTTATGTAGTGTGAAAGTTATTTGGTTCGGTAAAATATTGTCTACAAAAATATATAGGAATAGTGTATGAATGTTGTATAAATGTATATTCTATAGTGTGGTAGTGATTTGATTGAGACAAAAGTTGTGTACAAAAAATATGTATGAATAGTGTATTAAAGTTGTATAAATGTTGTATAACAGGTAGATATGTAGATTTCAAAATTGAAGGAATGCTCTACAACTCAAATCCGAATTGTAGTGGATTTATTTCTGTAATTACTGCTCAATAGAGGTAGATACCACACTGTAAACCTTAGAGATTATATAAATTTTTAGTGACAGATGCACACCAATGATCATACACAACGATACAGGTGTCCGGATTTGTTTAGATCAAAAAAAGAAATTTAAGCATTTCTTCAATATGTATCCTTTATGTATGAGAGTGAAGGAAGTGAAATAATCAGCGACCTTTGACTTGAATTTGTTGCGGAAAAATAGATTTACAAGGATAAAGAAACACTTGCAGAAGCTATGATGAAATACACATTTATGACAAAGTTTCAATTTTGGGTGAAAAGATCTGGTGCAAAAAGGTACGAACAAAGATGACTATTTATTGTAGAAGTTGAATAAATATGTATGAAATATGTATGCCAACGTATAAAAATATCTTGACATATATGATATAAGTGAATGTATGAATACTTTATGATATATGTATAAAAACTGTATATTTCTTGTGTTTCTGATATTTAGTTATTCATCAATAACTATTATCTTGTATGCCCCGGTGACAATTGTTCATGGTGTTTAAAGTTGTAAAATTTAAATGAGTCAGGGGCTTTCAATATTAATTAATTCTTTGATGAGCGCACTTGCTTATTAAAGGATATAATTTATTAACAAACTCAAGCAACTTTCAATGTCGTCGATGTTATTATAATGCATAAGTATGAAGATCCAAAAATTGTATATACATACAAGGATATAGCTAAGGACATGAAGAAACACAGTGTAATATTAACCTACATGCAAGCTCAATGAGCGAAGAAAAAGGCAATGATCATGTTGCAAGAGAACCTGACTGACTCATACAATAAAATTCCATGTTGCTAATACATTTTGGAGAAGACATATCCGGGATCAGTTATAAGTTTGGCAAAAACACAAGAAGACAGTTTCTTGTATGCCTTTATAGCATTGAATGCTTGTATTAGAGGATGAGAGCATTGGAAGCCTATAGTGGTGGTTGATGGTACACATCTCAAAAAAATTTATAAAAGGGATTGTGTTAATAGCCAAAACATAGTTTAGTTTTTTTTTTTTTTTTTTATAAAAGTTTATGACCGATTGTATAATTTGTGTATATAAATAGGTAGTTTACTTTAGCTGCATACGCTATTCTTGATTATGAAAATGATTCATCTTGGATATGATTTTTTGAGAGGTTCAAGAATGCTTCTGGTGAAAGGAAAATTATGTGTTTTGTATCAGACATGCATGAAAGTATACGAAATATGATTAAAGAGGTATACCTTGGGCTGCTTCATTTGTGGAACAATTGAATTAAGAAGTGCCACATAAAACCAAGAGCAGTTAAGGAAATTATTCATCGCAATGGCTAAGGCGTACACGCTTCAAGAGTTTTAATTGAATATAGCTATGTTGTGTTATTTTTCCTTTTTTAAACAAGAGACCCTTTAATTAAATGGGAAATAACACATCGCATCTATATAAAACTCTTTATTACCTAAATATATAAATACTTTTATTATTTACAAAATATAAAGATTTGGGCTTGCTCATGCCACACTTTTTTTTGGCTTAATTTGAGGAAGAGAAAATCAGATTTCAATTCAGCCCAATGCTCGATCAGTTAACCCACACTATGTTCTCCATTTATTGAAATTTCTCTCTCTACAGTAGTCCAGGCTTTAATTTTCTCCCCAAATTGGTCCTTCTCATCACGATCTCATGTTCTTCTCGAATCAATTTCATCTTCTTCAACATCATTTTCACCATTTTGTATTATTAATCCAGGGTTCTTTGTATAGCATCAGTTTGTTGAACCTACATTGTCGTGTTTGGGTCCTTTTTTGTGCGAAAATGAGTAAAAAGGCTTCAATAAATTCTCCTCCGAAAAAACTTCGATCATTTCCATTTTTTGAGAATTTCTCTCCACATTACTTTAGGCTTAGGTTTCTCCCCCCAAATTGGTCTTCTTCATCATGATATCATCTAATTCTCCAATCAATTTCATCTTCTTCAACACCATTTTCACTATTTTGTACTATTAATCAAGGGTTTTTTTTTTGTTTTTGTATGGCATCAGTTTTTCGAATCTAAATTGTTGAGTTTGGGCTCCTTGTTTTTGTGCAAAAAAATGAGTAAAAAAACTTCGATTAATTCTCCACAAAAAATCCTAGAGTACTGTAGAGAGAGAAATTTGCAAAAAAAAAAGACGAAGATCGTGTGGGTTAACTGACCGAGATTTGAGCTATCTTAAAATCTTATTTTCTCTTCCTTAAATTAAGCCCAAAAACGTGGACCATGAGTCAAGCCAGAATCGATTATGTTTTTTAAAATATAGTTATGTTTTATAAATAAGGAAAAGTGTCTATTTATTTTGTAATAAGAATCTTATATAGGTATATTGTGTTATTTTCTCTTAATTAAAGGGATGCATGTTTAAAAAGAGGAAAATAACACAGTAGACGTAAATTCAATCAAAACTCTTCAAGCTTGTTTGCCTTAGCCATTGCAAAGAATAATTTTCTTAGATGTTATTGGTTTCTGTGGCATTTTTAATTAAATTGTTCCACAAATGAGGCAGCCCGAGGTATGACACTGCAGTCACGTTCCATATACTTTCATGCCTGTCTGATGCAAAGCACATATTATCCTTTTCACAAAAAGCATCCTTGAACCGCTCAAAGAACCATATCCAAGATGAATCATTTCAGAATCAACAATAGCGTATGCAAGCGGCATTATATTACCTGATCTATAAAAAAATTATACGCAAATTATGCAATCAGTTCTAAACTTTAGAAAGGAAAACAAAATAACCTCTCGGATCCGATGTATAGTCCATTAGCATAGTCCCTTTATAAGTTACTTTAAGATATGTTCCGTCAACCACCGCTACAGGTCTGCAATACTCCCATCAAATTCGATAAAGGCATACAAGAAACGGTCTTCATGTGTTTTTTTCAAACTTACAATCGATTCCAGATATGTCTTCTCCAAAATGTATATGTAGCCCGAATTTTTACTGTATGAGTCGGTCAGGTCCCCTCGCAACATGATCATTGCCTTTTCCTTAGCACTATAAGCTTGCATGTAGGTCAATGTTACACCATGTTGTTTCCTCATGTCCTTAGCTATATCCTTGGGTGTGTATACTGTTTTTGGATCTTCATACTTATCCATTATAATAACATCGACGAAATTGAAAGTTGCTTGACGTTGTGAATAAATTCTATCGTTTAACGAGCATGTGTGCTCATCACAGAATTTCCTAATCTTGAAAAGCCTTGACTCATTTAGACTAGACAACTTTAAACACCATGAACAGTTGTCACCGGGGCATACAGATAGTAGCCACTAATGAACAAGTAAATATCAGAAATACATGAAATTACAGTATTTATGCATATATCATACAATATTCATGTATTTACTTATATCATATATGTCAAGTTTTTAATCCACTGGAATAACATGTTTCATACATATTTTATTCAACACTACTACAATAAATAGTCATCTTTGTTTGTACCTTTTTGCACCATACCTGTTCACCTGAAATTGCAACTGCTTCATAAATATGTATTGCATCATAACTTCAACAAGCATTTCTTTATCCTCGTAAACCTATTTTTCTGCTACAAATTCATGTCGAGAATCGTGTATTATTTGAGTTCCTTCACTCTCCAAGACCTCAACATCTCCGCTTAGAGCCATGCTAATCAATTGAATCATATTTCCCATATATAAAGATTGAATTTCCCAACCCCTCTATATTTTACTCAAACTAATTTTACCATCATGATGGAATTCAATTGCCTCCATTTTTCTTTTCTTCAATAAGATACATAAAGGAAACCTACTGAAGAAATTCTTATATTCCCTTTTTAATCTAAATATACCCTAACGCCCATATCGTTGTGTATGATCATTGATGGGCATCTATCACTAAGAATGTATTTGATATCCAAGGTTTGGAGTGTGGTATCTATCCCTAGTTGAGCATAAATTACAAAAATCAATAACTATAATTTGAATTTGAGTCGTAGAGGATTCTTTCAATTTTGAAATCTACGTATCTACCTGTTATGCAACATTTATACAACTTAAATACACCATTCATACATATTTTTATACACAACTTTTGTCAAAACCAAATCACTTCCACACTTCAAAATATACATTTATACAACTTTCATACACTATTTCTACTTATTTTTCTAGACAACTTTTGACCAAACCAAATCAGTTCCACACTACTAAAAAAGCTATTTTTATACAATTTTCATAAACTATTTATACATATTTTTGTAGACAACTTTTGGCCAAAGAAAATAACATTCTTTTAATCAGATTGTAAGCATGGTGTATTCAGAATTTAAATATATTTACCTAATGAGTTCCATCTTCTACTGTGTTGTATAAAAATTGAATGAATTGTTATCAACCATTGTTAAACTTCAATAGCTTCGATCCATATCATTTTGAATTTTAATGATTATAATTGAAATTTCAAAGTTCGTGGTAAGGTTGGAAAGCACTCTGCCAGTACAACACACATTAATAAAATTTTGAACAATTTAAGAACAGATCAAAGAAGGAAGTAAATCAACAATTTAAGAATAGATCAAAGAAGGAAGTAAATCAACATTCTTAAGCTCTCATAAGCATAATGTATCCAAAAAATTAATTTAAACAAGATATAAGTTGATAAAGCGACCATGGTAAAATCCCAGGACTCGGGGGGTGCTTAACACCTTCCCCCGGTCAACAGGATTCCTTACTCTAACTTTTATTTGCGCAGACCAAATGTCATGGCCCAAATTCACGGGTCATGATGGCACTTACACTATCCCACAGGCAGAAAACAATCCCCGAATTATCAAATCATTTACGAGGTAAAGCGGAAGAGTTGAATACATTCGTAACATTATCTAACAGTTTCAATATAAATATATAAAGTGCGGAATATAACTTAGTCAAAATACAACCCAAAACCTGGTCTAACTCGTACAAGAGCATCTAATAGAAATAACAAGACTTAGATAATATAGAAATAGAAAGTTGTCTCAGAAGGAAAATGGACAAAATAACATAACGAGAGAATCCAGGGCTGCGGGTCCAACTGTAGCTCACCTTAGAATATGGAATAAGACAACCTCGGGATTAGCCACGAGGCCTAGAACTGGAACACGGGTCTGTATCTGCACCAAAAAGTCCAGAAAGTGTAGTACAAGTACAAAACCACAAGTACTCCGTAGGAATCACAGGCCAACAATGAAAGAAACACGCATAAAGTATATAAAGATTGAAAACAAAAACCTAATTAAACAATAAAGCTAGAATCCCTTTAATCTTAACCATTTAGTCAAGCTTCATCCAATCCAACAAGTAATCATCTAATCACATAGGAAATGAAAAGAATCAAATGAATGAATGAATGAATATACCTGGTAGACACATGCTATAGGCCATGCATTATAGTCATGACCCATAGGGGACTCGCTGTTGACACCCAATTTTGTCCCACCTTTTCTCCAAAATACCTATTTTTCACTTCTAATATTTTGGCAACTTTAAAAAATAATTATTTGCATTTTTTACTATAATTAGTTTTTATTAATACCGGCATTTCATTATCCTGTCATTATCTTTTACTACCGTCCTTACTACCATTATTATTATTATTATTATTATTTTATTACTATTTTTTATTATTACTAGTATTATCATAATTATCATTTCAACATTTCTTACTGTCTTACGCACATGCATCGCATTTATCTTCGCACAATTAAATGATAGCGTTTATTTATTTTCAAAACATTATTGCACAGCTATTACAACGTCGTATAATTTTATTACCTGAGCACTAATAATTACATATTTTATATTTTAGCACACTTAGTATATATTTAATTAAAATGAATCTTTTATTTGAAATTAGAAACCCAAATTGGTTCTTTCATCAGCCAAATTGTTAGTCTAAATACGAGCCCAATTCACCCCCAATATTTTCGAATTAACCCAAAACAATTTTCATAGCCCACTACCCATTTTAATTCACCCCAGCCCACATTTAAAATTGACCCAGTCCATTAAATCAGTTGACCCGACCCAATTCCATTTGAACAAAAAGGAACCACTAGGGTTCCTTTCGTTTCCTCTCGGCCGCGCACACCCCTCCCCCTCTTCTCTTCCTTTCTCCCTACCTCCTTTCCTGCAAAAAAACCCTAGCCGCTGTCCCCCACTTCCCTTTGTCCCCCGCTCTTCTCTCTCTCCCGCTCCTCCTTCTCTCTTTCTTCAACACAAAACAAAACCCTATAAAAGGGTGGCGGGTTGAATCGTTTGAGAGAGGGCTTTGGAATCGCAGAAAACCCCCCTAAGAATCAAAGCTTTTAGTCGCAAAAATCCCTAAAATACGAGTTCTATTGGCAGTTTTAATCTTGTTTGTTATCAAGAAAAAATACTAAATCAATTCTTCGTTTGCCTTGGTGTTGTTGCGAATCCGAGCGTCGCAAGTTCAGATTCGATTGTGTTCGAGTAGATATCGAAGCCCTGCCCCACTTCGCTGCACCCGAAGAAGGTAATTCTCAATTCCCCTTTTTATTTCTGCGGCATTTTCTGTTGCTCTGTGTTATTTAGTTATTGTTCCGTGATTCAAGCATGTTAGTTAAGCTATTTTAGTTTGATAGATAAGCCTGGGCTGGTTTATTTGTGCGATTAAGCATGTTTAAGTATGATAATATAGTTTGGTTTGCTTAAGTATGTGAGCTACTCTTCCTTTAGTGGATTTCAGTTTTAACGGTTTAATGCGTGGTCGTGTGTTTATAGGCTAAGTTCGAGTCATGTTTAGTTAGATATGCTTCTGCGTATGGTTAATTCATTTTATACAGTTTAAGCCATGTTCTGTGCAGTTCAGTTTCCTGTTTTAGTTCCAGCATTTTTAGTTATGGTTTATTCGTTTAGTTTCAGCATGAATTAATCTTGTTCCATAATGGCTCTAGCTGAATCTTGGCCTTTTCCTGCGAAGCACGAATAGTTTATGGATTTTCTTAATACTCCATATAAGTTCAAAAAATGAGTTTAGTTTAAGTGGACAAACTTATTCCAAAGATTATGGGTTGTCGATCATGTATTCAACAGTATGATCTCATGTTGGCCGCTTAAATGGTTTGCCTCCATGTTTCGTGTTAATGTTTTAAGGTAGTTTGAATTGTTAGTTTCTTGCATATTTCGCCGCTAGTCCTTATCCCATTATGTATGTGATTCAAGTATAGTAGTGTAGTTCAGAGCAGCTTGAACTTTGATCTTTATTTGTTTGAAGTATTAATCTGTCAGCAAGTAGATCTCTGTAGTATGTTCTGTATCTATCGTTAGCCATATTTATCGATTACATACTAATCTTTTTTTTTTCTTTTGTTTTTATGCATGACCACCGTGTGCGAGTCCGAGGAACTCATCTTCTTCCGCATTCGATGTTGGGCCAAAGCCCAACGAAACATTCTATCGAGTCAGCCCCATCAGTTGTGTAAAATGATTTTGGGCCGAGGCCCATAACCGCAGTAACAGTGCACAACAATTGGCCTGAAATGGGTCGATCCATTTAATTCCTCTCCTTCTCTATTTTATGCTCTGTTGAGCATTTTGCTTTGGTATTGAATGACTAACGCTTTGACTTGTTTCGTTTTCTTAATATTAGATGAATCCTAGCAGATTAGTGGGGATGATGTTAGTAGTAACGGATAATTAAATTAAAGGAGAAACCAATAGTTAATTCCCTAGTTTTAAGTCTTATGTTAAAATTATTTAAAGTTTTCTTTTATACAAATTATTATATTTTCCCTAAATCTGATTTTAAGCAATATTCTTATATCTTCTTTAAAACCTTAACAACCTTTCCTAGCCCCTTTTCTTAAAATTCAAAGTACCTTCTTTAGCATTAATTAATTAACCTAAGTTTGGTCAGATAACAGTAAGTTAATGGATTCTAAAGGATGCCTAACCCCTTCCCTTTAGGATAATATAGAACCCTTACCTAGAATCACACTGGTTAAGCAGACCATTAACAGAGGTTTAGTTTTAACTTTACCTTAGTTAATAATCAGGTGTCCTAATTCACCATAAAATCAATTAGGTGGCGACTCCTTTAAACAAGCAATATAGGAATCTCCAATATGTTGTACTCCGCTTCAACCCGGTTAAAATGGGGTATAACAGCTTGGCGACTCTGCTGGGGACTCTAGGTTCTAACCATAACAAACTTAGGTTGATAATTAATTTGTTGGATGTTTGGTTGTTTTCTTTATGTTTGCTTTTATTGTTGCCTTGTTTGTTTCTTTTATGTTCTTTTAAGTGATTACTTTATTATGTGAAATTTTCTATGTAATAATATGTTACTGCTTTCCTTAAATTGGCATTCCGGTCATATTTTCTCCACTTCTGGAAAACTCACACTATCACACGTACACGCGAGGTGTGTTTTGCGCACCCGCAAATTTTTTCGTAGAATCCAAATTTTAGGAGAGTTGGCGTATGCGCGGGGTGCCCGATTAACGGGGACCGCGTAGCCTTCTCACTCGAGTAGTCCGCTCGGGAACCCTGTGTCTAGTAAGCCAAATCGTAGAAAACTTAAGATAGAGCTTTGCCACCAATTTTATTAAGTCATGCATGCATAAACCTTAGGTGAGCTGATCCTTGGTATCGGTTCCACAATTAGCAAACCTACCAAATTGTCGACGGGTTTCATAACCCAACGACCAACAAGCATATTGTATGTACCGTGATAATGATAGAAAGATCCAAGCCTAACCATGACATGTCGAGTTTGGGAATCATTTCTTTTTCTTTTTCTTTTTTCGTCGCCCGTCGCTGCTCGACAAAAAAAAGGGTAATTCTGAAATTTAGGATGGTTTTTGACACCCCCAAGTTCTGAAATTTATAATTGCTCGGCTTTAAACATGAAATTTTCTCTTGTGAACTGAGTCCTTGAATTATTGGAACAAGTAAATATTTTGAGTTCGAGTTAGTTGTCAGTGTCGGTGAAAAACTGCTTGAGTGATTGTTGACTAGGACATGATCCCATTACTTTCGTTCTTCTTTAAACTTGTTTCTAGTGTAATTGCATGCCTAGATAATTTTCATTGGTGCCTGATCAGCCCTGTCTCTACCATCAGTCTGTGACACTGTTCCATTTGGTATTTGGTGTAGCCTTCACTTTGTTTGTTGGTGCTATGTTGTGGTTTCTGAATTCCTTAGCTTATATATGTGTGCATCATCCTATGCCTCGCAATCTCTAGCTTCCATTGAATATGCCCAAGTGAATGAAGTTCTTCTTATCCTGTAATACAGAAATTCTTTTGTCAAAGGTAAAGGAAATGAATATCATGTTCATCACTGCTAAAGGAAGCTAAAAATGATTTGGATATCAAACCTTGTGTGACTATATTTCAGCTTTAAAATGCATACAAATTCTGCCTTGTGTCCTGTTTGTTCTCTTCTTTTTAGATAGCTGCCGGTATGTTGATTTTTTTTTTTTTTTTAAAAAGGGAGGCAGATCCTTCCTTACAAACCATGAGCTGTGTTTAATATGAGATATATATTTAGTTGATCTTTCATCATCAGGAGTGTTGATTAAAACTGTTGAAATCTAGCACCAAGCTTTGAATTACCATATCAGTGGGTAATGTCTGTGGCCATTGCTTTTGTCTGAATAGACTAAGTCTCATTATTGCAGTTGTGTGATTATGTTACTTGGACATTTGCTATTAGCAAATTAAAGATCTTTTATATAAAGAGACTCTTTCCTGCATGAAGTACATTTTTCATTTGATTTGAGGCGATCTTTTACTGGTTAAAGAATATGTTATCTCTGGCCAATTTTGGGACTGGTAACTTAATGAACAATGGTTGTGATAAACTATGTAAAGCTTCTATAGCATGACTAGTTAAAACTTGACTGAGATGAAGCGAATTGTTTCATTGCCTTTGAGAATATTGTACTTTGGTTGCTTTTGAGGAACAAAGGTTGTGTGTTGAATTGTTAACAGTTTTCTGCTCTCTGTGACTTGTTGCTATCTGATTGCTGGTATTTATGATAAAACAATTGTTGACCACCTTTTGAATGGACTTGCTGTTGTACTTTAAGGCATCATATGCTACATTGGGATTTTCAGTTTACACATGAGGAAAGTCCTGCATTTGCCTGATGTCGTTTGCGGTATTGTCTTTTAGAATTCTCTAAGATGGTTGAAGTTCAGAATTCTCAACAAGTGTGAATGTATGTTAGGATAATGGTCGCGCATGTATGAACCTGGTTCCGGTTGGGTATAGCTGTTCTCAGTGCTTGTGAGTTTCAGTATTCTTGCCATTTTGGACAGTCGAGTTAGTATAATGTGGGTTTGAAGTACTAAGGTAGAGTTGAAGTAAGTTTCTTAGTTTTATTCTAGTAGAAACTTTGGGTAGTAGCCTATAGAAATGGATCTTATGGGCTGTTTCATTACTGTCTATGATAGCTTCCCTTATGTGCATCTGGATTCAAGTTGCAATACAAGTTAAGCTTATCAAGTCTGGGTGAATATGATATAGGTCTAGTCTGTGGACTTATTTTAGTTTGAGATACTTTTGAGGTCTAGTTTGGCAATAAGTATAAGTTATGCTCAAGCGACTCTAGATTGGGAATGGCTAAAGTTTAATGATCCTTTGTTTTGGCTTCATCTCTTGTCTAAACAAGTTCCCCAGAAAAGAATTTCAAAGTTTTCAGTTTTCAAACTTATTAATTCATGAGCTGTAGATGTGCATGCTTGATCTTCCTTATTAATAGTACTGGTTAAATAGTTGAAATACGTTCTCTAAACTCAGTTTGAGACTTGAAGGCACAAACATCATCCTGTTTTTCAAAGTAGTTGTTTCTTTTATGATTGCCAATCAAATGTTCTAAGAGGTGTTCTCATTTGTTGATCAGGGGATTAGCTAATTGATTTTAAAAGGACAAAAGAAGTCTTTATAACAGAGTCACATCAGTTCTCCATTGGGGTGTCTTTATTTGCTTTGTAAACCAGTAAAGACTTCATTATTTTTCCTTTTGAATTTTAGTTCTATAAACCTCCCAAGTCAATTAGTTCAAATACTCAGCTGATTCTAAAACTGATCTGCTTTAACTCTCTGAATATGTTTGACTTAGCAAATGAGCTCCCTCATAACCTCCATGTTTAGTTGGTAATGAATCCCATGATAAATGTAAGGTAACCTGAATCATTCTTTCCTCAGTAACTATTAAAGACCTGACTGGTTCGAATCTTTGTAGAATTAGTATGTGATTAATTTTCTTCACCTGTATGATGGTTCTTTATTATGTGATCTTAAATTTTCTTCCTCACATGTTCCTGCTATTAGCACCTATTCATGGAAATGTTGTACAATTATAGATGTGCCTCCCTCTATATTCTCCTCGTTATTAGCATATGTATGTTTTAATGTTGACATGGATATAGATCTGCTTGTATGTTCTCTTTTTACTATTAAGAGGCACTAGAATACTCCTAGTTTCTTCACCCCTTCTTCTTTGCATGACTTGGGGACTTTTAAATCTCAAAATATCCCTGAGTCTGCTGCTGAATTCTTGGGAATATTGCTGCACTTCTGAGGGCTTACAGTTTCTTCTGTCCTGATGCTTGACAAGCAATTGGTGAACCTGGTAGTGTATTTGGCTGTTTTTCCCATCTATCACAGTTGGTTGTATGCATAGCTGCTGCATGTTGCTGCTGTTTTGTTGTGATTGACCTTTGCTGCTGTGTTTTACTCTGAGATTTGGCCAAAATGTTGTTGTGTTTATCAAATTCCTAAGATGGCTATCTGGTGCTACTTGCTACTATCTGTGGTATGCATAGCTGCTGCATGTTGCTGCTGTTTGTGTTCCCTGTTTTCTTTGCATGATCTGGGGAGTTTACATCCCAAAATCTCCTTGAATTGCTGTTTTGTTGCTGCTGCTGTAAGTTGCTGACCTTTTGAACAAATATTGTGTTCTTGAGATGCCACACTTAAGAGAGTTGTTAGCTGCATTTGGGACTTTGAAACTATTGCTATGTTTGGTTTCCCATTGGGGTATTTGGTCAAATGCTTGCTGCATTTTGAGAACTGGACCTGCTACATCTTAAAGGGTCTAGGGAGCTCTGTTTATGGTTCATTTTGTTAATGAAAAGTTGTTATGTTTAGTTGATTGATCCTGAGAATAGATACCTTATTTGAGTTGTTGTATTTAGACAAGCTATTGCTTTAAACGAGGAGAGCAGTTGCTGCACTTTGAGCACTTGTTTAATTGCTGCACCCAATACTTTGAAACAAAGGTTGTATGTGAGTTTGAAATTTGCTGTCAACTGTTGCTATACGTGGGTTGATTACTGCTAGTTTGCTACTGCATTTTGAGCCACTATGACTTGATGAGTGTTTGGCCTTGTGCTTCAGGGGGTAAATTGCTGGTGCATTTGGACCATTTGTTGCTGTTTTAAAGCCCTTTTGCTGCTGCATTTCAAATTAAATTGCTGGCCAACTGTGAACCAGTTTGCTGTTATGTCTTGAGCCAAACTACTGCTAATTTTGGCCTTTATATTGTTGTACTCTTGAGCCAAAAGGTGGTTGTATTTTGAGGGAAAATGAACAGATATTACACTTGAGTTATTGTGTTAGTAGCTGCCACATCTTGAGCCGAATCATTAGCATTTTGTGCCCACTACTGCTGCTTCGATTGAGCTGATTTGAACCAAAATGCTGCTGTGTTTTATGTGTTGATTGGTTTAGATTGATATTGGCATGGGATTCTTGAAATTGCTGTGCTCAAAAGTTTCAGTTTTTATGCTGCCAAAATATGCTCAGAAATTCTTCATTCATGTTTGGGATATTCATTTGACGTCACATAATAGCCCATATTATCGATGGTGAAATAAAATACTCAGAACAATTTAGTAGTTGAAGGACTAAGATATCAGCAGCCACATGAAGATGAATTATATTTATGTCATGTTTAAACATATTAGTGCGAACGCTTGCTATCATGTCACAGTAGATCAGCAACAATACTCCATGCATACTAATAGAAAGAACTGGAAACAGAATCGAAAGAAGACTTTGGTATTAAAGATGAGCAAGCACATGCAAACAAATATTCCTTGTTTTCAGCAACTTTTCAAAACAAATCGAGTTCAGACAAAAGTTTAACAGTTCCTCAAATGCTATCTGTCTAGAATCAATTAATTTTTGTCGCATACAAGGAGGCTAGAAAGTCATTATAACTAATCAACCTCCATGCAGACGTGAAGAAAAGGAAAGGTGCAACGATCATTTCAGGAAAAACCAATAGTATGACTGCCTTGGAAAAGTTATTAGTTATCAATAGCATCTCGAAAGTCATTCACTAAGAATCAAACCGCCAAATCGTTTGAGGCATTTCGACCATTGCCCCGTCTCCAATAAGCAAGAATAACCGAGCAAGCCATTTGAAAGCGACTAATTCTAGATATTCCAATTCTTCCAATCCTTTATCTTGGATTTGGAAACATATGTAAGATCTATTTAACTGAAATGATTACTGATCAGCCGCCAACATGATCAAGTGCGAAAGCTCTTAGCTAAGTCTTAGGATTGTCTTTACATTATGTATTTTGGCTTATTGTTTCATCAATGTACTCGCTTTGTTATTTTAATGAAATTTAGCCTTTTGTTTCCAAACTCAAGTGTCTTGATGAAATGGCTTGGATCACTCTATCATAATCTCGAATGTTTGGCGTTAGGCCTACCTCTGGCATAAAGAGGTCCCTGCATCTTAGGACGTGTTATTAATGTCTGTGTTATAAAATTTATAAGTTGTTTGCTCGCTTACTTGCTAAGTGATTTATTTGAATTTATTTGTGATATGCTCGCTCTTGAATTTACTTGCGATTACTGGATGCTAAGAGAATTATTTGAACTTATTCTCTACTTGTTTAGTTTTAATTCTTTAGAGGTTGCCTAGCATTGAACATTGGTTTGGCTGCGAATCCGCATTAAGGGCAAAATACAATGGCAAAAAGATTTGAATCATTCAACGTCGGTATGGGACTGGTGCAAGCGCAAAATGAGAATATCGAGAAGAATGTGGTACAAAGAAGCGTGTTGGTCAATTTGCGAAATACCTTCAGCCTTCTTCCTAACACAAGTTCAGCTTCCAGCTCAACCCAAAACATTTCCTTCATTATTTCTCCTCACCCAGCTCCTACATATATACCACCAAGATTCTCTATTAAACCAGAAGCTTTGCAAGTCACGTTGATGCCTAATGTTCAAAAGCCTGCACTTGCAGCACCCTTCACAGAAAACCAGCAAAATCAGCTAGCGGTATGCCCATACAAAAGATTGAGAAATGAAACAAATGCAATCAATTGGGATGACTCGGATAGAGAGCTTCACAATTTAAGGAGAATTGTCGAAGAAGAGATGCGGGCAAGAAATGTCCAAAGTTTAAGATATGAAAACTTGTGCATGCTTGCAAATGTTGAGTTGCAGCCAGGATTCAAAGTGCCAAAATTCAACACCTTCAATGGCAGAGGAAATCCTATTACGCACTTGAAGGACTATTGTAGCAGATTAATGGGAATTGGACAAGATGAAGCCATACGAATGAAATTGTTCATTCAGAGCCTATCAGGGTTAGCATTAGATTGGTACACAGAACAAGACTTTCGCAAATGGTACACATGGGAGGACATGGCCCGCGACTTTGTAGAACATTTCAAATTTAACATCGGGGTTAGTCCAAATCTTTATGATATGCTGGAGATAGAAAGAATGCCACATGAGTCTTTTCAGGAATATGCCATCCGATGGAGATTGGAAGCTTCAAAAATACGCCCTCCATTGCCCGAGAATGAGTTGATTTCAACTTTCATCCAGATGCAAAAGGACATATATTATGAAAAGTTGTTATGTGCGCGGTTACGTGACTTTTCTGATCTAATTCAAGTTGGAAAGCAAGTAGAAGCGGGCGTTCGAGCAGGAAGAATTGTTGACACTTCATCGGTACAAACAACTTTTCAAGCCGAGACATTCAACAACTTGCAAGGCAAAAACAGAGAAACCGACTCAGCTATCAGGTCTACATATCAGCCGCAATCACGACAGAACTATCAAGTTTCGCGTGATCATATGTCTCTTCATTAACGAGGCTTTCAATATCAACCCGATCAAGCACAGTCTAGCTTACGACAGTCAGAGCACGTAAAATTCCGCACTTTTACTCCGTTTGAAGAGTCATTAACCAACATATTTGAAAGAATGAAAGCCAAGGGACTCCTGAAGCCAAAGAAAGGATGGATCCCTAAAAGCCTACCGCCAGATTTTGATTGGTCCAAGAGTTGTGCTTACCACTCTAATATTCCAGGTCATGACACAGAAAATTGCCCAGCACTTAAGCATAAGATCCGGAACATGATCGAAAAGGATAAGATAAGCGTGCAACAAAATAAATTGTGCAACAATGATGGCCCTCCAGTTGCAAATGCAATTATTGTTACCGGTGATTCATCAAAATTGGCACCGAGACATTTGAAAAAGAAGCGCGGAACTAAGTAAGATGATTGAAAGGATCTACTGTCACTAGCATTCTTCACCCACTTGCTTCATGATAAGCTTTCCTTCTTGTAATTTTTGCAAAAACTTTGTATGAACTACTTTTGACCTGATTCCTTCGGGATAAGTAGGCAGTCCATTCTTGGATACGGTCTTAATATAGTGAAAATTCCATTTTTCCCACGAAGCAACACTGGGGCAGCTTTGCAAATGGCCTATCATTATTCGACAAATAGCATGAATCGAAATCTCGAGCAATATATTAGCATCACCAGATTGTTGCAATGCCATCACCACGAGAAATGCAGATTCAACGCCAAAGCTTTGGTGTTCAATGCAAGGCAACCATTTTATTTTACACTAACAAATTTTCTTTGAGTAACGCAGGGGCATATTTTAGCTATTTTTGAAGGATATCGCACAATATCAAGTCGGCAATTGCAAGATTCAGATAGAGCAAAGGGCAAAGTCAACTTAATACTAATTAAATTTGAAACTTACAAATTTCTTTGAGTGCAGGAACTTTTTTAGATGCAAATTTTGGCAGGGTAGAAGGTCCCCAAATCTTCGGCATTATGTCATGAATATTTGCAGCTGCAAATTACGCACTGCGTCAAACTCGTCTCACCGCATACAAATAAAGCATCGCAAAAGCTCCTCGCTCCACACTAATTTTAGTAATCATAAATCAAGCACTGCATTTAGGCTAGTCCGCCTTTAATAGGACATTTTAGGCTCGTCCACCTTTAATAGGACATTTTAGGCTCGTCCGCCTTTAATAGGACATTTTGGGCTTGACCGCCTTTTATATATCGCATAGGCTGTGCACCGCCCCTTTGAAATTTCTGCATAAGGCTGAGCACCGCCTTTTATATGTTGCGTGGGCTGTGCACCGCCCCTTTGAAATTTTAGCATAAGACCGAGCACCGCCTTCTATCTCAATTTTATTCTGCTTTGTAATTTGAACTACGCTTGACCTAATTCCCTTAGTGGGATACATAGACAGCCTATGTCAGGCTCGGTCTCGTCATTCGCAAAAGCAACATCCTTCTATACCAGAAAATGGGACAAATTTTAAGGGCATCATCGCAAAATCTCAATATCCTCCTATACCAGAAACTGGGACAGTTTTAAGGGGCATCATCGCAAAACGACACCCTCTTATGCGAGTAACTGGGACAATTTTTAAGGGCATTATCGCAAGCGACATCGAGAAACATGAAAGAGAATATGGCCAACAGAGTCATCAGGCAAAAAGAAGACTTGGGAGAAAGGACACTCGCTTTGTTTCACGGTTCCCAAGTCGCAGAAGCCAAAATATATAATGTTCGCAGCCTTGCAAGGATTGCACGTCGAACGGTTTGATCTTTATTATAACAATTATGCCTCTCGAGTATCCATAATTTGCGAGATTCGCAACAAATTAATGCTTGAGTCTTGCAAATGATTTTTCAAACGTGTCGACGCACAAATATTATTGCTTTCAAATGCTCTCAAATGCACTGCGCATGCACTACTATTTTAAATACCACGCACTGCTGCTTTAAATTCCCCGCACTGCATGCACTATTATTTTTAATACCACGCACTGCATATGCACTATTGCTTTAAATTCCCCGCACTGCATGCACTACTATTTTAAATACCACGCACTGCTGCTTTAAATTTCCTGCACTGCATGCACTATTATTTTTAATACCACGCACTGCATATGCACTATTGCTTTAAACTCCCCGCACTGCATGCACTACTATTTTAAATACCACGCACTGCATACGCACTACTGTTTTCAAATGCCCCGCACTGCAAAAGCAACCGCACCTGCATTACATTATTACTTTCAAATGCCCTGCAAAGGCACATCATCATTGTTCGCAAAAGCACCACATTTTAGGTTCGTCCGCCTTTAATAGGACGATTTAGGCTCGTCCGCTTTTAATAGGACATTTTAGGCTCGTCCGCCTTTAATAGGACATTTTAGGCTCGTCCGCCTTTAATAGGACATTTAGGCCCGTCCGCCTTTAATAGGACAGTTAGGCCCGTCCGCCTTTAATAGGACATTTAGGCTTGTCCGCCTTTAATAAGACATTTGGGCTTGTCCGCCTTTAATATGACATTAGGCTTGTCCGCCTTTAATTGGACGTTTTAGGCTAGTCCGCCTTTAATAGGACATTTTAAGCTCGTTTGCCTTTTATATATTGCCTGGGCCATGCACCGCCCTTTTAAATTTCTGCATAAGGCTGTGCACCGCCTTTCATATGATGCATGGGCCGCGCACCGCCCTTTGCATCGCTTTCTTATATTGCCTGGGCCATGCACCACCCTTTTAAATTTCTGCATAAGGCTGTGCACCGCGTTTCATATATTGTCTGGGCCATGCACCGCCCTTTCAAATTTCTGCATAAGGCTGTGCACCGCCTTTCATATGATGCATGGGCTGCGCACCGCCCTTTGCATCGCTTTCATATATTGCCTGGGCCATGCACCGCCCTTTTTAAATTTCTGCGTAAGGCTGAGCACCGCCTTTCACATGATGCATGGGCTGCGCACCGCCCTTTGCATCGCTTTCATATATTGCCTGGGCCATGCACCGCCCTTTTTAAATTTCTGCGTAAGGCTGAGCACCGCCTTTCACATGATGCATGGGCTGCGCACCGCCCTTTGCATCGCTTTCATATATTGCCTAGGCTATGCACCGCCCTTTTAAACTTCTGCATAAGGCTGTGCACCGCTTTTCATATGATGCATGGGCTGCGCACCGCCCTTTGCATTGCTTTCATATATTGCTTGGGTCATGCACCGCCCTTTTTAATTTCTGCATGGGCTGCGCACCGCCCTTTGCATCGCTTTCATATATTGCCTGGGCCATGCACCGCCCTTTTAAAATTTATGCATAAGGCTGTGCACCGCCTTTCATATGATGCATGGGCTGCGCACCGCCCTTTGCATCGCTTTCATATATTGCCTGGGCCATGCACCGCCCTTTTAAAATTTCTGCATAAGGTTGTGCACCGCCTTTCATATGATGCATGGGCTGCGCACCGCCCTTTGCATCGCTTCCATATATTGCCTGGGTCATGCACCGCCCTTTTAAATTTCTTCATAAGGCTGTGCAC
This sequence comes from Lycium barbarum, assembly GCF_019175385.1. Lineage (NCBI taxonomy): Eukaryota > Viridiplantae > Streptophyta > Magnoliopsida > Solanales > Solanaceae > Lycium > Lycium barbarum. The sequence continues at coordinate 49,705,474 of NC_083338.1, read as the reverse complement.
CACCTTTCACATGATGCATGGGCTGCGCACCGCCCTTTGCATCGCTTCCATATATTGCCTGGGCCATGCACCGCCCTTTTAAAATTTCTGCATAAGGCTGTGCACCGCCTTTCATATGATGCATGGGCCGCGCACCGCCCTTTGCATCGCTTGCATATATTGCCTAGGCTATGCACCGCCCTTTTAAACTTCTGCATAAGGCTGTGCACCGCCTTTCATATGATGCATGGGCTGCGCACCGCCCTTTGCATCGCTTTCATATATTGCTTGGGCCATACACCGCCCTTTTTAATTTCTGCATAAGGCTGCGCACCGCCCTTTGCATCGCTTTCATATATTTCTTGGGCCATGCACCGCCCTTTTAAATTTCTGCATAAGGCTGAGCACCGCCTTTCATATGATGCATGGGCTGCGCACCGCCCTTTGCATCGCTTTCATATATTGCCTGGGCCATGCACCGCCCTTTTAAATTTTTGCATAAGGCTGCGCACCGCCTTTCATATGATGCATGGGCTGCGCACCGCCCTTTTCATCGCTTTCATATATTGCCTGGGCCATGCACCGCCCTTTTAAATTTCTGCATAAGGCTGAGCACCGCCTTTCATATGATGCATGGGCCGCGCACCGCCCTTTGCATCGCTTGCATATATTGCCTGGGCCATGCACCGCCCTTTTAAATTTCTGCATAAGGCTGAGCACCGCCTTCATGTTGCACGGGCTGCGCACCGCCCTTTGAAAATTTTCTGCATAAGACATCGCACCGCACTTGCTTTGCTTTATTATTATTTTTTAATGCCCTGCGTGTGCTCGCAGCCGCATTGCACCGCACTTGCATCGCTTTACTTCAATATTTATTTTTACTGACTATTTTTTATCTAGTTTAAAGTTTCACAGGAGCTTTATCGCAACGTGGAACTATTTTTCGGCAGCGAACTGGGGCAATACGTCGGGAAGGATAAGCAGACTTCCCGACAAGGGTCAAAGATCTACCTCGAACACTCGGTTCCAATTCCAAATATCCCGCCCGCGTTCCAGCACACTCAATTTTTCAGAGTTCTATCACAATACCCAGTGTCATCATAACTCGACACTGGGACAATATTTTGTGAAGATTCGCGCCAAATCGTGAGTTTGCCAGTCATAGGTGTCGTAGCCATCCCAGAACTACACACGGCCTGATTCTCGTGCAACCCGAGATATGTAGGCGATTCAGAGACCAGAGTTCGACCGTAATTTTCTTTACCCTTAGTCCTCCATAATCCTTTAGCCGGGACAAAATAGGCTACTAAGTCAACATCTTTGCCCGACAACTCTTTTCATCATTACCGGGCAAAGAGGGACAAGTTGCTGACACCCAATTTTGTCCCACCTTTTCTCCAAAATACCTATTTTTCACTTCTAATATTTTGGCAACTTTAAAAAATAATTATTTGCCTTTTTTACTATAATTAGTTTTTATTAATACCGGCATTTCATTATCCTGTCATTATCTTTTACTACCGTCCTTACTACCATTATTATTATTATTATTTTATTACTATTTTTTATTATTACTAGTATTATCATAATTATCATTTCAGCATTTCTTACTGTCTTACGCACATGCATCGCATTTATCTTCGCACAATTAAATGATAGCGTTTATTTATTTTCAAAACATTATTGCACAGCTATTACAACGTCGTATAATTTTATTACCTGAGCACTAATAATTACATATTTTATATTTTAGCACACTTAGTATATATTTAATTAAAATGAATCTTTTATTTGAAATTAGAAACCCAAATTGGTTCTTTCATCAGCCAAATTGTTAGTCCAAATACGAGCCCAATTCACCCCCAATATTTTCGAATTAACCCAAAACAATTTTCATAGCCCACTACCCATTTTAATTCACCCCAGCCCACATTTAAAATTGACCCAGTCCATTAAATAAGTTGACCCGACCCAATTCCATTTGAACAAAAAGGAACCACTAGGGTTCCTTTCGTTTCCTCTCGGCCGCGCACACCCCTCCCCCTCTTCTCTTCCTTTCTCCCTTCCTCCTTTCCTGCGAAAAAACCCTAGCCGCTGTCCCCACTTCCCTTTGTCCCCCGCTCTTCTCTCTCTCCCGCTCCTCCTTCTCTCTTTCTTCAACACAAAACAAAACCCTATAAAAGGGTGGCGGGTTGAATCGTTTGAGAGAGGGCTTTGGAATCACAGAAAACCCCCCTAAGAATCAAAGCTTTCAGTCGAAAAAATCCCTAAAATACGAGCTCTATTGGCAGTTTTAATCTTGTTTGTTATCAAGAAAAAATACTAAATCAATTCTTCGTTTGCCTTGGTGTTGTTGCGAATCCGAGCGTCGCAAGTTCGGATTCGATTGTGTTCGAGTAGATATCGAAGCCCTGCCCCACTTCGCTGCACCCGAAGAAGGTAATTCTCCATTCCCCTTTTTATTTCTGCGGCATTTTCTGTTGCTCTGTGTTATTTAGTTATTGTTCCGTGATTCAAGCGTGTTAGTTAAGCTATTTTAGTTTGATAGATAAGCCTGGGCTGGTTTATTTGTGCGATTAAGCATGTTTAAGTATGATAATATAGTTTGGTTTGCTTAAGTATGTGAGCTACTCTTCCTTTAGTGGATTTCAGTTTTAACGGTTTAATGCGTGGTCGTGTGTTTATAGGCTAAGTTCGAGTCATGTTTAGTTAGATATGCTTCTGCGTATGGTTAATTCATTTTATACAGTTTAAGCCATGTTCTGTGCAGTTCAGTTTCCTGTTTTAGTTCCAGCATTTTTAGTTATGGTTTATTCGTTTAGTTTCAGCAAGAATTAATCTTGTTCCATAATGGCTCTAGCTGAATCTTGGCCTTTTCCTGCGAAGCACGAATAGTTTATGGATTTTCTTAATACTCCATATAAGTTCAAAAAATGAGTTTAGTTTAAGTGGACAAACTTATTCCAAAGATTATGGGTTGTCGATTATGTATTCAACAGTATGATCTCATGTTAGCCGCTTAAATGGTTTGCCTCCATGTTTCGTGTTAATGTTTTAAGGTAGTTTGAATTGTTAGTTTCTTGCATATTTCACCGCTAGTCCTTATCCCATTATGTATGTGATTCAAGTATAGTAGTGTAGTTCAGAGCAGCTTGAACTTTGATCTTTATTTGTTTGAAGTATTAATCTGTCAACAAGTAGATCTCTGTAGTATGTTCTGTATCTATCGTTAGCCATATTTATCGATTACATACTAATCTTTTTTTTTCTTTTGTTTTTATGCATGACCACCGCGTGCGAGTCTGAGGAACTCATCTTCTTCCGCATTCGATGTTGGGCCAAAGCCCAACGAAACATTCTATCGAGTCAGCCCCATCAGTTGTGTAAAATGATTTTGGGCCGAGGCCCATAACCGCAGCAACAGTGCACAACAATTGGCCTGAAATGGGTCGATCCATTTAATTCCTCTCCTCCTCTATTTTATGCTCTGTTGAGCATTTTGCTTTGGTATTGAATGACTAACGCTTTGCCTTGTTTCGTTTTCTTAGTATTAGATGAATCCTAGCAGATTAGTGGGGATGATGTTAGTAGTAACGGATAATTAAATTAAAGGAGAAACCAATAGTTAATTCCCTAGTTTTAAGTCTTATGTTAAAATTATTTAAAGTTTTCTTTTATACAAATTATTATATTTTCCCTAAATCTGATTTTAAGCAATATTCTTATATCTTCTTTAAAACCTTAACAACCTTTCCTAGCCCCTTTTCTTAAAATTCAAAATACCTTCTTTAGCATTAATTAATTAACCTAAGTTTGGTCGGATAACCGTAAGTTAACGGATTCTAAAGGATGCCTAACCCCTTCCCTTTAGGATAATATAGAACCCTTACCTAGAATCACACTGGTTAAGCAGACCATTAACAGAGGTTTAGTTTTAACTTTACCTTAGTTAATAATCAGGTGTCCTAATTCATCATAAAATCAATTAGGTGGCGACTCCTTAAAACAAGCAATATAGGAATCTCCAATATGTTGTACTCCGCTTCAACCCGGTTAAAATGGGGTATAACACTCGCGAGGTCCATATACCTGTTAACTCCATCCGACATTTACCCACGGACTTTGTGAGAACCATATCATATCATATCATAACATATCATGTCTTCTCAACTATTGTCACGACCCAAACTGCAAGGCCGTGATGAGCACCTGGCCTTACTTGCCGAGTACCACTAGACATACACCCATAACATAATCATAAACATAGGTGGGACACTAGGGCTACCATGAGATAACCTGCTCACTCATAGAAGTAATAGACTGAAATAAAACAACTTTGAGAGGACATAACTGCATAACAAGCTGGACATAAGCTGACAATGCCTATACAGCATCTGATTGTACATAACTGTCTACAAGCCTTTACTGGAGTACATGACATAACGTGGTCGGGATAGGGCCCCGCCTTACCCATACATATACATATATATAATCATACTAACTCACAAGGAAACACCGGAACAAGTGGTGTGCAGCAACACAGTTTGCTGAGCTGGTATCCTACTGATTGGGTCGTTAACTTGTATCTCAAGACCTACGGATATGAAACGCAGAGCCCCACAGGCAAAAGGGGCGTTAGTACGAATAATGTACCGAGCACATAAGGCATGAGGAACAATATAATAAAAACATGAAGGTAACATGAGATAAAAGAGAGTCAATCTGTGCATTTGAATGCCTTTGAGGGTGTATCACATGCATGCTTTCCTTTAAAACATATACACATACATATATAAGCCACACTGTGGAGCGGCATCATCATCATTAAGCCGCTTTATGGGGCTATAATCATCATACCGTACCCAACTGCAGTGGTGTGAACAATAGGTGCCAAACCCGGCCGACTATAAAACGGCTCGGTGTCATGTGTGTGTATGTGTGTGTGTGTGTGTGTGTGTGTGCGCGTGTGCGAATGATAAGAAGACAATCTGAATCTATCATAGTAACATAAGGTCGTTGCACCTCCGATTAACATTTTGAAGCTAACATCGTCAATATAACTTATTTTGAAGAATCAACAATCATAAGGAAAGAGCAATATCATCATAAAGAGGTCAAGAACATAAGCTTCTAGCATATCATAGAGTAGAGTCGTTATGAATATTCGTTCGTTTACGTTCGTTTCATTCTGGTCATGCCAAAAGAAGAAAGAGAACAGCCTTAACATACCTTTGCCGCTTATGTTAAACTCTCAAAGTACGCCCTCCAACATTCGTCAATCTATAACAAGGCAACAAGAACCATCACGCCATAAAAGACTTTCTGACCAATTCTCAAGCTACTAGGTGACTATCTAAATTCGGGCCGCATTTGTCCTATATTATTCACTTCCAACAAAACTCAAATCAATTCCAAAACAACAAGAATGCCATAACAATATATATTCTAGCCACCATAACCAAACAAACCAAAGTTAGTCCATAAGTTCCTTTCAAAACAGCCTACGGCACAATCACTTATCCTTCACTTCTACTTCAAATTTTGTATATATTCCATTCATCAATTCTTCTCATAACAACACATCCATGTGTAACAATAACCACCATGGCATAATCAAGTTATAGTCTTCAATTTCCAGCTACAACAATTCATAAACCAAGCTTCTATAACAGTCCAGAAGAACAATAACATTTCAGGTCTATTTCAAGTGGTATCTCACATTCCTTTACTCAATTAATAACCAATATCAATTTAACTTTAACTCAATCAAGAACATAATAAACTTACCTTGGAAAGCAACTTCAACTTGAAACACTAGTTGGAATCAGTCCACAACAGCCCTCAAACAATCCCACAACACCATAGAAGAGATATGGTAAGATCTTGTTGCAATCCTTTGAAACCCTTGGAGAACCTTTATGAGGATGTGGGAGAAGTGTGAGAACTGATTTGGGGGCGAAAATGATGAGAAATGGGCTGTCTATACCCTTTGAAGCCCTCAAAGGTCGGCCACCGCCATAGTGGGTCCCAAAAGGGGCTGTCTACGCAGTCTTGCGAAAACACGAATATCTCTCTACTTCGATGTCAAATTGATGAAAGTTTTAATGCGTTGGAAACTAAACTCGTAGACCTTCAATTTGATGGGTGGACCACTCTGTAACTCCAAGTATATTGGAAGAAATGCTCCTTGACATTAGACCCAAATTTTAGCAAAATTATGAACGTAACTTGCGATAACTTTCGCCGACTTTTATTTTACAACTTGCTTGACTTAAAAATTTAACATACGAATACAAGATAATTCAAGTTAATTAAAACGCAACCTCCTTATCATATTAAGCACTCCTAGTTTAACCCTCAGTGTATGGGCTATAACATCTTTGATTCGTTTACCTACGAAGCCATATGGTACTTGCTTAACATTTGTTTAATACTATCCTTAGCCTTGTAGGTGTTTCATGAATCCTTCGAGATCACATTAGTTAACTTACAATATAAACGACACGAAAATTTTCAAGGTATAACATTCTCCCCATTCGTCCTCGAATGTTAGAGTGTACGTAAATCCTGTAGTCCGTATCTGATTCTCTCAAAGCTTGTCCAAACTTTCCCTATAATGTTTACCGTTCAAATTCGCTCGCACATCAAATTTCCATATGATCTTATAATATCAGCCTCGTCAGACCATTGAATCAGTTCGAAGTCAACTTCAAAATCCCGAATCATTATTTATTGCATAGTCGTCCTATATACGCTGCTGTTGAGGTCCATAATATTTTTCTTACCATCATCCTCATAATTTCTCGACTTAGAACTTCCCCTGATTCTCGTAATGTGTCTCTTTGTTCCCAATATAATCGACAAAGCTCAGTGAGGATTTCTTATACATGTATTTCTAATGTCCCGATTTTTATTTGCTTATCCTTTCTTAGGTTCATTTCTCGAAATTCACCTTTTTGATTCCTCCTCATCTGTTCTCTCATTTTACGGGTTCAGTTCATGTTTTACCATTGATACTAATGCCATTATATCAAAGTTTCTTCTCTTAATGAGTTCGATTAATCCCATCGTTATTCGTTTTGATTTCGAATTATCTCTAACGTATCCGTACGCCTGTCGATCTAGTCTACATAGGCTTATATCTTAATATATATAACCTGACCTCCCCTTACGTCCATATACTTCTTATCAAGGTCTCCCAGTTCGGGTTCCTTATGCCTAGCAATATTCCTTCTTTATTAAGACATAGCGACGAATTACAAGTCTCTTCATGTTCTACTTTATATCTTTTGCTCCCTGATCCTATCCCGTTCATAACCCTTATTCCATTCAACTTAAACACTAATCCTTGGGAATAAAATTTCTCTTTAGTTAAAAGTTTAATTATAATCCTACTTTGACGTTGCCCAGTTATGACTCGTCATCAATAACCCCTTGTCATATCATACTAACATTCCATCCTTATATCGTCACCTTTCATACTCATCTTATCGGAGGTAGAGTAGCCCTTAGTAATAACATCGTTGCTGTGTAGGGGTTCAGTTGTGTTGGGGTCTTAATATCTGGTTATCGTACTCTCACACGTCGTTTCTTCCTTTCCCTTCTTACGGGTATAACTATCCATTATTTGCAGCTAAGGGTACTTATCCTTTCTGTTAACGACTTAACATTGCGATTCTTACTTCTCTGTTCTTTTGTTTCATTCATTTCCTTTCCTCTTTCCTACTTCTAAGCACCTTCAGTTCGTCTTCGGTTATGTATCAAGTTAAATCCATGTCCTTATGATTTGTGGTTCCATTAAACTTATCATATCATAATTTGTTTCGTTGTCGCCCATTTTCTCTTTATCTCCAATAAATCGTATTACCCCAAAATCTTTGTAGGGCCATACTCTCCCATATATACAGAGTATCTTTTGTAGTTCGTGATCTCTAAGAACATTCCTTTACTCACCTCATTTCCTATTGTCTTTCTCTATAGCTTGAACTTACAACTCTTTTGTCACATATCTAATTATGTCAAAAAAAAATTGCATCCTGTATAACGTCAATTAGAGGCTTTCCGGTAGTTTCTGAACATCCTCATAAGTAGTGTGAAGGGGTGGATTTTTATATGTTCATTTTCCCTCGTCTTTGCTTAATCCCACTTGCCTTACTGTAGCAACTATGTTTTAAACTTTGGGACCACTTTGTGAACATTCGTTCTCACTGACAGGGGCAGATGGAGCATTATAATTTGGGGTTCAATTGAACCCCAAATTTTTGATGCGGTGTACAAATTTATATGTAAAAATTTACTAAATTTATAATAAATAGTAGATATGAACTCACAACTTTAAAAATATAATGATTCAATGCTAAAAAATTTAAAAGGCTGAACCCCAAGAGTTTAAATCCTAGATCCGCCTCTGCTCACTGAACCTTATTGATTACCCCTTTCCACTACCCCTTTCTGAGCTTATGTCATCATTGTCTTTCCAAGCATTTGTTCTTACTATTCCCTTATGTCGTTCTCGCTCATTAGGTTCATGAAACTTTTGTTGACACATTCGTTATTTTGCATCAAATCGAAATTTGCCGTATGGTGCCAATTCTTCTTGTAACACCTATCCCCGAGGTGATAACACACCATTATCGTCATCCTTCAACTTTTTCTCCGTAATTTTTATCCTCTTCTCAGTACCCATGTCATTTATCCTTCCTGTTTCCATTAATACCTAATCATCATTCTGTCGTCGCTAAACAATTCTTTTGCATGCTTTCTCTTCAAAATTAACTCATGGAACCATTGTATCCCATTATCTAGTGCTCAACATTCCACGTCCCCGCACCTCACGTCCATCCTTTTATTGATCTCCTCTATTACGTTGAACTCGCCTCCTCAAGTTAGTTTAACAGTAATGCCATCGTTATATTACTTTTTAACCGAGGCATCTTCTTACAAATGTTCACCTCACCATTCTCCACATCCAAATTGTCGTTAAATCTTACAATGAAAATCCCCGTCATAAAGCTCTGTATTGCGGTTTCCAACCTTACTTAGACTTGCAGGCTTAAGTCCATTCTTCGTTTCCTTATTTAGACGTACTCATTAATTGCTAACAAATTTATATAGTATTTATTAGCTTGTAATCGCACCCGTACTTCTACATTTGTCCTTCTTAGGGTGCCTTGTTTGGTCTTCTCCGCAATTACTTTACATGATTGTAATTATTATAGGGAACACACCTTTCTTCCGTTATACGCATAATAGTTACCACGTCTTGTAGATTCTAAATATTCATCCCTTCATTATCCTATTTTCATCCAATAAATACGTAGCCTCCCTTTTTTTTGTACGTCTTAACCATTTACTCATTATTCATCTCCTTCTTCCTAACACTTTCTCCATGCCATTCATATTAGTTTCCTTCCGCATTTCCGCTTCTTGTTTATATCAAGGATTGGTATCGGAATCTTCCTCGATTTGTCATTCACCGGGGTATCCCATGTTCTCTCCCACGTCATCTTAAGATGTCGTAAGGATTTGTGTTATCATCTTTCTCGACTCATTATTTATGAAAACATTCGAGATTGTTTTTTTCCGTCATGAGAAACACACTCGTGCCTTCTAGCAAACCTTTGTCCTTCCTTATTCACTTCTTGTACCATTCAATATATACCTCTTCTATTGAAAAAATATAAATATATATATACCTCTTCTTGTTTAAGGTTGCCTCGTAACTCTCGCATTCAGGAACTTGTTTTCAGTTTCGTTTCCGTATACCCGTTTGAATCAAATCCATTATACAAACAGCACCTCTGCTTTTGGATGACTCATTCGCTCTTTCCACAATTTCAAGTCATACTGTATACACTTTTTGATCATTGTTGTCTATTCTTATCAAACATTCACCACTTTCTTTGGTCGTCGAGGTTTCCTTATCCTTTTAATCCTAAGTCCATTTATAGGTACCTATCGCTTTATAACTCGTCGAGTGATGCATACCGTCTTCTACCCCATCTGATCGTAACTACAAGCATTAGTCTTGAACAGTCTAATTATCCTTGTAACAATCTTGCGACTTCCCACCGTCTTATCATAACCATCCTATACTGCAATAATTATGATCCATTCCTCTACGTCATCTCTTTTCTTTATACTTTGCTTGTTTGCCTTCTTTTCCGTATGTTGATTCTATTGATTTTTGAACAAAATGATCACTTTCATAGAAGCCTCACAACATCACATATCATTGTTGTGAATGAGGAACGACCTGCACTTATACTCTATATATTCCATTATTACTCCGTCCTCCATAGAAGACATGACCTCAGATGGGTCCGTCTCAATGGAGGGCATATCCTCAGATGGATCTGTCTCATAGAAGTCACTTGCTTCCACTCTCGTAGCCTTCGAATCATTTGTCATCTTTCCCGTATAATCCATCTTTCAGCTATGAAACAATCAAGGGATAGTATCACGAATTTCATTCCTTACGACTTGGTTCTATCGCATAATCTAGGATGTGAAAAGAAAGTAACTATCCTAAATGCCCTGCAGCCTCCTGTTTATAAGTGTGGCGTGCAACACACACATAAACAAGACTCTACTAGACACGACTTGTAGACAACCCTAGGACAGAACCGCTTTGATACCACTTTTGTCATGACCCAAACTGGAGGGCCATGACGGGCTCCTGGCCTTACCTATCGAGTACCACTAGACATACACCCATAACGTAATCATAAGAATAGGTGGGCCATTAGGGCTTCCATGAGATAACCTGCTAACTCATAAAAGTAATAGACTGAAACAAAACAAGTCTGAGACGACATAACTGCATAACAAGCTGGACGGGCCAACAAGGCTCTCATATACATCTATGCCATAGTACATAAGTTGACAAGGCCATAAAACATCTGATTGTACATAAACTATCTACAAGCCTCTATTGGAGTACATGACATTACGTGGTCGGGACAACGCCCAGCCATACCCATACCTATGCATACAAATAATCATACTGACTCACAAAGCAACTTCGGAACAAGTGGAGTGCAACAACACTGTCTGCTGAGCCGGTATCCTACTGAGTGGGCTGTCAACCTGTATCTCAAGACCTGTGGGCATGAAAGACATGAAGGTAACATAAGATAAAATAGGGTCAACCTGTACATCTGAATGCCTTTGAGGGCGTATGACATGCATGCTTTCCTTTAAAACATATACATATATATAAGCCACACTGTGGGGCTGCATCATTATCATTAAGCCGCTCTTTATGGCTATCATCATTATCATACCGTACCCAACTACATTGGTGTGCTCAATAGGTGCCAGGCCTGGCCGACTATAGCCCTGCTCGGTGTCATAACATATATATATATATATATTGCATGAATGATAAGAAAACAATCTGAATCTATCAGAGTGACGTAAGGTCGTTGCATCTCCGATTAACATTATGGAACTAACATCATCAACATAATTTATTTTGAAGAATCAAGAATCATAAGGAAAGATCACTATCATCATAAAGAGGTCAAGAACATAAGATTCTAGCATATCTAAGAGTAGAGTCGTTATGAATATCGTTCGTTTACGTTCGTTTCATTCTGGTCATGCCAAAAGAAGAAAGAGAACAGCCTTAACATACCTTTGACGCTTATGTTAAACACTCAAAGTACGCCCTCCAACGTTCGTCAATCTACAACAAGGCAACAAGAACCATCGTCACGCCATGAATATACTTTCGAAACAATTCTCAAGCTAGTAGGTGACTATCTAAATTCGGGCAGCATTTGCCCTATATTATTCACTTCCATCAAAACTCAAATCAGTTCCAAAACAATAAGCACACCATAACAATATATATTCTAGCCACCATAACCAAACAAACCAAAATAAGTCCATAAGTTCCTTTCAAAACAGCCTACGGCACAATCACTTATCCTTCACTTCTACTTAAAATTTTGTATATATTCCATTCATCAATTCTTCTCATAACAACACATCCATGTGTAGCAATAACCACCATGGCATAATCAAGTTATAGTCTTCAATTTCCAGCTACAACAATTCATAAAACAGGCTTCTAAAACAGTCCACAAGAACAATAACATTTCAGGTCTATTTCAGCGTTATCTCACATTCCTTTACTCTATTAACAACCAACATCAATTTAACCATAACTCAATCAAGAACATAATAAACTTACCTTGGAAAGAAACTTCAACTTGAAACCCTAGATGGAATCAATCCACAACAGCCCTCAAACAATCCTACAACACCATAGAAGTGTTTCTTCTTGCTTACCTTGAACTTTTGATGAAGAAATATGGTAAGATCTTATTGCAATCCTTTGAAACCCTTGAAGAACCTTTATGAGGGTGTGGGAGAAGTGTGAGAACTGATTTGGGGGCGAAAATGATGAGAAATGGGTTGACAAAAGGTTTAATGCGTTGGAAACTAAACTCGTAGTCCTCCAATTTGATGGGAGGGATACTCTGTAGCTCCAAGTATATTGGGAGAAACGCTCCTTGACATTAGACCCAAATTTCAGCAAAATTATGAACATAACTTGCGATAACTTTCGCCGACTTTTATTTTACAACTTGCTTGATTTAAAGATTTAACATACAAATATAATATAATTCAAGTTCCTTAAAACGCGACCTCCTTATCATACTAAGCACTCCTAGTTTAACCCTCAACGTGTGGGATATAACATCTTTGATTCGTTTAACCACGAAACCTTATGGTACATGTTTAATAGTTGTTTAATACTATCCTTAGCCTTGTAGGGGTTTCATGACTCCTCCAAGATCACATTAGTTAACTTGAAATATGAACGACGCGATAATGTTTAAGGTTTAACAACTATGCTTTTATCATAATACCCACAACTATTTCCCTTCGGGCTTTAAGAACATACTTCCTACCTTTTACCGGTCTCGTAGGGTCATCTCGTATCTCATGCATAGTCTCACTCCAATGAATATATGCATGTACTCATGGACAAGTACAACATGAGTTGTATTATATGCCAACGATGTCAAGAAGTATGAAAACGAGTGTGTGTACACCACGAAATTACATATTATCAACTCAATATCAAGAATGATTCCTCTTTCATGACTTTTATGAAACATGGAATGACGAATGGTAATGAATTAATGCTCACACGTATTAATAAAACATGGCTATCATAGACCAAATAAGAAACAACCATACCAAGCTAGTGGATTTATCACCACAATCAATGCCCGAAAGCTCAACATGTTTTCCCCATCACAATAATCTACTTTGCATTTATTGCCCGAACAAATGCACCGGTACCCAACCAAGCGTTCATCACAATCACTAAGGTAGTACCCTCTTTCACACCCATTACCCCTTCAACATTTATAAACAATATACGTCCTTCAATCGGAGTCTAAAGAGTAAACCGTAACCTACCTCAAAGCCGAATGTGAGCCACGAACCCTCAAGCCGGACACTTTCCTTTTCTAAGTGCCTCCGAACGATCAAAGTCAATAAAATAAGAATTTTACATTAACACACAAGTCCATAGACACCCATATTGCTATACTTCTAATCGGAACCTAAAAACCAACCCAAAATACCTAAACCCGAGCCCTAAGGGCAAAACTGGAATTTTAGGTTAGAATTAGTTTCCAAATAGCCTAATTTTTCAAAATCCAGAAAATCATGCAAAACTAATCATGGATTGACCTCTAATTAGAATTCCAATTTCATCCTACGGCTGGAACCCCTAATTTTCCACCACAAATCATGATTAGCTACTAATTAAGGGTAGGATCTAAGAGATATAAACAAAATGAGGATTAGATTCTTACTCCCAAGCTTAAACAAGAAAATCCCGCTTGAAACCTCTCTAAACCGAGCATTAGAACTTGAAAATCGGTGAAAGTGAAGTCTAAAATCGAAGTTGGGTTAATTAGGTTTCTGCCCAGTGAATTGCGCAGGTGCGGTAAAGCCCATGCAAGTGCGACTCCGCACATGCGGAAAAACTCACTCAGGTGTGATATCTCATTAAAGAACCCAAGGTTCGTAGGTGGGGGCTCACCCGTGCCGGTGTGTAGCCGCTCCTACAACCTTCCCTTTGCTGGTGATAAGATCTGTTCCCCAAGACCACTATCGCATCTGCGGCCCACCTTTCGCAGGTACGCTTCCACTTGCGTAGGTGCCAAGACACCTGGACCAGCAACTCCCAAATTCCCAAGACTTCCAATCCAACAGCCGAAACTCAGAACCACACAAACATAAACCAAACATGTAACTTGAGTATAAATGACACTATGAACTTGCTTGCGCACTCAAAACACTGATCCAATATCATTAAGGCACATTTTTCTATAAAAATACTCTAACTTTCTCAAAAACCAAAACTTAGCAACCAAACCCCTAAAACCTTTCTGAACCCCTCGAGACATGTACCAACCACCTAATTAGATCAGAAATCATGTTCCGGACTTAACAAAATTGTTGGAATTGAATTCCAGATACGTTTATCCAAAAGTAAACTATTGGTCAAAGCTTTCCCTAAACCAAAACTTAATAACTCAAAACTTAGGTTTTTCTCTCTCCGATACTAACCTGCTTGCCTTGATAATTGCGCCACCCATCCCCTCAAGTCAAATATGCCAAAATAAAGCTAAGGGAAGGGTCGTTTAGGCAAAAAGAGGTAAAATCAACAAGACAACCTAACAGGTTGTTACAACATCCACCACTTAAATACACTTTCGTACGCGAACGTAAAAAGAATGAAAGTACCTGAATCGATGAAAAGTTGGGGATATCTAATCCGCATGACCAACTTGGTCTGCCAAGTAGCCTCTTCAACCGGAAGATGCTTCCATTGAATCTTCACCTAAGCTATCTTTTTGAATCTCAACTTTGGAATCTACCTATCTAGAATAGAAACTGACTCTTCCTCGAAGGTCAAATTCTTATCAAGTAACACAGAATCCATCTAAATCACATGACAGCCATCCGAATGGTACTTCTTGAGCATCAAAATATGAAATACGGGATGAACACCCAATAGACCAGGTGGCAAAGCCAACTCATAGGCTATCTCACCAATACACTAAACAATCTCAAAAGGGCCAATATACCTCGGGCTCAAATTGCCTTTCTTCCTGAACCTCATCACACCCTTCAAAAGTGAAACCTTCAACAAAACCGTTCTCCGACCATTAACTCCAAATCACGAACCTTTCACATAACTCTTCTGCCTACTCTGAGCCATGAGAAGCCTCTCTTAAATCAACTTGATCTTGTCTATGGAATCCCTTAGCAAATCCGTACCCCAAGGCCTAACCTCAAATGCATCAAACCAACTAACCGGAGAATGACACTTCCTACCATACAATGCCTCAAACGGTGCCATCTTAATGCTCGAATGGTAACTATTATTGTAAGACAACTCCGCCAAGGGTAGGAACTGATCCCAATGGCCACCAAAATCAATCACACAAGCTCGTAACATATCCTCTAGAACCTGAATAACCCGCTCGAATTGACCATCGATCTGAGGATGAAATGTTGTACTAAGCTCCGATTGGGTTCGAAATTCCTTCTACATAGATTGCCAAAAATGAGATGTAGACTACATCCCTCGATCCAAAATGATAGAAATGGGCACTCCATACAAACGAGCTATCTCCCTAATCAAGATTCTGGCCAACTTCTCCGAATTGTAAATAGCGTGGACTGGTATGAAGTGAAAAGACTTAGTCAAACAGTCCACAAAGACCAAAACGCCATCAAACTTTTCCAAAGTCCGTGGTAACCCTACCACCAAGTCCATAGCAATCTGTTCCCACTTCCACTAGGATATGGGTATCCTTTGAGTGATTCCACCCGATTTTTGGTGCTCATACTTTACTTGTTGACAATTCAAACACTGAGATACATACCCTCCACTGTTTCTTTTCATACTACACCACTAATAATGTTGTTTCAAACACTGATATATCATTGTAGCCCCGGATGAATAGAGTACCTCGAACTATGAGCCTCCTCCATGAACAATCTAGTCAGATCCCCCACTTAGGGATCACATACACGATCATTGATCCTCAAAATACCCTCATGATCTACAATTGCCTCCTTGGCCTTTCTTGCAACACCTTATCTCAAATCTTACACAACTTTACATCATCAAGCTGTCGAGCCCTAATTTGCTCTAATAAGGAAATCCGTATGTCCACACAAGCTAGAACCTTGCTAGGGTCCGAAATATCAAGTCTCACCATGCTGTTTTCAAAGGACTGAACATCCATAGCCAAAGGAGGCTCTCAAGCCTTTTACCAAGCTAGGCTACCCATACTCACAAAATTCTAAGTCAAGGCATCTGTCACTACATTGGCCTTGCCCGAATGATAAAGAATGGTCATATCATAGGTGTCACGACCCAACCCCGTGGGCCGCGACTGGTACCCTACCTGGGTACCCGTACATACCTACCTGACCGAATTTCGTGTCGTACAGATTTTTTTTTCTTTTTTTTTTTAAACGGATATTACAGAAGTAGGCCGATACAGATACGGCACGCGCGCAAACATATATATATACCTGAACATGCAGACATTTACAGGTAAGCCGATAAGGCTGACATACAGACGAAACTCGTAACCCACACATCTATCTACAGGCCTCTACAGACATACAGAATCATATGACGGGACAGGGCCCCGCCGTACCCAGAATTTCCATACATACAGAACATACGAAAAACAAAAGATATATACCAAAAGTGTATGCTCCGGATCAAAGGAGCTCTTCAAAACAGCTGAATCAGAACCCTACGCTGGCGGCGTATCACCTGGTGCGTCTGTACCTGCGGGCATGTAGCGCAGCCCTCGAAGAACCAGGGGTCAGTACAAAAATGTACCGAGTATGTAAAGCAGAAATATATCAAACAAAATCATGATCTGGACCGGAAGCACAGAAATATAATAGACAGGCTCATAAGCCGGACAGACAGAGTCATAGTCCCGACAGACGGACAGAATCATGGTCCAGACAGACAAAATCAGAATCCCTACGGACATACAGAATCGGAATCCATACGGACAGATAATCCGGACGGACAGACAGAATCATAACCAGTTGGACAGATAATACGGACGGACAGACAGAATCATAACCAGTCGGACAGATAATCCGGACGGACAGACAGAATCATAACCAGTCGGACAGATAATGCGGACGGACAGACAGAATCGTAACCCGTCGGTCAGATAATCCAGACGGACAGACAGAAGCGTAACCCGTCGGTCAGATAATCCAGACGGACAGACAGAAGCGTAACCCGTCGGTCAGATAATCCAGACGGACAGACAGAAGCGTAAATCATATAGACAGACAGAATCACACATAGGGTACAGGAACGTGGTCGCCACTCCTGCCATTGGCACCACAATACGTCAGATATCAGAAATTCTTCTCCGATCTCCGTCACACATCATAACATAACCACGGTACCCGGGGGCGGACAGATAACACAACACCCCGAGCCCGGACACATCATACTTCATAATTTATCGTCGGTAACCGGGGACGGACATATAACACAGTACCCCGGAACCGGACACATCATACTTCGGAATTCACATATGGGGCTCAGCGGCCCACCGCACGATATACGTACCGGCCCGGGATCCGGTGAAAGGAATCATAACATGTGCACGAACTGATTAATGAGAAACCACATACATACAGATCGTCATACAGGCTCAACAGAACAGAAGTAGGCCAACTGGCCGATCGAACCAAAGTATTCGGATAGTTTTCAAACTACGCGCCTACACGTCACTTGGGGAGGCACGACAGATTATAACAAGAACCAGATTTCCAGATGTCAAACGTTATTTTGTAAGATTTGTATAAAAACAGTCATATCGTGATCAGAATAGTAGTCCAGATGTTTTCTGAGAAAGTCGGACAGAACTAAAGTAATTAAGATCATACAAAAGGTATCGGGCCTCGTGGGCCTGCCTCGGACCAACTCGAGGCGACATATGTAAATTACCGATAGTAGACCTTACGAGGTCACCCATAATCATCTGGAAGTGTTCCGACTCCGTATGGGAAGGTTTCGTGCAAAAGTTCACTTAGAAGGCATTTTGTAAGAAAAGGGTTTCAATTGTACTGAAGGAATTGGAGCGGATTTCCGTCTCGAATTCCGGGAAATGGAGTCGTACTTAGGGCTCGCGGTCGAGCTCATCACATCCAGAACATGCCTAAGAGTAAAGGGGAAGGCTTTACATACCTCGATAGCGCCTTGCGCTCGCTTGGCGTCAATCCCAATTTCGTCCAAAATCTAGAAATGGTCAAGTTTACCATTTGTTAGTTTCAAACTTTTCAATAATCCAACTTAACACATACTTGCCTACCGAAATTTCGGCAGCATTTCCTCTATATATAAGACATCCCTGAGACTTAGCTCGGCTCAATTCATCAACACAACAACCCAGAAATGACATCAAAACAACAACATACATTAAACCATACACTATGGCATCACTAGCCATCTTTCGACATAACGAAACATCTTTCGCTTCAAACTTACATTTCCAAACCAAACTTGTTATTTTGATATTCATCACCTACCAAAGTTATTACAACACACATCGAAGGCATCCATACCATTTTCACACAATATACATAAGATGTGCAAACATACAAACTCTCCATCAAGCCACTACTTATCCAATTTTTCCTAACCTTCAACATATAAGTTCATTATACATTTCCATCTTCCAAATTCATCCACAATAATCATAATTTGCCTCTTGATACTTTCATTTCCATTTTTACATAAACCATAACAAAGTTGTATGTTTTCTTACAACAACTTAATAACCATTTTTCCATAACCACACTTAACATACTAACAAGATTTAATTCACATTCCATGCATTAAAATGACATACAACCTACTACATAAAATCAATTCATCAACCTTCCATGACTAACCATGCTCACGGCCACCCCCTTAAAATTCTTAACTTCCACTTTCATTTCTAATACAATTCCTACCATAATACACTAGATTCTAACATGAATTCAAGTCACCAAAACCATGCAACATAAGCATACTCACGGCCCAAACACAAGCGCTTCCAACACACAAAATTTTCATACTTTTCTTTCATTTCCACACACTACAACATACATACATACATTTCATGGCATAAAAATGGTAAAATCCTTACCTTTTCTTCGAGTTTTCCACTTGCTACAAAGTTGTCCTCTTGCCAAACCAATTGTACCAAGTTGTAGAGGACTTTGCACTTAGTAATATTCCCACAAAAATTTGATTTTTAAACCAAGGATTTGGCTCCCAAAATTTTTCTTTCTTTTCTTTTTCTCTCTTTCCCTTCCACCCGAAGTGCTCTTCTCTTTTGTTCTTGTTTTCTTTTGATTTTTCTTGAACCTTCTTTGGATAGATATGATCTTATAAGTCCACATGGGAATTAATTAATCCATGGCTTGGGTCAAAAGGTTGTGGCCGGTTGGGCCTCTCTTATTGGGCCTCATTTTACTTTTTTTTTTTAGCCCAAAATTGTTGGTTACATATTGAAATTCATGGGGCAAGTTTCCAAAATTCCAATTTTGCCCTTGGACACCTTTCGTAATTCCACACCATTGTATTCACAACCTACACATTGATATCAAGTAAGGTCCAATTGTGGCCTTATTCATTACAAATCAAATTATTTCGAATTTTCGAATAAGCAAAAATGTCGGATGTAACATCCTTCCCCCCTTTAAAAACATTCGTCCTCGAATGTTAAATTGACCTTATGGGGCGTCATACTACTCCGGGAGGGTTCTCTTTATAATTGTCCTTTGTTGACCTTCCGACATGGCTTCTTCACCAACATTATGGGGTAATTTTTCACATCACTGATTCAAATGCCTTCATAATATATTTTCTCATACCCCACATAATCATCGAACCATAAGCTATATTCTTGTAATAGACGAACGCTTTCCAGACATCATAGTCAATATCATTTCTTGTTACACTGCTGAGTTCCCTACCACATTATCGTAATCCCTCTTCATACCAGACACTTCATACCAGTAGATTCAGAACTAGGACCGGACGCGTAGAAGCATATCGGACGGATTCGTAATCGGAGGCAGACGTACTAAACTATGGCGGACGGATTCATAGTCAAAATCAGGGGTACGGAAGTATGTAAGACAAATCTGAGATCGGAGTCAGACGTACAGAGAGGTATCAGACAGGTTCGAAATCAGAATCAGACATACAGAAATGTATCATACAGAGTCGTGATCCAAGTCAGACAGACAGAAATGTATCAAACAGAGTCGTAATTAGAATCAGACATACGGAGATGTATCAGACAGACGTGCGATCGAAATCAGACGTACAGAAATGTGGCAGACGGATTCACATCCAGAGTCAGACATACAGAGGCGTGTCAGACAGATTTGTACTCAGAGTTAATCATACCGAGGTATGTCAACCAGAAACGGATTCAGAATCGGATGTACAAAGATTTATCAGATGGGAACATAATCGAGTTCAGAAGCATAGAAGCGTAATAGACAGAGCTTTATCAGGATCGGAAGTGCAGATGTATAACAGATAGAATCTGGATTAAAATCAGATCACTCCTATTAAGGCTCCAGTGATTTATGAAAATTTCCCTTATTTGTAAACTTGCTTGCCAAGTTGTCATACAAATCGCCTTACGTGTCGCTTATCGACTCTTTCAGAGATTCCGCTTATTCACACTTTTTATCTTTCGTCTTTCCTACTATCTATACTCTTTTTCTCTTTCAGACATTGTCGTACCAGACTGAGTTATGATGGAATAGGGGTTTTTCTATTCTTTGACAACATTCGTGTCCTCACCCCCGCTTCGTTTTATCTATTCGGTTAGGTAAAACCTTTCGTCAATCACAATATTAGTTGTCGGGACTCGGCTCTTGAACCATATGGGCACCAAACGAAAATCATACACACACACATACACATACACACATACATATACATTTTCTAATATCTCACTGGCGAACACCTGCGACCGTTATTCAAACCCGCTCAATTTGCCGAGCGGTGTTGCACCTTTTCTTTTTGCCCATTTAGTCCGCCTCGTTCTGCGCGACCCCCGTAAGGGCACTAATTACTCCACACATTCTTTTTTCCCCTAGATTACCCCAAATTTCCATTTATATCTATCATACTTACACTTGCGAAAAATCTTGCATTACTTCCCAGGGGGTCACCCATCCCAGAATTGTTCTGGCTTGAGCACGCTTAACCCCGAAACTTTCACGCATTTTGACGTATTAGGGCTGATATAATTTCGTCGATTGCCCCGCAGGACCTTTGTCACATAATTTTAGGGCAGATCAGGGTCTCAGTAAATTTTCGGAAAATTCTCGTAGCGGGTCCCATCCCGGGCGAAGTCATACAATTACCATGTTGCCTTTCTGAATCTCCGATATTCACTTTCATACACATATACATACAATTACAGACAGGCCACAGATTTAAGTCTTCGTCCCACGAATTCCGTCTCCAAATAGTCGGTGAAATCTGATAAAATATCACCATAAGGTGCTCTCCAACCACCGACAGAAGAAAACTAAATTCCGACAAGTATCGCGGAACCTGTTTGTACTTAATTTATATATATTTACTCCCATATCTCTGGAAAAATTTGGGCAGAGGTTCCTCTGTATTTCTTACTATCCGAAACCTGTACACAAGAAATACCAACCATGCCTCACAGGGCCAACACATATACGCATATATATACATCATATCATGTCGTCTCGTAGCCACACGGGGCTAACAATTACAGATAAAATTATACAGATGTCGAGGCTTACCTCACATGCCCAACTCAAACAACATCGGAGGCTCCTACCTGTTCACTTTTCTGTTCAATCTTCAACTTTATATTTCTACCACACTTCAAACAACTTCTCCGACACACAGCTTTCATATTACTGCTTACCTAAGTACTGTGCGGCCTCCAATATCATCAGTCATTGCCTTCTGTCGATGCCGTCCTTTGGCTGAAATTAAAAGTTAGTCGAAAGGAATTCATATCCTACAGCTGGCTCTATCGCATGATCTAAGATTCAAAGAAGGGTAACATCCTAGATGCCCTGTAGCTTCCTGTTTATAGATGTGGTGCACAACACATCGATAAACAAGACTCTACTAGACACGGCCTGTAGACATTCCGAGGACTAACCGCTCTGATACGGCTTCTGTCACGACCCAACCCCGTGGGCCGCGACTGGTACCCTAGCTGGGTACCCGTACATACCTACCTGACCGAATTTCGTGTCGTACAGATTTTTTTTTTTCTTTTTTTTTTTTAAACGGATATTACAGAAGTAGGCCGATATAGATACGGCACGCGCGCAAACATATATATATACCTGAACATGCAGACATTTACAGGTAAGCCGATAAGGCTGACATACAGACGAAACTCGTAACCCACACATCTATCTACAGGCCTCTACAGACATACAGAATCATATGACGGGACAGGGCCCCGCCGTACCCAGAATTTCCATACATACAGAACATACGGAAAACAGAAGATATATACCAAAAGTGTATGCTCCGGATCAAAGGAGCTCTTCAAAACAGCTGAATCAGAACCCTACGCTGGCGGCGTATCACCTGGTGCGTCTGTACCTGCGGGCATGTAGCGCAGCCCCCGAAGAACCAGGGGTCAGTACAAAAATGTACCGAGTATGTAAAACAGAAATATATCAAACAAAATCATGATCTGGACCGGAAGCGCAGAAATATAATAGACAGGCTCATAAGCCGGACAGACAGAGTCATAGTCCCGACAGACGGACAGAATCATGGTCCAGACAGACAAAATCAGAATCCCTACGGACATACAGAATCGGAATCCATACGGACAGATAATCCGGACGGACAGACAGAATCATAACCAGTCGGACAGATAATACGGACGGACAGACAGAATCATAACCAGTCGGACAGATAATCCGGACGGACAGACAGAATCATAACCAGTCGGACAGATAATGCGGACGGACAGACAGAATCGTATCCCGTCGGTCAGATAATCCAGACAGACAGACAGAAGCGTAACCCGTCGGTCAGATAATCCAGACGGACAGACAGAAGCGTAACCCGTCGGTCAGATAATCCAGACGGACAGACAGAAGCGTAAATCATATAGACAGACAGAATCACACATAGGGTACACGAACGTGGTCGCCACTCCTGCCATTGGCACCACAATACGTCAGATATCAGAAATTCTTCTCCGATCTCCGTCACACATCATAATATAACCACGGTACCCGGGGGCGGACAGATAACACAGCACCCCGAGCCCGGACACATCATACTTCGTAATTTATCCTCGGTAACCGGGGACGGACATATAACACAGTACCTCGGAACCGGACACATCATACTTCGGAATTCACATATGGGGCTCAGCGGCCCACCGCACGATATACGTACCGGCCCGGGATCCGGTGAAAGGAATCATAACATGTGCACGAACTGATTAATGAGAAACCACATACATACAGATCGTCATACAGACTCAACAGAACAGAAGTAGGCCAACTGGCCGATCGAACCAAAGTATTCGGATAGTTTTCAAACTACGCGCCTACACGTCACTTGGGGAGGCACGACAGATTATAACAAGAACCAGATTTCCAGATGTCAAACGTTATTTTGTAAGATTTGTATAAAAACAGTCATATCGTGATCAGAATAGTAGTCCAGATGTTTTCTGAGAAAGTCGGACAGAACTAAAGTAATTAAGATCATACAAAAGGTATCGGGCCTCGTGGGCCTGCCTCGGACCAACTCGAGGCGACATATGTAAATTACCGATAGTAGACCTTACGAGGTCACCCATAATCATCTGGAAGTGTTCCGACTCCGTATGGGAAGGTTTCGTGCAAAAGTTCACTTAGAAGGCATTTTGTAAGAAAAGGGTTTCAATTGTACTGAAGGAATTGGAGCGTATTTCCGTCTCGAATTCCGGGGAATGGAGTCGTACTTAGGGCTCGCGGTCGAGCCCATCACATCCAGAACATGCCTAAGAGTAAAGGGGAAGGCTTTACATACCTCGATAGCGCCTTGCGCTCGCTTGGCGTCAATCCCAATTTCGTCCAAAATCTAGAAATTGTCAAGTTTACCATTTGTTAGTTTCAAACTTTTCAATAATCCAACTTAACACATACTTGCCTACCGAAATTTCGGCAGCATTTCCTCTATATATAAGACATCCCCGAGACTTAGCTCGGCTCAATTCATCAACACAACAACCCAGAAATGACATCAAAACAACAACATACATTAAACCATACACTATGGCATCACTAGCCATCTTTCGACATAACGAAACATCTTTCGCTTCAAACTTACATTTCCAAACCAAACTTGTTATTTTGATATTCATCACCTACCAAAGTTATTACAACACACATCGGAGGCATCCATACCATTTTCACACAATATACATAAGATGTGCAAACATACAAACTCTCCATCAAGCCACTACTTATCCAATTTTTCCTAACCTTCAACATACAAGTTCATTATACATTTCCATCTTCCAAATTCATCCACAATAATCATAATTTGCCTCTTGATACTTTCATTTCCATTTTTACATAAACCATAACAAAGTTGTATGTTTTCTTACAACAACTTAATAACCATTTTTCCATAACCACACTTAACATACTAACAAGATTTAATTCACATTCCATGCATTAAAATGACATACAACCTACTACATAAAATCAATTCATCAACCTTCCATGACTAACCATGCTCACGGCCACCCCCTTAAAATTCTTAACTTCCACTTTCATTTCTAATACAATTCCTACCATAATACACTAGATTCTAACATGAATTCAAGTCACCAAAACCATGCAACATAAGCATACTCACGGCCCAAACACAAGCGCTTCCAACACACAAAATTTTCATACTTTTCTTTCATTTCCACACACTACAACATACATACATACATTTCATGGCATAAAAATGGTAAAATCCTTACCTTTTCTTCGAGTTTTCCACTTGCTACAAAGTTGTCCTCTTGCCAAACTAATTGTACCAAGTTGTAGAGGACTTTGCACTTAGTAATATTCCCACAAAAATTTGATTTTTAAACCAAGGATTTGGCTCCCAAAATTTTTCTTTCTTTTCTTTTTCTCTCTTTCCCTTCCACCCGAAGTGCTCTTCTCTTTTGTTCTTGTTTTCTTTTGATTTTTCTTGAACCTTCTTTGGATAGATATGATCTTATAAGTCCACATGGGAATTAATTAATCCATGGCTTGGGTCAAAAGGTTGTGGCCGGTTGGGCCTCTCTTATTGGGCCTCATTTTACTTTTTTTTTTAGCCCAAAATTGTTGGTTACATATTGAAATTCATGGGGTAAGTTTCCAAAATTCCAATTTTGCCCTTGGCCACCTTTCGTAATTCCACACCATTGTATTCACAACCTACACATTCATATAAAGTAAGGTCCAATTGTGGCCTTATTCATTACAAATCAAATTATTTCGAATTTTCGAATAAGCAAAAATGTCGGATGTAACAATAGGCAACTCCAACCATCTCCGTTGCCTCAAATTGAGATCTTTCTGATTGAAAATGTATTAAAGAGTCCGGTGATCGGTAAATACCTCACAACGCACATCATATAGGTAATGTCTCCAAATTTTCAAAGCAAAAACCACTATTGCCACCTCCACATCATAAGTGGGATAATTCTTTTCATGCATGTTCAACTGCCCCGAAGCATAGGCTATGACCTTCCCTTTCTGCATCAAAACACACCCAAGTCTGATCTGTGTTGTATCACAATATATGGTAAATCCCTCTCCTTTCACGAGTAAGGTCAAAATTAGGACCGTAGTCAACAAAGTCTTAAGATTTTGAAAGCTCGCCTCACATTCATCCGACCATTGGAAAGCCACATTCTTTTAGGTCAATTTAGTCAAGAGAGATGCAATAGATGAGAAACCCTCCATGACACGCCGATAATAACTAGCTAGACCAATGAAACTCCAAATCACGGTGAACGAAGTAGGTCTAACCCAATCGTAAACTGCTTCGATCTTCTTAGGATCCATCATGATACCTTCCGTAGACACTACTGATACGCTCAAATTACACCTATTAATGGTATAACGCGGACGTTGTCAAATATAGTAACCCAACAAGGTTGGGGTGGAATCCCACAGGGAATATGGTGTGAAAAGGTTACTAAAGTCGTAGGATGCTAAGTTTTAGGTCTAATGTCTTAATCCGGTGATTTTGGTAAAAGTTGGTTTTTCTATAACTAATTGCTATCTATTGCTTTGGTGGAAATTTATGGTAAAAGAAACTAAGGTTGTGTCCCCGCTAGATAAGGTGTATGATCATGGGTATTGATCTTGATATACTTCTAATGGATCATTATATGAATGCACTTAATCTCTATATGAATCTCTACTATTTCCCAATAAATAAAGATTATCTCTTTCTATGATTTTCCCAAATATAAGAAAGTAACTATGAAGAACGATTAATCATGCCAAGTAAATTCTCCTTATTCCTAAGTGAATTTATTAAACAAAGTTTAAAGCTTTGAGTCCTTGTTAGTTATTCTTACCAACCCTAATTATTTTCCCAAATAAATCAAGGTTTATGGCTTTAATCAATGTTTGCAATCATTAATTATGAATGAAGAATGAAGAATAACTAAACCCTAATAATCCATTATGTATATATCAATCACAAACTCAATCACAAAACACCCATCATTGGGTTCACAACCCTAGTAAGGGAATTTTGCTACTCATGACAAAGAACAAGAAATAAGAAATTGAAGGATTCATAATTGCTTACTTTGGAAGAAAAGAGGAATTGATAATACTTGAATTGATGTTTGAACCTTCAAAAACTAGAGAGTATTTAATGTTCTAAGTCAAGAGACAAAAATATAATAACTGGTCACTATTAAAAACCCTACAATGACTATTTATAGGTTTTGAAAACATGAAAGCTACAGATTTGCACTTTGGTCCCGTCGATATGAAATACGGTCCGTAAAGTGAAATACGGATCGTAAATCAGTTTACGACCAAGTCGTCCTTCCAGTTGTGAGAAACTTCCATCTTTTGAAATACGGACCGTAAAGTGGTTTACGGCCCGTAAACTGCCTGGTCGTCTTTCAACTTCTAAAACTCAGACTTTCTGCCAAATGCTCGAATGGTTAAATACGTGTTGAAATACAGACCGTAAACTGAAATACGGTCCGTAAACTGAGTTCGTAAATCACCATGTTCTCAGCCTGCCTTTCTGGTTCTGTAATTCTTTAATACGGCCATGGAATACGGCCCGTATTTTAGAATACGGACCGTAAACTGAGTTTACGCCCACTTCTGTACTTCCAACTGTTTTCATTCCAAATCTGCTCCGTTTTCTGAAAAACACTAAAAACCACGTAAAATCACATAGACTTGCTTAAAAACAAGTAAAACTTATAGCAGAAAAGCATCGATTTGTGGCGTAAAATAACGCCACATCAACTACATGCCCCAGAAGTTCCACTAAACTAAGCCCGAAATCGTACTTCAAAAATTTAGGGTAGAGCTTCTTCTCCTGTAGAATCCCAAGCACCATCCTCAAATGCCGCTCTTACTCCTCTCTACTACAAAAATAAATCAGAATATCATCAATGATGACGATCCGCAAAAGAATCCAAATACGGCTTGAAAACACCATTCATTAAGTCCATAAAGGTTGTTGGGGCATTGGTCAGCCCAAATGACATAACCAGAAACTCATGATGACTATGAGTCTTGAAACTGTCTTAGGGATATCCTCCGCCTTAATCTTTAACCGGCGATAATCGGACCTCTAATGAATCTTAGAAGAGACAGAAGCACTCTGAATCTGATTAAATAAGTCATCAATACAAGAAATGAGATACTTGTTCTTGATTATAACCTTGTTCAACTGTTGATAGTCATTACACATATGCATGGTCCCATCCTCCATCTTCATAAATAGCATCAGGGCACCACAAGGTGAAATACTGGGTCTAATAGACCTCTTACTCAACATATCTTGCAATTGTTCCTTCAATTATTTCAACTCCGCTGGCGCCATCAGTATGGCAAAATAGAAATAGGTTTGGTGACCCACTCCAAATCAATGTAGAAATTGATATCACGATCCAGTGGGACACCTGGTAAGTCTATCGAAAAAACATTAGGAAACTCCCTCACCACTGGCACTGACTCAAATTGGGAAGTGTCTAAACTAGTGTCCCGATCATAGGCTAAATAAGCCAAACACCCCTTCTCAACCATCTGTCGATCTCTAAGGAAAGTTATAATCCTCTTCGCGTATGAC
Organism: Lycium barbarum; assembly: GCF_019175385.1. Taxonomy (NCBI): domain Eukaryota; kingdom Viridiplantae; phylum Streptophyta; class Magnoliopsida; order Solanales; family Solanaceae; genus Lycium; species Lycium barbarum. The sequence continues at coordinate 49,677,054 of NC_083338.1, read as the reverse complement.
TAATAACACCCTTCCCCTCCAACTTAGGAACTCCCAGCATGGCTAACATAACTGTCTTGGCATGACAGTCCAAATTTGCATAATAAGTGGACAACCAACCCATGCCTAGAATAATGTCAAAATCTACCATGTCTAGAATCTTCAAATCAACCCAAGTGTCGTACCCCATAGTGAGAACGCAAGATCGACACTCGATCCACCACTACAGAATCCTCGACAGGCGCAGAAACTGTAATAAGAAAATCAAGCGACTAACATAGCATATCCAGACCCGAAGCATACTAAGTAGTCACATAAGTGTACGTAGAGCTTGTCAAATAATGTCACAGCTAACCAATGACAGATCGAAATAGTACTTGTGATGATGCTCGGCCCATGGCTTACCAAGGAAAGCATAGAAATGACCTCATTCACCCTCAGACTGTGAACCTCCATGACCACCATGGCCTGACTGAACTCCAACACTAACTGACTGAGAACAATCCTTAGCAGACTGATGATCACCTCTTCCAAGCTGTGAGCCCCCTCTACCGAAAATCCATATCCTCTAGTTAGTTGTGCTAGAGACCTAAGTGCCTACACTCAAGAGCCTTGTTGAGGTCCATTTTGCCTAAGTCAGGGACAATATCTCACGAAATACCCTGGCTCACCGCACTTATAGCAAGTCCTGCCTATCATGGAATGATGAACTGATACAGAAGATCCAGAATGTCCTCCACAGTCTGAGTGTCAGGAATAAGGACCCCGAGATGTCTACCTTGACTGGTACTCACTGAGCCTGGATGAACCACCCGTTGAAATCTGAAGAGCTGACTGAATGGGATGACTGGAATGGTGATGATGACCTCTACCATAGTGTTTCCCGCTCCTAGAAAAAGAACCATTAAAACTGCCAAAATTGCGAGTCCTCTTGTCTAACCCCTATCCTGAGCTTGGAATCTCACCGACTCAACCTCCTTGGCATGATCTACCACTGCCTGAAATGAAGCCCCAGAAGTTACTGCCTGTAACTTCGTCAATCGAAGGGGAAGGGTCAACCACTTCACAAACCCCCACACTCTCTCTACCTCAGTGGGGAGTAACAATACAACATAACGGGCCAAAGTATGAAACCTAGACTCATACTCCGCAACAGAAAACCCTCTCTACTCCAGAGCGGATAACTCATCCTTCCGCCTGTCTCTTAAGCTATGAGGAATATACTTCTCCAGAAATACCTGATAGAACTAAGTCCACATCAAAAGAGGCGACCCAGCTGGTCGGCAATCAATAAAGGAACTACACCACTACTTGGCATCGTCGATCATCTGAAAAGCAACATAATCCACTCCGTGTGACTCCACTAAGCCTAGCTTGTGAAGCCTCTCATGACAGCTGATATCATAAGCATCCTTCTCAGGGGAACCATAAAACTACGGAGGGTTCATCTTGGTAAATATCTCAAATATCTTCTGATCCTTATTAGACATGATCGGTCCAGTAACTGGTTGATGAGAAAAATTAGGTACTAGATCTCATCAATGCAGGGAACCACAACAGCAGTCGGTTGTGGCCCCGGAGTACGAAACTGATCAGGAGTCTGACCTATAATTCTAGCCTGGGACCTATCTGGTATAACCTGAAATGCGCAGGCCTGGATCAAACCCTCAAAAATACTCAGAATGCGCACCATAGCATCCTGTAGCACTGGTGTAGCAATGATCTCAGGTGGTGCCTAGGCTGGTCCCTGCTCCTTCTCCTCCTCCTCAATGGACTCATCCTCATGCTCAACCTCCGACTCAGGAGACCCTGATCTTTTACGGGCGTACCGATTCCCGACCTATGGCCGATGCCACTCCACGGGGTCTACCCCTACCACGACCTCTACCCCGGCCCCTACCACGTATCACAACTATGGCAATAGGTGTCGGTGCCCATCCCTAGCCGCATCCGTGCATGTCCTCACCATCTATGAGAGAATTGAATGTGAAGTTAGATATTAGTTTGAACAAGTTAGCACGAAAGGAATGAAAGAATGGAAGTGTCCTAAATGTCCTATAGCCTCTCGAGTATGGGTACCGACGTCTACGTACCAATCTGCAAGACTTTATTAGACATCGCTCTTGAGACTGGTGAACATAAAGCTCTGATAACAATTTGTCACGACCCAAAATCCAAAGTAGTGATCGCATCTACACTCTCCCACCGATAGGCGAATCATCCCCGAATTGTCAAATCATTTACAAAGTAAAGAGGAAGAGTTAAAAACATTCATAACATTATCCAATAGTCTTAATGTAAATATATAAAGTGTGGAATATAACTTAATCAAAATACAACCCAAAACCTGGTCTAACTCGTACAAGGACTTCTAATAGAAATAACAAGTCTTAGATAATACAGAAATAGAAAGCTATCTCGGAATGAAAAGGGACAGAATAACATAAAGAGAGAATCCAGGGCTGTGGGTCCAACTATAGCTTACCCTAGAATCTGGAATAAGACAACCTCAAGATCAGCCATGAGACCTGGAACTAGAACACATGTCTGTATTTGCACCGAAAAGTGCAGCAATAGTAATATGAGTACAAAATCACTAGTACTCCGTAGGTATCATAGGGCGACAACGAAGGAAACACGCATAAAGTATATAAGGATTGAAAACAAACAACTAATGGAACAATAAAGCTAGAATCCCTTTAGTCTTAACCATTTATTCATGTTTCACCCAATCCAACAAGTAATCATGTAATCACATAGGAAATTAAATGAATCAGATGAATGAATGAATGCAATGCGCTGGGCACTCTCATACCTGGTACACACATGCTATAGGCCATGCCTTATAGTCGTGATAATGTTCGAAGTGAGGATTTTAAATACGGCCAGTCATTTCTCTCTGGCAATCGCGGGGCCTATCATGGTGATCGCGGCCCAAGACATCGCGATCGTGATGAGGAATTGTGCAGCGCCTCGCGATCACGGATAGAGCCACGCGATTGTGATTAAGCACACCAGCAACAGTTGAAACTAGAAAAAAGAGGATTTCACTAATTTGTTATCTGGTACCCATAACTCATTTGGAACCCCCATGACACAAACCCAATATGCATTTCAATCTATAAAATACGCTACGAACTCACTCGCTTGCTCAAAAATCTCAAAACAGGTCATCTTGAATCGGTTTTGATCACAGTCAAATCCAATTTTCTAGAAAGCCAAATTTTCAACCAAAGGTCCAAAATACCCCCCAAATCCCTTAGGAACTGGACCGACCACTCCATTAAGTCATAATCGACATCCGACCCTAATGAAATCGATGAGACATCCAAAAAGACTCATTACCCCTGATGTTGACTGTGGTCAATCCATTCCTTATGGATTTTCAAAAACTCCTTTTCTTACCCAAAACTCACTAATATGCCTAGGGACACGCCCCACCCATCCCCGCAAGCCAAATATACCATAAAGTAACTAGGGAAGGATTATGTAGTGTAAATAGGCAAAACAACCAAAACGACCTAATGGGTCATTACATTCATCAATTTCTTCAATTTAAATTATGAGTTAATTTGTTCTAATATTACTGTTAGGTACCCAATCTACCATATACCAATGAAGCGAATGAAAAAAAAAAAAAGAATGTCAACATATTTCCTTACATATCATACAATATCATCATTTTTTCAAGGTATGTCTTTATATTTTGCTATTATGTTTAAAAGAAAAAAATATCTGGATGAGAATAGTAAGTTTGGTCAAAATATTTCAATAGAAATTTTCTTAATGATATCATCAGAGTATACAAAAGATCAATTTTATACAAAATGTCACTTATTTGGAATTATAAGAGAGTTTCTTTGCTGTTCAAATATATTTTTATGTTTACAATATTCTAAAGTTGATAGTAATCCATAAACGAGATATATATGTGCTTGTTAAATTTTTAAATTTTCGTACTTCTATCAGTATATATTGTATTATGATTTTCGAACACTATTGTATTTTTTTGGGAAAAAGGTATTGTTATTTGTCTTCATATTTAAAACAATCATGAAAAAGGTATTGTTATTTGTCTTCATATTTAAAACAATCATTTTCCTTTTGGGAGAATTAATGTCCAATATTGAAAGCACACAAGCCATTAGAATATAAAAGTTATTAATTCCCTATATAAAATTTAAAAAAAAAACATCCTCTGAAAAAAAAAATTGGGGCCGATAAGTTTTCATTTCATGATTCTCATAAAAAGCAGTGTTTTAAAAGGAGAGGGCGTAAGGCGGGGCGTTTTACGTCTGCCTTAGTGAGGCATAAGCCCCGAGGCACGGGGCATAAGCCCCATGGGGTTTTAATTTTTAGTATTTTCTAAAATGATATAATTATAATAAATACTTTTAAATAGGTGAAATAACGTAAAAAATTGAAGAAAACTATAAATAAGTGATATATATATATATATATATATATATATATATATATATATATATATATATATATATATATATATATATATATATATATATATATATGCTCCACCCCCACAAAAAAACTAATTAGAACAATCTATTATATGCTACTTACAAGTACAAGTGACTGCTCGTTACTTTTTTGAGATAGTAAAAGACAAGATAAATAATTGGAAAAGAATATATATATTAGGCATTCTAGCAATAAAAAAAGGTCTTGACTTTTAAAGTTAATGTTCCAGTTCCTTTTTAAAACATTTGAGTAATTACATGTTGACTTTTGAGAATTTGGGCATTATATTAAGGACTTATTTAACAAATTTCGTTTTAGTTTGAAGAAGTTTTCTGGGCTTACGCCCCAACACGCCCCAACAAAAGAAACTCGCCCCAAACGTCCGGGCGTACGCCCCGAATTGCTGGGCGTACGCCTTTGGAGACTTTCGCCCAAACCCATCGCCCCGGGGCATTTTTGGTACGTCCTGCCCCAGGGCTCGCCTCGAGAAAGCCTTTTAAAACACTGATAAAAAGCTGGCTTATATTATTTAAAATATTTTTTATTATTTAAATTATTTTAAATTTGATAGTAGCCCATACTGGGGTGGTCTATATATCTGTCTATTAGTGTTATATCCCGTATTTTTGCGTGTTCGGGAAAATTCGAAATAATCTTGATTTGTAAGGAATAAGGTCATATGTTGATTTGAATTAATCTATGTGGGTGTTGTTCATGAAAAATATTGGTGTGGAAGTGTTGAGGAAGGCCAAGGGCAAAATTGGAATTTCGGAAATTAGTTTCGGGAATTACAAAATGTGATCCACAAGTCATTGGGCTCAAAAACATTGGATGGAATTAAGGCCCATAAGAGAAGGGTGGCCGGCCATGTGCATGGTCCAAGCCCACAATTTTAATAAATTTTTCCATGTGCCAAATTAATATAAAGGACCATATATTCATTATTTATCTAAGAGAAGCTTCAAGAAAACAAAAGATGAAGAACAAGAGCAAACCTTGAAAGGCCATTCGGCCCTATGCTCAAGAAAATCACCATAAAAATTCTCCCTCCAAAAATTATTGTTTTGTGATTTTCCCACTATATTAAGGGTCCTCTATAACTTGGTGCAATTGTTTGGGAGGAAGGAGCACTTGTTTCTTCAATATAACAACTTAATTAAGTGAAGAAGTTGAAGAGAAAAGGTAAGAATTTATCCCTCCTTGCTATGTTATGAAGGTTTGTTTGTGTTGTAGTATATGGAAATGAGTTGAAAGTATGGAAAAATGGAAGTTTGCAAAGAGGGTATGTGATATGTTATGTGGCCGTGTATGTATATGGTTGTATACCCATGGTGAGTTGAATTTATGTTGTATTCTAGTTGTGAGTAGTGTGGAATTTATATTGAGAATGTAAGTTAAATTAATTTGGTTGAAATGGTAAAAGGGGCACTTGGCCGTGTGGCACTCCTTGAGGAAATGAGATTGAATCAAATTTTGTTTAATATGTTAGTTGTGTTGTTGTGATGCTTGCAATGTAAATAAAGGTAAAATGATATAAGTTTGCATTGAAATGGAATGTAGAAGCTTATGTCGTTTAGGTATGATCTTACGACATTATGAAAATGAAGTTGTTAGGGTGCAAATTATGATGGTTATTGATGAACTTGGAAGAAGGAATCATATTATGAATATGTATGTCAAAGGTTAGAAGTTTTGAATGAATTATGACTTTGGTGGAAAGTTGTATATTTTATATATCGTATGAATATTTTGTGGAAACGATATGAAATGCTTCTAAATTATATTGTGATGATCTAGATTAATGGTGAATGAGAAACCATTGAGATTAGTTTGGAAATTGAAGTTGAAATGAAGGTTATGACATTATGTCGGAAAGATAGCTAGTTAAGTTAGATTGTGTTTATAGTGATTGTTGTTGTTGTTGTTGATGTTGTTGTTGGGTTGTTGTTGATTGTTTTGGCCGAGTTGAATTCTCGGGGACGCTACATGTATAGGGGAGATGCTGCCCAAATTTCTGTAGAAAAGTGTTGACTTTAGATTTAAGCCTAAAGCCTTATGGTTAACATTTGGTAAATGTGACCATTTGCAGATTTTGGACGAAACGGGAAGTGAACTTGGAAAGGCGTAAAGTGCGTAAAAGGTATGTAAAGCTATCCCGATCCTTCTTTTGGCATGCCCTAGGTATACTAGAAGCGGATTCGGGCCTCGGAAGATATTCTGCCCGTCGGAATCCGCGTTTGAAATTATCACTTTTTCGTTCAATATGATTGAACCCTTTAAGTATACTTTATTGAAAAATTATGCAAACTTCTCCAAACTGCCTAGAAAGTTATGGAACATCCCTAAGACCTCTGTAGATGACCCCACAAGTTTAAAATACGTAAATTGAGCCCGCCGCCTTGTTTGTCCCGAGGCGGGCCCACTATTTCCGATTTTACCCTTATGGTCCTTTGTAACTTGATTTCAAGCAATTTTTAAGGAAACGTCTTAACTACGTTTCCAACCACTAATGATACTTATTCTGGATACTATATTGAGTCTCTATAAAGGTACAATATTTTTGTATTACGTTTAGCTCCACTATTCCCGCTTTGCTCTCTTATTGTACTATTGCCTTATTTTCGAACAATATAAAAATAAAACGTTTTAACTATCCTTTTAACTACTAAGGAAAATTGTTTTAATGATTCCCTCGAGCCTGGTAGACTATTTTGGAATATGAAAATGATCCCAGAAGGATTATTCTTCCGTAACTCATTATGACATACGACATACACCTACTATGATTCTGTCCGTCTTCATTGATTCGATTTGTCATTCGATATGCCTCATTGAGTCTCTGGAAATCTGTGATATTTTGTTGCATTTAGTCTCTCACTACTCCATTCGTGGATGCCCCAATGTTTCCCACACTGAGCCCGGGCCAGGATATGTTGTCAAGCGTATTCCATTGCATTGTTCGCCGTGCCTCGATGTGAGGGGGAAGGTATATATGTACATGGGTTTTGGAGTATGCTGTGCCATGTACACACATTCTGATATGATATGATCTGATATGGCCATCTGATATGATATGATATGATATGTTATGTTACGGGGTTATCCCCTACTCTGTTCCTTATGTATGGTGGCACCAGCGTCGGGGGGTGGCCACGTTCTGTTTCGCCGAGCCCTTGGCAGGGGCCGGACATGATATTGTATATGTTTATGAACACACTCCTCATGTTTTGAAAATATGCATTTGATACTTCGGAGGTCACACTCACTTCTCTGTAAGTCCTGTTTCGGTTATGATCTTGTTCCGTATTGGGACCAGGTACGACATATGTTTTCATCAAATACTATTTATGCTTTATGATCAATATTTTGCTAATCTGGATATTCTGTCCATTTTCTGTACCTTCTGTTCTGATTATGACTTTGTTTACTACGTTCTGTGCTTTACATACTCAGTACATATTTCGTACTGACCCCCTTTCTTCGGGGGCTGCGTTTTCATGCCGCGTAGGTACAGAAGACAGATTTGCTGACCGCCTGCCTAGGACATCTATTCTGCTATGTTGGGAGCGCTCTTTTGTCCAGAGCCTATATATTGGTACAGTCCGTCGCTATTATATATATGTATGCTATTCATGGGTATGACGGGGCCCTGTCCCGTCTTATGATTTTGTTATGATCTGTAGAGGTCTGTAGACATACTTGTGTGGGTTCTGTATATGTTTGGGTATGATATGATCTGTGACAGCCTCATCGGCTTCCATGTACGGTGTCGGTTCATTTATGGTTATTATTAACGCCAAGCGACTTCTATATTTGAAAATATTCTGTCGTTTGCTAATTTGGGTTATTGGGTACGTTTGAGTGTCCAGCACGGACACTAATTGCGGCCTACGGAGTTGGGTCGTGACAAAAGTGGTATCAGAGCAGTTCGTCCTCGGAATGTCTACAGGCCGTGTCTAGTAGAGTCTTGTTTATCGGTGTGTTGTGCACCACATCTATAAACAGGAGGCTACAGGACATTTAGGGTGTTACCTTTCTTTGATTCTTAGATCGTGCGATAGAGCCAGCTGTAGGAAATTAATTCCTTTCTTTACTAACCCTTGATTGCAGCTGGGGAACGGTATCGACGTAAGACAGCGACTGATGATATTGGAAGCTACACAGTACACAGGTAAGCAATGATATGAAAGATGTATGTTGGGTAAGGTGTTTGGAATACGATTGAAACATAAAGTTGAAAATTAAAAAGGAAAGTGTAGTAGGTGCAGTTTGAGTTGGGCATGTGAGGTAAGCCTCGGCATATTTATACTTTTATCTGAAATTGTTAGCCCCGTGTGGCTATGATGCGATATGATATGATACGTATATAAGTATATGTGTTGGCCCTGTGAGGCATGGTTGGTATTTCCTGTGTACAGGTTTTGGGATAGTAAGAAATACAGAGAAACCTCTGCCCAAATTTTTCCAGAAATATAAACAGGAAAATAAGATATAAATTCTTAATATGTATTTTATGTCTTGAAAGTCGATACCGATAGGGTAAATCTCTTATGTTGGGTTAAAAGTTTAAGAGGTACCCTCCATGTCATTTGTGAGAAGCATTACCCTTATCGGAAAAATTTTATCTCGAGAAAACATATACGAGTAGTGAATTCGCAATTTAGTTGGAGGGACCAGGAAAATGTTCCAGCCCATTTTGTTTTAGCACAACCCATGTGAAGGGCAAAAATGTCCGACGATCAAGTTTCCTCTAATTGGGAGAATACAAAGTGTATGACAAGCAGTCAGGAATTGAGCGGTTCGCTCACGACTCAAATATATATATAAACGTGGAGGTAATTAGGTGAATTATGTACTAAAAGATTCCGCGAAGTTCGTCGAACTCTAGCTTCTTTTGCTGGTAGTCGGAAGATACCCTACAGTAATATTTTATCAGTTTTCCTCGACTGGTTGGAGATGGAATTTGTGGAATAAAAATCTAAACTCGTGGGCTGTCTAGAAACATATATATGCATGAAGGTAAATATTGAGGGTTTACAGGGGGCGACACGGTAACCATATAGTCAGAAAGGTAAAAGAATTCTCGCTAGGTCGGGGTGGGACCCGCTACGAGAACATTTTGAAAAGTTGTTAAGACCCCGATTTGTCTTAAATTACGTGACAAAGGCTGTGCGGGGCAATTGATGTAATTATACCGGTCTTAACGTGCCTAAATGCATTAAAGTTGTAAGGTTAAGCGTGCCAGGGCCAGAGCAATTCTGGGATGGGTGACCCCCTGGGAAAGGTGCAAAAGTTTTTGCAAACATAGGTATAAGAGACGAATAGGAAATTCGGGGTAACCTAAAGGGAATTAGGATATGTGGAATGGTTAGAAACTTTATAGGGGTCACACGAGCTGAGACGGGTTAGATTGTTAAAAAGAAAGAAAAAGCAGCGCAACCCTGAAATTAGAGTAAATTCGAACAAGTGATTGAAGATGTGTTGTAAAAGAAATGGTAGTGATATATATATATGTATGCGTAGGGCCCCCATTTATGACTGTGTCGATTGTTTGGTGAACCCTAATAGCCAGTGTTGTAACATACGGGAAACATTAACTGGATAGAATTTACGAGAAAAAGGGAAAGGTGTGGTATCAATGTACGAAATCGATTGATACTCGGTTTGCTACCGGTTGGGATTGAAAGATCCTAATACAATGATGTTTAGAAAGAAAGGAGAATAATCGAGTGGAAGGTAAGGAGATCCAAATGTTAGAAGAAGTGAACCGTGAGAAACGTAATTAAGCGGAGCCTCTGAAAGAGTCGACGGGCAAAGTATGAAGTCAATTGCGAAAGCAAACAAAAATGGAATAGTACAGGGCGAAGGAAAACTTATGGCATGAAATGATGAATTATGTGAATATCGAATGATTCGATTGTCGAGCAAATAGAATGACAGGTAAGGAATGGGTATGAAGGAAGAATGTGATTATTATGAGATAAACAATTACGTTAATTATATTACTTGAGTACCAGCTATCGGATAAGATTGTGTACTATATACTTGTGATTCCGTTAATGTCTCGAAGAGAAAATTAAGTTGCAGGTCAGAAAGAAAAGACATGAATATGGTAGGAGTATAACCCTAAAAAGAGGGGAGCCGAATCCGCGGCAGAGAAGATGGTTCAAATTATTGAAAGATTATGATGTTAATATTTTGTGCCACTCTAGAAAAGTTAAAGCTGTGACAGATGCACTTAGTCGTGAGTCTACGGACGGCTTGACCGGCGTACATTCAGAAATAAAGAATTGGTCTGTAAAAACTCTTTAGTCAGCTAGCCTTGGAGTCCGTTTGGTCGGTTCTGAAGATATTGGAATTTCGTCCGAAGAAGTTACCGAATTATCGATCATGGGAAAGGTAAAGCAGCGTCAGTTTGAGGATCCTATTCTGGTGTCGTACAGAGATACGACCTTTGACAAGGAAAAGATCCAGCTCGAAGTTTTACCGGATGAGTATTGTTATACCGAGGCAGATTATGTGTGCCCGACATCGTAAGGCCTGTTGACCAGTGCCCAAATTGTCAGCAAGTTAAAATTAAGTATCAGAAACCGGGTGGACTGTTTCAGGAAATGGAAATTTCGACTTGGAAGCGGGAGATAATTAATATGGATTTCATTACAGGTTTGCCTCGCACCCCACGAAAGTATGATTTCCATACGGGGTATGGTTGATAGGCTAACAAAATCAGCCCATTTTCTCCTCGTCAGAACCACTTATTCAGTTGAGGATTATGCCAGGCTATATGTATTAAAGGAATAGTGAGACTCCACAGAGTTCCTATATCTATTGTCACTGACGGAGATACTCAGTTTATGACTAATTTCTGAAGATTTATTTTCAGGAAGGATTAGGGGCTCAGATAAGTCTGAGCACAGTATTTCAACCTCAGAGCAACAGACAGGTCGAGCACACTATACAGACGCTAGAAGATATGTTGCGGGCATGTGTTATTGATTTCAGAGGTAGCCGGGATGACCACCTGCCATTGATCGAGTTGCTTATGATAACAGCTACTATTCTAGCATTCAGATGGCCCTATGAGGCTTAGTATGACAGAAAATTCAGGTCACTGATCAGCTAGTTCGATACTGGCGAAACAGAATTTATCGGTCCAGATATGATCCAGCAGGCCGTTGATAAAGTGAAACTTACCCGACGGAGACAATTAGCAACTTAGAGTTGTCAGAAGTCATACGCAGATAAACGGCGTCGACCCTTGGAATTCCAGGTCGGCGATAGGGTATTTTTGAAGTATCGCCTATGAAAAGTGTAACGCGAAAGAGTAAGCTCAGTCCGCAATATATCGGGCTTTATCAGATTATTTAAAGGATGGAGAATGTCACCTACGAGCGAGATCTACCATTTGATCTGGAAACGGTACGTCCGGCATTTCATGTATCCATGTTCCGTAAATGTGTTGGTGATCCCTCCAGAACATTTCCAGTGAATGATATTCAAGTGACGGAGGAATTTTTTAATGAAGAACAATCTATAATTATTCTGAATCGCCAGACGCAGAAATGACGCCCTAAAGATATACCCCCTCTGTTAAGGTTTTATGGTAAAAAGCAATGACCTTGAAAGTAGAGGACGGAATGAAAAAGAAGTGCCCTCACTTATTTCTTATGCCCACAGGTAATCTAAATTCCTTACTTGATTATATTCAAGGCGAATGTATATCACTTGTGCGGGCCGTAAAAGAAACTCCCCCGAAGTACTTACAGACCCTATAGGACCAGTCTAACATTCGAGGACGAATGTTCTAAAGGGGGGAGGATGTTATATCCCGTATTTTTGCGTGTTCGGGAAAATTCGAAATAATCTTGATTTGTAAGGAATAAGGTCATATGTTGATTTGAATTAATCTATGTGGGTGTTGTTCATGAAAAATATTGGTGTGGAAGTGTTGAGGAAGGCCAAGGGCAAAATTGGAATTTCGGAAATTAGTTTCGGGAATTACAAAATGTGATCCACAAGTCATTGGGCTCAAAAACATTGGATGGAATTAAGGCCCATAAGAGAAGGGTGGCCGGCCATGTGCATGGTCCAAGCCCACAATTTTAATAAATTTTTCCATGTGCCAAATTAATATAAAGGACCATATATTCATTATTTATCTAAGAGAAGCTTCAAGAAAACAAAAGATGAAGAACAAGAGCAAACCTTGAAAGTCCATTCGGCCCTATGCTCAAGAAAATCACCATAATAATTCTCCCTCCAAAAATTATTGTTTTGTGATTTTCCCACTATATTAAGGGTCCTCTATAACTTGGTGCAATTGTTTGGGAGGAAGGAGCACTTGTTTCTTCAATATAACAACTTAATTAAGTGAAGAAGTTGAAGAGAAAAGGTAAGAATTTATCCCTCCTTGCTGTGTTATGAAGGTTTGTTTGTGTTGTAGTATATGGAAATGAGTTGAAAGTATGGAAAAATGGAAGTTTGCAAAGAGGGTATGTGATATGTTATGTGGCCGTGTATGTATATGGTTGTATACCCATGGTGAGTTGAATTTATGTTGTATTCTAGTTGTGAGTAGTGTGGAATTTATATTGAGAATGTAAGTTAAATTAATTTGGTTGAAATGGTAAAAGGGGCACTTGGCCGTGTGGCACTCCTTGAGGAAATGAGATTGAATCAAATTTTGTTTAATATGTTAGTTGTGTTGTTGTGATGCTTGCAATGTAAATAAAGGTAAAATGATACAAGTTTGCATTGAAATGGAATGTAGAAGCTTATGTCGTTTAGGTATGATCTTACGACATTATGAAAATGAAGTTGTTAGGGTGCAAATTATGATGGTTATTGATGAACTTGGAAGAAGGAATCATATTATGAATATGTATGTCAAAGGTTAGAAGTTTTGAATGAATTATGACTTTGGTGGAAAGTTGTATATTTTATATATCGTATGAATATTTTGTGGAAACGATATGAAATGCTTCTAAATTATATTGTGATGATCTAGATTAATGGTGAATGAGAAACCATTGAGATTAGTTTGGAAATTGAAGTTGAAATGAAGGTTATGACATTATGTCGGAAAGATAGCTAGTTAAGTTAGATTGTGTTTATAGTGATTGTTGTTGTTGTTGTTGATGTTGTTGTTGGGTTGTTGTTGATTGTTTTGGCCGAGTTGAATTCTCGAGGACGCTACATGTATAGGGGAGATGCTGCCCAAATTTCTGTAGAAAAGTGTTGACTTTAGATTTAAGCCTAAAGCCTTATGGTTAACATTTGGTAAATGTGACCATTTGCAGATTTTGGACGAAACGGGAAGTGAACTTGGAAAGGCGTAAAGTGCGTAAAAGGTATGTAAAGCTATCCCGATCCTTCTTTTGGCATGCCCTAGGTATACTAGAAGCGGATTCGGGCCTCGGAAGATATTCCGCCCGTCAGAATCCGCGTTTGAAATTATCACTTTTTCGTTCAATATGATTGAACCCTTTAAGTATACTTTATTGAAAAATTATGCAAACTTCTCCAAACTGCCTAGAAAGTTATGGAACATCCCTAAGACCTCTGTAGATGACCCCACAAGTTTAAAATACGTAAATTGAGCCCGCTGCCTTGTTTGTCCCGAGGCGGGCCCACTATTTCCGATTTTACCCTTATGGTCCTTTGTAACTTGATTTCAAGCAATTTTTAAGGAAACGTCTTAACTACGTTTCCAACCACTAATGATACTTATTCTGGATACTATATTGAGTCTCTGTAAAGGTACAATATTTTTGTATTACGTTTAGCTCCACTATTCCCGCTTTGCTCTCTTATTGTACTATTGCCTTATTTTCGAACAATATAAAAATGAAACGTTTTAACTATCGTTTTAACTACTAAGGAAAATTGTTTTAATGATTCCCTCGAGCCTCGTAGACTATTTTGGAATATGAAAATGATCCCAGAAGGATTATTCTTCCGTAACTCATTATGACATACGACATACACCTACTATGATTCTGTCCGACTTCATTGATTCGATTTGTCATTCGATATGCCTCATTGAGTCTCTGGAAATCTGTGATATTTTGTTGCATTTAGTCTCTCACTACTCCATTCGTGGATGCCCCAATGTTTCCCACACTGAGCCCGGGCCAGGATATGTTTTCAAGCGTATTCCATTGCATTGTTCGCCGTGCCTCGATGTGAGGGGGCAGGTATACATACTTGCATTGTAGACATACTTGTGTGGGTTCTGTATATGTTTGGGTATGATATGATCTGTGATAGCCTCATCGGCTTCCATGTACGGTGTCGGTTCATTTATGGTTATTATTAACGCCAAGCGACTTCTATATTTGAAAATATTCTGTCGAGGACGAATGTTCTAAAAGGGGGAGGATGTTATATCCCGTATTTTTGCGTGTTCGGGAAAATTCGAAATAATCTTGATTTGTAAGGAATAAGGTCATATGTTGATTTGAATTAATCTATGTGGGTGTTGTTCATGAAAAATATTGGTGTGGAAGTGTTGAGGAAGGCCAAGGGCAAAATTGGAATTTCGGAAATTAGTTTCGGGAATTACAAAATGTGATCCACAAGTCATTGGGCTCAAAAACATTGGATGGAATTAAGGCCCATAAGAGAAGGGTGGTCGGCCATGTGCATGGTCCAAGCCCACAATTTTAATAAATTTTTCCATGTGCCAAATTAATATAAAGGACCATATATTCATTATTTATCTAAGAGAAGCTTCAAGAAAACAAAAGATGAAGAACAAGAGCAAACCTTGAAAGGCCATTCGGCCCTATGCTCAAGAAAATCACCATAAAAATTCTCCCTCCAAAAATTATTGTTTTGTGATTTTCCCACTATATTAAGGGTCCTCTATAACTTGGTGCAATTGTTTGGGAGGAAGGAGCACTTGTTTCTTCAATATAACAACTTAATTAAGTGAAGAAGTTGAAGAGAAAAGGTAAGAATTTATCCCTCCTTGCTGTGTTATGAAGGTTTGTTTGTGTTGTAGTATATGGAAATGAGTTGAAAGTATGGAAAAATGGAAGTTTGCAAAGAGGGTATGTGATATGTTATGTGGCCGTGTATGTATATGGTTGTATACCCATGGTGAGTTGAATTTATGTTGTATTTTAGTTGTGAGTAGTGTGGAATTTATATTGAGAATGTAAGTTAAATTAATTTGGTTGAAATGGTAAAAGGGGCACTTGGCCGTGTGGCACTCCTTGAGGAAATGAGATTGGATCAAATTTTGTTTAATATGTTAGTTGTGTTGTTGTGATGCTTGCAATGTAAATAAAGGTAAAATGATATAAGTTTGCATTGAAATGGAATGTAGAAGCTTATGTCGTTTAGGTATGATCTTACGACATTATGAAAATGAAGTTGTTAGGGTGCAAATTATGATGGTTATTGATGAACTTGGAAGAAGGAATCATATTATGAATATGTATGTCAAAGGTTAGAAGTTTTGAATGAATTATGACTTTGGTGGAAAGTTGTATATTTTATATATCGTATGAATATTTTGTGGAAACGATATGAAATGCTTCTAAATTATATTGTGATGATCTAGATTAATGGTGAATGAGAAACCATTGAGATTAGTTTGGAAATTGAAGTTGAAATGAAGGTTATGACATTATGTCGGAAAGATAGCTAGTTAAGTTAGATTGTGTTTATAATGATTGTTGTTGTTGTTGATGTTGTTGTTGGGTTGTTGTTGATTGTTTTGGCCGAGTTGAATTCTCGGGGACGTTACATGTATAGGGGAGATGCTGCCCAAATTTCTGTAGAAAAGTGTTGACTTTAGATTTAAGCCTAAAGCCTTATGGTTAACATTTGGTAAATGTGACCATTTGCAGATTTTGGACGAAACGGGAAGTGAACTTGGAAAGGCGTAAAGTGCGTAAAAGGTATGTAAAGCTATCCCGATCCTTATTTTGGCATGCCCTAGGTATACTAGAAGCGGATTCGGGCCTCGGAAGATATTCTGCCCGTCGGAATCCGCGATTGAAATTATCACTTTTTCGTTCAATATGATTGAACCCTTTAAGTATACTTTATTGAAAAATTATGCAAACTTCTCCAAACTGCCTAGAAAGTTATGGAACATCCCTAAGACCTCTGTAGATGACCCCACAAGTTTAAAATACGTAAATTGAGCCCGCCGCCTTGTTTGTCCCGAGGCGGGCCCACTATTTCCGATTTTACCCTTATGGTCCTTTGTAACTTGATTTCAAGCAATTTTTAAGGAAACGTCTTAACTACGTTTCCAACCACTAATGATACTTATTCTGGATACTATATTGAGTCTCTGTAAAGGTACAATATTTTTGTATTACGTTTAGCTCCACTATTCCCGCTTTGCTCTCTTATTGTACTATTGCCTTATTTTCGAACAATATAAAAATGAAACGTTTTAACTATCGTTTTAACTACTAAGGAAAATTGTTTTAATGATTCCCTCGAGCCTCGTAGACTATTTTGGAATATGAAAATGATCCCAGAAGGATTATTCTTCCGTAACTCATTATGACATACGACATACACCTACTATGATTCTGTCCGACTTCATTGATTCGATTTGTCATTCGATATGCCTCATTGAGTCTCTGGAAATCTGTGATATTTTGTTGCATTTAGTCTCTCACTACTCCATTCGTGGATGCCCCAATGTTTCCCACACTGAGCCCGGGCCAGGATATGTTTTCAAGCGTATTCCATTGCATTGTTCGCCGTGCCTCGATGTGAGGGGGCAGGTATACATACTTGCATTGTAGACATACTTGTGTGGGTTCTGTATATGTTTGGGTATGATATGATCTGTGACAGCCTCATCGGCTTCCATGTACGGTGTCGGTTCATTTATGGTTATTATTAACGCCAAGCGACTTCTATATTTGAAAATATTCTGTCGTTTGCTAATTTGGGTTATTGGGTACGTTTGAGTGTCCAGCACGGACACTAGTCGCGGCCTACGGAGTTGGGTCGTGACAATTAGCACCTGCAGGCATGAATGTAGCGACCCCGACAAAAAGGACGTCAGTGCTACCGAGTATGTAAGGCAATAGAATAACTGAAACTGAATTGAAAGCATAGTAATCTTGAGGCCAAGGAATGCCCTGAAATAACTCACCTGATCTGTCTCACATCAAAATGCAATAAAATAATATCATATATCTCACTGAGCAAGTGGTCAAGCAACTGTAAAATATCACTGACCATAAGGCTAGTCAATAATGTCTCACTAACCCGTTGGCCAGACAATAATGTCTCACTGACCAAGAGGCCCGACAATATTGTCTCACTGACCTAGCGGCCAGGCAATACTGTCTCATTGACCAAGTGGCCAGGCTAAAGAAAATATATGCATATCATGTTTTAAGTATAAAGCTGTGACATGTCTCTCTATTCTTTCTACCATCAGGGACATAAGAAGGGGATGAGAATCCCTACGAAAGGTACAACACAATACTCGGGAAGCTATATATCACTAAGACGAGCTCTACTCGACAAGTTTCTAGTCATAAGACTCATTAAGCTCTTACTATATATGGAATCATGACAAGGACAGAAAGGACAACCATTACATACCTCGAGTCATCAATATGATCCAACAATGAACTTGTCGTAACTAGTACGCCAATCCTGTAACAAGGAATACATATATGAACTTAGGCGACGCTCATACATCACGTATATCAAATGATAAATTGGTTGTAAAATGAAACGGACAACATTTCTCCTATTTATCCATAATCCACAACTCAATCAACAACCCAACAATAGTAACTAATACCTCCTTCAATCCTTTTTGAGTTCTAATCATCTACAGATAAGTGTATATATACCAAAATAGTCCAATATACACTCGTATACGATATCTTATACACTCCCTTTTTCCAATTTCATGAGGCACATCAACAACACAATAACAACATCAACTGCTATCCATTTACAAAGAATTTACAAGGAAATCACCTCAATAATATGTTCCAAACAGTTCATAAACCCAACAAAAGTCCTAGCACAATTTGAGTCTTCCTTCTACAATCTCCACCTCTAACAAGTGATTTAAAGGCTAAATAAATGCAAAAACATGAAGATGAGATGATAGCTTACCTAAAGAGCTCAAGAACACATCAACACAGAGATTAATTCACTATGAATTATCTTCCAAATCACCAGAAGAAAGAGAATTAGAGTTCAACGAGCAATCCGCAAGCTTGGCACTTCAATCTCACTTTAATCTTTGATTTTTACCTTGGGGTTAGTTGAAAAAGGTTGGAGAGGGTTTTTGGGGTTGAGAGAAATCTGGAGAAGTGTTCAAATAATTTAAAATGAATATATACCGAAATATATACAAAAAGGGAGCCTCTACCGCCTCAATGTACCCCCACAATGGGCGGGCCCTACATTTTTGTACGGGTTGTACATGGCACCGTACTTCTCTGATTTGTGAACTATCTGTTGTATTGGAAAGAAGACTATCTGAAACTGAATTTCAATAGGTTATGCATCCCATAATTCCTTATACACTAGAAGATATACCTCCCCAAAATTGGGCCAAAATCCTATCCAGAATTCTGCCTAATTTTTCCCGAGTTTCGACGAACTTAATTTGTTTAATTCTCTTTATCCCGAAACCTTTAGATACACTCTAAATACTTTACATAAAGTCTTACTTACCCTTATATGGTCTCACAACTCATCCTAACATACATTAATCCCCTTACGATGCAATCGACGCGACGCGATGAGATGGAGTACGATGAGCTTATTATTTCTCAAAATTTTTGCAACTCCTAAAAGTCCAATATGATTGCTTTTACTTAATTCTCAATTTGATCCTTTCCTTGGACTTAGGTCAACTTATTAATGATGAATCCTTCGTACAAAAGTGCGGGATGTAACATATTTTCCCCTTAGAAACATTCGTCCTCGAATGTTGAGGTCGCATAATTCCAAATTTCTAATTCTCAAGATTCCGAAGAAAAATTTCGGCAGAGTCTCCTCTGTAAACAGGACTATCCAAACCTGTCCAGCAAGAAGAAAACACATCCAATGCCACACTGGGCTATATAACAATCATAATATAATACGTTGGTCTCACACGACCATCTATCTATCCAGAACTTAGAAGGTTAGCCATAACTCACCTCAATTGTCAAATGTCAAAATCTGGACTGCATCTATCATATCGGTGTCAAGGTACACAAGATAAGTTTGATATATGAGATAAGAATAGGGAAATCGTATCGCACTAATGATAACGTAAACTTGAAATCTCAAGCAAACACGGATATTTGGACTTCATGTCTTTCCCCGCCTCTTACATCATCTCTTCCACTATATTACTTTTCTCAATACTATAACAAAGGCTATTTCTTTGGCCTAAAACTTCTAGATCTGATGGTCTAAGATAGCAACTGAAATTTCTTCGGTACAAAAAGTTCTCTGCAATCTGGACATCCTCTACAGAGTCAACACAGAAAAGATTTCTTATGCATGTCTAAAGCGTTTGACATATGAAACACTGCATAAGCTGTTCTAAATTTCCGGGGGTACCTCCAGCTCATAGGCCGCCTGGCAAAAAAAAAAAATTGAATCATAACACACGATCAATCGTATCTAGGATTAAGCTTGCCTGTTCTACCAATCCTTATCATATCTTCCATAGGCGATACTTTCATGAATCATCGACTTGGAATTCTAAGTCCCGTCGTTATCCATCTGAACACCATTTATGGACGATTCTAGGAAGTCAACATCTTTTGCCATGGGACTTATCTGCCTCATGACTTAATACTTTAAATCTGATCTCATTTACTCTGGCTTACCCACTTCCAATCATTCGATAGGGGTTCTACCTCTCCACTTCTTTAGAGCTTCATCTAGAATTCTGATGCTTTCACGATAGCCGTTGTCGCACACATTTACTAAGAGATAGGTGTTCATTCCATCTTCTTTTAGGATCTGTTACGCAATTTTGTAATATGCTATCGAACGCTTAAGTCATATGCTTGACTTGCATATCTTCCTGAGAGTGGGACTAATTAGAGTGCCCAAAACCCATTTTCGAAACGATGCTTCAGAACTGAGTTATAACCCAAGTTTCGCTATCTGGTATCATAAAACCAGGACACCATGAAGGAGAATCATCTTCTTAATTATACAATCTCGCCTAGTCCTTAACCGTATAGATAGTTCTGATCGGCAAGAAACAAGTCGGCCAACCAGCCTATTAGCAATCAATCGGACAGTCAACTCATGATAACGACGAAGTTAATCCTTAGTAAGGTCCATATTACCTATCTCCCAATTTCATCGGGCCCTTAATGTTTTGTCTTATTATTGGCTACTGATGCTCAATCTTTAACTGCTATTAATAAATACACTGGTCACAACCTCTATAAGGCTCTTTTTCATTTCGTTCCATTAATACTTCCATGAGTCATCTTGATATATCTTAGTACATTCTTCATGGATACTACGATCAGGGGATATTTATCCTGACGTTCTTTTTCTTTCTATATGCAGGATGACTCTATTAAGTCCCGAATCTTAAGAGTACGATCTTCTAAATTCATTAGTTAGACCTCCACTTGATTAATTGATACATTCTTTTAGACTAATCCTTTTTCTTAACCTTCGCACTAGTCAATCCGCTTGCGGGGACACGGCTGGTTGTACTGGTTACGATATTACTCAACTCTAATGATATAGGCTTATCAATACATGGAACCTTTAGAATACTTAATCTATCACTCCCTTTATAAATTAGCCTCGTTATCGGTCATAGTATTAGAATTCTTATGACTGCAATGCCTCAGCCGTGAATACTTCATAGATCATATCGTTAAAATTCTCATTCAAGATCTAGAAGAAAAAACTTTTTCGTACTTCTCCTATTGCTCGAGGATGTAAGCGACTTTCTCTCTTCCCCTCTTTTAACACTTGTTCACTCATTAATTTACGTATCATACGTTATTCATTATAAAACATCCTGGCCTACTTTTTGCAGCTTTAAACATTATGCCTGGTCATTATCTTTTGATAGTACTTACCTTAAAGAACGGATGGTTGACTTGATCCCTTATAAGGTCCAAGCTAGATTTTGGAAGATTTAATATTACATACCGTTGTTCAACTATATACAAATCAGGTCGTCATACTTAGATCCGAGTTCTTTTATTGGCTTTATGGTTAAGACTTTCCGTTGATGGCGCTCTGGGAAAAGATTTCCTTAATCACATTGAGTTGTAAGTTCATTACTCCATTTATCTTTTATAGCCTTTAGTCGGTTTAAGGATGCTTGCAGATATCTCTACTTACTCAACATTTCATCTTTTCTATCAGGTCATTATCCCTTTCTCATTGTGGGTCATTATATTGTCTTGGCTTAACCACACCTTTATGATATTTATATAACCATGGAAACATAAAATATGAATTTATAGAAGTCTTTAGAAACCTGACCGAATCAAAATACGCTGGTCAAGTACGGTCCGTACATCACGTGAGGTAGATGAAACTTGTCAAATTCTTGATGAAACGTATTCTCTTTGATTCGCCATTATCCTTCTCATCACAGTCTGCCTATCTATTATTAGCATACTTGTTCCTGTCTTCGGACTTCGTCATGTCACTCCTTCCGTACTTGCTATCCATTCGCAGAACCTTTCCCAACTATTTTTGATTATCCCAAATTTCTCATCATCACTTGTCTCCAGCAAACTAATCTTACCCAAGGGGTATTTATAACTATGTCATATTGCCCAATAAGTTCAAGGGTCATATTATTTTACTGTTTGTGTCATGCTTTGACTTACTAACACCATAATATGCAACTCCCAATGGCCAGCGATATAACTTCTTTGTGACTAGACGAAGGATCTATACCTCTTCTATTACTAGGGGTACTAGCCCTTGTAACTTGGGGTCACTATTCTCGGAGCGTCGTTCTACGCATTCTCATTAAACATTTCCATAGCCAACTTTAATATGACTTATTTGAAATGATCCATCCTCATTAACTTTAAAATGAATTATTTGAAATCATCCATCCTCATTAGTAGTGTTCTGGGTCATCCCCACTCTCTTGAGCAAGGTGTGACCATTTGGGTCACGAGTTTATAAGATACTTTCTTGTTTATGTCAACGAGATTCACCGTGAGACGGTAAGTTCTCCTAACCTTCTTCAATCCTCCAAGAAAACTTCTTTCATCCCATCTTCATAGCTTAGCTTCATCTTATCATTTTTCCCACCAAACTTAGACTTTTGTAAAGTCATCGGAGTAACGTAATATCATAAATTTAGGATTCACTTAGCTTAATCATTTGGAAGGGGGAATCACATTACATACTCTGCCACTACATCAGGTGGAGTTCCACATTCTTCTAGCCTACCAACATGTACACGGAATCTAACTAGCATTTTACCTTTACAATCATAACCTATTCTCATCAGAGGGTCTAATCCCGCAAATAGTGCCATTGAAGCAATCCCTAAAATAAGGGTCAGGTCGATACTTTCGAACATAAAATGGGTCAATACTAAGTTTATAGGAGGTAAAGATGATGATAACAAAGTAATAGCATACCTCAAACAGCATCGGGGCTCCGGGCTCCATTCGCTCCCTTGCCTTTACTTTTACTGATCAACTTAGGGCACTCGCGGACCTTGTGGCTTTGGCTGCCACACTAGTAACAAACCCCTATACCTTTACGACACAATCCCATATGTGCTCGATCACACTGCCTGCAAGATGGTTGAGATGGTCTCACTCGATCTGTACTACTCTGGCCCTGATACCGATGTTTGGGAACCCTGTCTCAACCTTACCTAAGAACACTGATCATGCACAATCTATCGTGAAGGTCCAGCCTGCGGATCATACCATCGTAGCTCATCGCCACACTGTTTCCCACTGTACTCACTAACTACCTTGGCCCTCTTTGTCACGACCCAACCCCGTAGGCCGTGACTAGTGCCCGATCTGGGCACCCGAACCCATCTATTAAATATTATCTCAAATTCTATCAACTCATTCTAGTATATGGCGGAAGCCGACAAGGCTTTATTTCAAATTTAGGTAATTTCCAGAAAAATTTCGGCAGAGTTTCCTTTGTTTTACGGACTATCCAATATACCCTGCACGCAGAAAATACCAACGAAAGCCACACAGGGCTAACCAAGCAATATATAAACATATGCGGACCGGCCGCCTCGGCGTATAGGGTCGCCCAAACAACATATGCGGACCGGCCGCCTCGGCGTATGGGATCGCCCAAACGACATGTACATACATTCATACAGAAAGACCCTAACCCACAAACATGTCCACAGACCTCTAAACAGACCGACAGAATCATATGACAGGACAGGGCCCCGCCGTACCCATGAACGAATATGTATAAATGCACTAACAAGTATATATACCAAAAATATAAGCTCCGGGATGAGAGGAGCACTCCGAATAGCAGAAGGGGGTGTCCTAAACAGGTGGATCACCAAGCTGTGCGTCTGTACCTGCGGGCATGAAACGCAGCCCCCGGAGGAGGGGGTCAGTACGAAATATGTACTGAGTATGCAAAGCAGAAGGTACAGAAATAAGTCTTGAACAGTAATTGAATCAGAAGTATGGAAAATAATACATATCCCAAAAATATCAAAATGTTTATTTCCAAAGTATAAATTATGCATAGGGCACAGGAAAATATGGTCGCCCGCCTGTCGATGGCGCCATAACACAGCATAACACCAGAAAGTTTCAAATCTCCGAATCCCCGGCACACATCACAACACAGCATAACGCCAATCACAGCATAACGCCAAACATATGTGGAACCCGGCCCTCGAGCGAGGAGCTCGGTGAACCATAAACACAGCATAACACCGGAATGTATCATAATACGCACGACAACCGAACCGGCCCGGGAACCGGCGAACGAAATCATAGGGCACGAGCGGAGTAGTGAGGAATCATATGCATAAAATCATTATCATAAATCCAAAGATAAGTAAAATAGTCATATTTGAAATCGGAACAATAATTACAACATTTTCTTCCCGAAGTTACCGAAATTACATAAAGGGCGTCGCGGGACCCACGGACGAGTATAGACCCGAACTGAGCCCGCCTATGAAAAAACATACTCATTTTATATCATACAAACTCCTACGAAAATTTCAAAGCAATCCGAGCTTTTCTGAGGAAGTTATGGGCGTTTGAACTTTTGGAATCGCTAAAGAACAAGCTTTGAAACCTAAAATCAACTTTCATGAAATCTTTACAAATCATAAACTCCGAGGATAAAAAGATCAATGTTATGGCATATGCGCCCAAGAATACCAAGGAAACAAATACGAATCATAGACAAGCTCGGATTTGCGAGAATAGAGTTTCCTAGAGGCTCGCATCATGGCCTACTTTAACTAAGGCATGCCAAAAGAAAGGTTACTTTACATACCTCAAACGCTCTCCAATACGATCCAAACTCAAGCTAAATCCAACCTATGATTCGGGCTGCCCACGATCTATAAACAAGCCATAAAATGCCAAACATTAGCTAAAGACTTTTTGGGCATTAAATTCCAATTTCGCCCTTAATTCTACAGAAATTTGGGCAGCATTTCCCCTGTAAATAGGCTATCCCGAGAATTTAACTCGGCCGTATCAATCAACAACAACAACAACAACCAACCTAACAACATTAATAATCAATCCGAAAGGTAATACAACAATAATAGCTCTCTTTTCCATCATTCATCAACTTTCATAAATTCAATTCGACGACTTACCTTCAAGCCAAAATCGACGCTTATACGCTCACATACTAACCCGAACCCATACCAAAAACATTTCAGGACATTCTAAGCAATTTATACAATTTTTCCAACAATCCATAAATTTTCCCAAGCTACCCGAAACAGCCCCTAACCGAGACAGCCCCCCTAACTTTTTCTTCATTTCCAAATCATGGTTCGTATCTACAATTTACATTCTAACAATGCTATTTTCATCAATACACAATTTACATTAAATGTACAACAACTTCCAAATCAGTCCGCAATATTTACAACATCAATTTGAGTCAATAAACTTTCATTTCCAACATAGAATTCATGGCGACGACGGCTAAACAATAAACGATACTAATTCAATTCTTGGCACATAAGGTGACCCATTTTCGGCTAACACTACACATATACATATATGGATGATTCTCAATTGTTCTTCACCTTACAATGATCATAATCAACTAACTAGGCATTAATTCATAATTTCAATCACAACACAACAACACCCATTTACACGGCTCAAGCTCCACATACACAACTCACCTCCAACATTTCATATTTCATGATTTTCCTCCATTATAACATACTACAACATGCATACAGCCTTTATAACATACAAAACATAATGAGTTCTTACCTTTCTTCTTCAACTTTCCAATAGCCTAGGGTTTCCAAAAGATGAAAAATGATGGTTTGATCGCTCCAACGATGCTTCCACGCTACTTAGGGACCTCAAAATAGTGGGTTTACAACAAAGAAATAATTTTGGGATGGCTTGAAATGGAGTTGATTTTTCTTAGTCTTGGCCGTGAGCTTCTTGTTGAAGCTCTTCAACTTTTGGTTTTATTTGCTAAGTGTTGAAGTGGTAAAGATGACTTAAGGTCATCTTTTAAGCTTCCACAATATTTATCCATGTGTCCCATGGCCCACACATGTGTTGGACCAATTAAAATTGGCCACACAATGTGTGGGACCATTTGAGGGCCACAAGGCCTCATTTGCAAGATTTTTTTTTAATTCCAATTTATGAATTGTGGTCCCAAATTTTTCCTAAGTGTTCAATGCCAACAATTCCATATATAACTTATGCCTCGAAATAAAATCAAAGGTCAAAAGTCCCGACTTCGAATCCCGGAATAGTCTTGGCTCTAAATTATCATAATTAATCCGGGTTGTCCCAATGTATAAAAATACGGGACGTAACACTCTTAGCCCTCTCATCACCCTCAGCTGATTCAAATCGTGTAACTATAAGCGATCCCTAACCGAAAATCTCATAAGGTTGTGAACTGCTTGACCCTTCATGGGGGCTGTCAACACAAGCTACTCTGGGATGGCGCCATGCTTGGGAGGCCACAAACTAAATCAGCACCTGCACCACTCTCCTAACATCCTCATCAGATGGAGCCGGTAGTGGAACTGCTGATATGAGAGCTTCCCTCAGCCCCTCTGGTACTATCAGAGTCGAAGATACCTGGAAAGGCGACTCACTCATGTCCTCTAACAGATCTCTCTCAATAGGGGGCGTACTACTCGCATCCCCTCTCAACTCATCCTCAATCACCCAACTAGTCATAGCTCTGCTGGAAAAAGGCATCGCTGTAATCACAAACACGATAAGGGTTATAGAAAGAACTCTTACAACTCCGCTCAATCACACGATCTAGAACAAGAAGGAAGGTAACCATCCTAAATGCCATGTAGCCTCATATAATGTGGTGCACAAAACATATATAAACAAAACTATACTAGACACGACTTGTAGACTCCCTAGGACAGACCTGCTCTGATACCAAGTTTTTCACGCCCCAAATAAGGAGAGGTGTGGCCGACACCTAGTGCCACACTCAGCCCAAGCGAACTACTCTGTAACTTACGATAGGTAACCCTCAACTTAGGCCAACAAGGCCTACCTGTAAACAGACAATACTAACAAGGCTGCATTCTGACATTTGTAAATGCTAGCTATATTTGAAAGGGCACACACACCCAAAACATATATATACATACTGTGTAGGCCAACAAGGCCGCCATCAACTAACAGTACCAAAATGAATAAGTATAAGGGCTGGCAAGGCCACAACACTAACACAATTTATACAAGACTCGTCTACAAGCCTCTAAAGAGTAAACAACTATATCATGGCCAGGACAGGGCCCCGACCTACCCATCATGTCTGTATACACAAAAGGACTCCAAACTAAACCTGGTAACTCCAGATAAGTAGAGCTCACCAATCAGCTGATGTCTGGTTTCACCCACATGGGAGGTCTATATGTCTGTCTATTAGCACCTACAAGCATGAACACAGCTCCCCGGACAAAAGGGATGTCAGTACGAAATAATGTACCGAGTATGTAAGGTAATAGAATAACTGAAACTGAAACTGAAAGCATAGTAATTTGGAGGCCAAGGAATGCCCTGAAATAACTCACATGATCTGTCTCACATCAAAATGCAATAACATAATATCATACATCTCACTGACCAAGTGGTCAGGCAAATGTAAAATCTCACTGACCATAAGGCCAGGCAATAATCTCTGATTGACCCGTCGGCCAAGCAATAATGTCTTACTGACCAAGCAGCCAGGCAATACTGTCTCACTGACCAAGTGGCCAGGCTAAAGAAAATATATGTATATCATGCATATGCTGAAAGATATAAGGCTCTGACAACTCATCCTAACTTATATTAATCCCCTTATGATGCAATCGACGCAACGCGACGAGAGGGAGTACAACGAGCTTATCATTTCTGAAAATTTTTGCAACTCTTATAAGTCCAATATGATTGCTTTTATTTAATTCTCAAGTTGATTCTTTCCTTGGACTTAGGTCAACTTATTCACGACGAATCCCTTGTACAAAAGTGCGGGATGTAACAGTTTCTATGAATGCCATAATGTCATGAACTATTGGGCATTGTGACCAACAACTGCAATAGGGACTATTGGCCATCTGTGACCAACAACTGCACTAACCAGCTAGCCCATGGTGAATGCTCTGACATTTGAGAACAACAATTG
This sequence comes from Lycium barbarum, assembly GCF_019175385.1. Lineage (NCBI taxonomy): Eukaryota > Viridiplantae > Streptophyta > Magnoliopsida > Solanales > Solanaceae > Lycium > Lycium barbarum. The sequence goes on along the minus strand of NC_083338.1, from coordinate 49,648,767 downwards.
AAACGCGTGAAGGAACCATAATTTTTTTTTTTTTTTAAAAAACTATCTCTTTCCTAGATAATATGACCAAGGGTACAAAATTCATCCAACTCATCAGTAGAGATCAATGCAGCATCAAGAAAATCCACACTAATGTTAAAATGGAAGCTCCAGACAGTGGTACCTACAAACTTAACATTAACGGTTCATGTCTAGGCAATCTAGAAGTAGAGGGAATAAAGGGAGTAAATCAGAAACAATATTGAAAATTGTATCCTTGGTTTCATAAAAATCATCCCTTACTAAAATACTTGCTATCAGACTTAAGATAGGTTTACAACACAATTTTATCCCAATTGATATTACCTCAAACTCCATAAAAGTAATGCACATACTAAACACAGACATCTAACTTATAGTTTACTAATCTTTAAATTTAGGTCATCAATGCAGTTATGGGGAATCTTGATGTCAGACACACATACATGGAGCACAATAAGGCAAAAAAAAGGGCGAGGAAAAGCTATTTTATTTATCTTAAAATTTTGGTATTTCCTCTAGTGTTTGCAATTATGCAGTTTTGGCGGACATTCCAGAAGCTACGTTTGGCAGATACATATCAAACTATAATATTGATGTGCTGGACATATCTAACGAACAAGTAAGGAGCAATGTTCTTACAAATATGTAGTTTGCGCTGTAGTTACGATATAATTTTCAGTTAACCAAAATTAAAGTTTGATTTTCGTAATTGCCTTGGTAAATTTTGAGTTTGACATTCAGAAATGAGTTCCATCTTCTTCTTTTTTCAAATACTGATTTGGATAAAAGGCGAATAATACGACTTTAGTGGTTTAGTAGGCATTTGGACATGAATTTGGTTATATTTGCAAAAAAGAATTCTAAGTTAAGTTAAAAACCAATATTTAAAAATTGAAGTTGTATTTGAACATGCACTTCACTTGAAAAAATGATTGAAGTTTATTTTTTGTGAGGAATTTTTTTTATTTGAAAAGTGGTTAGAATCAATTTTTCAAATTTGAAAAACTCAACTTCAAATTGGAGTGAAAAATTAACTACCATACATAACCATCTTTTTTTTTCTTTCAAATATTGATTTGGTTAAAATCCATTTTAACATTCAACAAAATTAACAATACCATTCGAATAGTGATAGGCATATGGATATGGCTCATTATTGCTAAACTTGAAAATTAGTCATGGCAGCAAAATGTAAGTCGAGAATCTTTGCCTCTAATATAATTTGTTACAATATGAAAAGCTCAGGTGAACTGAACAATCAAGAAATTAGAGAAAGAAAGAAGAAGAGACGGAAAAGGAGAGGGAGAGAAAGAGAAATAGAGACAAGAAAATAATATTTTCTTTAAATATATCCCACAATTACATAGGTTTTTATATACTAACACATTCTAGAACTTTGAAGACTTAAATGAAAACTAGTCTAAAATAGGAATTAAACTGTAAAATTAACAAGTCCTAACTTCTCAACAAAATTGTGCCGCTCCCTTTGCTTGCCGCAACATCATTTCATGACACTATCATGCATAACCAAACATATATTTTTTAGTCAAAAAGGAGTTGAAAAAAGCTACAAATTTGCGATGATCTCCATTTTAACACTGTTTTATAGGTAGGTTGCATTGATTTTGACGTTGTTAAGTTAAAATTTTAGATTCCAAATCGATGGATAACAACGCAAGTTCAAAATTAAGAGAACCAAATTGCAACTTTTCACATTGTATAAGGGGGGATATGAGTAAATAATTGTGATACAAAAACTTCTAGAGTATTCCAAAAGAGGACAAACAAAACAACAGTTTGTGAATGTTAAGGACGTAGGTGCAAAACATTCAACGGCTGAGATTGATTAGAAGGTTCAAGATCAACAATGACCGTCTGTTCAAGACTCTTTCATACCCTTTTGGTTTGGTTTCATTATATAACCTAATCGTATCTACACAGCATTTTCATTTCTCCAAGAAAAAAAGAAGAAGATAAACCACACTTCACCTACTTCTTCCGCTATACTATAGTAAAACCCTACTCTCCACTCATTTTTTCAAGGTAAACTCCGCCCAACAAATTTCTGAACTCTTCTATTCTTGGTGGTTGTTACTTATTGTTGTTGAGATAATAGTAGCATTTTCTTTTGTTATTCGTGTCTTGTTTCCTTAATTTGGATCTATGTCGTGTTCTTGCTCTGTACTGTTTTCCTTATTAATTGTCCTGTTTTATTCACTGTTGTATTTTTTCCTCATAACTACTTTTATTTGCTACGACCTCTCTGCCTCCACGAGGTAGGGTAAGGCCTGCGCATATACTACTCTCCCCAGACCCCACTTGTGGGATTACACTGGCTATGTTGTTGTATGTCTTTGCTATTCTTGGTGACTTTTTACTTATAGTACTACTAGCAATAATAATGGCTTTTTTTTGTACAATTTGGTTTTTGTTGACTTAGAGGCGGAGCGGAGATAGGATTTTGAGTTTATGAGTTCTGAATTATAGAAAAAGCAGCTTACTTTGGTTGTTGATAAGTTATTTATATGTATTTAGTGGATTATTAAATACTAATATCAGATTTGAGCCAAAGTTACTGGATTCTATCGGAGATGTAGCTCCGGCACTCTTTGTTGCTACTTAATTAATTTTTTATTTTTTGAAGTTTTTCCTTAATTTGGATAATAACTGTTGGACCTAATTTAAGTTAAGAAGTGTTTGTATTAGGATAAGGAGATATAATTTACTGGGCTTTTGTATTTATTGGTTGATATTTTGCAACGACCACAAAAAAGTTAGTTTTTTTTTTTATTTCTGAAGTTTTTCTTTGATTTGGATAATTATTAAGGTTGGACAAATGTAAGATAAGAAGGATTTTTATTAGGATAAGGAGATGTAATTTACTGGGACTTTGTATTTATTGGTTTGTAATGATAAAGAAAAAGAATGTATATAGGTGAGGTAGGATGAGTTCTCTATGAGTAACAGTCTTTCTGAAGCTTTTCTTTAATTTGTATGATAAAAAAAGTTGAACCCAAAAAAAGTGTTTCTATTAAGGATAAGGAGATGTATTGATTGGTTCATATTTTGCAACCACAAAGAGGGAATGCATATATGTGAGGAAGGATGAGTTCGCTAAGAGTGCTATTATTAGTTTTTTTTGTTTCATTGCGGTTATAGATTTGTATGGTTGATGAGTATTTGTTTAGTCACTCAACTGATTCACTTGTTGGAAACACTCAAGAGTGTTGACAATGAAATTCTATAAATAGGAAAATTTCCTTATTTATATTGCTCTAGCACTGTTGACATCCTCCTAAAGTATCCTGTAGTGTGATATATGGTTCATCAAGATTTTATGTGATTTCGATTACAAAGCAGCAGCTATAGAATCACAGCAAAACTTGATGAACCATATATCACACTCTGGGACAGGATACTTTTGGGGGATGTCAATGGTGCCCTAAACGTAGAGCAATATAAATAAGGATATTTTCCTATTTAGAAAATGATCATCAAAAAGAAAGACACAAACATGACAAGACTAACCTCCCCTGGAGACTGCTCTTTCATCTTTGATTCCCATAGTACAATTTCATAGCCAAGCTCATTGTTTGGTATTTCTGAATCTAGACTAGTTTCTGTGCTGTTGAATACTGTATTCACTAGGATATGTTGGTGTTAATTTTGTTTGTTTGTTGTCTAATCATATAATGATTTTTTTTAGGGATAGATGGCATCTACTTTTGCTGGTATGTCCTCAGCAGGACCCTTGGCTGCTCCCAGCACTTCTTCAAACAAGCTTTCGTCTGTTGCTAATATATCTTCCACCTCTTTCGGGAGCAAAAGAAATGTTGTACTAAGAAAGAACCGCAGTCCGAAAATTTCGGCTGCAGCGAAGGAGTTGTACTTCAACAAGGATGGGTCAGCTATCAAGAAGCTGCAGGTGATATTTGACTAAAATTATCAACTAGCTTTATTGCATATACTCATTTGTTGTACGCGTTGTTGAATGCTTGATTTGCTTGATGTCATAGATTGGTGTGAACAAACTTGCTGATCTAGTTGGAGTTACTCTTGGCCCAAAAGGAAGAAATGTTGTCCTCGAGAGCAAGTATGGTGCTCCAAAAATCGTTAATGATGGAGTTACCGTCGCCAGAGAGGTGTGTTAATTTTAACACTTGACACTTTATTACACTCTAGCTGTTTCAATCTCTATGTTTTTTATTCATGTAAAACCTTATGTTGACTTTCAGATAACTGAAGAATGTCCTTGTATTCTTCATTGCTCGTGTGTGTTTGACTCGTTGCTAGTACTATCAAATTGCTCTTATCATTTCTATTAGGTTGAATTAGAGGATGCAGTAGAAAACATCGGTGCGAAACTAGTGAGACAAGCTGCTGCCAAAACCAATGACCTGGCTGGGGATGGGACTACAACATCTGTTGTGCTAGCCCAGGGCCTTATTGCTGAAGGTGTCAAGGTATATTTTGAAATCCATATGGTGCTGACATGTTTCAATGTGTTAAATCTTCTATAATATTTTCCTTACCAACTAAGATTGTGTAAGCAGGTGGTTGCAGCTGGTGCAAACCCTGTCCTGATCACCAGAGGAATTGAGAAGACTGCAAAAGCATTAGTAGCTGAGTTGAAGAAAATGTCCAAAGAGGTAATTATATTCATCAATGGGTCTTTAGATTGAATGCAATGATCTCGATGTTTTAGTTTTGTGCTGTTAGGTAGTAGGCTGTGTCTCAATATGCTATTTTTTGGTGGATGAGATGTACCGACCAAGTCTGTGTTTCAGGTGGAAGACAATGAACTAGCAGACGTGGCTGCAGTAAGTGCTGGGAACAACTATGAAGTAGGGAGTATGATTGCTGAAGCCATGAGCAAGGTTGGAAGAAAAGGTGTTGTGACACTAGAAGAGGGAAAAAGTGCTGAAAACAGTCTCCGTGTGGTTGAAGGAATGCAATTCGACCGTGGTTACATCTCTCCTTACTTTGTTACTGATAGTGAGAAAATGACCGTTGAATATGAGAACTGTAAGGTGGGAGTCTGCTTTCTAGTCTTCGATTGTAAAGCTTAAGATGTTTGTTCATGTGCCTCTTTGAATGCATAGTGTGCCTATTACTGATTTAGGCATTCTGAAATGCAGTTACTACTGGTTGATAAAAAGATAACAAATGCAAGAGATCTTGTTAATGTCCTGGAAGATGCTATCAGAAATGGTTACCCAATTTTAATTATTGCTGAAGATATTGAGCAAGAAGCTCTGGCAACACTTGTTGTCAATAAGCTTAGAGGTGCCTTAAAGGTTGCCGCACTTAAAGCTCCTGGTTTTGGTGAGCGAAAAAGCCAATATCTTGATGACATAGCAACCCTTACCGGAGGTAGCCTAGTTGTTTCAATTCTGCATCTTCACTTCTGATCCTTGTACCTGTTGGAACTCCTGATAACCCAAAACTGGAGATGGTGATAGCTAACATTAATTTGTCCCTGTAATCTGTAGGCACTGTGATTAGGGAGGAACTAGGCCTCACCTTAGACAAGGCTGACAAGGAAGTTCTAGGCCTTGCTGCTAAAGTGGTGCTATCTAAGGATTCCACTACAATTGTTGGTGATGGTAGCACTCAGGAAGCAGTCAATAAGCGTGTTGCACAGATTAAAAACCTGATAGAGGTGAGTGTTTGTTTGGTATTTTGGTAACATTGCTTGTCACAATTCAGTTTCATATAGTTTGGGAATTCCAAGCAGGCTGCAGATCAAGATTATGAAAAGGAAAAACTTCAAGAAAGAATTGCTAAATTATCAGGAGGTGTGGCTGTCATACAGGTAACTTCCAGTCCAATATTAAGAATTTTGGTTTGTTGAGTTGGTATAAAGTATAGCTAAACTTTGTTGATGCTTTAATTGAATGTTGAAGGTCGGAGCACAAACTGAAACTGAGTTGAAAGAGAAGAAACTTAGAGTGGAAGATGCTCTCAATGCAACAAAGGTAAAGCTGGTTTTGGAGTCATTTAATTAGGTCTCTGTCCTATAATTTTAAATGTTTTGATGAATGACTTGCAACATGAGGATCCAAGTTCTGATGATGTTTGCTCTTGCTTTCAGGCAGCTGTTGAGGAAGGTATTGTTGTTGGAGGAGGCTGCACACTCCTCAGACTGGCTGCCAAAGTTGATGCCATCAAGGAGACCCTTGCAAATGATGAGGAGAAGGCAAGTTTGTGGCAGTTTGAAGTTCTTTCATTTTGTTGTGGGTTCATAGGCAGTCGTTGAGGAAATGCGTTAACATTTCTTTTAAAATTTGTACAGAAGAAAATGATCCGCAAAGATCTCGTGTGCTTTTTTCAAACTCTTTTATCTTTAAAAATAAAAATCTCTTGCAAAGAGACATAAAACTAAAAAGAAACTTGTCTAGGGGTTCAAAACCAATTGACAGTCATTGTAATATCATTTATTTTACTTGCAGGTTGGAGCTGATATTGTCAAAAGAGCATTGAGCTACCCATTGAAATTGATTGCTAAAAATGCTGGTGTTAATGGAAGCGTTGTCAGTGAGAAGGTACATATATATATGCTTTGGTGATTAAGGGAAAAACAATGGACCATAATGTTACCCCTGGAAAAAGCATTGTGCTTGAGTTACTTTTGTATTAACATTGTTGATTGGTTTTTAATTTTTTTAATTTTCATATTTAAAATTCTTATTTGCCTTTCAGGTGCTCTCAAGTGACAATGTAAAATTTGGATACAATGCTGCAACTGGCCAATATGAAGACTTAATGGCTGCTGGCATCATTGATCCAACAAAGGTAAGATTTTCTAGATTTGCATTATGAGTCACTGAGAATGTGGCCTAACACATATGGCTATATGCTGTGTTTCCGAGGGATCCCCTGAATGGATTTGGTGTGGGGGTTGTGACGGTTCTCCTTGCAGTTGTCCGTCTTGGTTCCTAGGGGTGTGTCTAAAAATATTCAAAAGTGTCCTTGAAAATTGAGCCTTAACATGAGTTTGGATTATAGATTTAGGCTATATTATAGGGATACTATAGTTTGTACAGAAACTTGACATATAGCTCATGGTTGTGGTTCACCAGAAATTAATTTATACTCCCAACCGTTTCAATTTTGGCATGGAGTTTAAGAAAGTAAAGACTTTTGAATCTTGTGGTCTTAAATTAAGCGTGTGGAATGTACAAAAATGCCTTTTAATCTTGTGATCTTAAACATGTTATATGGAAAGTTGAAATTAAATGTTGCTAAAAGGAAAGAGAAATTCTTTTTTAAACAAATTAAGAAGGAAAGTAAGACGAGTAAATTGAAACAGATGGAGTAATCATCTGCTGTCTGGGACTTGTCAAGGTGAATTGTGGTTTGAAATCAGAGTTCAGATATCTGTCTGGAATTGTCTGCTCTCTGACACGTGTCAAAGCTGATCATGACTTGAAGCCTCAGTAAAGGCAATAAGCACATGAAATCACAGATGTATTTTGCTCTTTTCGTGTGTCTTTTACTTTTCTAATCCTGTTTGGGGTGCGTAGAAGTGTTTGGTTGGAAGGTTTTGGAGAACACGGGGTAGTTTTCCACAATTGAGAGACTAGTTGATTGATGACATGAATCATCAGAAAATGTCTCAGCTAATCTTTCTTTACTTGGTTCGTTGTTATTTCTGTAAGCTGACATGTCTATGTGCCCTGCTCAGGTGGTGAGATGTTGTCTAGAGCACGCCGCATCTGTGGCAAAGACATTCTTGATGTCCGATTGTGTGGTTGTTGAAATCAAGGAGCCTGAACCAGCAGTTGCTGGCAGCCCAATGGACAACTCAGGTATCTCCTTGAATTTGATTTCACAATTGCTTTCATTGCTTGACATTTCCTTTCAGCTTGACAATTTATAGCGCACTAAGCTCAACATGTCAACTGATATTCGTGATTCATTTTCTTTTCAGGATACGGATACTAGGTGAATGAATGAAGGCTACTGATAAGAGGAACTGCCCCTGCCAGATGAACCAACACTATCTGGTGGCAATGCTTGAAAGCCTTTATTTTTTGTAAAAGTTTAGGTATTCATTCTTGAAGGATTTAGAAATCCTGGTGGGAGTAGCAGCAGCCTTTCAGGGTTCGGCACTGTATGAATATGCAATTTAATGTATAATTGCAGCTTCAGTGGATGTTGAGTGACAGGACATAAATAAATCTTCTATATAATTTCTCATATTGCTAATTCTCCCTTACCCAACAGGATTACACGAAAATAGTATCGAGAATGACCGGAAAGGTGGAAACAAGACCAGATAGAATTTGATCATTATGAACAAATTCAAAATCTTTAGAGCCAATCATTAATTCCCAACTGTGGGTGATTGGAATGTGATACATAAATCAATCAACAATTAAAGTCTTTTAAAACCAAGTAGAATCGAATTCTATTGGAAGACTTGGAAAATTGAGTTTGAAAATTTAGGAAATTAGTTTTTTCCCACAAAAACAGCTCAAACATGCAGCACAAGCAACGATGACACAACAACGGCACAAAATGTGTCTGGGGAAGGTAGATTAAAAAGCCATGACAAAATCTATATATATTTAAAGCACTGGGGAAGGTAGATTAAAAAGCCATGACAAAATCTATATATATTTAAAGCACAAATAATTTTCATTAAATGTTGAACGATGAAAATATTTTGAATAAAATTTAGATCTTTTGCCTAAAAGATTAATTCCACATATAAAATTGACTTTGAGTTTAACTACGTTCTCCTAATCCGGCCAAATTAGAACTAATTATACAATTATTAGTATTCAATAAAATCAATCTTAGTTGGAATCCTAAGTTAAGAATACCAGGATACTCTCTATTTGTGCAAACTATAAAAAAGGTCCAACTAGAAAAACAAGGTACAAATCTTCTGCATAGATGATTGTGAAAGAAACTATGCTAAATTATAAAGAACTGCTAGATTTATGATTTTAGCTATTTTGGGAGATAGAATTCATATTTATATCTTTAATTGCTGGATTTAGGCTCTTGTTGATGCTTTTTGTAGTTTATTATTGTTTTGTGCCCGTGATATTGGTTTTTCAGTTCGCTTACTTTTACCCTGTCTTCCTCATTAATTTGAAGGTTTTAGATGCCAGCAAGAAGTTCAAAAAATCAATAATAGACTGTACAGAATATATTAAGCGATTGTTGCTAACTCATTGGTTTGACTGCACAAACATCAATGTCTAAGGTAATGTTGGAATTTAATTATTTTCTTGCGTGTTTGCATTATTGGATACTATTTTTTTTTTCCAGAAGTTTCTTTTGCTCTGTCAAAGACAGGAGCAAGAACATATTACTGCAGCAAAGAATCCCGGAATAATCACATTGAATGTACCAAGTTATACATTTTATCTGACATATTGTGCAAAAGATCGATCTTTAAAGAAGGTCTACCGTGCCTATAAATCGTGCTTCTCTAGAAAATATTAATAACACAATGATAATAACCAAATTTATAAATTCGGCTGGAAAACCTTTTAGTTTTGAATTAACATACCAGTTTGATAAAAATAGTATCCTCTTGATTCTAAATTACATGATTGAAGATTATTTATTGGTGATGCATTATTATATTTTTAGGTTAAGTATTCATGTATGAAATATAATTGATAAAGGGAGAATATTGAAAGGAAACTGGAAAACTATGTAAGATCTTTCGCGTGGCTGTCTACTTATTGCTGAGTATTTTCATATTTCATGAGTTTAAATTCCACTATTAGCATCTTTTTCCTTTTCCTTCCCCTCACATAATAAATATTTTAAGCAAAATAATATAAAATAGCTCATACAGAGTCATTTGGATTGTGCGGTTTAGTTGCAGAAGGATTATGAAAATAATTATATCCTATTCTTTTTAGATACTTAGGATTGAATTTGGGGTGGAGTTTAAATCTCTCATTCGTGAGATGACATGTATTATGTGGGATAAAAAAGATTACAAATTCATATTGTTTTCTTGTAGTGATGCTATTAAATGATAGTGAATAATTCTTATTTGTTAGTTTCAAACAGCTAATTCCCTATTAAGACTTTAAAGCCAACTAATATTCTTATTTGAAAGAAACTTACGGCAATTATATTAGGCAAATTTGTATTGACTTGGACTCATTTATCTTTGATGGTTTCTTTTAATTTTTGTTTGGAGTTTCAATTTTAATAGGAAAGAGTTGGAGCTTTTAGTAACTTAATTTGTATAAATTGTCACATGACAAAGTAAAATTGAGGATTTTTTTATTCAAATCCATGCGCTTCACAAATTACGTCTAGCAAGGTAAGATGAGGAAAATTATTATTATTGGATTTTACTTCTCAACAATGTTCTATGCACGATTAAATATTTGTCTAGTCATATTTTTTAATGATTAAAACACTAAATATTGATCGATTAAAATATCCTCAAAATATTGATGGACTTTTATATTCTTCAAACGGTAAAATACTACTACTTTAAAGAAACAATTCCGTAGAGGATAAAATTGTCATATTTGAGATCGATTTTGCCTAATATTCTAACCACTCAAATTCCTTTCCACATGGATTCGTATCACATTTGACAAATTGAAGTTTATTGGAACTCTTCTTCACAAGTTTCAATCCTTTTGGAGACTAACCGATAAAGAGTTCAAATTATAATTATATATTAAGAAAAAAGGTAAACGATAAAATGCATATTATGAATGGACCCCTTTAATTTCCTAATCATTCTTTTCCAAGAAAATTCAGTAGAAATAAATAAAGAGAACCATTTGCTTGGGGATTATAATTTCTAACCATTCAGGCAACTACGTCAATGTAGTTCAACTTGGACAATAATACTAGACAAGGTAATGTGAAATTCTGCTACTTTAAAATTATTATATTATTGGTGTTTTATTTCAATCCAAAGTATATCTCTAAGAACGTAGTCCTAATCCTATTTCAATTTACTACAAACTTCATTTTCGTTTGAAGCATGAATTCAGGTTGCTCCACAGCAACATCAAAGTCATCTATGTCCAGTAAGGTTCCTTAAATTATCTAATCTCATTAAATCATCATCAATTGTAGGAGGAAAAAAGAACATGAACCCAAGTCTCATGTGAAGAATGATGGTTATGACGCCAACTGACAATGTCAATCATTTACAAGGAAAAAATATGTAAAGCTTAAAATTATAGTTTGATATCGCCATCCTCTTATTTTACTTAAATTTTGGTATTAAGTTTTTGTTGTTGGATTGCCTAAACTAGGTAACACATATGTATCTAATGTATGTCGCCATCCACACTATACGACTTATATTCATGTTTCTATAGGTAATATGATTTCATTACATGAATTTTCTCTCAAAGATTGGTCTTATGTAGGGGTGTACATGGATCGGATTGGTTCGGATTTTTTAAACACTAAACCAAACCAATTGCTTCGGGTTTTTAAATTTATACATTAAACCAAACCAATAAAATTCGGGTTTTTCAACTTCGGGTTTTCTCGGGTTATTCGGTTTTCGCGAGTTATTCGGGTTTTTTTTTTCGGAATAGTCTTGATACAAAACATATAACTTTTACTTCAAATATTTCTTTAGTCCTAGTAAGATGCAACTATGTAATTAAGGTGTTTCATAAGAAAATAACACAAAATGTGAGAAGAGTGATGACATTGTATTAAAATATTCAACAAAAGATAATAAAATCGGTTAAAATAAATAGTGCTAATTAATAAGCCATAAAGAAAATGACCATAATCTAAAAATACTAAGTCATGCTAAAATAAGTACGGCTAATAAGTATCAATTACATGACAAGAAAAAAAAACTTAAGTTATGTATTTTCACTCTCTAAACCAATTATGCAAAACTAAAGAATAGATATCCAACATTATTGTCATTTCTATGGGTAAATTGAATTTCTTTTGTTAGTATTAGTGTTGAGTTGGTTTTGGTTTGTACTTTATATGAGTTACTAACATCCATAGGATATAAAACTTATTCACATTCAAAATCCTAAGTTCAAGCTTGAATAATATGATAATAGATGAAAAACTACGAAAACAATTAAGAAATATTTATAAAATACTTTACAAATAAATATTTTTATGTATAAAATATTTTAAAAATTGAATACAAGTAATGTCGGGTTGGTTTGGTTCGGTTTGACTTTTTTTAGCTAAACCAAACCAATTATGGTCGGTTTTTTTTTTTCCAACACCAAACCAAACCAAGTCAAACCAAACCACTAGTCGAGTTTTTTTTCTCGGTTTGACTCGATTTATCGATTTGGTGCGATTCGTCGGTTTACTTTGTACACCCCTAGACTCTTATGTATATAACTCAGCGAGTTCAGATATAAAAGAAGTCAGCTCAAATAAGGGAGCACGGCTGCCTCAGAGTAGCATCCAAGCTTTGGAAATCAGAGTGGTTTATTCTAGCAACTATTGACTACAGTAAGAGTTTCAGTGTGGATTGCATTATAAATATATTTAATTTTACTATCTTTTGTACAAATTATGTTATACATGGCTTGGAATATTCGTGCAACGCACGTACGTAGAGACTAGAACTATAAAAAGCATGAAAAAGTTGTCTGAGAAAAAAAGAGCCATAACTACCACAAATAAATATGAAAGGATAAGTAGAACAACGCTCAACTACCTACTAATCTTCTACCAAAATTCGTGTCCTGCATGACCTCCTATCTAAGGTCATGTCTTCAGTAAGTTGGACCTGCGTTGTCACGATCCAAGCCGAGGGGCCATGATGGGCACCTGAGCCCTACCTGCCGAGCGCCGCTAGTCATGCTTACCTATCATAATCATAAACAAGAGTGGACCACGAGGGTCATCAGATGGAAACTTGCTAGATCATAAGAGAACCATACCGAAAAGGAGTGAGCCCAAAAGGGTATACGTATATAACCATGCTGGACAAAACTGTATAAGTCGACAAGGCCATCATAGACAACTATACAACAAAATATAGCCGAGGGGACCATATGACGTCTAATTGTACCACAACTGTCTACAAGCCTCTACTAGAGTGCATAACATGATAAGGTTGGGACAGGGCCCCGCCATACCCATATGTACAACAAAAATATAATGTACCAAAATATGATAGCAGCTCCGGGATAAGTGGAGTGCTCCAATATCAGCTGAATGGCAGTTTACTGATGCGGACCGTCACCCTATCTATCTGAACATGCGGGCATGGAATGCGTCCCCTAGGTGAAAGGGGCATCAATACGAACAAAGTACTGAGTATGTAAGGCATGAAAGTAACATAAAGAAAACATGAAAGTACATCGGATAAAAGGAATGCAACCTATATATCTGAACTGCCTCTGAGGGCCAATAATATGCATAAGTACTATATATATGCATATATAACGCCTGTCAAGCCTCTGTGGGCATCCCGTCATATCATATCGGCCTCTGTGGGCATAATCATTATCAAATGACCAGCTCATCAGGTGGTAGTGCGTATATAATACCGTGACCTTCCCCATAACCCATATAGATATAACATAAGTATACGCATATATAACACCTGTGGGGTCATAGTGTATATATATATATATATATCAGAGTGACATAAGGTCGTTACACCTCCGAACATCGTTATGAGATAACACTTTCATCAACAAGTGACTCTATGAACCACACTAAATCTGAAGAGGAGCTTGCTAAGAACAACATTACCAGAACATGAATTAACATAGAACATCCCTAGCTGCTAGGAACAGAATCATTATGGAGTAGCGTTACGTTTGCATTTTGTTCATATGGATCACGCCAAAAGAAATAAAGTTAGTCTTAACATACCTCAAGTCATCAACACAATCCCACAACGAAGTCGTCGAACTAGTACGCCATTCCTATAACAAGGAAGGCAATCACAAGCTTAGATGTTACTAGTATATCACATATATCAAACGATAAATCGATTCTAAAATGAAACGGGCAGCATTTCCCCTATTCCTTAACCATCACAACACATCCAACATCCAACAATCAACACAATAACCTCATATGATACTCTTTAAACTCATATCATTAACAGTCTGATATACACTTCGCATACGACACTTATACACCTTCTTCTTTCAAATATACCAAGTATAACAACCTCAACACAATCTCAACATCAACTACTATTCATACAATAAGATTTTATCTCAAAAACACATTAACACTCATGGCTCAAAATAGATACAACTCAACATAAACTCAAGTTCATATTTGAACCTTTCCTCCATCTTATTTCCCTGTAAATCTAGTATAACCATCATATAAACTCATAAACATGAAATAAGATGGAATATTACCTCAAGAACTCAAGAACACTTCAATTCCAAGATTACCTCACCTTGAAGTATCCTCCAAAACTACTACAAAGAGGAGAAATAAGCTTCAACAACACTTTGGAAACTTTAGGCACTAGATATTTTCTTTTAGATCCTTGATTTCACTTAGGGATTGGTTAGTTCTATTGGAGAGGGTTTCTAGAGGTGTTTGAGGTCAGGGGAAATGAGGAACATGAGATAAAATGAGGAGAATACAGAATATATATAAAAAAAGACTGCCATCGACTTTGATCTGCGTTGGCATCTGCGTCGCAGATGCTCATCTACGGCCGCAGATGACCTCACAGATCATTTCTAGAAATTTCTAGAAACTTCCTCATCACTGGGCTCTCACATGCAACCACGATCTGTGACGCAGATGGCCATCTATGATGCAGATCATGCCTTACACTTCCCGAACTTCGTCGAAACGTATCTTCTTCAACTCGTATGATCCCAAACCTTTAGGTACCCACTTATAACTCATATACAACATTCCGCAATGTTTTAGAAACTTCATACTACCTTCGACTCATATTAGTTTACTTACGACATAAACGACGCGAAATTTTACCAGGTGTAACATCCTTCCCCCCTTAGAAACATTCGTAAGCCTATGGAAATTTCGGCAGAGTCTCCTCAGTAACTGTACTACTACCAACCTACTACACAGCCCAACAACATAGTGCAATGCCACACAAGGCGATAACAATCAATAACAACACTGGATTCACACGATCAACCAAAGTAACTGATAATATAATACATACATGAGGATGATGGTATCGTAGCCTGAGCCTGCTCTGGGATCGAAAAAAAAATGAGGATATCTAGACTTCATATCCCAAGTCATCTCCTCTATATTCTTATTTCTCCAGAGTATTCGTAACCTACGAACCTAGCGATCTAGAATAGCAACAGGGACTTCCTTGTAGCATAACTACTCCGTAACTTGGACATCATCCACGAGTACAACTCTGGAAGGATCTCTGATGCACTTGCGGAGCATGGAAGACCGTATGTACAGACTCCAAATATAAAGGTAGGTCTAACTCATAGGCTACTCAGCCTACTCTACGCATAATCCTGTAAGGGCTAATGTATCTAGGGCTAAGCTTGACCTTTTTACCGAATATCATGACACCTTTCATAGGCGACACCTTCAGAAACAACCAGTCATCTACCTGGAACTCTAAGTCTCGTCGTCTATTATCTACATATGACTTTTGGAAACTATGAGCTACTAATAACCTTTCTTGAATGAACTTAACCTTTTCCACCACTTGTTGGACCAAATCAGGCCCTATCAACCTTGATTCTCCGACTCGGACCATTCGATAGGAGATCTACACTTCCGCTCATATAGGGCCTTATACGGGGCCATCTGGATACTGGAATGGTAGCTATTATTATATGTAAACTCAATAAGAGACAAATGATCATCCCGGCTACATCCGAAGTCTATCACACATGCTCGTAGCATATCCTCAAGCGTCTGAATAGTACGCTCAGCCTGCCCATCTATCTGCGGATGGAATGCTGTACTAAGGTTCACCTGTGTCCCCTACCCCTTCTGGAAGCATCTCTAGAAGCTAGTTGTAAACTCTGCACCTCTATCTGAAATAATAGATACTGGAACACCATGAAGTTGCACTATCTCCCTAATATACAACTTTGCGTAATCCTGAGCGAAATAAGTAGTCCTGACAAGTAGAAAATGTGCTGACTTTGTAAGTCTATCAACAATCACGTATATCGAATCAAACCTGCGCTGGGAACGAGGTAAGCCTGTAATGAAATCCATATTAATTGCCTCCTATTTCCAAGTTGGAATCTCTATATCCTGTAGCAATCAATCAGGCTTATGATGCTCAAGCGTTACCTGCTAACAAGTAGGGCATTGGGTCACGAACTCTGCTATATCCTTCTTCATACCATTCCACCAGTAAATCTCTCTGATAGCATGATACATCTTCATCGACCCTAGGTGAATAGAGTAGCGGGAATAATGAGCTTCTGCCATAATATGCTGACGTAACCCTGCAATAGCCAGAACGCACAATCTACCTCGATACCTCAGAACTCTATCTCCGAAAATCCCAAAGGATGGCTTCTTTTTCTGTGGGGTTATCTCCCTGTACTGAATCAAAGAAGGATCCTCATAATGGTGTTCCTTAACCTCAGCTACTAAAAATGATGTCTCTGTATCCTAAACTGTAACTCCTGCATCGCCTGAGTCCAATAATCGAACTCATAGGCTAGCTAACTGATGAAGCTTATGAGCCAACTCCATTTTCTCTGCTCACAATTAAGACAAACTACTCATAGATTTGTGGCTAAGGGCATCAGCTACTACATTCTCCTTTCCTGGATGGTATAGAATATCCACATCATGATCCTTCAACAGCTCCAACCGTCGCTTCTGACGTAAATTCAACTCTTTCTGCTTAAAAATATACTGAAGGATCTTATGATCTGTGTAAAAATCAACGTGGACACCATATAAATAATGTCTCTAAATCTTAAGTGCATGAATCGCTGTAGCTAACTACAAATCATGGGTTAGATAGTTCTTCTCATGCTTCCTCATTTTCCTCGAAGCATACACAATAACCTTACTCTACTGCATCAACACACAACCCAATTCGATGCCCGAGGCGTCACAATAGATAGCATAACCCTCTGATCCTTCTGGAAATGCCAAAACTGACGCTGAAGTAAGTTTGTCTTCAACTCCTGAAAACTCCGCTCACAAGCGTCTGTCCACTGAAACTTTGCTGCTTTCTGAGTCACCTTCGTTAGTGATCCTAAAAGACAGGAGAAGCCCTTTACAAATCTCCTGTAATATCCTGCCAACCCCAAAAAACTACGAACCTCCGTCGATGTCGTGGGTCTAGGCCAAGTCTTCATGGCCTCTATCTTCTGAGTATCAACCCTGATGACTTCACCTGATACAAAAAGTCCAAGGAAAGCCAAGGAGTTTAACCAAAACTTACATTTAGAGAACTTCGCATATAACCTCTTATCCTGAAGAACCCTGGGCACAACACGTAAATGATTCGCATGCTTAGACTAGAATATCATTGATAAACACAATCACAAATAGATTTAAGAAGGGTCTAAATATGCTGTTCATCAAACCCATAAATACTGCTGGCGCATTAGTCAACCCAAAAGACATCACCAGAAACTCGAAGTGACCATATCTGATCCTGAATGTGATCTTCAGAATATCTTTCTGTCTGACCCTGACTTGATAATATCCAGACCTCAAGTCTATCTTCAAAAAGCATTTGGGACCCTACAACTGATCAAATAAATCGTCAATCCTTGGGAGCAGATTTATCGTTACCTTATTCAGCTATCGGTAATCTATACACATCGGCAATGAGTCATATTTATTTCGTACAAATAATACTGGTGCTCCCCACAACGACATACTAGGCCTAATAAAGCCCTTCTCAAGCAAATCTTTCAACTACTCTTTCAATTCCTTCAACTTAGTAGAGGCCATCCTATAAGAGGGAATAAATATCGGCTGAGTATTTGGTAGCACAACGATAGCAAAGTCAATCTCCCGCTATGGCCGAATGCCTGGGAGTTCATCTAAAAATACATCTGGGAATTAATTAACCACTGGAGTAGACTGAAGAGTTGGTGGTTTTGCTTTTGCATTCTTGACTCAAACAACGTGATAAATACAACCCTTTGCGATCATCTTCCTTGCCTTGAGATAGGAAATAAACCTACCTCTCAACTAAGGTTATATTACCTTTCCATTCCAGAACTGACTCTCCTGGAAACTGAAATCAATTCATCTTTGTTCTGCAATCAATGTGAGTATAACAAGAAGCCAACAAATACATACCCATCAAAGTTTACCATATCCAATTCAATCAAGTCTGCTACGGTATGATTATTACAGACTATAACTACACAATTATTGTATACTCATCTAGCTATCACTGGGTCTCCATATGGTGTAGACACCTTAAAAGGCCTAATAATCTCAGGTTCTATCCCAAACTTACCAGCAATAAAAGGAGTAATGTATGATAAAGTATAAACAGGGCCTATCAATGCATACACATCATGGGAGTAAACTGATAATATATTTGTAACAACATCAGGTGACGACTCGAGATCCTGCTGACCAGCTAATGCATAAATACCACTCTAAGGACCGCTCTAGCTAGACGTTCCACAGCTGCCTCTGCCATGTTCAACTTATGTCTGAGAACCCTGCCTAGGTGGGTGTAAAGATGACGAAAAGCCAGTTGCAGATTCTGTCGGCTAAACTACACCTCCACCACCTCTCGACGGACAGTCTCGTATAATATGACCTAGATGCCTGCAAGTATAACACATATCTGAGCCCAAACGACACTGTTCGGCGTACAACTTACCACGCTGAGCGCATCGTGGCAGAGATGGCCTCATCTGACTAGAACTGGAGCCGGAAGCCCTGAAACTCTGGCCTGACCCAGAATAAGTTGTTCGATTAGACCTCGGTCCTGAAAACTGTGAAGGTTCACTGGCCGCTGAATAAGCTGGACGCCTAGGAAACTGCTATCTATGACTATCCCGGAACTCGCCAAGGGAACCGGAAGATCTACCCCTCTTACTTTGGCCCCTATTATGCTCTCGATCAGCTTGCTGCTACTGCTTCTGCTCGTTTAGACCCTAACCATATGCCTGAATACAAGAGATATCTATATCTTCCTGAAGTGAGGCCGTCATGCAATCATTAATCAAATGCGGACCAGTACAATCACAAACATGTGTACCCGATCCTCTATCTCAGCTACTATCGTGGGACCATACCTAGCTAGTGAGTTAAAGTGAAGACTATACTCCCAAACACTCATATTCTCCTGGCGTATATTCAAGAATCTATCAACTCCAGCCCGTCAGGTCTCCGCTGGCAAATAGTGTACTAACCCGTTTGGTCATTATAGCACTTTTGACATATTTTCCCCTTCTCTGACTCCCGTTAGTATGATTTTGACCCGCGGTGATGGGTGACATGCTTCCTGAGGTCATTGGGTGAGTTATAGTAGGATTTATGGAATCTAGAGTCCTAAAGTGAAAAGCCTTTGAGCAATAGTTGACTTTTGGGTAAACATGCCCGCAATTGAATTTTGACAGTTCCATTAGGTCCGGAACGTGATTTATGACTTATTGAAGTCATGGGTTTGGTTCTCGAAAGGTTTGGGTGTGATTTGAGTCATTGGTGGAGAAACTAGTTAAGTTAATGAGTTAGAATTGACTACGGACAACATCAGGTCAAGATGAACCCGTATCAATGTTTGAAAGTTCCAGCAAGTTCGTATGATGATTTCGGACTTGTCCCCAATTTTTATTGTGATTCCAAAGAGCTTCGGGGTTGTGTCGCATTTGTATTCGATGTTTTCGTTGTAGTTCTTTGACCATAAAGGTTACCATATTGATCAAATGACCTTTGTTTTGTGTTTTGATTGACTTGTTAGATCTGTATCATAATTATGAAGCCATAGCAAAAAGAATCATCGTATTTCGCCTTCGTATGAGGAAGTTATGGTCATTTTAGCACGAACAACTGGTCCGCCGTAGCAAACCTTTGACCACTGTAGCAGACTTCTGGTCCGCCGTAGCGGACATAGCCGTGTATAAAAAAATCAAACTGCGTTTCATTTCGTATTTTCAGCATATCTTGAGTTCTAGAGCTCCGTTTGAGGTGATTTTCATGGCATTGTTCTTATCTCAATGAGGGGGTAAGTATCTAACCTTTGTTTTGATGTTTTCTCAAGTTTATTTTTGTTGGTTACCGATTTCATCCGAGTTTGATTGGGGAAATGTGGGGTTTTGAACCCAAAAGTTGAAAAGTTGAAAATCATGGTTTTGAAGATCAAGATGATGGCTTTTTGAATGGGTTTTCTGGATCTAGACTAATTAAGCTATGGCTATACTAATTTTGAATTAAATTTCCAGTTTTTCCCTTGCGGGCTCGGGATTACCTTTTTGGGTTCGTTTTGGGGTTTCTAAATAAAGTATAGCAATGTGTGTATCGTTAGACTTGTTTAAACTCGTAGGGTACTATTTTGTCTATATTGAACCTGATTTTTCAATAAAATTATAGTTTTGCTCTTGTGGCTTGGGGTTGGCTATTTTGGGTCCATTTTTGGGTTTTGGGTAAAACTATGGCAATATGGGTATCCTTAGATTCGTAATCTAACGTAGAATTCTTATTTGATAGACGTTAATTATTTTGAGGCTCTTTGAATAGGAAAGAAAAGGCTCAAGTTTGATTGTTCGTGACTCCTGCTCGGCTACCAGGTAGGTTACGGCTTACCTTTTGGTTAGACTCCATTAGTGAAACATATGTAGGAGTTAGATATTGATGGGGAAAGTATGATAAGCCTTCGGGTATGGAGTTGGATGGAATTATATTAGGTTGGTTGCTGCTGATTATGGCTTGTTGCCTTGTTATTGTGATTAGGCTAGTTGCCTTATTTGTTGTGTTGTGATACGTGTTTGCATATATTTCTCTCTTGTTGTGTCATTTATCATGGGAGAAAAAGGATAATGAGATTAGGCCTGAGTCGTGATGTATACTTATGATGATATACAGTTGAAATCTTGATTATGATTTACCGTTGATGATGATATCATGCAGACATACATTCTCATTTCACATGTATATTGATATTGAATTGTGACTTGGTACTGAGGATGATAAATGAGAAAACAGAATATATTGATGACACGAGACCTAGTCTTGAGGTGTATTTTTTCATATTTGGAAGTGAAGGGTTGTTATTGTTATATCCCGTATTTTATACGTTCGGATATTCCAAGGTAGTCGTAACGAAGTTAAGGGAATGACCATTTTCCAAATGTATTTCAATGAACAAGTGGGTTATAAATATTATTCAAAATATTAGTATTATGGAAATATTAAGAAAGGTTGAGGGCGAAAAAAAAAAGAGAAATTCGCAAAATAGAACCATGGTGATATTATGGAAAGCTAGGGGTAAAATGGGAATTTCACAAAAGTCTTGAAAGTTCATAAAATTTCCATGTTGGTTGTGTGGCATAAGTATATGCCCACATTGCTTTGGGGGCTAAAGTGTACCAAGGAAAACATTTGGTCTTCTTTGACCAAATAAAACAATTCAAGAAAAGAAAAGAAAAAGAAGAAGAAAATTCTAGAAAAGGAAAGGAAAAAAAAATAATTAAATTAAATTAATTAGTCTTCTTTTAAGAAGACTCTAGAGAATAAAAGAAGGGGGGACATGTGAAAATTTTATGATTGGAAGGGACTAAAATATAAATATGGAAAAATGACTAGTTCATCCTTATTTAAGAATTGGAGAAGAAAGAAAAAAAGACAAAACAAAAGAAAGAAGCAAGAGATGAGAGGGGGTTTCGGCCATGGCTCTTAAAAATGAGCCATGGGAAGTTCATGGAGAAAAATCTTTTTCTTCTTGCATTTAGAGTGATTGAGAGGTCCTCGTCAACGTGGAGAAGTTGTTAGAACCAGAGAACCGCTCGTTGTTGCGTTTTAGCAAGCAAGCAGAGTGGAAAAAGGGTGAAGAAGGAGGTGAGGTTTAACCTTCTCTTTTATGTGTTATGAATGGTTTATGTATGTTATTGAATGTAGAAGTGATGGGAATTCATGAAATATTGCATGTACAAGTTGGGCCGTGTGTTGTGTGAAATGTGTAGGAGTAATGAATTAAGTGTATTCAACATGATTATGTAGTGTTGTAATGTATAAAAAAAATGAATGAAAATCATGGAGTGGGTGTGTTGTGGTGTTGGCCGAATGAGGTGTTGATTGTATAGAAAAGATGAAATGATTTTTATTTAGTAGCTTGATGGTTGTGTTGTGAATTCCATAATGCAAAATGGATGATAAATATGGAACACATGTATATGGTGGAAGTCGTGTGTTGTGTTGTGTGTTGTGTGGTCTAAGTTGGCCGTGTGTGTGAATTGTGTTATATGGAAATGAATGAATGAATTTTATGTAGCATGTTGTTGTTGTAACATGTAGAGATGGAAGAAATTGTATGAAAATATGTAAGGGGTCATTGTGGTCGAGAATGGTGTTGTTTGGTAAGTTAAGGTGAATTGATGTAATTTGATATTCTAGTTGTCGCCGTTATGAATTATGTGATATTGAATGAAGGGTGTCGTCGAAGTTAAGGTATACAAACGATAAGTAAATGTATGGTTGGGATTGAAGTTGAAGGTTTCGGATGAAATAGTATATTGATTAAGTTGTTGGAATATGGTGTGAATTAAATTGAATTGAATTGAATGTTGGAATATTGCTAGCATAATTGTTAGTATTGTTGTTGATTTGGCCGGGTTAAATTCCCGGATTGTTGTTGTTGATTTGGAGCCGAGCCATATTCTCGGGGTTGGTCTGTTTACAGTGGAGATGATGCCGAAATTCCGGCAGAATATAAGTAAATGTGTTTGAAAGGTTAAAGCAAGTATATGATAATGGAACTAATGAAGGGATGAACTTTCTTGCATGTAGACAAACAAGTTGGATGCACAAGCGTAACTAGTTGGTCGCAGCACAGGTATGTAAGGCTTACCCTTTTTTTCTTTGGCATGTCCTAGAGCCAAGTAAGGTATAATGTGATATGCTGCCTTGGGGTAACTCTGTTCTGTGATTCTGAGTCTGATTATGATTCTAATTCACTTCTTGACCTGAGTTTGTGATCCTAGTTCATCCCCTGATATAAGTATTTGATATTAGTATTTTGATATAAGTATTCTGGTACAAGTATTCTGATATCCGCATTTTGACATAAGTATTCTGATGTAAGTATTTTGATATAAATATTTTGATATAAGTATTTTGATGTCAGTCCTTGATATAAGTATTTCGATACGGGTATTTTGATATAAGTATTCCGATGTAAGTTTGCTGATATAAGCATTCTGATATGAGTATCCTGATATGAGAATTCCGAAATCAGTATTCTGATATGAGCGTTCTGATATGTTTATTCTGGTTCGAGAACTTCTGTAAGATTTAACGTCCCTAACTTCCGTGTACGATCTCGGATTGCTCTGAAATGTTCGAAGAGGTTTCTGTATCAAGACGTCCATAATTTTCTTATACGTAAGTGTGGTTCCAAAATCTCTATTTGATCTGATTCGTAAGGACATCCGAAGGTGCCTGATATGACTATGACTCTGATTCCCCGAAAAAGGCTTCTGAAACGCTTATAAAGCGTTCTGTACTTCGAACGCACGTAACTTTCTCATACTACGTCGGATTGACCTGAAATCTGTTCCGAGCCCCCAGGTATCGGTAAGTATACTGGTCTGTCGAGTCTTGATTCCTATGCATGTGGTTTCTCACGACTCTGCTCGTGCATGACTCAATGTATCCTTCACTGCGTCCCGGGCCAGGTTCTGTTATGTCCTCGTGTGTCCGCGACGATATGATTCACTGCGTCCCGGGCCAGGTTCTGTTATTGTGCGCATTCCTCTGCATTGTTCACTGCGTCCCTCATATGCGGGCCGGGCTCTGTTATATGGTTTGATGATATGATGATATGGGGTGGTGGCCAGGATGGCATATGATCTGTCTGTTCACCGCGTCCCGTACTAGAGGGCCGGGCTCTGTTACCGCACCCCTCACTGGAGGGTCGGGTTCTGATATATGCATATATGATACATGAATTTGATATATGATGATTCTGTTTACCGCGTCCCTTATCACAGGGCCGGGTTCTGTTATACGCATATGTGACATACGATTCTGAGTATTTTGTATGTTCTGACATCATCTGAGTATTCTGTATGTTCTGCATTCCGTCCGGTATACGACATCATCTGTACGTTCTGTATTCCGTCCGATATATGACATCATCTGTACGTTCTGTATTCCGTCCGATATATGACATCATCTGAGTAATCTGTACGTTCTGTATTCCGTCCGATATATGACATCATCTGAGTAATCTGTATGTTCTGTATTCCGTCCGATATATGACATTATCTGAGTAATCTGTACGTTCTGTATTCCGTTTGATATATGACATCATCTGAGTAATCTGTACGTTCTGTGTACCGTCCGATATATGACATCATCTGAGTATTCAGTACGTTCTGTACTCCGTCTGACGTATGACCTTATCTGTGCGTTCTGTACGTGCCACACTCCTTCTGACATCTGGTATCGGTATGTGCGATCTGTGTCTGGAAAGTAAGTATGTCGGCATTCTGTATGCTCTGTATGATTTTGTTATGCATTGTATGATTTGTACGGTCTGTAGGATCTGTATTGGTCGGTATGGTCGGTATTGGTCTGTATGAACTGTGTCTGAGAAGCAAGTAATTTGGTAATCTGGATAACATGCGTACTCTTGGTACTGTTTGTTTCGATTATAGTTCTGCTTTCTGTATTCTATGCCTTACATACTCAGTACATATTCCGTACTGACCCCTGTTCCTTGGGGGCTGCGTTTCATGTCGCGCAGGTACTCCCAGACGAGATAAGGACCCTATAAAAGATATTTCAGCAGTGGTGGCGAACTCCATTTGCTCCTGGAGGACTGCCAAGTCAGGGTATGGTATATGTGTTATGGTTTCTGTATGGTATTAGAGACTTTGCAGACAGCGTCGTGGGTATAGTATGTCAGTCTGTAAGCGGCTCCGTCAGCCGATATGTCGGTCTGTGTTATGTATTGAATTTTGTATGACTATAGATTTGTTCGCTTGGAAGCTTCGAGAAAGAACATTTTTGAAAGAAAGATTTTTTTTTTTTACTATGTACTTTATCTGATTTGATTTAAAAGTTTGACGTAACTTTATGTGCAGCAAGAGTCTGAGGGTTCGCTCGGCCCTAAGTAAGGGTCGGGTGCCCATCACACCCTAGTAAGGTCGGGGTGTGACAGGTATAGACTCTCTATACTGATTGAACTAGATTGTTGATTCATTCCATGGTTGAGTTGATTTATCTAAGTCTTGATATGACTTATGGCAGTGTGACTTCTGTTGACACCTAATTTTTGACCTCCCATAATCTATTTTAGTTGCTCAAAATGCTTGAATATTAAATGGGGGAATATTGTTTCTTTTTCAAAAAAAATAAGGATGATTTTATAAACTATGCAAATAATATTTTACCTTTATCGTTTGATAAAATAATTTCCATAATGAATCATTTGGAAATTATTTCACAACAATTAATGATGCATCTTATTAATTTCAACCAGGAAATAGTGTAAAATAGCTATTTATTTAATTGTGCAATTATCAGAAGTTAATCAGCAAATATTTACCCCATTTTAATTCAAGGAAATTGATTTGATTGAAATGAATAGTCATTTTTTTTTTACCCTCGAGGTCTTATTTCTGCATACTCATTTATATGGTAATTCTCAAATTAATTATAATTAATTATAGCTATATTTGTAAATTGCTTATCACATGTTTAATTATGGCTACAATCGAAACAATCAATTAGTTAGTCAAATAGGGCCATAATTGAAATAACAAAATTCATTGTTTTATTTCAATTAAGGCCATACTTGTAGACCCAATATGTTTTGTGAAATCAGTCGTGTCCTTAATTAATTAATTATTTAGTTTCAATTTAATTACTTAGTAAATCAATCCCTTTAATTTTTTTTTACCTACCCATTAATTTTCATTTGTCCCTTATATATATATATATGCATTAGTATATATATATATGTTTCAGCCCAATATTTGATGAGTTATTTGCAGTTCAATTGTTTTACTACTAAGTAGTATATATGTATATCTTTTCATTATGTGATTTTGCTACATTAAATATTCTTTGCTAGGTTTAAGTGCTTGCTTAGATACTTGCTAATCCTTATTTCCCCTCTTTGCTTTGCATGAAATACTGTCCTTTGGGGCCCTCCTATTGCGTAAAAACCATTGGGCCAAAAGCCCAATACCCCTTCTTGATCGAGTCCGTCTGGGAAGTAAATGGGAAAGGGAAGCTAAGTTGTTTGAAGGCCCAACTATGGGTAGAAATAGTTTATTGGTGGGCTTGGTAGGCCCACCAGCCTGATATCCCTCCTTTATTTTCATTATGATCCGTTCATGTATATGTATTTGTAAAAATTCTAAAAATATTGGAACCCTATGCATGTGTAGAAATTAGGAAATCAAAAGTTTAGTGCCTTAGGAAAGTCGTCAATTTTTCTTTTTAAAAAACTAGGGCAACAAGCATGTTTTTCGCATGGTAATTCAAACGCCTTAAATAATTTTTCAAATGGCTGTGAGTAATTTTGTTAATGGCCAAACAGTGTGAAAAAATGGGATTTTTTCTATCAAAAAGAATTGATGACTAATGCTTTTTTTCTCAAAAAAATACTAATTCATTTCATGATTCTAAAACGAAAAAGACAACGTGGTGTTTTCTGGACTTAAACCGTGTTGAAATCAATGCTTGGCAAAACTCAAAATTGTTTTTTGTTTTGGTTTGGACGTCTCTAAAAAATTGGTACGTTTTAAAACTGGAAATGGGCTGTAAGTTTTAACAAAAAAAAAGAAATCTGATAAGAGGAATAAAGGTTGATTTGAGCCTGGAAGCCCAAAAACAAGTGGATTGAAAACAAAGGGGAATACATTTGGACCTAACAGAGGTATGATGAACTTTGGGGCTTTGAAAACGGTTGGACCTTATGGGCTTTGATAAAAAAATGATTTGGACCTAAAAGACTTCTTATATATATATATATATATATATATATATATATATATATATATATATATATTGTACAAATATAGGAGAATACTCCATATTTTCTTAAAACAATAAAAACCCGTAAGAACTAAACCCATTTATTAGGACTAGAATAGTAGCAACTCTACTCGGGAGAAATTCCGGGTGTATCCTAGTCCGGCAATAAAGTGGGTTGAACACTTACGTGGATTTTTTAAACCCAAAACCCTTTTTTACAAAGGGGAATTTTTGCCAATTTTTTTCTTGAAATTATGATATGAGATGATATGACATTTTTGCGGAAAACTAAACACTTTTGATAAATAAATACATTAATCACATATTGAAGCTCGTAGGTCAACCGTATTCTATGGATCTTTAATACTAGGGTGGTGCGTAAAACCTCCCCTAGGGTATCACCAGAACCCTTACATTGAACCTTGGTACCAAGAAAGATTTCTCTTTTGCTTGAAAAATCTTTAACCCGGTTTTCCTAGTTTTCTATAATAAATTAGGTGGCGACTCTAAAAACACTAAAATCCATTTAGAGCACCAACAACCTCGTAGTAACTTTTATGCCTTACCCGTGTAAAAGCGAACCGTAACAGATAGCGACTCTACTAGGGACTTCCTAGGTTCAAACCATAAGGGTTTCAATATAATGTGATTTTAATTGTATTTATTTGCCTATGTGTTTAAATTCTGAAATTTTGAACTGTCATTCATATCATATCATAAACTCCGCCACTCCTAGCAAAAAGCATGGTTTCAAAGGGGACATGCGGGATCGCGGTCTAGCCTTCACAAAAAACTCGGAACACCCTTTCTTTGGAACACGTTGAACGTTAAGTTGGTGTGCGGTCACCCAACGACCGACAACAGTTCACCCCGAGTAGTCCGCTCGGGTCCAAGGTCAATTTGAAAAAACCCACTCTTGCATAAGCCTAAGATTAGAGCTAATCCAAATCCAAATGAGAAGTAGACTAGGTGGTTTGGATATTTTAGACGTATCCAAACCCGATAAGGAGACCACCTCGTGTCAAGTACGGTCTATGACCAGAAAAACACCGGATATCATATTATATGCTATTTGGAAAAATTTGAATATACCTATGAATGAAATCATTGCGAGGGGGGGGGGGGATTAATCTTGGGTTTTGTTTTGTAGATGTCAATCAATTTGAGTTTTTATATGGTCCTGACTACACCTGAGTTGCTGCGGATTTGGTGGGGCCAAATGACCCGGGAAGAGAAGAGAGGAATTTCGTGTTATTTAGGAAATTTAACATCTATCACGACTATGATTGCAAGGAACTGATAGAAGTAATTACCGAATTCTGGGATAGAGACCGGATGGTTTTCAATTTTGGGGATGACATTGAAATGACAACAACACTGGAGAATTTTAGGGATGTATTGACTAGTGTAGGCTCGGGGTTGAAAAGAAGAAAGAAACTCGACCAAAATGCTTTGATCTTGGAAAAACCCACATACTCCCAAATTTGTAGGTTGCTTTCTTTAAACTACGCCAATTGGGCCCATGGCCCCACCATACCCTTCAGAGAGTTGTACAGAAGGTTTGGAAGACCAGATGAATTTGTGAAACATCCCGGAGAATTCAAGACTTATGCCGACTGGACGGCCACCAAACCTTTGGCTTTCGCCATTTGCTTTTTGGGAACTATGATCTTTCCCAAAGATTGGTCCTTAGCCATAGATACCCGAGTCATTTCAGTCACCCATGCCCTTTTACGGCATAACCCAAAAAGAAGAAACTAAATACTTTGACATAAGCCCGATCATAGTAGCCGATTTATACCGAGCCCTGAGTCTCTGCCGGAATCATTACAAATACTTCCGAGGTTGTAATTTACTCCTGCAATGGTGGATTATTAAACATATGGTCAAGGTTAGGGGTGAACAACACTTAAGTAAGCCGGCTGAAAGGGACAGTCTTCGGGATTTTCGCCTGAACTTCGGAGAGCAAAACATACAAAGTTGGACATTCACCTTCTCCAGATTTAATGAAGAAAGCTGTTACACCCCGTAGTTTTGTATGTTAAGACTTGTCATATGTTAGTCCTCCCAGTCTTGGACGGGGATTACCTTGAGGCCAAAAGACACTAAGCATTCTCATGTATGTAGGTGAAGGCTTAAGTGTATGTTTAATGAGAATCGAAAGGATTAGAGGTTAAAAAGATCTGATGGGAACAAGTTTAACTGAAGTTGACGCCCAATTTGACGGACCGCAGAAAGTTAGACGGCCTGTCAAATGATGAAGCTCCACCGTAAAACGATTACAGAAAGGTCTGGGTGGTTGGAATGTTTGACGGTCCATTTGACGGACCGCAGATTATTTGACGACCCGTCAAATGTGGAACCTCCTCCGTGAAAGGGTCATAGAGAAGTCTGACTTACTGGGATGTTTTATAGTCCATTTGACGGACCATAGGATTTTTGATGGTCCGTCAAAGTTACCGTCAAAGTAAGTCGAAGGGATTTTAAATGGATCTATATATTTCATTTCTCTTCATTTGGTTTCATTATTTCCATATATCAGACCCTAAAGTTCTCCACAACCCTCACCTCAAGTTTATATGCTAATCTATACCAAATCCAAGAAGATCAAGAGATTCAAGTACTCGAAAGCCCACTAGGGTTTGTTAAGATCAAGAGTCCCTTTGTGTTAAAGTTGGAGGTTGCCCCTTAATGTAATAATTTGATCCAAGGCTTGTCCTCAAGTGATAAAAGGTTAGTTTTCATGTCTATCTTCGTATTATTGAGAATATTTGGTTGTGAACAACTTGATTGAGGAAGGGAAGGGAAAGAGGAAGTTCAAATGTGGGTTTGATGATATTTTGAGTAGTAAATTAACTTGAGGTGTAATTGTTGGAGTATTTTGAGTATAATCTTGCTATGAATGGTAGTAAGGATGATGAGGAAGTGTGGTATACGAGTGTATATAGAGTTGTGTTGAAATTACTATTGTGTGTTGATTATGAAAAGGAGTTTTAGGCATTGAATGAAGTCTCTTGATTATGGTATTGATGATATTGTCATTGTTGATTGGATCTATTTTATGATATAGTGGAAGTCGATAAAATAGGGGAAATGCTGCCTAATTTCGTTAATTCGTTAATTACGCTAGTTGGAACTTAAGTAGTGTTTTCTAGACCTAATCGTAGTGTGATTCCCCTTGAATGTAGACTTTGCGAACTTGGAAGAAGAACGTTGAGTGATAAGGAGACGCAAAGGTATGCTAAATCTATCCTTTCTTTCATTTTGGAATGATCTTATGATATGAACCAACAAGTGAGTAAACGAGTTTCCACATTACTCTACTCTTGGAAGCACTAGGAGTACTTCAGTCTTTGATGTTCCTATACCCCATTTATGACTGTTCCTTCTATTCATGGGTCTTGAGATTGCTATATTTGAT
The DNA here is from genome assembly GCF_019175385.1 of Lycium barbarum. Lineage (NCBI taxonomy): Eukaryota > Viridiplantae > Streptophyta > Magnoliopsida > Solanales > Solanaceae > Lycium > Lycium barbarum. The sequence continues at coordinate 49,618,244 of NC_083338.1, read as the reverse complement.
GATGTTAGCTCAAAGATGTCCATCGGAGGTAGTACGACCTTATGTCACTTCGAGAGTTCCATGTATTCAGTTTATTCATGCATTGCATTATATATTCATATGCATATTGACCTGTGACTAGAAGACGTTATATACGCGTACATCATATGTATATGGGGTATGAGGGAAAAAGGGATAGGAGTTATATATGCTTTACCACCTGATCAGCTGGTGCACAGTGATGTTGGCCGCAGAGAGGCCGATGGGATATGAGATTTGGATCGAGCTGAACGTCCTCAGCACTATGACCTATATATACATATACATGATTATCATTGAGATCATGCATCTTTTACGCCCACATATGCATTGTCAGTTATACCGGGTTATACAGAGTTATACAGAGTTATACAGATACTTTCAGATATTCGGTCATACAGATGCATTCAGACAGTCAGTTTGGCTTTTGAGTTTCAGATTCCATTCATGATTCTTATGTATATGTTACTCTTATGCCTTACATACTCAGTACATTATCCGTACTGGCTCCCCTATTGTTCGAGGGATGAGGGGGAGGGGGGGGGGGGGGCTGCGTTCATGCCCGCTGGTTCAGGTAGACAGACAGGTGGTCTAGCAGTGGTCAGTGCGCTCCACTTGGTCCGGAGCTGCAATCTATTTTGGTAGGCCATTCTTTCGAGATGTATATGCATATCGGTATGACGGGGCCCTGTCCCATCCTTTCTACAGCTTTATACTTCAATAGAGGTCTGTCGACAGTTGTATGTATTTGACAGATGATGTAGCCTCGTCGGCTCCTATTCTTTTGTGTACAGCCTATGTAGCGGCCTAGTCAGCTTGCACTGTTCTTTTCAGTATATATATTTTGACGGTACAGAGGTTATGATGTTATCCTTTATTGAGTCAGTAAAGTTCAGATTGAGTTGTTTGTGGGCCTTTGCTATTCAGTGTTATCCAGATACGAGTGTAGGAGGGTTTGATTGCTATAGATCAGTAACTCGTCACGGCTCATCGGTTTGGGTCGTGACAGAAGTGGTATCAGAGCAGTTCCGTCCTAGGGTTGTCTACACACCGTGCCTGGTAGAGTCTTGTTTATAGGTGTGTTGTGCACCACACTTATAAACTGGAGGTTGCAGGACATTTAGGATATTATCATTCTTTCTCTCTTAGATCGTGCGATAGAGCCATGTGTTAAGAGTTCGCCTTCTAATGATTTGTTCTGATTTCAGCGATGCCTTGAAACAAAGCTACTACTGCCGTACTCAGCGGGCTACCAGGGCTCGGGGTGAGTCTCAGAGTGAGATCTCATCTCAGATTTCGCATACCCCGCCCCCAGCACCTGCCCCGGTTCCTCCAGATCCTCAGCCAGATGCATCAAGTCAGGATATGTGAGATGCTATACAATTATTGACCAAATTAGTAGCCGCTCAGGTTCAGCGGCAGGGTGTTAGTGTTGATCAGGCAGACCGAGCCAGTAGTTCGAGAGTTAAGACTTTTCTTGGTTTAGATCCCCCAGAGTTCTCCGATTTGAGGCAGAATATAGATCCTCAAGACTTTATTGATAGAATGCAGAGGACCTTGAGGGTTATGCACGCTGATGAGGTCGAGTTAGTGGAGTTGGCTTCTTATTGGCTCCATGATGTTGCGGTGCAGTGGTACCTGGTGTGGGAGCTATCTAGGGGAGAGAATGCCCTTCCAGCCATCTAGGGAGAGTTTTCAGACTCCTTTATTTGTCATTATTTGCCGCCAGAGGTTCGGCGGGCCCGAGCAGATAGGTTTTTCATATTCAACAGGGCAGTATGATTGTGCAGGAGTACAGTGTATACTTTGATTCCTTGGCTAATTATGTCCCAGCTATGGTGGCTGAGATGGAGGATCGAGTTCATCATTTCGTGACTGGTTTAGGGACATATTTGATTGATGAGTGCACGACAACTGCGTTACAGCTGGGCATGGGATATTTCCTACATACAGGCATATGCACAGAATCTTGAAGATCGTAAGTGCTAGCGGAGGATAGAGCGTGAGCGTGACCGGGGATATAGCAAGAGAGCTAGGTCTTTAGACATGGTTGGTGAGTTCAGGGGAGGACAGAGACAACAACATTTTCGGTATCCATTTTATTCAGCAGGAAGTGCACCTCCACGATTTTTAGGTCAGAGGTTTGATCGGTCTTCTTATTCCGGAGCGAGCCAGAGTTCTAGAGCATCAGGTTCTCAGTACAGACCAGAGTCAGGCCAGGTGAGACCACCTTTGCCATGGTGTGCCCAGTGTGGTAAATTACACACTGGACAGTGTCGACTGGGATCAGTTGCTTGTTATGCTTATGGTCAGCTAGGCCATAAGATGAGAGAGTGTCCGATAAGGGGTGGTGCAGGCATCGTTCAGCCTACAGGGTCTATAGCTGGTTCTTCTTCATCAGTACTCCCCTCAGGGCAAGGTTTGCAGACACCAGCAGGACGTGGTAGATGGAGGAGTGGAGCATCTAGCTCGAGTGGGCCTCAGCACCACGTCTATGCATGAGCCGGTAAATAGGATCGCGAGTCATCTCCTAATGTTGTCACAGGTATATTATCGGTTTCCTTCTATGATATATACGCACTGATTGATCTAGGTTCCACCTTATCATATGTTACACCATTTGTAGCTAGCAAGTTTGGGATAGAGCCTGAATCGATCAAACTGTTTGAGGTGTCTACGCTAGTTGGTAATCTAGTTATAGCTAGGCAAGTCTACCGAGGCTTTGTAGTGATAATTTTGTAACCTCCATACCCTAGCAAATTTGATTGAGTTAGACATAATTGATTTCGATATTATTATGAGCATGGATTGGTTGGCTTCCTGTTATGCTAATGTTGATTGCAGAACAAAGATAGTTCGATTCCAGTTTCCAGGCGAGCCAGTCCTAGAGTGGAAAGGTAATGCTACCTTGCCAAGGGGTAGGTTTATTTCCTACCTTAAGTCAAGAAAGATGATCAGAAAAGATTATATTTAACACCTAGTTTGGGTCCAGAATGTGCAAGTAGAGTCACCGACTCTTCAGTTTGTCATTGTGGTTAATGAGTTTCCAGGGGTGTTTCCAGATGAGCTTCCAGGCATTCTGCCAGAACGGGAGATTGATTTTACTATTGACCTATTGCCAGATACTCAGCCAATATCTATTCCTCCTTATAGAATGGCACCTGCATAGTTGAAATAATTGAAGGAGCAGTTGAAGGATTTACTCAAAAAGGGCTTTATTAGGCCTAGTACCTCACCGTGGGGAGCGCCAGTATTATTTGTAAGAAAGAAGGATGGCTCTTTGCGAATGTGTATTGATTCCAGGCAATTGAATAAAGTGACTGTAAAGAATAAGTATCCGGTTCCGAGGATAGATGATTTATTTGATCAGCTGCAGGGTGCCAGATATTTCTCGAAGATAGACTTGAGATCGGGATATCATCAGGTTAGAGTGAAGGAGGGGGACATTCCGAAGATGACATTCAAGACTAGATATGGGCACTATGAGTTCCGTGTCATGTCATTCGGTTTAACTAATGCTCCAGATGTATTCATGGACTTGATGAATCGTGTATTCAGAACTTTCTTAAATTTATTTGTGATTGTGTTTGTAGATGATATTTTGGTTTATTCACCGTCAGAGGCTGATCATGCAGCTCATCTACGTACAGTGCTTAAAATTCTTCGACATAGAGAATTATATGCAAAGTTTTCCAAGTGTGAGTTCTGGTTGAACTCTGTGGCTTTTCTTGGTCACATTATTTCAGATGAAAGCACTAGAGTGGATACTCAAAAGATTGAAGCTGTGAAGAATTGACCAAGGCCCACAACACCAATGGAGATACATAGTTTCTTAGGTCTAGCAGGATATTATTGAAGGTTCGTGGAAGGATTTTCTTCTCTTTCAGCCTCGTTAACCAAGCTGACTTAGAAATCAGCTAAGTTTCAGTGGACGGATGCATGTGAGCAGAGTTTTCAGATATTGAAGGACAAGTTGACCTCAAAACTCGTCTTGACTCTTCCAGAGGGGACAAATGGCTATGTGATATATTGTGATGCTTCAGCTATTGGGTTGGGTTGTGTATTAATGCAACACGGTCAGGTTGTCGCCTATGCTTCTAGACAGCTGAAGAAGCACGAGAAGAATTATCCAACCCATGATCTTGAGTTAGCTGCAGTAATCCATGCCTTGAAGATGTGGAGACACTACGTATATGGTGTCCATGTTGATATCTATACTGACCATAAGAGCTTCCAGTACATCTTTAAGCAGAAGGACTTGAATTTACGTCAGAGGCGATGACTAGAATTGTTAAAAGATTATGATGTTATTATTCTGTACCATCCGGGTAAAGACAATGTAGTAGCTGATGCTCTTAGTTGTAAATCCATGGGTAGCCTGTCATATTTGCAGCCAGAAAAGAGAGAGCTAGCCCATGATGTCTGTCAGCTAGTCAGTTTGGGAGTTCGGTTGATAGACTCAGGTGACGAAGGAGTTACAGTTCAGGATACAACGATGTCATCTTTAGTAGTTGAGATAAAGGAACGTCAGTACAAAGATCCTATTTTAGTCCATTATTGAGATACGACTTCTCAAAAAGAAAACACACCTTTTGTGATTTTAGAGGATGAAGTACTCAGGTGTCGAGGTGGATTATGTGTTCCTAATGTTATAGGTGTTCGTCGGCAAGTTATAGGGGAAGCCCAGTACTCTCGCTATTCTATTCACCCGGGCACCACAAAGATGTATCATGATATCAAAGAAGTGTATTGGTGGGATGGTATGAAGAAGGATATAGCGGAGTTCGTCGCTCAGTGTCCTAATTGTCAGCAAGTCAAGATAGAGCACCAGAAGCCTGGAGGTTTATTGCAGGCTATGGAGATTCTGACATGGAAATGGGAGGTAATTAATATGGATTTCATTACAGGTTTGCCCCGTACTCAGCGGAAGTATGATTCAATATAGGTCATAGTTGATAGGCTTACAAAGTCCGCTTATTTCCTACCTGTCAGAACGACTTATTCAGCAGAAGATTATGGGAGGCTCTACCTTAGAGAGATTGTACGACTTCACGGTGTTCCTATAGCTATTATCTCCGATAGAGGGGCACGGTTCAAAGATAATTTCTGGAGATCTTTTCAGAATGGACTGGGCACTCAGGTGAGTCTTAGTACTGTATTTCATCTGCAGACAGATGGATACGCTGAGCGTACTATAGAAACACTTGAGGATATGCTGAGCGCTTGCGTACTTGATTTTCAAGGTAGTTGGGATGATCACTTACCTCTTATTGAGTTTGCTTATAATAACAGTTACCATTCTAGTATCTAGATGGCTCCTTATGAGGATTTATATGGACAGAGATGTAGATCCCTTATAGGATGGTTTGATGTTGGAGAAAATCAGCTAGTAGGCCCAGATTTAATACAGCAAGCAGTTGATAAGGTGAAAGTGATTCGGGAAAGGTTACTAGCGGCACAGAGTCGACAGAAATCCTATGCAGACAATCGGCGATGCAAGTTAGAGTTTGAGGTAGGCGATTGGGTCTTCTTGAAAGTCTCGCCTATGAAGGGAGTGATGAGGTTTGGTAAAAAGGGTAAGTTAAGCCCTCGGTACATCGGGCCATACAGAATCATTCGTACAGTGGGTAAGGCAGCATACGAGTTAGAACTACCTTCTGAGTTGGAGTCTGTACATCTGGTTTTTCATGTATCTATGCTCCATAAGCGTATAGGAGATCCCTCGAGAATTGTACCGGTAGATGATATCCTGGTGACCGAGCAGTTATCATACGAGGAGACCCCAGTGGCTATATTGGATAGACAGGTTCGTCGTTTGCGAACTAGGGATGTGGATTCTGTTAAGGTACTCTGGATAAATAATAATGTTGAAAGAATAACTTGGGAAGCTGAAGAGGTGATGAAGACTAAGTACCTGTACTTATTTCCGTTGTTCCAGGAGGCTCAGTGTGAGGCATCATCGCCCCTAGGTATTGGTTTTATTTATAGTTATTGTCATTGGTCGCGTAAGGCCATGGTATTGTATATTTTAACATGTGGCCCTGTATGGTATTGTATTGGGTTGCTGTGTGCAGGTTGGATTGGTATAATTATAGGGGAGACTCTGCCGAAATTTTTATAACTTATAACTTGTATGAACATTCGGGGACAAATGTTTCTGGAGGGGGGGGGGGGAGAGAATGTTACACCCCGTAGTTTGTATGTTAAGACTTGTCGTATGTTAGTCGTCCTAGTCTTGGACGGGGATTACCTTGAGGCCAAAAGACACTAAGAATGCTCATGTATGTAGGTGAAGTCTTAAGTGTATGCTTAATGAGAATCAGAAGGATTAGAGGTTAAAAATATCTGATGGGAACAAGTTTAACTGAAGGGGCATTTTTACGCCCAATTTGGCGGACCACAGAATGTTTGACGACCCGTCAAATGATGAAGCTCCATCGTAAAACGATTACAGAAAGGTCTGGTTGGTTTGGATGTTTGACAGACCGTAGCCGTCATATGTGGAACCTTCTCTATGAAAGGGTCACAGAGAAGTCTGACTTATTGGGATGCCTTTCACAGAGAAGTCTGACTTATTGGGATGTTTTTTACAGTCCATTTGACGGACCGCAGGATTTTTGACAGTCCGTCAAAGTAAGTCGGCGGGATTTTAAGTGGATCTATATACTTAATTTCTCCTCATTTGGTTTCATTATTTCCATATATCAGACCCTAAAGTTCTCCACAACCCTCACCTCAAGTTTATATGCTAATCTATACCAAATCCAAGAAGATCAAGAGATTCAAGTGCTAGAAAGCCCACTAGGGTTTGTTAAGATCAAGAGTCCCTTTGTGTTAAGGTTGGAGGTTGCACCCTAATGGAATAATTTGATCCAAGGCTTGTCCTCAAGTGATAAAAGGTTAGTTTACATGTCTATCTTCGTATTATTGAGAATATTTGGTTGTGAACAACTTGATTGAGGAAGGGAAGGGAAAGAGGAAGTTCAAATGTGGGTTTGATGATATTTTGAGTAGTAAATTAACTTGAGGTGTAATTGTTGGAGTATTTTGAGTATAATCTTGCTATGAATGGTAATAAGGATGATGAGGAAGTGTGGTATACGAGTGTATATAGAGTTGTGTTGAAATTGATATTGTGTGTTGATTATGAAAAGGAGTTTTAGGCATTGAATGAAGTCTCTTGATTATGGTATTGATGATATTGTCATTGTTGATTGGGATCTATTTTATGATATAGGGGAAATACTGCCTAAATTTCGTTAATTCGTTCATTACGCTAGTTGGAACTTAAGTAGTGTTTTCTAGACCTAATCGTAGTGTGATTCCCCTTGAATGTAGACTTTGCGAACTTGGAAGAAGAACATTGAGTGATAAGGAGACGCAAAGGTATGTTAATCCTATCCTTTCTTTCATTTTGGAATGATCTTATGATATGAACCAACCAGTGAGTAAATGAGTTTCCACATTACTCTACTCTTAGAAGCACGAGGAGTACTTCAGTCTTTGATGTTCTTATACCCCATTTATGATTGTTCGTTCTGTTCATGGGTCTTGAGATTGCTATATTTGATGATGTTAGCTCAAAGATGTCCATCGGAGGTAGTACGACCTTATGTCACTCCGAGAGTTCCCTGTATTCAGTTTATTCATGGATTGCATTATATATTCATATGCATATTGACCCGTGACTAGAAGGCGTTATATACTTATATATTATATGTATATAGGGTACGAGGGAAAAAGGGATAGGCGTTATATATGCATTACCACCTGATCAACTGGTGCATAGTGATGATGATGATATTGATGATGGCCGCAGAGAGGCTAATGGATATGAGACTTGGATCGGGCTGAACGTCCTCAGCACTATGACCTATATATACATATACATGATTATCATTGAGAGCATGCATATTTTACGCCCACAGATGCATTGTCAGATAAACCAGGTTATACAGAGTTACACAGATATTTTTAGATATTCAGTCATATAGATGCATTCAGACAATCAGTTTGGCTTTTCAGTTTCAGATTCCATTCATGATTCATATATATATGTTACTCCTTTTCCTTACATACTCAGTACATTATCCGTACTGACTCCCCTATTGTTCGGGGGGTTGCGTTCATGCCCGCAGGTTCAGGTAGACAAACAGGTGGTCCAGCTCAGTAGGACTTCCCTTCCGCGGTGGTTAGTGCGCTCCACTTTGTCCGGAGCTGTAATGTATTTTGGTAGGCCATTATTTTGAGATGTATATGCATATGGGTATGATGCGGCCCTGTCCCGTCCTTTCTACAGCTTTATACTTCAGTAGAGGTATGTAGACAATTGTATGTATTTGACATATGATGTAGCCTCGTCGGCTCCTATTCTTTTGTGTACAGCCTATGTAGCGGCCTAGTCGGCTTTCACCGTTCATTTCAGTATATATATTTTTACGGTACAGAGGTTATGATGTTATCCTTTATTGAGTCAGTATAGTTCAGATTGAGTTGTTTGTGGGCCCTTGTTATTCAGTGTTATCCAGATACGAGTGTAGGAGGGTTTGATCGCTATAGATCAGCCACTTGTCACGGCTCATCGGTTTGGGTCGTGACAAAAACATTCTGTCACGACCCGGCTAGGGGGCCGCGACGAGCACCCGGTGCTACCCCACCCGAGCACCCCCTTATCATACATAACATAACATATAGGTGAACCATAAGTCAATTCGTGCTTTTCTTATCGTTAATAATATTGATCCCATTAGACGACCATCATCATTTAACATATCATAGGCATCTGTGCCACATCATAAGTACAAGGCCGACGTGGCTAACAAAAGATATACAAAACATGGGCCGACATGGCCGAACATCTCTACCCACATACACATGACTACGAGCCTCTAAGAGTATGACATATCGTATGAGCGGGACAGGACCCCGCTATGCCCATAATTATATACACAAAAGAATAAATACCCAAAAGCTACGGCTCCAAAAGAAATGGAGCTCTGCTATGCAATCTCTGAATAAGCAGCTATGGATCAAGTCTGTCTCCCTGTGCACCTGCGGGCATGACGCAGCGTCCACAAATAAAAGGACGTCAGTACGAAGAATGTACTGAGTATGTAAAGCATGATCAACATCAATATAGAAGCATAATAGATATCATATGAAATAGCATAGGAGGGGAGACAGTAATATCATCATCATCATGTCGCTTACTTGCATACATCGTCGTTCGTGTCCCATAATAATAGCCATACCACTTTGTGTTCATATTTGTATACATGCCCTTACTAAGTCTTATCACACTCATATTCATATTATATACATGGTCATATCATATACATAGTATTTACATAGCATACCCAACCTCGTAGGATCGGTGTGTCATACATACTTGGCCAACCAAGGCTCAAGATCATACATACCTGACCCTACCAAGGCGTCAGGGTTATCCGTACCATCTGCAGAGGTGTGCGCGCATTTCGTAATTGTATACATACTTTATACATAGTCATATACATATAGTCTTGCCCGACATCATAAGCTCGGGGTCTTATCATAGCCCTTCATAGGCATACATATACATATCTCATAGCTCGTAAGCATCTCTTATCTCATTTTACTCTCATCATCATTACTATCCTCATCATTATCGTTACATCTACATTATGGACTTACTCGTCATGCGAGGAACATAGTATAATCATAGTACCTATCAAGGGTCGTGAGCTTATGAGCTCGGAATGTCAACCATGTGAAGACAACATACTCATATAGAGGAATTAGGAATTTGGCCAAGAACCATGCCTTATGAAAGAAGGGTTAGCCTTACATACCTTTCCGTCGAACTATTTTACACTTGCACATTTCCTTCTAATGCTAGCGTTAATACCTTCATTAATATCATAACAATGGCCATTAGTGATTCACATTATCCACATTATCTAGATTCCTCAATTTACCTCTAATTCACCCACATTCATGGTCATAACACCCATCTTCGTCCATTCGTCTAAAGTGTTTAGTTCATGATCTTAATACCATTTATAACGCATTCATATCACAACACAACAACATTCATAACTCAATTCAAACTATTTCTCAAAATGTCACTATTCATCATTCATGACCTAGTTGACCATATTTTCTACAATCCATGTACTTTAATTCTCCAATACCTTAAACATCATGTAAAAATCATGAATCTTACCTTAGAAGTTGTAGGAACAAGCTTTGGTTGATAATACTCTTCTTTGAGCAAAACCCTAGTTTTTCTCCATTTGGATTTCTTGACTTGGATGGTCCTTGATGATTCCCTTATCCTTGATTCACTTGTCTTAATGTTATTGATGGCTTATAATCCTTGAAAACTCATATAATAAATGTAGAGAGAAGTTATAGAGAGAAGTGGTGTAATGTTGTAATGAAATAAAATAAGTCTTGATCCTCATATTGAATGAATTGGAAAAACTGTGCTGGGTGAACAGTGGTCGTCCATGGAGGTTTACGGTCCGTATTCCACTTTACGGACCGTCCCTCGTGGTCGTCTTTAAGCTTAAGAAAGACCAGAGACTTTGGCCTGCATGCATGGTGATTTACGACCATGGTTTACGGGCCGTAAATCACTTTACGTCCGTCCACCAGGTCGTATTATACCTCTTCCTCAGCTGGCAGAAAGTTGAAGTTTGGCATGCCAGTTTATGACCTGGCAGTTTACGGACCTTATACCATTTTACGGTCCGTATTTGCACTTTACGACCACTGGCAGAAAGCTGAAGCTTTTGCATGGCAGTTTACGACTGCCAGTTTACGGACCGTGTTGCACTTTACGGTCCGTATTTTGCAATATACGACAACTGGGCAGTTTTGCCAACTTTCAATTTTTCTCATTTCTCGACTTTTCATTCTAATCGTCCACATCCCTTCACATACATTTCCCATGAAACATTATACACTTGCACTCCTCGCACACATCATTAGTTCATTTACTTGCGTACCAACGGGAAATTTTCCGAGGTGTAACATTCTACCCCCCTTAGGAACATTCGTCCTCGAATGTTAAAGGCTTGGGGGATTCTATAAAACTTTCGCCAGAGTTTTCTCTGTAATGTGTCACTACCACCCTGTCACAACAACCCATAATAACAATGCCTCACAGTGCAATAATACAACAGCACTAGAAATTTGGCCACACACGACCTGAATGTATAAAAGGGAAAACATGCATACCTTATGATTTTGACGTCTCATCTTGGACTTCTTCCAAGGGCTGAAATAAATGTGGGTATTTGGATCGCATATTCTCTTCTGCTTCCCATGTCATTTCCTCTCGATTGTCATTTCTCCACAGAACTTTAATTGAGGCCACTTCTTTGTTTCTAAGCCTCCGTACTTGCCTATCTAATATGGCAATGGGTATTTCATCATAAGTTAACTTTTCTGTCACTTGAATATCATTCACTGGGACGATCCTCGTAGGATCTCCAACACACTTCCGAAGCATCGAGACATGGAATACTGGATGGACTGACTCCAAATCTGGAGGTAGATCTAGCTCATAGGCCACTTTGCCTATTTTGCGCACAATTTCGTATGGCCCAATATACCGGGGACTGAGCTTCCCCTTTTTGCCAAATCTCATCACGCCCTTCATCGGCGACACTTTCAAGAATACCCAATCTTTCACTTCGAACTCTAAGTCTCTTCGACGATTATCCGCATAGGACTTCTGACGACTTTGAGCCGCTAGCAACCGATCTTGTATGAGCTTAACTTTCTCTATTGCTTGCTGGACCAAGTCTGGCCCTATCAACTTAGCTTCTCCGGTTTCAAACCACCCAATTGGGGATCTACACTTTCGCCCATATAGAGCCTCATACGGTGCCATTTGAATGCTAGAATGATAACTGTTATTGTAGGCAAACTCTATGAGTGGCAAATGGTCATCCCAATTTCCTCCAAAATCTATCATATATGCCCGCAACATATCTTCAAGACTCTGTATAGTACGTTCAGCTTGCCCATCGGTCTGTGGGTGAAATGCCGTGCTTAGGCGCACTTGGGTCCCTAAACCTTCTTGGAAAGACCCCCAAAACTTGGTTGTAAACTGAGTTCCTCTATCGGAGATAATAGATACCAGAACGCCATGGAGTCTCACTATCTCTTTAAGATAAAGCTTGGCATAATCTTCTGCCATATAGGTCGTTCTGACCGGTAAGAAATGCGCTGACTTTGTGATCTACGATCACCCATATAGAATCATATTTACGTCGAGAACGGGGTAACCCTGTAATGAAATCCATATTAATCACTTCCCACTTCCAAGTTGGGATTTCTATAACTTTCAATAAGCCACCCGGCTTTTGGTGGTCTATCTTCACTTGTTGGCAATTAGGACACTGAGCTACGAATTCTGCTACGTCTTTCTTCATCCCATTCCACCAATATATAGTCTTAAGATCATGATACATTTTCGTCGCTCCGGGGTGAACGGAGTAACGAGAACAATGAGCTTCTCTCAAAATCTGATGGCGTAGACCTGCCACATCAGGAACACATAACCTGCCTCGACATCGGAGAACTCCGTCTTCCGAAATGTCAAATGATGACCCCTCCTTCTGAGGGAGTGTATCTCTGTACTGCATTAGCATGGGATCCTCATATTGTCGCTCTTTTACTTCTGCTACTAACGATGAAACTGCTGAATTCTGAATAATAGCTCCGCTGCTACCTGAGTCCACCACTCGGACTCCTAGGCTAGCTAACTGCTGAAGATCACGGGCCACCTCTTTCTTTTCTGGTCGTACATCACTTAGACTTCCCATTGACCTGCGGCTAAGAGCATCAGCCACAACATTTTCCTTTCCGGGGTGGTATAGGATTTCAACATCATAGTCTTTTAGCAACTCTAGCCATCGTCGTTGCCGCAATTTCAACTCTTTCTGCTTGAAGATGTACTGGAGACTCTTATGATCTGTATAAATATCCACGTGGACACCATACAAGTAATGTCTCCATATCTTTAAAGCATGGATCACCGCGGCCAATTCTAAGTCATGGGTAGGATAATTCTGCTCATGCTTCCATAATTGTCTAGAAGCATACGCAATCACCTTACCATTTTGCATCAATACACAGCCTAGCCCGACGCCTGAAGCATCACAATAAATAACATATCCTTCCAATCCCTCTGGAAGTGTCAAGACTGGGGCTGAAGTCAGTCGGTCTTTCAACTCTTGGAAACTACGCTCGCAAGCATCTGTCCATTGAAACTTAGCTGACTTCTGAGTCAACTTGGTGAGCGGTGCAGAAATAGAAGAGAAATCCTCAATAAATCTTCTGTAATAACCGGCTAAGCCCAAAAAGCTACGAACCTCCGTAGGGGTCGTGGGCCTTGGCCAAGTCTTCACTGCCTCAATCTTTTGGCTATCCACTCGAATACCGTCAGCTGCAACAATGTGGCCCAGAAATGCCACTGAGTTCATCCAAAACTCGCATTTGGAAAACTTCACGAATAACTCTCAGGTTCGAAGAACTCCAAGGACAATACGCAAGTGATCCGCATGTTCTGCCTCGGATCTAGAATACACTAGGATATCATCGATGAATACAATCACGAATAGATCCAGAAAAGGCCTGAATACATTGTTCATTAAGTCCATAAACACTGCCGGTGCATTAGTTAGCCCAAACGACATTACTCGGAACTCGAAATGGCCATATCTTGTTCTGAAAGTTGTCTTAGGGATATCTTTCTCCCTAACTCTTACTTGGTGATACTCGGACCTCAAATCAATCTTTGAAAACCATTTGGCACCTTGCAATTGATCAAATAAATCATCAATCCTCGGGAGGGGATACTTGTTCTTAATTGTCACTTTGTTCAATTGCCGATAATCAATGCACATTCTCAAGGAGCCATCCTTCTTCCGGACGAACAATACGGGTGCTCCCCACGGGGATGAACTAGGCCTAATGAAGCCTTTTTCAAGCAAGTCTTTTAATTGCTCCTTCAACTCTTTCAACTCTGCGGGTGCCATCCTATAGGGAGGAATAGATATGGGATTAGTGTCTGGCAATACATCAATCGCAAAATCGATCTCTCGCTCGGGAGGAAGGCCTGGAAGCTCTTCCGGGAACACATCCAGAAATTCGTTCACTATCGGAACTGACTGAAGAGTCGGCGACTCAACTTCTACATCTCGAACTCGTACTAGGTGATAAATGCACCCTTTCGTGATCATCTTCCTTGCCTTTAGATAGGAAATAAACCTACCTTTTGGTGACGCCGTATTTCCTTTCCATTCTAAGACTGGTTCTCCCGGAAACTGGAAGCGAACCATTTTCATTCTACAATCAACATTGGCGTAGCAAGAAGCCAACCAATCCATGCCCATAATGATATCAAAATCTACCATCTTTAGTTCATGCAAGTCAGCTATAGTACGGTGGTCACATATCACGACTACATAATCTCTATACACTCGGCTAGCTATCACCGATTCACCCACGGGTGTAGACACCTCGAAAGTCTTGATAGACTCCGGCTCAATTATAAATCGACCCGCAATATATGGAGTAACATATGATAATGTGGAGCCCGGGTCAATCAAAGCATATACATCATGGGAGAATACCGATAATATACGTGTGACTATGTCAGGAGAAGACTTAAGATCTTGGCGTCCAGCCAAAGCATAAATACGGTGCTGAGGACCGCTAGTACTGGGGGCTCTGCCTCTACCTCTACCATGGCTGACTGGAGCATGTGAACCTGGCCCCGTAGGGCGTACAGATGCCGAATATCCGGCTACCGTCCCTGATGGCTGGGTCCTACCTCTACCATGTACTGAGGGGCAATCACGCATAATATGGCCTGGCCGACCACATGAATAGCAATCATCTGAACCAAATCGGCATTGACCCCAATGCATCTTCCCACACTGGGAACACGGTGGTACGGGTGGCCTTGACTGGCCCAAATCACCTCTGAACTGAGGTCCTGTATAACTCGGACTCGGCCCTAAACGAGCAGATCTATCAAGGCCCTAGCCTGAAAACCGTAGAGGTGGACTGGTCATAGAATAGCCTGAATGGCTGGGAAGCTGTTGTCTGTGTCCACCCCTAGACTCGCTCCTCGAACCTGAAGGTCTAGCTCTCTTGCTATGTCCCCTATCTTGCTCACGTTCATTTCTCCGCTGCTGTAGGTGTTCCTCTTATTCCTGAGCATGTTCCTGAATGCGTATAATATCCATGCCATCCTGAAGGGACGCAGTTAAGCATTTATCCATCAAGTGTGGTCCTAGGCCTTTAACAATCCGGTGCACCCGATCGCCCATATCTGCTACCATGGCCGAAGCATACCTAGCCAAGGAATTGAAACGGAGACTATACTCTTGGGCGCTCATACTGCCTTGCCTCAAATTTAAGAATTTATCGGCCCTAGCTCGCCGAACCTCTGGGGGCATATAATGACGGAGAAAAGCGTCAACAAACTCTTGCCATACCGGTGGAGGTGCATTGGCTTCCCGCGAAGCCATCCAAACCATATACCACTGGATTGAGATATCTCTCAATCTATAGGACGCTAGCTCTACCGACTCAGTGTCTGAAGTATGTATCAACCGGAGCGTCCTTAGCATACCATCAATAAAGTCTTGGGGATCCTCCTCCGGTTTCGACCTAAAGAATTCCGGGGGTTTCAAAGCAATGAAGTCACGGGCCCTTGCACTAACAACCCTGTCACCTTGCCCTGCGCTTGGCCTCTGAGTCTGGGCCGCAACCAACTGAGTCAACAAATTAATGGCCTCTCTCACGTCTTGGCCCGAAGCGTTCGGTGGAGGAGCTGGAGCTGGGGCTGAGGCTCCCACGTGCTCCTCGGTAATAGGCACTGTCTGGGAGGAATGAGATTGAGCCGCACTCTGGGACTCATTTTCCTCTACTACCGGTGGCGGTGCTCTTTCAGCCCGCTTTTCTGTCACCGTCTTTGCCCTTTTGGGCTGCTGTAGCCTTTCCCTTTTTAGGCATTTCTGAAATACATAATACACGATATAGGAACAAGAATTTCTTACATCATAGCTCTATCGCACGATTCTTATGAAGAAAGAAGGTCATATATTCCTAAAATGTCCGCAGCTTCTTGTTTATAAGTGTGGCGCGCAACACACCCATAACCAAGACTCTACTAGACACGACTCGTGGACACATCCTAGGACTGAACTGCTCTGATACCACTTTTGTCACGACCCGGTTAGGGGGCCGCGACGAGCACCCGGTGCTACCCCACCCGAGCACCCCCTTATCATACATAACATAACATCTAGGTGAACCATAAGTCAATTCGTGCTTTTCTTATCGTTAATCATATTGATCCCATTAGACAACCATCATCATTTAACATATCATAGGCATCTGTGCACATCATAAGTACAAGGCTGACGTGGCTAACAAAAGATATACAAAACATGGGCCGACATGGCCGAACATCTCTACCCACATACACATGACTACGAGCCTCTAAGAGTATGACATATCGTATGAGCGGGACAGGACCCCGCTATGCCCATAATTATTTACAAAAAAGAATAAATACCCAAAAGCTACGGCTCCGAAAGAAATGGAGCTCTGCTATGCAATCTCTGAATAAGCAGCTATGGATCAAGTCTGTCTCCCTTTGCACCTGCGGGCATGACGCAGCGTCCACAAACAAAAGGACGTCAGTACGAAGAATGTACTGAGTATGTAAAGCATGATCAACATCAATACAGAAGCATAATAGATATCATATGAAATAGCATAGGAGGGGAGACAGTAATATCATCATCATCATGTCGCTTACTTGCATACATCGTCGTTCGTGTCCCATAATAATAGCCATACCACTTTGTGTTCATATTTGTATACATGCCCTTACTAAGTCTTATCACACTCATATTCATATTATATACATGGTCATATCATATACATAGTATTTACATAGCATACCCAACCTCGTAGGATCGGTGTGTCATACATACTTGGCCAACCAAGGCTCAAGATCATACATACCTGGCCCTACCAAGGCGTCAGGGTTATCCGTACCATCTGCAGAGGTGTGCGCGCGTTTCGTAATCGTATACATACTTTATACATAGTCATATACATATAGTCTTGCCCGACATCATAAGCTCGGGGTCTTATCATAGCCCTTCATGGGCATACATATACATATCTCATAGCTCGTAAGCATCTCTAATCTCATTTTACTCTCATCATCATTACTATCCTCATCATTATCGTAACATCTACATTATGGACTTATTCGTCATGCGAGGAACATTGTATAATCATAGTACCTATCAAGGGTCGTGAGCTTATGAGCTCGGAATGTCAACCATGTGAAGACAACATACTCATATAGAGGAATTAGGAATTTGGCCAAGAACCATGCCTTAGGGTTAGCCTTACATACCTTTCCGTCGAACTATTTTACACTTGCACATTTCCTTCTAATGCTAGCGTTAATACCTTCATTAATATCATAACAATGGCCATTAGTGATTCACATTATCCACATTATCTAGATTCCTCAATTTACCTCTAATTCACCCACATTCATGGTCATAACACCCATCTTCGTCCATTCGTCTAAAGGGTTTAGTTCATGATCTTAATACCATTTATAACACATTCATATCACAACACAACAACATTCATAACTCAATTCAAACTATTTCTCAAAATGTCACTATTCATCATTCATGACCTAGTTGACCATATTTTCTACAATCCATGTACTTTAATTCTCCAATACCTTAAACATCATGTAAAAATCATGAATCTTACCTTAGAAGTTGTAGGAACAAGCTTTGGTTGATAATACTCTTCTTTGAGCAAAACCCTAGTTTTTCTCCATTTGGATTTCTTGACTTGGATGGTCCTTGATGATTCCCTTATCCTTGATTCACTTGTCTTAATGTTATTGATGGCTTATAATCCTTGACAACTCATATAATAAATGTAGAGAGAAGTTATACAGAGAAGTGGTGTAATGTTGTAATGAAATAAAATAAGTCTTGATCCTCATATTCAATGAATTAGAAAATCTGTGCTGGGTGAACAGTGGTCGTCCATGGAGGTTTACGGTCCGTATTCCACTTTACGGACCGTCCCTCGTGGTCGTGTTTAAGCTTAAGCAGGACCAGATACTTTAGTCTGCATGCATGGTGATTTACGACCATGGTTTACGGGCCGTAAATCACTTTACGTCCGTCCACCAGGTCGTATTATACCTCTTCCTCAGCTGGGAGAAAGTTGAAGTTTGGCATGCCAGTTTACGACCTGGCAGTTTACGGACCGTATACCAGTTTACGGTCCGTATTTGCACTTTACGACCACTAGCAGAAAGCTGGAGCTTTTGCATGGCAGTTTACGACTGCCAGTTTACGGACCGTGTTGCACTTTACGGTCCGTATTTTGCAATATACGACCACTGGGCAGTTTTGCCAACTTTCAATTTTTCTCATTTCTCGACTTTTCATTCTAATCGTCCACACCCTTCACATACATTTCCCATGAAACATTATACACTCGCACTCCTCGCACACATCATTAGTTCATTTACTTGCGTACCAACGGGAAATTTTCCGAGGTGTAACACATTCAATGGATGTTCCATGACTTCGTATCCACTGAAGTTGTAGTTAAGGGAAGAAAGTGTCTATTTTTTCCGCTTATGGGAATTTGAGGGATTCGCCCTTATGCTCCCGCTCGGGTTCTGAGACAATTTGGGAAAGTCCAAGTCATACCCCAGATTGGAGGCATGGGAGATTTCATCATCGACTACGACATTGATAGACCATCGAGGGCTTTGGATTATGCACGAGAATGAAAGGGTCGCATGATTTGGGGTCCCGATACCTTAGAAGTAATTACCGAATTCTGGGATAGAGACCGGGTGGTTTTCAATTTTGGGGACGACATTAAAATGACAACAACACTGGAGAATTTTAGGGATGTATTGACTAGTGTAGGCTCGGGGTTGAAAAGAAGAAAGAAACTCGACCAAAATGCTTTGATCCTGGAAAAACCCACCCACTCCCAAATTTTTAGGTTGCTTTCTTTAAACTACGCCAATTGGGCCCATGGCCCCACCATACCCTTCAGAGAGTTGTACAGAAGGTTTGGAAGCCCAGATGAATTTGTGAAACATCCCGGAGAATTCAAGACTTATGCCGACTGGACGGCCACCAAACCTTTGGCTTTCGCCATTTGCTTTTTGGGAACTATGATCTTTCCCAAAGATTGGTCCTTAGCCATAGATACCCGAGTCATTTCAGTCACCCATGCCATCTTTTACGGCATAACCCAAAAAGAAGAAACTAAATACTTTTACATAAGCCCGATCACAGTAGCCGATTTATACCGAGCCCTGAGTCTCTGCCGGAATCATTACAAATACTTTCAAGGTTGTAATTTACTCCTGCAATGGTGGATTATTAAACATATGGTCAAGGTTAGGGGTGAACAACACTTAAGTAAGCCGGCTGAAAGGGACAGTCTTCGGGATTTTCGCCTGAACTTTGGAGAGCAAAACATACAAAGTTGGACATTCACCTTCTCCAAATTTAATGAAGAAAGCTGTTACACCCCGTAGGTTTGTATGTTAATACTTGTCATATGTTAGTCCTCCCAGTCTTGGACGGGGATTACCTTGAGGCCAAAAGACACTAAGCCTGCTCATGTATGTAGGTGAAGGCTTAAATGTATGTTTAATGAGAATCGAAAGGATTAGAGGTTAAAACGATCTGATGGGAACAAGTTTAACTGAAGTTGATGCCCAATTTGACGGACCGCAGAAAGTTAGACGGCCTGTCAAATGATGAAGCTCCACCGTAAAACGATTACAGAAAGGTCTGGGTGGTTAGAATGTTTGACGGTCCATTTGACGGACCGCAGATTATTTGACGGCCCGTCAAATGTGGAACCTCCTCCGTGAAAGGGTCATAGAGAAGTCTGACTTACTGGGATGTTTTATAGTCCATTTGACGGACCACAGGATTTTTGATGGTCCGTCAAAGTAAGTCGAAGGGATTTTAAATGGATCTATATATTTCATTTCTCCTCATTTGGTTTCATTATTTCCATATATCAGACCCTAAAGTTCTCCACAACCCTCACCTCAAGTTTATATGCTAATCTATACCAAATCCAAGAAGATCAAGAGATTCAAGTGCTAGAAAGCCCACTAGGGTTTGTTAAGATCAAGAGTCCCTTTGTGTTAAGGTTGGAGGTTGCACCCTAATGGAATAATTTGATCCAAGGCTTGTCCTCAAGTGATAAAAGGTTAGTTTTCATGTCTATCTTCGTATTATTGAGAATATTTGGTTGTGAACAACTTAATTGAGGAAGGGAAGGGAAAGAGGAAGTTCAAATGTGGGTTTGATGATATTTTGAGTAGTAAATTAACTTGAGGTGTAATTGTTGGAGTATTTTGAGTATAATCTTACTATGAATGGTAGTAAGGATGATGAGGAAGTGTGGTATACGAGTGTATATAGAGTTGTGTTGAAATTGCTATTGTGTGTTGATTATGAAAAGGAGTTTTAGGCATTGAATGAAGTCTCTTGATTATGGTATTGATGATATTGTCATTGTTGATTGGGATCTATTTTATGATATAGTGGAAGTCGATAAAATAGGGGAAATGCTGCCTAATTTCGTTAATTCGTTAATTACGCTAGTTGGAACTTAAGTAGTGTTTTCTAGACCTAATCGTAGTGTGATTCCCCTTGAATGTAGACTTTGCGAACTTGGAAGAAGAACGTTGAGTGATAAGGAGATGCAAAGGTATGCTAAATCTATCCTTTCTTTCATTTTGGAATGATCTTATGATATGAACCAACAAGTGAGTAAACGAGTTTCCACATTACTCTACTCTTAGAAACACTAGGAGTACTTCAGTCTTTGATATTCCTATACCCCATTTATGACTGTTCCTTCTGTTCATGGGTCTTGAGATTGCTATATTTGATGATGTTAGCTCAAAGATGTCCATCGGAGGTAGTATGACCTTATGTCACTTCGAGAGTTCCATGTATTCAGTTTATTCAGGCATTGCATTATATATTCATATGCATATTGACCCGTGACTAGAAGGCGTTATATACTTATATATTATATGTATATAGGGTACGAGGGAAAAAGGGATAGGCGTTATATACGCATTACCACCTGATCAGCTGGTGCATAGTGATGATGATGATATTGATGATGGCCGCAGAGAGGCTAATGGATACGAGACTTGGATCGGGCTGAACGTCCTCAGCACTATGACCTATATATACATATACATGATTATCATTGAGAGCATGCATATTTTACGCCCACAGATGCATTGTCAGATAAACCAGGTTATACAGAGTTACAGATATTTTTAGATATTCAGTCATACAGATGCATTCAGACAATCAGTTTGGCTTTTCAGTTTCAGATTCCATTCATGATTCATATATATATGTTACTCCTTTGCCTTACATACTCAGTATATTATCCGTACTGACTCCCCTATTGTTAGGGGGGTTGCGTTCATGCCCGCAGGTTCAGGTAGACAGACAGGTGGTCCAGCTCAGTAGGACTTCCCTTCCGCGGTATTCAGTGCACTCAACTTTGTCCGGAGCTGTAATGTATTTTGGTAGGCCATTCTTTTGAGATGTATATTCATATGGGTATGATGCGGCCCTGTCCCGTCCTTTCTACAGATTTATACTTTAGTAGAGGTCTGTAGACAATTGTATGTATTTGACATATGATGTAGCCTCGTCGGCTCCTATTCTTTTGTGTACAGCCTATGTAGCGGCCTAGTCGGCTTTCACCGTTCTTTTCAATATATATATTTTGACGGTACAGAGGTTATGATGTTATCCTTTATTGAGTCAGTATAGTTCAGATTGAGTTGTTTGTGGGCCCTTGTTATTCAGTGTTATCCAGATACGAGTATAGGAGGGTTTGATCGCTATAGATCAGCCACTTGTTATGGCTCATCGGTTTGGGTTGTGACAAAAGCATTCAATGGATGTTCCCTGACTTCTTATCCACTGAAGTTGTAGTTAAGGGAAGAAAGTGTCTATTTTTGCCGCTTATGGGAATTTGAGGGATTCTCCCTCATGCTCCCGCTCAGGTTCTGAGACAATTTGGGAAATTCCAAGTCATACCCCAGATTGGAGGCATGGGAGATTTCATCATCGACTACGACATTGATAGACCATCGAGGGCTTTGGATTATGCACGAGAATGGAAGGGTCGCATGATTTGGGGTCCCGATACCTTAGCAGAAGATAGGTTTCATCCGGGTTGCGTCGTGGAGTATAAGGATTGGTTGAGGGCCGATTTGCAAGGCACACTTCCTCTTAGGCCTATTCTCTACAGCTGTGTCCAAGACAAGGATTTACAAGCCGAGATCCGAGCCTGTTTGATTCAAAGGAGAGCCGACGAAAGGGAAGCTAAGTATTTGGAGAAAATTGAGCAAGACAAGGCCGTCATAGAGAGTCTGAGGCATGAATTGGAGCTTACCAATGATTGTTTGGTTGAGCTAGACGACCAAATGAAAAATATTTTAGAGGACGTCGCTCCCCTGACCTTCACACAAAAAGGGTTTCGTATGGAGGCGACTTTGACGTCAGCCCATGTTCATATCCAGACTACCCTCCGGAAAGACAAGAAAGACAAGACTGATAGGGATCGGGCTTCATCCTCCACTACTGGAGGACATTTCTGCTGATTTATTATGCACTTATTTACTTTATCTTTTGTACCCCTGCAGGGAAGAAAATTATTATTAATGATTATGGGGCAATGGTTTGATTCAAATGGCACATTCATGTTTCATACGTTTAGTATGCTTAAGAACGCGCGTAGTATAATCTTATGAACTGATTTGTGTGATTTTATTTGCTTCCATATGTTTCGTTTAAATGCTCAATTGGTCTCGAATGCTGTCCAGTCACCCAAAGGAAAACAATGAACAAAAACTACTCGTACTAAGCCTAATGATTTTCTCAGAACCTGAAGATGAACAACAAGACTGCACCTGAGCTCGAGGTCATGAGGAAGAATGTTGTTTCACTGCGCCGGAATATTCAAGATCAAAAAGTAGATCCAGTCAGTAAAAGCCAAGATTAAGGAAGCGGATGAGTTATTGGAATCGACGGAAAGCTCGCCTGAAAAACCTGTCGAAGCTCAGGGAGAAAATATCCTTGACAAAGGTAAAGGAATTCTTCCCGAGTACATCCCAATAATGGAAGATTCTGAGGAAGAAGAAATAGAGTCGGACCCACAGGAGCCCACATGGCCAACAAAGGGGGCTGCCTCCGTTGCGCCCTCAAGCATAAAAAAGGACGAAACATCTGCTGCATCGTCGAGCCCCAAAGGGGAAGGAGCTTCTGCTGTGTTATCAAGCCCTAGGGAGGAGCCCATTGAGAAGATAGAGTATGCTCAGCCAGCGTCACCCGAATGGTGGGCTATTGCGGTCAAGACATTGGATTGTCTTTACCGAGTCTCGCCTAAGCAGGTTACGATTGAGGAGACGATGATCATGTTCTGAACCAAAGGAATAGTCAGTGTTTGCTTCAACAGGTTGCCGCCTTGCCCTCCGGTCTTCGGACATAAGAGATGCCCTTATCACCAAGATCAGGCAAGGCATACCCTCAATGAATGCTTAGCCTTCAAAAGGAGACTCATCAGGTTGATAGATGAGAACAACATCACCAAAATATAGGGGCCACATTCACTATTGGTCCATGACAACTTCATCCCAACTGAAGGGATTACCCGGAACACTCGTATTTGGCTTTACGACTTCACAATATTCAGGGAATCTTATGCCAGTATCTTCCAGAAATTGGTCAGTATTGGGAAAATTAGCCCCATCAGAACCAGAAGGGCCCAAACCAAAGGCGCTGGCCGCCGCAAAATGTATCTATATCATTCTGGAGCTTTAGGGCATGACATAGAAGAATGCGATGCGTTCAAGTTTGAGTTGGAAAATTTGGTCCACAAGGGCGCCCTTTAGTTGGTGCTCCTTTCTCAGTATTAGGATTTGGGAGCCTTAGGGCCAGGAAAGGTTGAATGGACAAACAACCTTTATTGACCTCAAAAGAAAGTTCTCTTTTGGGTAGTTTTAGGGGGATCCCAATTTTTGTATTTAACACGGATTTGTCCCCCCCCCCCCCCCCCCATTTTATGTAAACGGAACTGCGCCGACCTGATGTCCCAAGGAGGGATATGCAGGAAGCCGCTA
Source organism: Lycium barbarum (assembly GCF_019175385.1). NCBI lineage: Eukaryota > Viridiplantae > Streptophyta > Magnoliopsida > Solanales > Solanaceae > Lycium > Lycium barbarum. Next base: position 49,593,958 of record NC_083338.1, on the reverse strand, counting down.
TCAGGATTGGTCACGAGTAGGTTTAAGTTTATTTTTATGTAGATCGAACTACGGAAGGGCCTGACTTCCTGCAGAGGGATACATAGGCAGTCTACGTAAGACTCGGTCCTTAAATATTATAAATAATATATCCCCCTCACTCAAACAAAGCCCAAGTACCTAAAACCCGGTACAACAGATCAATTGAGCATTTAAATCAAACATATGACCATTTATGTGCTAAATGTTAAACCGCCATTTATGTGCGATATCTTGCTTTTCTTTCCATTATCTGACAGAACTGACTTTGTTTTCCTTTGAGTTATTCTTTTCTTATAGAAAGAGAAGTTGATTCGTGTTCATACTGGCATAATTTACAAGGTATAAAGCTGCAATAGCATCCTTATCTCTACAAGACAAAGGCAAAGAGAAAATGACTGGTACTTCAGAGAATGAAACTGCCCGAATCATCACCTACTGAAGACGTCACGAAAATGATGTTTGAAAAAATCGCCCATCTTTAAGAAGAAATAGCGCGAAACAAATCTCCTAATGCTGCCCGAGAGGCCCCTGCTGAAAAAAGAAGGCCTCCGCCGTGTTTTCCATCTCTGAATTCATCATTACCAGATCACTTCCCCACTAGGTCCGTTATGACCACCATGCCATTTACCCCAATCGATGGACACATTGGTGCCTCGAGCAACATCCCACCACCACTTAACACCAACCAAATTCCCGGGATCGCCCACTCTATCCCCTCTTACCCAACACCACAAAATAGCCATCTTAGCATCACCATACAACCAAACATCACCCCACTACCAATTGATAAAAGCACCCTTATTACCCGAATTGGCCCTGCTGTTTCTTTCCACACGCTTGCCACACCAGGTACCTTCTTGTCTGATCAGGAAATTGACCATTATGAGGAGATGGAAAAAGCATGGGAAGCTGAACAAGAGAAACAGGAAGAAAGGCTTGAGCGGAAGATGACCGCAATGTTGGAACAATCTATAAGGACTACTCTTACTGGCACAGGTCTAAGCTACGACAATTTGTGCATGCATCCCAATTTGGATTTACCGAAGGCTTTAAAGTACCTCGCTTCAAATTGTTTAAGGAAACGGGAAATCCTAAAGCACATCTACGGGTCTACTGCGACCAATTGGTCAGGGTCCGTGACAATCAAGCGCTTATCATGAGGTTGTTCAGCCGGAGTTTGACAGGAGAAGCCTCAGAATGGTTCACAGCGCAAGATATACACCGTTGGGTCACATAGGAAGACATGGCTACTGCTTTCATGGAAAGATTCCGCTTTAATATGGAGACGGTGCCAGATAGATACTATTTGGAGAAAGTAAAACAGAAGTCCACCGAGAAGTTTTGCGAATATGCAAGTAGGTGGAGAACAAAGGCTGCCCAAGTACAACCTCCTATGGACAAAGAAGAACTTGTGTCGGTTTTTATCCGTTCACAAGAAACAGACTTCTATGATAGAATGCTTTCAATGGAAAGAAGACCTTTATCTGAATTGGTCAAATTGGGCGAGGCCATAGAAGTCGGTCTCAAAACTGGCCGAATCATACGCATGACTGGGAAATCTGCTGGGTCAAGCTCAATCGGGTTCATGCGCAAAACAAAAGAAGACGTGGCTAGCATATCCCACACCCCTAAACCCAAAAGAAGGGAAGATTTCTCGATGGAAGCATATGCTTCACCTCCTCCAAATACCTACGTACCCACCCCTTATAACACAGTTCTTGTATATTACGCGCAACCGACCTTCCAATCACCACCCCAAAACTACCAAGCTCCACACAATGCCTTCCAATCACCTTCTCCAAATTGCCAAGCTCCACAGCCAAATTATCAATCTCCTCCACCCATTTATCTTACCCCACAAATTAACCAACTCAATACCTACCAGAAATAACCCTCACCAAATGCTTATAATGCGCCACACCCAATTTTGAGAAGAAACCCCCTCGGGTATTCACTCCACTGATCAAATCTCGGACTGATTTGTTCAAAAGGTTAAGTGCGGCTGGGATGATTCAAGTGCTTCCGCCAAAGGTCGTCGATCCAAAGAACCCGTTTTACCGAGATGACTAAAATTGTGCCTATCACTCCAATGGCATAGGGCACAACACTGAGGATTGCATTAATCTCAAGTACAATATACAGGATCTGATTGACCGGAAATAAATTATGCTCCAAACGGCCCCTCCAAATGTGAACACCAATCCTTTACCAAACCATGATAATGACGTGATTCACATGATTGAGAGAGAAGAAGACTGGGTCGCAGGAAGGCTCACAATCCGCGATTCTGTGAAAGAACTTGAACGCAAAGTAGCGTCACTGTCTTTGCAAGAACGCCCGCAATTCAAGGTATTAATCCCTATACCGGTAATAGCACACATTGCTCAGGTGACTCCAGCACCACATTGCTAAGAGTTTGTAGTCCAAGTTGTGGCCGCACATGGTATCACAAGATCACAGAGATGTTATACTCCTGAAGACCTAGCCCAACGGGCACCCCGAAGGGAGGGTAATCAGAAAAGGACAATCACTGAGGGTGAAGCCGAGGATTTTTGGCGCCGAATGCAGCCAAAGGAATACTCCATTGTTGAGCATTTAAAGAAAACGCCAGCCCAAATAGCGGTGCTGGCATTGCTGCAAAGTTCAACCCAACACCGCCTGTCTTTAATGAAGGTGTTGGAGGAAGCTCATGTCCCAGCTGGAACAAACAGTAAAAACCTAGCCAAAATGGTCGCCCATGTTATGGAGGAACATCAAATTGCCTTCACAGAGAAAGAGTTGCCCAAGGAAGGCATAAATCAAAACAAAGCGTTGCATATGACCATCATGTGTCGCAACAAAGTGGTAACCCGGGTATTAATTGACAATGGGGCAGGACTCAATATTTGCCCCGAATCCACCCTGACTCAGCTAGGGTATGGCCTGGTAAAGGTTCGTCAAAGCCACACTAACATAAGAGCATTTAACGGAGGATGTTGTGACGCCACTGGAGTAGTTGATTTGGATATTCAAATAGGACCTACCGAGTTCGCCACCGAATTCCAAGTCATGGAAATATCTGCCAATTACAATTTGCTTCTGGGAAGACCATGGATCCATATGGTAGGGGCAGTACCATCCTCGCTCCATCAATCTATAAAATACGTCAGGGAAGAAGAAGAAGTGGTGATTCACGGAGAAGTCAGCATGCACAATTACCCAAAAAATTCTGTACCTGTCATCGAAGCCGCACCCAAAGGAACGGATTTCCATGTCATGGAGTTAGTAGGAGCAGCCCACAAGATAGACTCCATGGAAACTCCCATGCCAGCGATTTATAAAATGATTGCTTTTACCATGATTCTAAACGGGTTTGAACCGGAAAAGGTTTAGGGAGGAATCTGCAGGGCATAACTGAGCCCATTCCTATCCTTCAAGATAATTTTTTCTCTGGGCTTGGCTACAACCCAACAGAGGAAAAGATGCCTACCAAGAAGAAACAAGAGGTTGCAGATCTCTGCAAACCCATTCCAAATTTGCACCAGTCGTTTCCCCACAGAATGCCTATGCCTGAGGATGCTGACATTGAATAAGGGATAAATATGCTATTCCAAGAGAAAGATTGCTCTGTGATTCTGGAAGTGTGTGCTGAAGCACCCCGTATCAGAGAGGTAGAACCGGGCGAGCAGCTGTCCAACTGGACCTCTAACCCGTTACTGGCTCTTCGGTAGAGAAAGATGATTTTTTCTTTTGAAAATGGGGAGAATCGGTCGAGGCCCAATTACTCATCCTCTTTGTCACTTACATGCCTCGTAATGTTTTCAAAAACAGAAATGGCTTGACTAAAGACAAGACCACAATTTGTACTTCTAAATATTTTTAATTAATGAAAGTCTCGGTTTATCAAAACTGTTTTATTTGTTACATGCATGTTTTATACAAAAATATTTCTCCTTGAATTTCTTTTCAGTAATAAAAACAATAAAGCAACCATAAATGTCATGACATGCCGCGAAACAAATGAGTCGAGCAGCATAGATGAAGAAGAATATAACGAATACGATGAGACCACAATGCTACCCGAGGGTCTCACAAAGGAGGTAAAACAATTGGAGAATGAACAGAAGTCAAATTTGGACGAAACAAAGGCCATAAATCTAGGTCAAGGAAACAAGGATAAGCGCACACCTAGACATCCCTCTCAAAGAAGAATTGATAAGTTTGCTAAGGGAGCATGTGGATGTCTTCGCATGGTCATACGCCGACAAGCCAGGGATAAGTACCAGCATAGTGTCTCAGAGGCTACCCATCAATGAGGGTTTTGCTCCGGTAAAGCAGAAAATACGACAATTCAAACCAGATCTTAGTATCCGAATCAAAGACGAGGTGGAAAAACAGATTGAGTTTGGAGTGGTGGAAGTGACATCATACCCCACATGGTTATCCAATATAGTCCCGGTGCCCAAGAAAGACGGCAAGATAAGAATCTGCGTGGATTACCGAGATCTTAACAAGGCTTGCCCAGAGGATAATTTTCCACTCCCGAACATCCATAGACTCATAGATAATTGTGCCAAGCATAAGCTACAATCATTTGTGGATTGTTTCGCCGGCTACCACCAGATCTTAATGGATAGAGAGGATGCCGAGAAAACAGCCTTCATCACCCCATAGGGAGTGTACCATTACAGGGTAATGCTCTTCGGCCTCAAGAATGCCGACACAATATACATGAGAGCGATGATTACCATTTTCCACGACATGATCCATAGAGAGATTGAAGTCTATGAGGACGATGTCATTATCACACACATTTGAGGAAATTCTTCGACAGGCTCCGAAAGTTTAACTTGAAATTGAACCTGGCCAAATGTGCGTTCGGAGTACCGACTGGAAAGCTACTGGGGTTCATAGTCAGCCGAATAGGCATAGAGCTAGACCTAACAAAGGTCAAAGCAATCCAAGAGTTGCCTCCTCCCCAAACTAAGAAAGAAGTCATGAGCTTTCTGGGAAGGCTAAATTACATTGGGCGTTTCATAACTCAATCCACCATCATCGTGGAGCCTATCCTCAAGCTTTTGAAAAAAGACGCTCCTACAAAATGGACAGAGGAATGCCAAGTGGCATTCGACACTATCAAGAGATACTTGTCCAACCCACCAGTCCAGGTACCACTAAGACCTGGGAGTCCTTTGCTGCTATACTTTTCAGTTGCTGAAAAGGCCTTCGGGTGTGTATTAGGACAACACGATGAAGAAGGAAAAAGGAGCGTGCCATTTATTAACTGAGTAAAAGGTTCTCAGCCAACGAGGCCAAATATACGTTAGTGGAAAAAACTTGCTGTGCTCTAACTTGGGTGGCTCAGATATTGAGGCATTATTTATCTTCATATACCATTCAGCTCATATCCAAGATGGATCCATTGAGGTACATATTCCGTCAACCCATGCCCATCGGGAAGTTGGCCAAATGGAAAATGTTGTTGAGTGAATTCGACATTATGTACATGGCTCAGAAAGCCGTCAAGGGGCAGGCCTTGGCTGATTTATTAGCTGCAAGCCCAATAGATGAAGAGCTTGAGCCACTTCGTACCTATTTTCTAGACGAATGGGTGTTGGCCATAGAAGAAGAAGCAATAGAAGCTTATACTGGCTGGAAACTATTCTTTGACGGAGCAGTGAATTATAAAGGTTCTGGAATTGGAGCGGTCTTAATATCAGAAAATGGGCAGCACTACCCCATGGCCGCCAAGCTCAAATTTCGCTGTACCAACAACATGGCCGAATATGAAGCCTGCATCCTAGGTCTCAGAATGGCACTAGATATGGACATCAATGAATTATTGGTCATCAGAGATTTCGACTGCTGATTCATCAAGTACAAGGCGAATAGGCCACTAAGAAATAAAAGATCTTACCATATATGAACCTGGCACAAAGATTGTGTATGAAATTCAGAAAGATTGAGTTTCGACATACGCCAAGGGCTCAAAATGAATTTTCTGATGCACTGGCCACAATAGCATCGATGATCCAATATCCTGAAAGCAGTCACATTGACCCACAAAGGATAAGTCTGAAAGAAGAACAGGCCCATTATTGCTATGTGGAAGTTGAGCCGGATGGCAAGCCATGGTACAACGACATCAAAGTGTATCTGGAAAGACGGGAATACCCTGAAGGCATTACAAATGGACAAAAGAAGACCATCAGAAGAATGGAAAATGGTTTCTTCCTAAATAGAGAAATGTCATACAAACAGACACCGAATTTGGGTCTACTTAGATGTGTAGATGCCGGCGAAGCCACCAAACTTCTAGAAGAAGTACATGCGGGAACATTTGGACCCCATATGAATGGATTCGTACTGGAAAAGAAGATTCTCCGAGCAGGATACTGTTGGATGACCATGGAAAGTGATTGCTGCAAATATGTGCAAAGGTGTCATCAGTGCTAGATCCACAGTGATCTGATCAAGGTACCTCCAAGTGAGCTTAATGCTATGACCTCACCATGTCCTTTCGTTGATTGGGGCATAGATGTTATTGGACCCATTGAACCCGCAGCCTCGAATAGCCACCTGTTCATTTTGGTTGCCATTGACTGTTTCACTAAGTGGGTGGAAGCAACGTCTTACAAATCAGTAACAAAGAAAGTGGTGGCGGACTTCGTGCGAAACCACATCATATGCAGATTAAGTTTGCCTGAGTCCATCATAACAGACAATGAAGCAAATTTGAATAGCCACCTAATGAAGGATATCTGCGAGCAATTCAAGATCACCCATCAAAACTCGACAGCTTACCGGCCACAAATGAACGGAGTTGTAGAAGCAGCCAACAAAAATATCAAGAGGATATTGAGGAAAATGACAAATAATCATAAGGGTTGGCACGAGTAGTTACTTTATGCTTTACTGGGATACCGTACTATGGCCAGAACATCAACAGGAGCAACTCCATACTTGCTAGTCTATGGAACTAAAGTAGTATTGGACAATGCCAAATGGGTCCAAGCTCGATATGAACAACTGGCTTTAATTGAAGAGAAAAGGATAGTTGTCGTATGTCACGGTCAATTGTACCGGCAAAGGATGGCAAGAGCTTTCAAAGAACGAGTCAGAACCAGACTTTTTTAGATTGACAAATGGTGCTCAAAAGGTTTTTTTCCACATCAAGATGAATACAAAGGGAAATTTTCTCCCAACTGGCAAGGTCCTTATGTTTTTCGTAAAGTACTCTCCGAAAGAGCAGTACTATTAGTAGAAATGGACATACAAGAGTGGACGAAGCCGATCAAATGTGATGCAATCAAGCGCTACTATGCGTAATGAAGAGCTTCTTAGTTTGTAATATTGCTCTATGTTTGTAATTGTTATTCCGTTTGCTTGTATTAGTTAGTTCCTTTTGCTTGTAATCATTTTGTAATGGATAGGCAAAACAAAACAGCTTTTGTAACATGAACTACGCAATGACCTGATTTTCCCACAGTGGGATACGTAGGCAGTCCGTCTGGGACCCAGTCGCTTTATTAGTAAAAACCAAAAGTCCACTTGTTTATTTTTTTGAACTACGTTCGACCTGAATTCTTGCTACGACAGGATACATAGGCGCTCTTTGAGTTCGGTCGCATCAAAAGAAAAACCCAAGAAAAACCTTAGGAAGCCTCAGAGATAAGACTTCGCAAAGGAGCAAAGACTGCTGCACACCCGACTTGGGTAGAAATTTTTAGAGGATCTCAAAAATTCGCACCGTCAACCCACTATAAAAATTCAGCTAACCCAGAACTCTAAACTGGGGCAGAAATTTTGAGGAAACCTCAAAATTTCTAGAAGATTTAGCATGAGAATTCATAGATTGAAATTTAAACTGGGGCAGAATTTTTGAGAAAGGTCTCAAAAATTTCGCGAGAGGAAGCAAAAACCCCTATCACGAAAGAAAGAATCTCCCTCATTCGAAGCGCATGTCATGACAATTTAATGATTTTATTTTTCACAAATTAAACACTCTTATGATAGCATTACGAAAATGATTTTTCTGTATAATAAAAATAGGTTTATCTTTTGAATACTGGAGCTAAAGGGGTTTCAGGTCCAGAGAGTCGAAGATGCGACGGCGCTGGCAACATGGATCAACTTAAAATAGGAGAAAACTAACCCATTTCTGATGCAGGTCCCCAGGACATCGGACGACGATTCTTTTTCTAACCTTGCTTCATGTGCAGGAAACGTTTCGCTAAAGGAGGTCCTGACCACTATTGAGATCCAGCTTTCGGAGTATATGTCCAGCCACGAGGGCTATGAAAGATTTTAACTACCACCAAGGAGAAAAGCCACAAAGGCTAAGAAAAATCAAAATACCATGAGAGTTAAGTATCCAGCCACGAGGGCTATAAGGTTTTGAATACCGGAAGGGCAAATATCTAGCAATAAGGGCTATGAAAGATTTTGAGTGCCAACAGGGAAAAATATTAAGCCACAATTGCTGCAGAATGCCTGGAAATTGCCACAATGGCAAATGCTTGGCCAAAAGGGTCATAGTAAAATAATATGGCATATCTGACCAAGAGGGTCATAGCCGGGATAAAGGACGAAAGAAATACGATTCGGCCGAAGGGGCCATATCTGTCATTCGCATCACTTCTTCTTATTTGCCAAGAGGGCCATTGCATATCTATCTTCTCGCTGCCGAGAGGGCTATTACTTCTTCTTATTTGCCAAGAGGGCCATTGCATATCTATTCTTTTTGCTGCCGAGAGGGCCATCACTTCTTCTTATTTGCCAAGAGGGCCATTGCATATCTATTTTCTTGTTGCCGATAGGGCCATCACTTCTTCTTATTCGCCAAAAGAGCCATTGCATATCTATTTTCCTGTTTTCGAGAGGACCATTCATACAAACATGCCAAGAGGGCCATTTATTTCAATCGCCAAGAAGGCCATTCATACAAACATGCCAAGAGGGCCATTTATTACAAACATGCCAAGAGATCTATTCATACAAACACGCCAAGAGGGTCTTTCATACAAACATTCCAAGAGGGCCATTCATATAAACATTCCAAGAGGGCCATTCATGCAGACATGCCAAGAGGGGCATTCATACAGACATGCCAAGAGGAAATTTATTTCAATTGCCAAGAAGGCCATGCATATAAAATATGGGGTATAGCAAGACAACAAAGCGATATAAAACCGGCCATGAGACCACAATATTCTCCCTTAAAAAGACAAAGTAATGGAAAACCGGTTAGGAGAGAGCAGTATTCGCTCAAAAACATAAGACGATGTAAATCTGGTCATGAGACCGCAATATTCGTCATTCAAAAAATCAACTTTACTTAGCAGATGGAAGCAAATTGGTAGCCGCCAAAAGTGCAGATTGATCAAATAAAATCCAAATAGATTGTAAAGCAAACGTGGAACTTTTTCTTACGCAGCCGGTCGAGATAGGGTGCTCATGAGAGTCAAGCTCTCCGACTAGGACTTGGAAGATCCCTCTTCAGCATGCTCAGCCACACAAAACTGCTTATTTGCTTACGTGTTTTGTCTGTTTTTATTATTACCTAACTGGTCGGACAAACGCCGGAATACACAAAGGCCTTCCCGCATAAGATGATGCAAGCTGAGTTGCCTTAAGGACATATAGAGAACCGTCCCAGGGATTCCAAGTGTGGATGATAACATAGGAGGATGGATTAGAAATGGAAGAGCATTGAAGTGGCCAAATGAGTGAAGGATAGCTATGATTTCAAAAGAGGCTACTTCATTAATTCAAGACTTTCATCTCCAAAGGAAGACTAGCCAAACAAGGCCCTTGTCTAATTAAGGGTAGTTATGTAATAGTGTAGTTGTTTTCCTTAATGTTTTAGTATAAATAGCTAGTCTTTTATTTCATTTGGAGCTTTTGATGGATTGATGAATATTTGGGTGTTTTAGAGTTATCTCTAGAGAGAGAAACTTGTGAGAGGCCTTTGGTAGGCTCTTGTTGAATCTTGTGTTGTTGAGAGCTTGGTTGCTTGGGAATTCAATTCCCTTGAGGTCAACTTAAGAATTTGGTGTTTCTTTTGATGAAAATATGGAGGTCTTAGTTTTATATAACTTTGGTTGCTAAATTGAATCTTAAGTTGTGTCAAATTATCTATATTTTCTTTTCCTTTTGTTTAACTTCTTAATTCCTTGTATCAGAGCTTAGTTTAGGTTTGTTTCATCAAATCTAGTCTTGGGTTTCGATTCTACAAAAAAAAAAAATTGAAAATCACAAAAAAAAAAATCCACGAATTTCTTGTTGATTTTGTTGAATCTAGTGTTAGATTAGAGTTTTCTAGTGTTTGTAGAGTCTAAATCTTCAATTTCAAGTCATTTGGGTTGAGTCATTCACCATTAAAGGGGTTGGAAGGTCTAAGAACTCAAAGTGGGTCTTGTAGAAAAAGGGGAAATGGAAGATCGAAAGTTGTTGGGTTGTATTCTCCTAGTGAAGAAGGGTTGGAATCCGAAATTTGGTGGTAATTGATAAAGGTTTGAAGGGTCTACCACTTTTGAAATTTGAAGCTTTGAAAAAAAACCTGAAGAACAAGTTGATGGGTCTTGTTGATTAGGTGGAAATTGGAGGTTAAGGGTTATTGGGTTTTGTTCTCTACAACACGGAGACCCTAGATCCAGATTTTGGACTGATTTGGAGGTGAATTAAGGGTGGTTAGATTTTTGAATGTTCTTGAAGTTCTTGAAGGTATCCATATCTTCATAAGAAGAAGATGACCAAAAAGCTTGTTTGATCCAAACAAATTTAGGTCAAGTGTAGAAAAATGTTTGTTGGGCCAAAAAGGGAAAAACTAGGTTGTGTGGGCCCAAGCCACATCACCAATTCAGAAAATCCAACCCAAAGTTAAAAAAAAACATAAAAAGGAGTGCATTTTACACTAAAAGGGGTACAGTGGCTCACGTGTCAACCACGCATCGCGTGACTAACATGTGTGGATACATCCGGCGTTGAAGGTGTGACACGCGTTTAACGCGGATTGGAAAAAAATTTAGAGACAGGATTTTGCGTGTTGGGCCCGCTACGCATGGCCAACACCTGATCATCAAAAAAAATTTTGAACATTTTCTAAATGTCCCAATTCCTAATCTCTTTGTTTTCGATTCTTTTAACTAATTTGTTACACCTCTCGTTTTCATTGTAGGAAAAAAAAACCTATGGCTCCCTAGTTGAGTATGCCTTGAAATGGAGATTTGTACTCGAGTATTGAGATGCTAAGAATTTTACCTCGTGTATGGAGGTATTAGCAGGTATATTACAGGATTAGAAGTGAAACGAATCGAATCGGAGCAAAGTGGAGCAGTTCAGAAAAACTGTTGAAACCAATCAGCATCGACGGCCCAAAGGATGACAGTCGACACGTCGACGCGCCATCGTCTGGCACTGTCAGCAGGGTTCTACGAACAAGCATCTCAGCCGGCAGATCGACGGGGCATGTCGACGGACCGTCGACCCTGCTCGTCGACCCACGGATCTGGAATTTTCTAGCCCTGATTATAAATATAAGATCCCACGTTTTTATTCCATTAATCTCCCAAAAATAGATCCTACATCTCTCTAGAACTCTCCAAAACCCTCCTTCAATTTCTATAACAAATCTATACCAAAAACTAAGATCAAAAGCAAAGATAAAAAGATTCATGTAATAGGAAGCCTATTAGGGTTTGTGAAGAGTAAGAACTCCTTTGGTATTCAAGTGGGGGATTTTATTCTAAGGGAGTAGATTGACTCAAGTCTTGTTCCCAAGTGATTAAGGTGAGTTTTATGTTTATTTCATTATTGAGAATATTGAGTGGTTAGAAGACTTGGATCATGGAAGAAAGTTGTTACACCTCGGAAAATTTTTCATTGGTGCGCAAGTGAATGAACTAGTGATGAGTGCGAGCGCATGATGTCCCATGAGTAAGAGACGACGTTTAATGACCTTAGGTGAGATTTCAAAGGTATCCGATGTAAGACGAGAAAGTTGGCTAAGATAAGGCAAGGTATGAGATGAGCAATGTATGTGCATGGACGTGGATGATTAGAATGAGAAGTCTAAGGAATGTGAGAAGTTGCAGGATCGCAAACTGACCAGTGGTCGTAAAGTGCTATACGGACCGTAAAATGGTATACGGTCCGTAAACTGACAGGTCGTAAACTGGCATGCAAAACTTCAACTTTCTGCCAGTCGAGAAAATGGTAAAATACGACCTGGTTTACGGACCGTAAAGTGATTTACGGCCCGTAAACCATGGTCGTAAATCACCATGCAAGCAGCCCAAGTTTCTGGTTTTAAAATGGTTAAAGAAGACCACGAAGGACGGTCCGTAAACTGCTATACGGACCGTAAACCCAGTTCACGACCACTGTGCACTTCAACACATTTTCAATTCATTAAATAAGGGGACAAAGACTTGTTTTTTTTCATTTCTACATTACACACCTTCTCTCTAAAACATCTTTCAAGGATTATAAGTCATCAACAACATAAAACAAGTGAATCAAGAGTAAGAAAAATCATCAAAGGTCATCATAAGTCAAGAAATCCAAATGGAGATAAACTAGGGTTTTTCTCAAGGTGTAGTATTATCAACTAAGGCTTGCTCCTACAACATATAAGGTAAGATTCATGATATTTAAGGTATTGAAGAGTTGAAATACATGGATTGTAGAAAATATGGTAAAATGGGTCATGAATGATGAATAGTGACATTTTGAGAAATAGTTTGAATTGAATTATGGTTGTTGTCGAGTTGTGATATGAATGTGTTATAAACGACGTTAAGATCATGGAATAAAACATTGTATATGAATGGGCGAGGTCGAAGGTTATAGCCATGAATATGGGTGAACTAGGAGTAAATTAAGGAATGTGGATAATGCGAATGACTAATGGTCATTGTTATGATATTATAAATGTATTGTTGACGTTGGGAGTTGAATTACGATGTGAATGAATAGTTGTCCGATTTTCCGTAGCTTTAGTGTTATATCCCGTATTTTTGAACCTCGGAGTATCTGCTGGGGTGGGGCCCACACACCGTGATTTTTTTTGGAACATCTGAAAAGTCATATGAATCACATATGTAAAGTTAAACACAACTCATGAAGTACCCTTGGACCAAATCAAAGTGGAAACCCTCCAAACGAATATTTTTAAGAAAACGTTTTCGGGTGACCTGACTTTGGGGGGCAAAAACTGTATTATAAGTTTGGAATTTCGAAAATACCTTGAAATAGAAGTTGTAGATAATTGAATTAGCTTTCCATCCATAGGTCGTGGGTTCTCAGGTGACGTCGGTACAAGGAGTTATGAACGTTTTAAGGTCGAAAGGTCAGTGGGCTAGGCCCAACTCGGGACCAACCGAGTTGGCCCAAAAAAAAATAAAAAACAATTTAGGCCCAATGTTTAAGGGGTGGCCGGCCAAGTGAGGCCCAACCCATGGCTTTAATGAGTATTTCCATGTGCTAATTAATTATAAAGGGATCAATATCCCTTAGAAGGTTCAAGAGACTTAGAAGAGAAAGAAGAGCAAAACAAGAGCAAAAAAAGAAGACCATTTCGGGTTTGAGGTGCAAAAATTCATCACCAAAAATCTTGCTCCTAAAATTTTTCTTTTGTGGTTTTCCTACTAAGTTAAGGTTCCTTTGTAACTTGGTATAGTTGGATTGGAGTGGGGAGCATTAGAATCACCAAAGTGATCACATCTCCAAGTGAAGAAGACTTGAAGAAAAGGTAAGAATTTCTACCTTTTTATTGTGTTATGAAGTTTTGATTGTGTTGTAGTATATAGAAATGTGTTGATTGTATGGAAAAATGGAAGTTTGCAAAGTGGGTGTGTGTTGTAGGTGTGTAGCCGTGGGTATGCACAATTGTATAGCCACAATGTGTTGAATTTATGTTATATTCTAGTTGTGATTGTGATGAAATGCATATGGGAATTGAAAGTTGGATGAATTTAGTTGATATTGGAAAAAATAGGCATATGGCCGTAGGGTGTATATGGTTTGGGATAGAAAGGAATTGAGTTGTTTAGTGTGTTAAAGTGTTGTTGTGATGTTTGTAATGTAAATGAAGTTAGAATGATATAAGTTTGTATTGAATTGGAATGTAGAAACTTATGTCGTTTTAGTATGATTTTCCGACATTAAGGAAATGAAGTTGTTTGGTTGCTAATAGTGATGATCATTGATGAATTTGGAAGTTGGAAATTTGTTATGAAGTTGTATGCCAAAGATTTGATGTTTTGCATAAGTTATGACTTTGGCGGAAAGTTGTATATTATGTATATCGAGTGTATATCTTGAGGAAAACGATATGAAATGTTTCTAGAACTATATGGTGATGATCATGATTGTTGTTGAATGTGAAATTATTGATCTTAGTTGAAAGTTGGGTTGAATTGAAGATTATGTCAACTTGTGAGAAAAATGACTAGTTGAAGGATATTTATGTTTTTAATGTTCATTGTTGATATTGATGTTGTCGTTTGGGTTGTTGTTGATGATTTCTAGCCGAGTTGAATTCTCGGTGTGCTATATGTATAGGGGAAGTGCTGCCGAAATTTCGGTAGCCAAATATGCATTAAGTTGAAACTTTGGTATTCATAGCTTACAATTGGTAAACTTGACCAATTGCAGTTTTTCGACGAAACGGGAAGTGAGTTTGGAAAGGCTTAAGGAGCGTGAAAGGTATGTAAAGCAAACCCAATTCTTCCCTTGGCATGCCCTTAGTGTATTAGGGTCGGATCCGGGCCTCGAAGGACCTCTTGGCCCTCGGAATCCGCAAGACAAAATTTCAGTTTTTCCTTCAGTAGAATTGAACCATTTTGATACGCTTTTTCTGAAATTATGCAATTGTACTCTAAGTTACTCAGAAAGTCATAGAATGTCTGTATAACCTTCGTAGATGATATTATATGTTTAGAGGGCACAATTTGAGCCCGCCACCTTATTTGTTCTGAGGCGGGCCCACTATTTACGTTTTTGCCCCTAATGTGTTAAAGCTTCCCTTTTAAGCGATTTTTGAAAGAAATGTTTTAATTACCCTACTAATCGCTTAACGAATATTATTTTAAATATTCTGTTAAATATTATAAATTATTTTGACACTCGGAATGACTTCGGGAAAGTTATACTTCTGTAATTTATTATGATATCCGAAATACATTTATTATGATTCCGTCCGACCCCATTGGATTTGTTTGTCTTTGATACGCTTCATCGAGTCTTTGAAAACATTTATTATATTTTTAAATTGCATTAGTCTCTCACTACTCCATTCGTGGATGTCCCAATGTTTCCCACACTGAGCCCGGGCCAGGATATGTTGTCAAGCGTAATTCTCTGCATTGTTCGCCGCGTCCCGATGTGAGGGGGCAGGTATACGTGTACATGGGTCTGTGGAGTATGATGTGCCATGTCTGCCTATTCTGATCTGATCTGTTATGGCCATTTTGATATGATATGATATGATATGGGGCCACGCCCCTTTTCTGATTCCTCTGTATTGTGGCACCAGTGTCGGGAGGGTGACCACGTTCTGTCTGCCGAGTCCCGTGGCAGGGATCGGATATGATATGACATATGTTTCTGTACACATTCTGTCTGATTTGGAAATATGCATTTGACACTCTGGATTTTGTACCCATCTTCTGTAATCATTATGATTTGACTTCTGTGATTCCGCTTTACATATTCAGTACATATTTCGTACTGACCCCCTTTCTTCGGGGGCTGCGTTTTCATGCCGCGCAGGTACAGACGACAGGTTTGCTGATCCGCACGTTTAGGATCCCATTTCTGCTATTTTGGGGCGCTCTCTTCTACAGAGCCCATCTTTTGGTACAGTCTGTCACTGCTATCTGGATATGTACTTTGTTCAGGGTATGACGGGGCCCTGTCCCGTCTTATGATTATGATATGTTCTGTAGAGGTATGTGGATACATCTGTGTGGGTTCTGTACATATGTTTGGGATGTTTTGGTTTTATGACAGCCTTATCGGCTTCTGTGTGCCAAGTCTGCTTTTCTGCTAAATTCTGTAGCATCCACTAATGTTGCTATTATATTACATTATTTTGATAATATGCTAAATTGGGTATCGGGTACGTATAGGTGCCCAGCTAGGGCACTGGTCGCGGCCCACGGAGTTGGGTCGTGACATTTAGCCATGTGTGCTAATTATCGATGCTAATGATAGTATGACCTTAATGAAGGTAGAAACATGAACATCGGAGGAGTACGTGCAAGTGTAGAATAGTGCGACGGAAAGGTATGTAAGGCTAACCCTTCTTTCATAAGGCATGGTTCTATGGCCAAATTCCTAAATTCTCTCTATGAGTATGTTGTCTCCAAATGATTGATCTTCCGAGCTCGTAAGCTCACGATCCTTGATATGTACTACGATTGTACTACGCTCCTCATATGACAAGTAAGCCTATAATATAGACGTAACGATAATAATGATGATAGTAATGATGATGATAATAATAATGATGCTAAAGGCGCCTACAGGCTATTGGATGTATGTGTGCCTATGAAGGGCTATAATGAAACCCCGAGCCTATGGTGCCGGGTAGAGTATATGTTTATATATATATATATATATATATATATATATATATATATATATATATGTATATGATTACGTAATGCGCGCACACATCTGAAGATGGTACGGATAACCCTGAAGCCTTGGTAGGGCCAGGTAGATATAACCTTGAGCCTTGGTTGGCCAAATATGTATTGAACACCGAACCTTATGGTCGAGTACGCTATGTATGTATATATATGAGTATGTGCTATGTATATAATATGAATATGAATGTGATAAGACTACGTATATGAATACGAATAAGGGCATGTATACGAATGTGAGCACAAATATGGTACGAGTACTATTACGGAACACGGATGAGGATGTATGTATACAAATACGTATGAGAAATGGAAAGTTCTTATGAAATGCAAGTAAGTGTCATGATGATGATATTATTGTCTCCCCCTCCTATGCTATTTCATATGTTGTTAATTATGCTTATATATCGATATTGATCATGCTTTACATACTCAGTACATTCTTCGTACTGACGTCCTTTTGTTTGTGGACGCTGCGTCATGCCCGCAGGTGCACAGGGAGACAGCTTTGATCCATAGTTGCTTATTCAGAGATTACATAGCAGAGCTCCACTTCCTTCGGAGCCATAGCTTTTGGGTACTCATTTTTTTGTGTACATATTTATGGGCATAGCGGGGTCCTGTCCTGCTAATGTGTTATGTCATACTCTCTTTAGAGGCTCGTAGTCACGTGTATATGGTTAGATATGTCTGGCCTCATCGGCCTATGTTTTGTATATCATTTTGTTGGCCTCGTCGGCCCATGTACATTGATGTGGCGTAGATGCCTATGATAATTAAAGATGTTGTCGTCCAATGGGACTAGTGTGATTGATAAATCGAAATACATGTTTAATTATGTGGCTCACCTAGATGCAAGCTTAAGTGTAAGCTAAGGGGTGCCCGGGTGGGCTAGCACCGGGTGCTCGTCGCGGCCCCTAGTCGGGTCGTGACAAAAGTGGTATCAGAGCAGTTCAGTCCTAGGGTGTGTCTACGAGCCGTGTCTAGTAGAGTCTTGGTTATGGGTGTATTGCGCGCCACACTTATAAACAAGAAGCTGCGGACATATTAGGAATAAATGACCTTCTTTCTTCATAAGAATCGTGCGATAGAGCTATGATGTAAGGAATTCTTGTTCCTTAATCGTGTGTTGTGTATTTCAGAGATGCCTAAAAAGAAAAAGGCTACAGCGGCCCAAAAGGGCAAGACAGTGGCAGAAAAGTGGCTGAAAAAGCACCGCCACCGGTAGTAGAGGCAAGTGAGTCCCAGAGTGCGGCTCAATCTCAGTCCTCCGAGACAGTGCCTATTACTGAGGAGTGTGAGGGAGCCTCAGCCCCAGCTCCAGCACCTCCAGCTCCTCCACCGAATGCTTCTGGCCAGGATGTGAAAGAGGCCATTAATTTGTTGACTCAATTAGTTGCGGCCCAGACTCAGAGGCAAAGTTCAGGGCATGGTGATAGGGACGTTAGTGCAAGGGCCCGTGATTTTATTACTTTAAACCCTCCGGAATTCTTTGGGTCAAAGCCGGAGGAGGACCCTCAGGACTTTATTGATGGTATGCTAAGGACGCTCCGATTGATACATGCTTCAGACACCGAGTCGGTGGAGCTAGAGTCATATAGATTGAGAGGTGTCTCGACGTCACGACCCGACTAGGGGGCCGCGACGAGCACCCGGTGCTAGCCCACCCGGGCACCCTCTTAGCTTACTCTTATACTTACATCTAGGTGAGCCACAAAATAGAACATGCATTGCCATTCATTCATCAAACTAGTCCCATTGGACAACATTACCATTATCATAATTGGCATTTATGCCACATCAATGTACATGAGCCGACAAGGCTACCAAAATGATATACAAAATATAGGCCAACAAGGCCGGACATATCTAACCATATAAGAAGTGTATGACATAACCCATGAGCGGGACAGGACCCCGCTATGCCCATAAATATGTACACAAAAGAATGAGTACCCAAAAGCTATGGCTCCGAAGGAAGTGGAGCTCTGCTATGTAATCTCTGAATAAGCAGCTATGGATCAAGTCTGTCTCCCTGTGCACCTGCGGGCATGACGCAGCGTCCACAAACAAAAGAACGTTATTACGAAGAATGTACTGAGTATGTAAAGCATGATCAACATCGATATATATAAGCATAAGGAACAAAATATGAAATATCATAGGAGGGGAGACAATAATATCATTGTCATGGCACTTACCTGCCTTTCATAGGGACTTTCCATTTTTCATACGTATTTGTACACCTACGTCATCATCCGTATTTCATAATAGTACTCGTACCATACTGGAGCTCGTATTCCTATACATGTCCTTATTCGTATTCGTGTACATAGCCTTATCACATTCGTATTCATTTTATATACATAGTCATTTCATATACATAGCATTTACATAGCATACCCGACCTTATAGGATCGGTGTTTCACACATACTTGGCCAACCAAGGCTCAAGGTTACTCATACCTGGCCCTACCAAGGCTTCAGGGTTATCCATACCATCTGCAGAGGTGTGCACGCGTTTCGTAATCGTATACATACTTTATACATATTCATATACATATATTCTACCCGGCATTAATCTCGGGGTTTCATTATAACCCTTCATAGGCACATATAAGTATAATAGCCCGTAGGCACCTTTAACATCATTATTATTATCATCGTCGTCACTATCATCATCATTACTACTACATCTATATCATAGGCTTACTCGTCATACGAGGTGCGTAGTACAATCGTAGCACATATCAAGGATCGTGAGCTTATGAGCTCGGAATGTCAACCATTTGAATACAACATACTCATATAGAGGATTTAAGAGTTTGTCCAAGGAACCATGCCTTATGAAAGAAGGGTTAGCCTTACATACCTTTCCGTCGCACTATTCTACACTCGCGCGTACTCCTCCGATGTTCACGTTTCTTCCTTCATTAAGGGCATACCATCATTAGAATCGACAACTAGCATATATGACTAAAGCTGGAGAAAATCAGACAGCATCTCCTTTATTTATACAACATTTGCCCATATCGTGATTAAACTCCCAAACGTCAATATTACATTCACAATATCGTAACAATAGTAATTAATCATCCATATTATTCACATTATCTAGATTCCTCAATTTGCTTCTTATTCACCCATTTTCATGGTCATAATACCCCACTTCGTCCATTCGTCGAAATGTCTAGATCATGATCTTAACACCATTTATAACATATTCATATCACAACGCAACAACATTCATGATTCAACTCAAACTATTTCTCAAAACGTCACTATTCATCATTCATGACCTATTTTGCTATACTCTCCTAGTGACCAAGCATTTCAACTCTCAAATACCTAAAACAACATATAAATAGCATGAATCTTACCTTAGATGTTGTAGGGACGAGCCTTAGTTGATAATATTCTACTTTGAGTAAAACCCTAGCTTTTCTCCATTTGGATTTCTTGACTTTAGATGATCCTTGATGGGTTCTTACTCTTGATTCACTTACTTAATGTTGTTAATGGCTTATAATCCTTGAAAACTTGTATAATAAATGTAGAGAGATGTTTTAGAGAGAGGAAGGAAATGTTGAAATGATTTCATGAACTTGGTCCTTTATTTAATAACATTCCACTGATCTGTCGGGTTCCGTTATACGGTCCATTATACGGTCCATATAATGGTTATATGGTCCGTATAATAGACCGTGAAATGGGTCTGTCTGCACCCCTTCACTGTGACCATTTGACGGTTCGTTATACGGTCCGTATAACTGACCGTAAAATTCCACCAGCAACCAACCTCCACTGTGATGGTTTTACGGTCCATTATACGGTCCGTAAAACATTATACGGTCCGTATCATGAGCCGTAAAACTCATCAGTTCACTGAACTTATCCTCATCACTTCGTTTGATCTCCGATCCTTGTGGAAACTTCTTAACACTTGTTCAACACTTCAATACCAATCTAAGGGACGTTATAACTCTTCTCCAAGACATCACTAAGTCCTGGTTAACTCGTTGCTCATAATTCCTTTCCGATACTTATCAAATACTTTTGCCTTCTCTTGGCAATCCTCTTCCCTCATCTCTAACATCTTTGGAATCTCAACTAGGGTCATCAAATGCCATTCCTTACTAGTTTGTTTACTTGCGTTCCAACGGAAAATTTTCCATGGTGTAACACTCGATCCAGTGGTATACGGTATGGATGGCTTCATGGGGAGCCAATGCACCTCCCCCAGTATGGCAAGAGTTTGTTGATGCCTTTCTCCGTCATTATATGCCTCCAGAAGTTCGGTGAGCTAGGGCCGATAAATTTTTGAACTTGAGGCAAGGTAGTATGAGTGCCCTGGAGTATAGCCTCTGCTTCAATTCCTTGGCTAGGTATGCTTTAGCCATGCTAGCGGATATGGGCGACCGGGTACACCGATTTGTAAAGGGCCTAGGGCCACACCTGATGGATAAATGCTTGACTGCGTCCCTTCAGGACGGTATGGATATGGCACGCATTCAGGCACATGCTCAGAACTTAGAAGAAAGCCTACAACAACGGAGAAGTGAATGTGAGCAAGATCGGGGACATAGCAAGAGGGCTAAATCTTAGGGTCCAACAAGTGAGTTTAGAGGTGGGCACAGGCAGCAGCTTCCCAGACATTTGGGCTATTCCATGACCAGTGCACCTCCACGGTTTTCAGGCCAGAGATTTGATAGGTCTGCTCGTTCAGGACCGAGTCCGAGTTATTCTGGACCTCAGTTTAGAGATGATTCAGGCCACTCAAGGCCACCTGTACCACGATGTTCCCAGTGTGGGAAGTTGCATTGGGGTCAGTGCCGATCAGGTTCAGATGGTTGCTATTCATGTGGTCGACCAGGACATATCATGCGTGATTGCCCCTCAGTACACGGTAGCGGTAGGGCCCAGCCATCAGGGTCGATAGCCGGATCTTCGGCATCTGTACGCCCTACGGGGCCAGGTTCACATGCGCCAGTAGGCCATGGTAGAGGCAGAGGGAGAGCTCCCAGTTCTAGCGGTCCTCAGCACCGTATTTATGCTTTGGCTGGGCGCCAAGATCTTGAGTCTTCTCTAGACGTGGTCACAGGTATATTATCGGTATTCTCATGATGTATATGCTTTGATTGATCCGGGTTCCACATTATCATATGTTACTCCATATATTGCGGGTCGATTTATAGTTGAGCCGGAGTTGATCAAACCTTTTGAGATGTTTCACCCGTGGGTGAATCGGTAATAGCTAGCCGAGTAGATAGAGATTGTGTAGTTATGATTTGTGATCGTCGTACCATGATTGATTTGCATGAGCTAGGAATTGTAGATTTTGATGTCATTATGGGCATGGATTGGTTGGCTTCTTGTTACGCCAATGTTGATTGTCGAATGAGAATGGTTCGCTTCATATTTCCGGGAGAACCAGTCTTAGAGTGGAAAGGGAATACGGCGTCACCAAAAGGTAGGTTTATTTCCTATCTAAAGGCAAGGAAGATGATCACGAAAGGTTGTATTTATCATCTAGTCCGGGTTCAAGATATAGAAGCTGATTCGCCGACTCTCCAGTCAGTTCCCGTAGTGAATGAATTTCCGGATGTGTTCCCGGAAGAGCTTCCAGGCCTTCCTCCCGAGCGGGAGATTGATTTTGCCATTGATGTGCTGGCAGACACTAAACCCATATCTATTCCCCCATATAGAATGGCACCCGCAGAATTGAAAGAGCAATTGAAGGACTTGCTTGATAAAGGCTTCATTAGGACCAGTTCATCCCCGAGGGGAGCGCCCGTATTGTTTGTCCGAAATAAAGACGGATCCTTGAGAATGTGCATTGATTATCGACAGCTGAATAAGGTAACGATTAAGAATAGATATCCTCTCCCGAGGATCGATGATTTATTTGATCAATTGCAAGGTGTCAAATGGTTTTCAAAGATTGATTTGAGGTCCGGGTATCATCAAGTGAGAGTTAGGGAGGAAGATATCCCTAAGACAACTTTTAGAACAAGATATGGCCATTTTGAATTCCGGGTGATGTCATTTGGGCTAACAAACGCGCCGGCCGTATTTATGGATTTGATGAATAATGTGTTCAGGCCCTTCTTGGATTTATTTGTGATAATATTTATCGATGACATCTTGGTGTATTCTAGATCCGAAGCGGAACATGCAGATCATTTGCGTACTGTCATTGGAGTTCTCCGAACTCGAGAGTTGTTTGCAAAGTTTTCTAAATGTGAGTTCTGGTTGAACTCAGTGGCATTTTTAGGGCATATTGTTGCAGCCGATAGTATTCGAGTAGATAGTCAAAAGTTTGAGGCCGTGAAAACTTGGCCAAGGCCCACGACTCCTACGGAGGTTCGTAGTTTTCTGGGTTTAGTAGGTTATTACAGGAGGTTTGTTGAAGGTTTTTCTTCTATTTTGCACCACTCACAAAGTTGACCCAGAAATCGGCAAGGTTCCAATGGACAGATGCTTGCGACCGCAGTTTCCAAGAGCTAAAGGGTAGATTGACTTCTGCCTTAGTCTTGACACTTCCAGAGGGATTGGAAGGATATGTCGTTTATTGTGATGCTTCAGGTGTTGGGCTAGGTTGTGTATTGAGGCAACACGGTAAGGTAATTGCGTATGCTTCAAGGCAATTGCGGAAACATAAGCAGAATTATCCTACCCATGATCTAGAATTGGCCGCGGTGGTTCATGCATTAAAGATATGGAGACATTACTTATATGGTGTCCACGTGGATATTTATACAGATCATAAGAGTCTTCAATACATCTTCAAGCAGAAAGAGTTGAATTTGTGGCAACGACGATGGTTGGAATTGCTGAAAGACTATGATGTTGATATTTTGTATCATCCCGGAAAGGCAAATGTTGTGGCTGATGCTCTTAGCCGTAGGTCGATGGGAAGTCTATGTGGTGTACGACCCAAGAAGAGAGAAATGGCCCGTGAGCTCCAGCAGCTAGCTAGCCTAGGAGTCCGAGTAGTGGACTCAGGTAGCAGCGGAGCTATTATTCAGAATTCTGCAGTCTCGTCGCTAGTAGCAGAAGTGAAGGAGCGGCAATATGAGGATCCCATGCTAATGCAGTTCAGAGATACACTCCCTCAGAAGGAGGAGTCATCATTTGACATTTCGGGAGATGGAGTTCTCCGATGCCGACGCAGATTATGTGTCCCTAATGTGGCAAGTTTACGCCACCAGATTTTAAAAGAAGCTCATTGTTCTCGTTATTCTGTTCACCCCGGAGCGACGAAAATGTATCACGACCTTAAGTCTATATATTGGTGGAATGGGATGAAGAAAGATATAGCGGAGTTTGTAGCTCAATGTCCTAATTGTCAACAAGTGAAAATCGAGCACCAAAAGCCGGGTGAATTGTTGCAAGCAATAGAAATCCCAACTTTAAAGTGGGAAGTGATTAATATGGACTTCATTTCAGGGTTGCCCCGTTCTCGACGTAAGTATGATTCCTTATGGGTAATCGTGGATAGACTCACAAAGTCAGCTCATTTCTTACCGGTCAGGACGACCTATGTGGCAGAAGATTATGCCAAGCTTTATCTTAAAGAGATAGTGAGACTTCACGGTGTTCCAGTATCTATTATCTCTGATAGAGGGACTCAGTTTACAGCTGATTTCTGGAAGTCGTTCCAAGAGGGTTTGGGGACCCAAGTGCGCCTTAGCACGGCATTTCATCCACAGACGATGGATAAGCTGAACGTACTATTCAGACTCTTAAAGATATGTTACGGGCATGTATGATAGAGTTTGGAGGAAATTGGGAAGACCATTTGCCACTCATTGAGTTTGCTTACAATAACAGTTATCATTCTAGTATTCAAATGGCACCGTATGAATCTTTATATGGGCGAAAGTGTAGATCCCCAATTGGGTGGTTTGAAACAGGAGAGACTAAATTGATAGGGCCAGACTTGGTCCAACAGGCTATAGAGAAAGTTAAGCTCATACAAGATCGGCTGTTAGTGGCCCAAAGTCGTCAAAAGTCCTATGCGGATAATCGTCGAAGAGACTTGGTGTTCGAAGTGAAAGATTGGGTATTCTTGAGGGTGTCACCTATGAAGGGTGTAATGAGATTTGGCAAGAAGGGGAAGCTTAGGCCCCGGTATATTGGGCCATATGAAATTGTACGCAAGATAGGCAAGGTGGCCTATGAGCTAGAGCTACCTCCAGAATTGGAGTCAGTTCATCCAGTGTTTCATGTCTCGATTCTTCGGAAATGTATTGGAGATCCTATTAGGATCGTCCCAGTGAATGATGTGCAAGTGACAGAGAAATTGACGTATGAAGAGATACCCATTGCCATATTAGATAGGCAAGTACGGAGGCTTAGAAACTATCACGACCCAACCCCATGGGCCGTGACTAGTGCCCTAACTGGACACCCATACTCATTCACTTACCAAATCGACATATCAAAGACTTATTCATATTTAACATACGTTATTTTGCACAGATACTGAGAACAGACGTCGTTTTAAGCGGTCACCTGTAACAGAAATATCATACAAAAGCCAGCAGGATGGCAGAATACACATCGCCCGAATATACATATATATACAAACATATGGGCCGTTTCGGCCATAATATCAAACGGGACCGCTTAAGGCACAAGTCACAGACACAACCGAACAAACACGACCCATATATATGTCTACAGGCCTCTACAAACCACAACAGAAACATATGACGGAAGAGGGCCCCGCCGTACCCCAAATAGTCAAATATACAGAAACATGCACAACAAAAGATATGTACCAAAAACATGGGCTCCGGATCAAAGGGAGCACTCCAAAGTGGCAGAATATGTATCCTACACTGGCGGGTCACTAGAACGAACGTATGTACCCGCGGGCCGCGGGCATGAAACGCATCCCCCGAAGAAAGGGGGTTAGTACGAAACATGTACTGAGTATGTAAAGCATGAAATACAGTAATCCAAATCATAACTGAAATAAGGAGTATGGAAAGCGGTTACAGAATCAGTATATCAAAACCTGTTTTAAAAACATAAGTAATGCAAATAAAAATCATGCATAAGGCTCAGGAACGTGGTCGCCACTCCGACGCTGGCGCCACAACACATCATACTCCAGAAGGTTTCAAATCTCCGTACAATCCCCGAACATATCGTATCATCTTAACATATCACAACATCAGAACATATCATGTGCCATAACACATCATAACGCCGTATATAAGCGGTACCCGACCCTATGGCGAGGAACTCGGGAACCGTAACACATCATACTGCCGAATATAGCATAGTGCGCACGATAACAAAACCGGCCCGGGATCCAGCGAACGATATCATAGTAGTATGCACGAGCGGAGTAGTGAGGAAACCATATGCATATAAGTACATAAATAAATTTCGAAACTCGATGGACAAATATATTTACCGACATCTAAAGGCTCAACAATAATATTCGGGTCAGTCGGAATTAGTATAAGAAAGTTACGAACTTTTGAAGTACAGATCCTTCTGAAAAACATTTCATAAGCCATACTTGGAAATTCAAGTAACAAACATATTAGGTAACTTTCAAGTATCATTACGAATCAAACCAAATAGGGACTTTAGTACCATATGTACGTATCAAAATATTTATCGAAGACTCAAGTCATATTGATTTTCTTTCGAACAATATCTGGAAATATACCAACTAGAACCTTCGAAGCTCACATATACATATCAACCATATGGAACACTTAGGGAAATCAAAGACATTGGCCATCCTAGTGGCTCTAAGAATAGAATTTTCTTTAGAATCATGCATATACGTTGTTTGTTTGTTTCATAAAGGTCATGCCAAAAGAAAGGAAGGTAGGCTTTACATACCTTGCTCGCTTCCTAAGCTAATCCCAACTCAAGTCTCGGGCTCCCGAAGATCTACAATAACGTCATTAAATACCAAACGTTAGTTACAAGTACTTAGGAATTCAATCCTAAGCTAGTACTTGTCTACAGAAATTTCGGCAGCATTTTCCCTGTAAATTCAACAACCCCGAGAATTCAACTCGGCCAAATCATCAACAACACCACATATATATTCATAGTGACTTCATAATACTTTATAATGATCGTCAAGGTCAAAGTAGGATCTGTACAACCCATGTCACCTTTTGTATGCTCCTTTCTTAACTTAATAACATTCTCAACAAGATAAGGAAGTCATTTACTACAAATTCTATCCTTATATCATATGATTATGACAAGAGAATAGCCCACAAACTCAACTCTTTCCAAATGACGATTTTATTCTCAAGTTCGTGTTTATTTCATCAATTCCCGCAATTTAGCCAAAATATCAATCAAAGTACTAATAACAATATCAACAAATACATATCCTAATAGAATCAAATCCATTCTTAAATCACCTCCAAAACAGCCCATATGATGACAGCAACAATTTATCCGATTTCCGATATAATTTTCGTAATTCTTTCATCTAGCAATGTAGATATGACTTGGATAAATCAAATACAACTAAGAGAGGATAATTCTTACCGTGATTTCCTTCCTCAAAGCTTTCATAACTCTTGGGAAAGTTAATCTCCTGGAAATAGAAAATGGTCCATCCGATCTCTCACGAAAAGTCCTCGGTGGCATACCCCGTTTTTGTAGCTGAAACCCCCGCTTCCATATCCGAAAACTCAACTACTAAAATTACTTATTATTTGTGCACATTTTATGTTCTTGGACGTTGGCTATCAAAAATGGTGTCATACATTTGTGTTTCGGATTCTTTGTAATTTGTTTGGTAAGGATGAATATTAAAGTGTAGTGTAATGACTCATTTTTCCTTTACACGTGTTCATCAACAAAAACTATGTTTTTGACTTATACATATCCACTTAATAACCCCTTTTCACTCCATTAACGCCATGTGGCAGCCAACCATCCACACTTATCCACTTAATCATAATTAGTACCATTATTAATTTTGTACTGTCCCACTTTATTCCAATATTTAATCAAATATCCGCATAATTAATTTCATAGTTCCCGTCTCACAATTTAACTATGACCTAGATGAATTCAAATATACCTAGGAGTAGAGAACACACATGTACCATCACTCAAACCACTTATAAGCTTGGTGGATAATCTCATTTCCGTTACTAATGTCATTTAACTAGCACGCTTTCCAACGCATGAAGACACGGGATCTAACAGAAACAATGAAGTGGCCTCAGTTAAGGTTCTATGGAGAAGCAGTAAACAAGAGGAAATGACGTGGGAAGCGGAAGAGAGCATGCGATCCAAATACCCACATTTATTTCAGCCCTTGGAAGAGGTCCAAGATGAGACGCCAAGATCACAAGGTATGTATGTTTTCTTTTTATGCTTTTGGGTCGTGCGTGGCCAAATTTTTTATGCTATTAAGTTGTGGCCCTGTGTGGCATCGATATTATGGGTTGTTGTGGCAGGATGGTAATGCCATATTATAGAGGAAACTCTGGCGAAATTTTTATAGAATTCCCGGAGACTTTAACATTCGAGGACGAATGTTCTTAAGGGGGGAAGAATGTTACACCTCGGAAAATTTTCCGTTGGTACGCAAGTGAATGAACTAGTGATGAGTGCGAGCGCATGATGTCCCATGAGTAAGAGACGACGTTTGATGACCTTAGGTGAGATTTCAAAGGTATCCGATGTAAGATGAGAAAGTTGGCTAAGATAAGGCAAGGTATGAGATGAGCAATGTATGTGCATGGACGTGGATGATTAGAATGAGAAGTCTAAGGAATGTGAGAAGTTGCAGGATCGCAAACTGACCAGTGGTCGTAAAGTGCTATAAGGACCGTAAAATGGTATACGGTCCGTAAACTGACAGGTCGTAAACTGGCATGCAAAACTTCAACTTTTTGCCAGTCAAAGAAATGGTAAAATACGACCTGGTTTACGGACCGTAAAGTGATTTACGGCTCGTAAACCATGGTCGTAAATCACCATGCAAGCAGCCCAAGTTTCTGGTTTTAAAATGGTTAAAGACGACCACGAAGTACGGTCTGTAAACTGCTATACGGACCGTAAACCCAGTTCACGACCACTGTGCACTTCAACACAGATTTTCAATTCATTAAATAAGGGGACCAAGACTTGTTTTATTTCATTTCTACATTACACACCTTCTCTCTAAAACATCTCTCTACATTCGTTATGCAAGTTTTCAAGGATTATAAGTCATCAACAACATAAAACAAGTGAATCAAGAGTAAGAAAAATCATCAAAGGTCATCCAAAGTCAAGAAATCCAAATGGAGATAAACTAGGGTTTAGCTCAAGGTGTAGTATTATCAACTAAGGCTTTCTCCTACAACATCTAAGGTAAGATTCATGATATTTATATGATGTTTAAGGTAAAGAGTTGAAATACATGGATTGTAGAAAATATGGTAAAATGGGTCATGAATGATGAATAGTGACATTTTGAGAAATAGTTTGAATTGAATTATGGTTGTTGTCGAGTTGTGATATGAATGTGTTATAAACGACGTTAAGATCATGGAATAAAACATTGTATATGAATGGGCGAGGTCGAAGGTTATAACCATAAATGTGGGTGAACTAGGAGTAAATTAAGGAATGTGGATAATGCGAATGACTAATGGTCATTGTTATGATATTATGAATGTATTGTTGACGTTGGGAGTTGAATTATGATGTGAAGGAATAGTTGTCCGATTTTCCCTAGATTTAGCCATGTGTGCTAATTATCGATGCTAATGATAGTATGACCTTAATGAAGGTAGAAACGTGAACATCGGAGGAGTACGTGCAAGTGTAGAATAGTGCGACGGAAAGGTATGTAAGGCTAACCCTTCTTTCATAAGGCATGGTTCTATGGCCAAATTCCTAAATTCTCTCTATGAGTATGTTGTCTCCAAATGATTGATCTTCCGAGCTCGTAAGCTCACGATCCTTGATATGTACTACGATTGTACTACGCTCCTCATATGACAAGTAAGCCTATAATATAGATGTAACGATAATAATGATGATAGTAATGATGATGATAATAATAATGATGCTAAAGGCGCCTACGGGCTATTGGATGTATGTGTGCCTATGAAGGGCTATAATTAAACCTCGAGCCTATGGTGCCGGGTAGAGTATATGTTTATATATATATATATATATATGTATGTATATGATTACGTAATGCGCGCACACATCTGCAGATGGTACGGATAACCCTGAAGCCTTGGTAGGGCCAGGTAGATATAACCTTGAGCCTTGGTTGGCCAAGTATGTATTGAACACTGAACCTTATGGTCGGGTACACTATGTATGTATATATATGAGTATGTGTTATGTATATAATATGAATATGAATATGAATGTGATAAGACTACGTATATGAATACGAATAAGGTCATGTATACGAAAACGAGCACAAATATGGTACGAGTACTATTACGGAACACGGATAAGGATGTATGTATACAAATACGTATGAGAAATGGAAAGTTCCTATGAAAGGCAAGTAAGTGTCATGATGATGATATTATTGTTTCCCCCTCCTATGCTATTTCATATGTTGTTCAGTATGCTTATATATCGATGTTGATCATGTTTTACATACTCAGTACATTCTTCGTACTAACGTCCTTTTGTTTGTGGACGCTGTGTCATGCCCGCAGGTGCACAGGGAGACAACCTTGATCCATAGCTGCTTATTCAGAGATTACATAGCAGAGCTCCACTTCCTTCGGAGCCATAACTTTTGGGTACTCATTCTTTTGTGTACATATTTATGGGCATAGCGGGGTCCTGTCCCGCTCATGTGTTATGTCATACTCTCTTTAGAGGCTCGTAGTCACATGTATATGGTTAGATATGTCTGGCCTCATCGGCCTATGTTTTGTATATTATTTTGTTGGCCTTGTCGGCCCATGTACATTGATGTGGCGTGGATGCCTATGATGATTAAAGATGTTGTCGTCTAATGGGACTAGTGTGATTGATAAATCGAAATACATGTTTAATTATGTGGCTCACCTAGATGCAAGCTTAAGTGTAAGATAAGGGGTGCCCGGGTGGGCTAGCACCGGGTGCCCGGGTGGGCTAGCACCGGGTGCTCGTCGTGGCCCCTAGTCGGGTCGTGACAAAAGTGGAATATGAGCTTAATATGGAAATAATGGTATGTTGGGTGGTAATTTAATGTGAATCGTGATTCTTGACATGTTATGAGTATAATCTCGTTTGAGAGGGAATTTTGAAAACTGGATAATGTCGAACTTGTTGAAGTTATTGATTATGATATTATGAATGATGTTATTGACGTTTGGGAGTTGTTATATTATACGGAAAAAGTTATAGAAACAAAGGAATTGCTACCCAATTTTCATTAGCTTTAACTTAGCTTCAAGTATGTTCCGATTATCTAATCTTAGTACGAATTCCCTTGAATGTAGAATTACGAACTTGGAAGGAAGCATTTAGTCGGCAAGTTCGAAAGGCGAAAAGGTATGTGAGGCTAGTCCCTTCTTTTCCAAAGACATGATTCTTATATATTTGGTGATTTCTTTCTGGTAATTTCCATGACCTTCTTACATTCCAAAAGATGAAAGCTAAAGAGTATTAACAGTTTCCCACGAGATAGAGATGAGACATGTTCCATGATAATGATATGATTCTATTATGATGCTAATGATCTTGACATGATTCCTTGTTGCTATTCATTTTTGTTAGACTCACCTTAAAATGCTAGTTCCTTCAAGGTGAGGCATGATGATCATGACTACTCCATAATGGAATCGGGGGTTCTCGACCTTACGACACCCTGATAGAGTTGTGGCTTTAATTGATTTCTAATGCATGCTTTATGATAAGTACATGATAATGAGATTACACCGCGCCTAGATGGCCGAGCATGACACCGCAAAGGCGGGCGGCTTATGATTACACCGTACCTAGATGGTCGAACATGATACCGCTAAGGCGGGCGGCTTATGATGACACCGTGCCTAGATGGCCGGACATGACACCACTAGTGGGCGGCGTGCGATAGTTACCCGGACGCAGGTTAACGATGATGGTATATTTGATATGTATAATATGTGTTTTCCTTTAAAAGTTAAGCAGGTTATATCTTTACCTCATGTTTCATTATTTCTTGATTATGCTAGTATTATTCATGCCTTACATACTCAGTACATTGTTCGTACTAACATCTTTTCTTTTTAGACACTGTGTTCATGCCCACAGGTAGACAGAGAGGTGGCCCAGATTCCTAGGAGCTACTCAGCAGATTTACAGGAGCACTCCACTATTTCGGAGGTGCCATTTGTTGACACATTCTTTTGTGTACATATTTGGGCACGACGGGGTCCTGTCCCGTCCTTATGTCTCAGCACTCTAGTAGAGGCTCGTAGATACGTATGTGTGGGGTAGTGGTTGTCTCATGAACACGTCAGTGTATATTGTTGTATATCATTTTTGCAGCCGTGAGGGCTTATGTACATTTATGTATCGCCTTGGAGAGTATATGTGTTCAGGTTGGATATGATGATTAGCATTATGGGTGGTGCTCGGTAGTCAGCTCCGGGTACCTGTCATGGCCCCCTAGTCGGGTCGTGACATAATTAACAACTAGTAGTTGATCCTTACTTGGTTGTTAACAAGTTCTTGCGTCCATTATTCTTTTCATACCAATTTCTTCGTTCTTTTCTCTTTTAATCTCGTTGAAACTTCTTGATTCAAGTTAGCTAGATTAAATTGAGTCGTCCGTTCTTCGGAGTATAACAAGAATCGATTCCGACCTCAAGTAGCAATTGTGCACCTTGCGAACCACCGGATCTACACAAGAATCAACATCGGCCGATCCAATTGAGTGGTAAAAGGCAAGAGAGTGTGAGTTCATTTGAGAGGTGCTAGCCAACCACAAAAGAGTGTAAACACGAGAGTTGTGAGGTTTGCTTTATTACTAACATTGTTTGCTGGATTTGTTGATGTGTCTTAATGTCACGACCCCGCTAGAGGCCATGACGGGCACCCAGTACTAGCTTACCAAGCACCTCTAACCTAACATTCCATTCTCACTACTAGGTGGGTCACACAGACAATTTATGAATATCTCAATTAATATAGCTATCAATAGTTATACCCGCAATCATATGTCGATAGGCTATACCAAAATATTATACAACAACAGGGACAGACAAAGTTATGAAACATCTATCCACACATGTCTGTCTACGACCCTTTAAATAAGATACATAATCCACAAGGACGGGGCAGGATTTCACCATGCCCGGGTATATACACAAGAGTAGTACCGGTAGGCTGTAGCTCCGGAACAACTGGAGCTCGCTCAAGATGCCGTTGATGGAGCTCCTAAGGATCAGACGCGTCAACCTGCTTACCTGCGGGCATGAACGCAGTGTCCATGAAAGAAAGGACGTCAGTACGAACAGAGTACTGAGTATGTAAGGCATGTATAACAACATATAAAGAAGCATAAAAAACATAAGAAGAGAGTATCACTATAACTGCTTTCCCTTTAAGGCGGAAACATGCATTCTCATCTTTACCTCTTAAACATATTACCAATTCATGCATAAACTGTCTGAATCAAATAACATCATTAGCCCACGTCTGAGCTTCCCGCGTCCGAGGTAGTCATCTCACGCCGCCCACTAGTGGTGCTGCCCGTGTCATATAGGCACGGTGTTATTATCATTATCCATAAGCCGCCCACTACGCCCACCATAGCGGTGCTGCCCGGCCATATAGGCACGGCGTAATCATCCATAAGCCGCCCACTACGCTCACCGTAGTGGTGCTGCCCGGCCGTATAGGCGCGGTGTGATCATCATAACATAAGCATGCATAAGAGCCCAATCAAAAGCTATAACTCCATCGGAGTGACGTAAGGTCGGTAACCTCCGATTTTATTATGGAATAATCATGATCGTCGTGTCTCACCTTGAAGGAACTAGCATTATGAGGTGAGACTATCAATGAAGAATAACATCAAGGGAAAGCATAGAATAAGATCATAATTCTCATAAAGAGTCAATTTATACACTTTGAAACCTTTAGAAAAAAAAAGTCATCATCAATGAATAAAATTGAGAATCAAGAAATAACTCATCATTCTCATATTCACATTCATATTGAAACTGCAAGCTTGGGACCTTTAAACATGAATCATCATCGTCATTATAATCATCATAGAAAAGATCTCTCATTTGGTATCATGAGAAACTTATTAAGAATCATGAACGTCTAACTTTTGGAGGTAAGAAGAGGATGGAAACATATATAGAATCATAACATAGGAATCATGCCTTTGAAAGAAAGGCACGAGCCTTAACCTACCTATTGGCCTCCTATTATCTACGCTTAGTCGTCCGAACTCGTAAATCTACATTCAATAGGATGCGCACTTTCGTTAGACTCATGTTATATACTTATGCTAGGTTTTTCAAATCAAACTATTATATATCCTGCTGAAAATCGGGCAGCATTTCCCCTGTTTATATGCCTAGCCCGAAGTCTTAATTCAGCAACCAACAATACCAACATCAACCATAATATTCTCAATACCACAATACTTCATAAACCTCCCATATGGTGTTTATCCCATATTTCCACCAACAAAATTATTCTATAACTATTTAACAGCTCTATCTTCATAAATAAACCAAGATTAACATTAATAATAAGAGATTCACTCCTTCCTCTCAATAATATTGCTATATCTTCACTTCTCCACCACAGACTTAAGCCACAACTCGTCACTATACAATTTTGTAGTCGCAACTATACGCGGTCTGGATCGGAATTTGGGAATTATACTTGATTTAGGCTAAAAAGTTGGCGTTGGGAGTTGGGAGGAAGTCTCCAAATATTTGGAGAATGTTTGGGGGCTGAATGAGGGAAATAAGAGAGGTGTCCCCTTTTTATAACGATCCAGGTTCTGCTTGGAGCGACTTAAAATTTACTCAGCGCGTTCACGCCGCCATGTGGAACGTTCGCGTTGGGTTACAAGGTCTTACCCTGCGCGATCGCGCCACCTTCTGGAGCGTTCGCGCAGGGTTAATTTCCGACCCTGACAACCAATCTTAAAATGCTCATAACGTGTGATTCTGATATCGTACGAGGGCCCACGACCTGTGGTTGGAAATATATTTCAATTATCTACAACTTTCATTTTTGGTGTATTTCCAAACTCCAAACTTATAATGGCGTTTTGTCCTCTTCAAGTCAGATCGTCCGAAACCATCTCCTTAAATTATCCCTTTGGAGGGCTTATGCCCATATTTGGCTTAAGAGTCCTTCTTAAGACTCGCTCAACTTCTCATGGACTACTCATATTATTTTTCATATGTCCTTTATAAAACCCCGACATGTAGGCCCCACCTTAACTCTCTGATTTCCTTGTCCTCCAACCCTTCCATGACCTATTATATGAACTTAACCCTGATAATAACATATATAACCTCGTACATCCTTAACTATAACCCCGTGTCCACAATAGTGCGACTACCACCTCACGAATCTCAACGTGCCAAGCTGCGAGGTGTAACATTCCTCCCCCCATAGGAACATTCGTCCTCGAATGTTAAACTCTTAGGGATTTCTATGAAAATTTCGCCAAATGTTTCCTGTAATTGCACCACTACTGCCCTGTCACAATAGCCTAGAATATACAATGCCTCATCAGGCATCAACCTTTATATTGAGCTGGCCACGTACGGCCATGAAGTTATTTTAAAGAAACCTTACGTACCTTAGGGTGTTGATGGCTCTGTCTGCACTCTTTTGAGAGTGGGAATAAATGCGGGTATCTAGATTTCATGTCCTCCTCAGCTTCCCAAGTTATCTCTTCCTTGTTATTATCCCTCCACAGGACTTTGACTGAAGCCACGTCCTTGGTTCTAAGCCTTCGGACTTGCCTATCCAGAATAGCAACGGGTACTTCCTCATAGGACAGCTTCTCTGTGACTTGTACATCGTCTACAGGTGCAATCCTAGAGGGATCTCCAACACACTTGCATAGCGTGGATACGTGAAACACTGGGTGGACTGATTCTAATTCTGGAGGCAAATCCAACTCATAGGCTACTTGACCTACCTTGCGCACAATCTCATAAGGTCAAATATATTGAGGACTAAGTTTTCCTTTCTTGCCAAATCTCATCACACCTTTCATCGGTGATACTTTCAGGAACACCCAATCATTGACTTTGAATTCCAAGTTTCGCCAACGGTTGTCCGCATAGGATTTCTGATGACTCTGAGCTGTTAGTAGTCATTCTTGAATAAGTTTGACCTTTTCTACCGCTCGTTGAATCAAATCTGGGCCCACTAATTTTGTCTCTTCCACATCAAACCATCCAATAGGCGATCTACACTTCCTCCCGTACAAAGCTTCATATGGGGCCATCTGAATACCAGAGTGATAGCTATTGTTGTACGCAAATTCAATAAGTGGCAGGTGATCATCCCAATTGCCTCCAAAATCTAGCACGCATGCTCTCAGCATATCTTCAAGGGTTTGGATGGTGCGCTCCGCCTGCCTGTCAGTCTGTGGATGGAACGTTGTACTAAGTCTCACCTGCGTTCCAAAACCTTCTTGGAAGGACCCCCAAAAATTATCCGTAAACAGTGTTCCTCGATTAGTGATAATGGACACTGGCACACCATGAAGTCGCACTACCTTTTTGATATATAACTTTGCGTAATCCTCTGCTGAGTACGTCGTTCTGACTGGCAGAAAATGGGCTGACTTCGTGAGTCTATCCACTATCGCCCATATAGAATCATACTTATGTCGGGAACGAGGTAATCCTGTAATGAAATCCATGTTAATCGCCTCCCATTTCTATGTTGGAATCTCTATAGCTTGCAGTAACCCTCCCGGCTTCTGATGCTCCACCTTGACCTGTTGGCAATTAAGACATTGGGCAACAAACTCCGCTATGTCCCTTTTCATGCCATCCCACCAATATAAGCATCTGAGGTTATGATACATCTTCGTTGACCCCGGATGAACAGAATAACGGGCATAATGTGCCTCACCCATAACCTGCCGTCGTAGCCCAACAACATCAGGTACGCACAATCTGCCTTTATACCGTAGTACTCCGTCAGGTGTAACCTCGAATGGGGTCTTCTCATTTTGAAGAGCTGTATCTCTATCTCTATACTGTGCCAGAACAGGGTCCTCGTACTGACATCTCTTTACCTCTTCTATGATAGAGGACTCAGCAACTTCTCAAACAGAAACTCCACTACCTCCAAAATTAGTCAAACGGACTCCAAGGCTAGCTAACTAGTAAATCTGACGAACCATCTCCTTCCCTTCTAGTTGCACATCCGTCAAGCTACCTATAGATTTACGGCTAAGAGCATCTGCTACAACATTTGCTTTCCCTGGATGGTATAGGATGTCAACATCATAATCTTTTAGTAGCTCTAGCCACCGTCTCTGTCACAAATTCAGCTCTTTCTGCTTAAACATATATTGGAGACTCTTGTGATCTGTATAGATATCAATATGAATAGCATATAAATAATGCCTCCATATCTTCAAGGCGTGAATCACTGCCGCTAACTCCAGATCATGAGTCGGGTAGTTCTTCTCGTGTTTCCGCAACTGCCTTGAGGCATAAACTATTACTCTGACATGCTGAATCAATACACAACCCATCCCAACACCTGAGGCATCACAGTAAATAACATAGCCCTCCGATCCTTCAGGGAGGGTCAGGATTGGGGACGAAGTCAACCTATCCTTTAGCTCCTAAAAGCTGCGCTCACATACATCTGTCCATAGAAACTTAGCCGATTTCTGAGTCAGCTTCGTCAGTGGTGCAGCGATGAAGAAAATCCTTCTTCAAATCTCCTATAATGACCGGCCAAACCCAAGAAACTACGGACCTCTGTAGGTGTTGTAGGCCTTGGATAATCTTTCACAGCCTCGATCTTCTGAGTATCTACCCGAATACCATCATTGAAAATAATATGACCTAGAAAAGTCACAGAATTCAGCCAAAATTAACATTTTGAAAATTTGGCATACAACTCCCGAGCTCGAAGGATTCTAAGAACAGTACACAAATGGTCCACATGCTCTGCCTTCGATCGAGAATACACCAGAATATCATCGATGAACACAATTACAAATAGATCCAAGAAGGGCCTGAATACATTATTCATCAAATTCATGAAAACCGCTGGAGCATTAGTCAACCCAAATGACATCACTCGAAACTCATAATGGTTATATCTGGTTTGGAAAGCTGTTTTTAGGATATCCTGTTCCTTAACCCTCACTTGGTAGTATCCCGATCTCAAATCTATTTTTGAGAACCACTTGGCGCCCTGCAACAGATCGAATAAATCATCAATCCTCGGAAGTGGGTATTTGTTCTTTATCGTCACCTTGTTCAATTGTCTATAGTCAACACACATATGTAAGGAGCCATACTTCTTCCTTACAAACAACATTGGCGCTCCCCATGGCGATGAACTGGGTCTAATGAAGCCTTTTTCGAGCAAATCTTTCAGTTACGCCTTTAACTCCTTTAACTCTGCAAGGGCCATTCAATAAGGGGGAATAGATATGTGTTTAGTATCCGGAAACACATCAATGGTAAACTCAATCTCCCATTCTAGTGGAAGGCCTCGGAGCTCGTCTGGAAACACATCCGGAAACTCGTTCACCACTGGAACAAATTGAAGAGTCAGTGGTTTCACTTCTGTGTCTTGAACCCGGACTAAATTATAGATATAGCCTCTAACAATCATCTTTCTTGCTTTGAGGTAGGAAATAAACCTACCTCTCATGGACGTTGTATGACCTCTCCATTCCAGCACTGGTTCTCCCGGGAACTGAAATCGAACCACCTTTGTTCTACAATCAACATTAACATAGCAGGAGGCTAACCAATCCATGCCCATAATAACATCAAAGTCTACCATTTTTAGCTCATGTAAATCAACCATAGTATGGCGGTTGCAAACTACAACCACATAACCCCTATATACTTACTTAGCTACCACTGGTTCCCCTACTGGTTTAGATACTTCAAAGGGTTTGATTGGCTCCGGTTTCATCCCAATACGATTAGCAACATAAGGAGTGATATATGACAAGGTAGACCCCGGATCAATTAGTGCATACACACTATGAGAAGATATTGACAAAATAACTGTAACCATGTCTAGGGAAGATTCAAGATCCTGCAGTCCTGCCAGTGCATATATACGGTTCTGAGGGTCGCTTGAACTGGATACTCCTCCCCTACCTTTGCCACGGCCTGCTGAAGCCTGGGAAATTTGCCCAGGAGGGCGCACGGACGATGAAGAACCAGCTACCGATCCTGTGGGTTGAACCTCACCTCTACCGCGCATCGAGGGGAAATCAGGCATCATATGCCCAATCTGTCCGCAAGCATAACAAGCATTTGAGCCTTGGTAATACGGACCCGAATGTAATCTTCTGCACTGGCTACATCGCGGAGTCAGCTGTCTCCTCTGACTAGGAGTTCCTCCAAACTGAGAACCCAAAACTCTCGAGCTCTAGCCCTGTCCTGAATCCATGGGGCGGTCAAATCTTTTGCTCGCAAATTGAGGGGGGGCGCTGGCCACTGATCGGCCTGAATACCTGGAATATTGTTGTTTCTGCCCTCCTCTATACTCGCTGCCAGCACCGAAAGATCTGGCCCTCTTACTGTGCCCCTTGTCAGAATCACGTTCACCTCTCTGCGATTGCTGCTGCTCCTCCAGGTTCTGGCCATGGGCCTGAATGCAAGCTATATCCATCCCGTCCTGGAGTGAGGTCGTCAAGCAATCCTTAACATAATGTGGCCCCAACCCACTCACGAATTAGTGCACACGGTCTCCTATGTCGGCTACCATGGCTGGGGAATAACTGGCCAAAGAATTTAAATGGAGACTGTATTCCCGGGCGCTCATATTCCCTTGCTTGAGATTCAGAAACTTATCGGCTCAGGCCCGTCGAACTTCCGGTGGAAGATAGTGTCAGAAGAAGGCATCCACAAACTCCTGCCATACTTGGGGAGGTACATTTGCCCTTCGGGAAGACCTCCAAGTATTATACCAGTGGACAGCTACATCCTGCAGTCTATAAGAAGCCAGTTCAACCGACTCGGTTTCAGAAGCATGTATTATCTATAGCGTCCTCAGCATCTCGTCTATGAAGCCCTATGGCCTTCATTTGGCTTCGACCCGTAGAATTCTGGAGGATTCAGACTGATAAAATCGCGGGCTCTTGCACTCACCGCCCTATCACCTTGGCCCGCACCTTTCCGCTGAGCCTGCACAGTAACCAACTGGGTCAGCAATTGAATAGCTTCTGTCATCTGCTAGCCCGAAGCTCCTAGCTGTGGAACTGAAAGTACTGGGGCTGGAGCTGAAGCCCCTTCATGCTCCTCAGGTAGGGGTGGATTAGGAGAGGCCCGAGATGGAACCTCATTATGCGATTCACCCTCTTCTACTTCCGCCGGTGGCTCCCGTTCAGTCCTTCTTCCGGCCACCGTTTTTCCCTTCTGGGCCGCTGTAACTTTCCTCTTCACATGCATCATTGAAATCATAACACACAATTAGAAAAGGGGGAGAACCTAATAACATGGCTCTATCGCACGATCTAAGATAGGAAAGAAGTTCACTTATTCCTAAAATGCCTCCTGTTTAAAAGTGTGGCGCACTTCACACCTATAAACAGGACTCTACCGGATACGGCTCGTAGACACGCTCTAGGACGAACTGCTCTGATACCACTTTTGTCACGACCCCGCTATAGGCCATTACGGGTGCCCAGTACTAGCTTACCGAGCACCTCTGACCTAACATTCCATTCTCACTACAAGGTGGGTCACAAGGATAATTTATGAATATCTCACTCAATATAGCTATCAATAGTTATACCCGCAATCATATGTCGAAAGGCTATACCAAAATATTATACAACAACAGGGACGGACAAAGTTATGAAACATCTATCCACATACGTCTGTCTACGAGCCTCTAAATAAGATACATAATCCACAAGGACGGGGCAGGATTTCACCATGCCCGGGTATATACACAAGAGTAGTACCAGTAGGCTGTAGCTCCGGAACAACTGGAGCGCGCTC
Source organism: Lycium barbarum (assembly GCF_019175385.1). Taxonomy (NCBI): domain Eukaryota; kingdom Viridiplantae; phylum Streptophyta; class Magnoliopsida; order Solanales; family Solanaceae; genus Lycium; species Lycium barbarum. Next base: position 49,553,154 of record NC_083338.1, on the reverse strand, counting down.
AAGATGCCGCTGATGGAGCTCCTAAGGATCAGACGCGTCAACCTGCTTACCTGCAGGCATGAACGCAGTGTCCATAAAAGAAAGGACATCAGTACGAATAGAGTACTGAGGATGTAAGACATGTATAACAACATATAAAGAAGCATAAAAAACATAAGAAGAGAGTATCACTATAACTGCTTTCCCTTTAAGGCGGAATCATGCATGCTCATCTTTACCTCTTAAACATATTACCAATTCGTGCATAAACTGTCTGAATCAAATAACATCATTAGCCCGCGTCCGAGGTAGTCATCTCACGCCGCCCACTAGTGGTGCTGCCCGTGCCATATAGATACGGTGTTATTATCATTATCCATAAGCCGCCCACTACGCCTACTGTAGTGGTGCTGCCCAGCCGTATAGAAAACATCTCTCCTTTAGTAACATGAGAAAATTATTAGGAATCATGAACGTCTAACTTTTGGAGGTAAGAAGAGGATGGAAACATATATAGAATCATAACATAGGAATCATGCCTTTGAAAGAAAGGCACGAGCCTTAACCTACCTATTGGCCTCCTATTATCTACGCTTAGTCGTCCGAACTCGTAAATCTACATTCAATAGGATGCGCACTTTCGTTAGACTCATGTTATATACTTATGCTAGGTTTTTCAAATCAAACTATTCTATATCCTGCCGAAAGTCGGGCAGCATTTCCCCTGTTTTTATGCCTAGCCCGAAGTCTCAATTCAGTAACCAACAATAACAACAACAATACCAACATCAACCATAATATTCTCAATACCACAATACTTCATTAACCTCCCATATGGTGTTTATCCCATATTTCCACCACAAAATTATTTTACAACTATTTAACAGCTCTATCTTCATAAATAAACCAAGATTATCAATAATAATAAGAGATTCATACCTTCCTCTCAATAATATTGCTATATCTTCACTTCTCCACCATAGACTTAAGCCACAACGTGTCACTATACGATTTTGTAGTCACAACTATACGCAGTCAGGACCAGAATTTGGGAATTATACCTGATTTAGGCTAAAGGTTGGTGTTGGGAGTTGGGAGGAAGTCTCCAGAATTTGGAGAATATTTGGGGGCTGAATGAGGGAAATAAGAGAGGTGCCCCCTTTTTATAACGGTCCAGGTTATGCCTAAACCGACTTAAAATTTACTCAGAGCGTTCATGCCGCCACGTGGCGCATTCGTGCTGGGTTGCAGAGTCTTGCCCTGTGCGTTCGCGCTACCTTCTGGCGCGTTCGCGCAGGGTTAATTTCCTGCCCTGACTGCCAATCTTAAAACGCTCATAACGTGTGATTCCGATATCGTACGAGGGCCCAGGACCTGTGGTTGGAAATCTATTTCAATTATCTACAACTTTCATTTTTGGTGTGTGTCACGACCCGGCTAGGGGGCCGCGACGAGCACCCGGTGCTACCCCACACGAGCACCCCCTTATCGTACATAACATAACATCTACGTGAACCATAAGTCAATTCGTGATTTTCTTATCGTTAATCATATTGATCCCATTAAACGACCATCATCATTTAACATATCATAGGCATTTATGCCACATCACAAGTACAAGGCCGACAAGGCCAACAAAAGATATACAAAACATGGGCCGACGTGGCCGAACATCTCTACCCACATACACACGACTACGAGCCTCTAAGAGTATGACATATCGTATGAGCGGGACAGGACCCCGCTATGCCCATAATTATGTACACAAAAGAATAAGTACCCAAAAGCAACGGCTCCGAAAGAAATGGAGCTCTGCTATGCAATCTCTGAATAAGCAGCTATGGATCAAGTCTGTCTCCCTGTGCACCTGCGGGCATGACGCAGCGTCCACAAACAAAAGAACGTCAGTACGAAGAATGTACTGAGTATGTAAAGCATGATCAACATCAATATAGAAGCATAATAGATATCATATGAAAATAGCATAGGAGGGGAGACAGTAATATCATCATCATCATGTCGCTTACTTGCATACATCGTCGTTCGTATCCCATAATAATACTCGTACCATACCTGTGCTCATATTCGTATACATGTCCTTATTCGTATTCTTATACATAGTCTTATCACATTCATATTCATATTATATACATAGTCATTTCATATACATAATTTACATAGCATACCCGACCTCATAGGATCGGTGTCTTATACATGCTTGGCCAACCAAGGCTCAAGGTCATACATACCTGGCCCTACCAAGGCATCAGGGTTATCCGTACCATCTGCAGAGGTGTGCGCGCGTCTCGTAATCGTATACATACATTATACATAGTCATATACATATAGTCTTACCCGGCATCATAAGCTCGGGGTCTTATCATAGCCCTTCATAGGCATACATATACATATATTATAGCTCGTAAGCATCTCTAGTCTCATTTTCCTCTCATCATCATTACTATCCCCATCGTTATCGTTACATTTACATTATAGACTTACTCGTCATACGAGGAACATAGTATAATCATAGTACATATCAAGGATCGTAAGCTTATGAGCTCGGAATGTCAACCATGTGAAGACAACATACTCATATAGAGGAATTAGGAATTTGGCCAAGAACCATGCCTTATGAAAGAAGGGTTAGCCTTACATACCTTTCTGTCGAACTATTATACACTTGCACGTTCCCTTCCAATGCTAGCGTTTATACCTTCATTAATATCGTAACAATGGCCATTAGTCATTCACATTATCCACATTATCTAGATTCCTCAATTTGCCTCTAATTCACCCACATTCATGGTCATAACACCCATCTTCGTCCATTCGTATAAAGTGTTTAGTTCATGACCTTAATACCATTTATAACACATTCATATCACAACACAACAACATTCATAACTCAATTCAAACTATTTCTCAAAATGTCACTATTCATCATTCATGACCTAGTTGACCACATTTTCTACAATCCATGTATTTTAATTCTCCAATACCTTAAACATCTTGTAAAAATCATGAATCTTACCTTAGAAGTTGTAGGAACAAGCTTTGGTTGATAATATTCTTCTTTGAGCAAAACCCTAGTTTTTCTCCATTTGGATTTCTTGACTTGGATAATCCTTGATGATTCCCTTATCCTTGATTCACTTGTCTTAATCTTATTGATGGCTTATAATCCTTGAAAACTCATATAATAAATGTAGAGAGAAGTTTTAGAGAGAAGTGGTGTAATGTGGAAATGAAATAAGACAAGTCTTGATCCTCATATTTAATGAATTGGAAAATCTGTGTTGGGTGAACAGTGGTCGTCCATGGAGGTTTACGGTCCGTATTCCACTTTACGGACCGTCCCTCGTGGTCGTCTTTAAGCTTAAGCAGGACCAGAGACTTTGTCCTGCATGCATGGTGATTTACGATCATGGTTTACGGGCCGTAAATCACTTTACGGTCCGTCCACCAGGTCGTATTATACCTCTTCCTCAGCTGGCAGAAAGTTGAAGTTTGCATGCCAGTTTACGACCTGGCAGTTTACGGACCGTATACCAGTTTACGGTCCGTATTTGCACTTTACGACCACTGGCAGAAAGCTGAAGCTTTTGCATGGTAGTTTACGACTGCCAGTTTATGGACCGTATTGCACTTTACGGTCCGTATTTTGCAATATACGACCACTGGGCAGTTTTGCCAACTTTCAATTTTTCTCATTTCTCGACTTTTCATTCCAATCATCCACATCCCTTTACATACATTTCCCATGAAACATTATACACTCGCACTCCTCGCACACATCATTAGTTCATTTACTTGCGTACCAACGGGAAATTTTCCGAGGTGTAACAATGTGTTTCCAAACTCCAAACTTATAATGACGTTTTCTCCCATTCAAGTCAGATCGTCCGAAACCATCTCCTTAAATTATTCCTTTGGAGGGCTTATGCCCATATTTGGCTTAAGGGTCCTTCTTAAGACTCGCTCAACTTCTCATGTACTACTCATATTATTTTTCATATGTCCTTTATAAAACCCCGGCATGTGGGCCCCACCTTAACTCTCTGATTTCCTTGTCCTCCAACCCTTCCATGACCTATTATATGAACTTAACCCTGATAATAACATATATAACCTCGTACATCCTTAACTATAACCTTGTGTCCGCAATAGTTCGACTACCACCTAACGAATCTTAACGTGCCAAGCTACGAGGTGTAACACTTAAGCAGGTACCTCTCCATGGATTCTGATTCATGTGACGGCGAATTTGATTGTTATAATGATGACGAGTGTGATTATGATGAGGAGGACTATGGAAAAAACCAAGAATATGACGAAAGGGATGAGGGCTATATGGAAAATGAAGATCATGAGCAACTTAGAGGTGACAACTATTATTTCGAAGGTGAATATGAAGGGAGTGATGCTCGTGGAACTTATGATGACGATGGTGAGGTAGAAGAACCTTGTGGCGATTTGTGTGGTGAGGATGATGTATATGAACGTCCTCACACTACACACCATGATTATGAAGACGACTCGAGGTATGACTCTTCTTCACATGTATCCAATGGGTCTTATAAGGAAAATCCTTATACAAGTGGGAATTGTGAAGAATATGTCTATGAAGATATTGGATTTGCAAGTGTTGATTATGGAAATTATTCTAGTAGACATACATATGTTTTATCTTGTAACACCTCTTATCCGAAGCAAAATGGTATACGTAGAAATGTGAGTACAAGTTGGAGTCTCTCTATGCGAAAAGAGGTTGTTCCAAAGAGGTTATTAATAGAGACCAAGGTGAACATTTGTGGTAATGAGGTAATTCTTGTGCTTGATGGCGATTGTTTGACCAACTTCATCACCTTTCGTGTGGTTGAAGAGTTAAGGTTACCTTGTGTGATTAGGCGAAATCCTTATTATGATGAGGGAAGGTATTGGGTTGATAGGAGAGTGATGGTATTCATTTCACTTGGTGAGTACCAAGAGAAGGTTTGGTGTGATGTGCTTCCAATGGATACTTGTCACGTATGTTTAGGAGGCTCTTGGTTCCAAAGGCATGAGATCCCATATGAGCAAGAGTGGCATAATTATGTCGTGGATGAAAGGAGGAAACCTTTATTTCCATGCGTACTTCATAGAATGAATCCAAGTATAAAAGTGCAAGAGCCCACGGTGAAATGGCCTATCTTGATTATGGAAGCTAGTGGAGAAGAGTATGAAAAATGGGAGTTCATGATGGATGAAATCTTTGCTAGTTACCCTTATTCCCAAGAAAAAAAAGATGAAATTGGCTATTAGGACTTTTGAGAAGAAGCTTGCACACTATTGGGTGTACAAAAGGGGAGATCCAATCATTACTTGGGATGCAATGAAAGAGAGCTTGAGAGGCCATTATCCCGAACCACATCAAAGGGGGTATAAAAGCAAAACCACTACCCAATAGAAGAAGCAAAAAGGGAGGAAGCAAAGTACCTCTTGTGAAATGCAACAAATTCAACATTTCTTCATCTATAAAAACCCACGTGAGATTTGGGAGGCATTGAAAAGGAACTGGTTTAAAGGAGGAGTGGAGGACAAGACCATTACTTCACTTGGTCAAATGAGCTTCCCTTTGGTGGCTCAAGGCAAGGAAGATCCCTTACATGAAAATCAAGGTAAAATAACTTATCCTAATACTCCTACTTTGTTGAGTGATCTTAATGTCAATTCGAGTATGAAAATTAGTTTACCTTGCATTGAGCCTATTGAATCTTTGCCATGTCTTGATAATGTCATTGTTGAAAGTGTCCCTACACTAGTTGATCCTATTGATGACCGAATGATTCTTCTTGCAAGGTCGATTTGTGTCCACATGTGTTGGCACTCGTGATTTGAATGATAATGTATTATCAATTGCTAGGTGTACTCATACACTAGTTGATCCTTTTGATGACCAAGTTGATTCTTCTTGCAAGATTAATTTGTGTCCACCTACTATTGACATTTGTGAATTGAATGGTAGTATAATGCCATGTGGTAATTATGTTAGTAAACCTTGTGAGCTTGACATCCTACCAACTAGTGTTGAGATTTGTGTTGATTAACTTGCTTGTGATAATTCACTACTTGAGGATCCTTGTGATGTGCCTAATGTACCTCTCGTTAGTGATGATGTTGATATAGTTGGTCATTTGAAAGAATATGACACCTCACCTTTTTTTGTTTCATGTCAAAATGAGTCTCTTGATCTTGCTTTAGTGTCATATGGTAAGACTCAAATTTGTAGTGGTGGTATATGTCATGTAGATAGTCATGTGAATGAAAATGCATTGAAAGATGACGTTGGTTCTTTTGAGAGTGAAATGACATGCTTTGACTCCTCACTGTTCATCGATTACTCGCTTGTAAAGGATAATGTCTTATTTGAGGATGACATGACTAATGAAAGTGAAGTATCTAGTGGAATGTTTTGTAATGTTGAACGTGTAGCCACTTTTGAGGACTACATGGTGTTTTTAAATCCACTATGAAGTGATGACGCCCTTCCCTATGATGGAGAACTTTCCTTTGGGAATGATGATACATTTATGGGGAAGGAGTATTTTGACAAGAAAGGTTATTCTTGTTTAGAAATTGCTACTTCTTCCTTGTGTGTTCAAACTCATAGTAGCAAGCTACATTTTATTCTTGAACCTAATAGTGAGGCTACATTTGACGACACCATAGATGAAGTCATTTTGAGTGACACTTTTCTTTACTATCTATTTGCATATAATGACATTCATGTTATTGTTGGGAGTTCTTTGATGTTGGGCGGGGTCCTATTGGGGTATATAGTTGTTGCCTTGACCATGATATGTGGGTATCTTTCCCTTTTGACCCCCGTGAAGTCTTAACTTTGTGTGAATGGTATCATTTTGCAATTGAGGATCATTTGTATTTCATGCCAACTTAGTATCGTGAAACCATTGGCTCTTTTAGAATATCCTCATTTCTTGATCTTTGGGATAGCCAAGTCCTTGGTGCGCTACTTCAGAGCTTATTCTTCATTAAGATGGTTGATACTTGGCTATATCACAAATTTGTGCTTACTTGGCATGGTGGTAGGTTGGTCCACTCTAACACTAACCCTCATCCTTTGAGGACTTGATTTTTATTTGTCTCCTTTATGGTTTTGCAAGGTATAGATTCGAGGACGAATCCTTTTCAAGAAGGGGAGAATGATGCAAGCCGAGTTGCCTCAAGGACATGTAGAGAACCGTCCCGGGGATTCCAAGTGTAGATGATAGCATAGGAGGACAGATTTGAGATGGAAGAGCATTGAAGTGGCCAAATGAGTAAAGGATGGCTATGATTCCAAAAGAGGCTACTTCATTAATTCAAGACTTTCATCTCCAAAGGAAGACTAGCCAAACAAGGCCCTTGTCCCATTAAGGGTAGTTATGTAATAGTGCAGTTGTCTTTCTTAATGTTTTAGTATAAATAGCTAGTCTTTTATTTCATTGGAACTTTTGATGAATTGATGAATATTTGAGTGTTTTAGGGTTATCTCTAGAGAGAGAAACTTGTGAGAGGCCTTTGGTAGGCTCTTGTTGAATCTTGTGTTGTTGAGAGGTTGGTTGCTTGGGAATTCAATTCCCTTGAGGTCAACTTAAGAATTTGGTGTTTCTTTTGATGATAATTTAGAGGTCTTAGTTTTATACAACTTTGGTTGCTAAATTGAATCTTAAGTTGTGTCAAATTATCTATCTTTTCTTTTCCTTGTTATTTTATCGTTTCCGCGTATCCGTTCTTGCATCATAAGGGATATTTGTTTCCTCCAATCGAGTCGAACTACAAGTGACTTGATTCCCAAGAACAGGGATATGTAGGCGGACTCAATGCCAGAAGAGCCAGTCACACTCCTACCAATCACACCAGACTTCCTAGCTTCACAACCAGAATTTGATAATTTGCTTTAATTCGCATTTAGAAGCCATAATCGTATCGAACTACAAATGGCCTGAATTCTCATGAAACCTGAGATATGTAGGAAACCCAGAAACCGGGGTCGGGCCATATGTTTTGAAAATTGCATAAAAATGAGGGGCAGTATGAACTGGGCCAGTAAAAAACCAGGGTTAGTCAAATTTGCTTACTCGGGAAAGGTCCCGCCATCCCCGAACACCGAATGGGCAGTTGTTGACACCTAATTTTTGACCACCCATAATCTATTTTAGTTGCTCAAACTGCTTGAATATTAAATGGGGGAGCATTGTTTCTTTTTCAGAAAAAATCAGGATGATTTTATAAACTATGCAGATAATATTTTACCTTTATCGTTTGATAAAATAATTTCTATAGTGAATCATTTCGAAATTAGTTCACAGCAATTAATGATTCATCTTATTAATTTCAACCAGGAAATAGTGTAAAATAGCTATTTATTTAATTGTGCAATTATCAGAAGTTAATAAGCAAATATTTACCCCATTTTAATTCAAGGAAATTGATTTGATTGAAATGAATAGTAATTTTGTTTTTACCCTCGAGGTCTTATTTCTGCATACCCATTTAAATGGGCAATTCCCAAATTAATTATAATTAATTTGGATAATTAATTATAGTTATATTTGTAAATTGATTATCACATGTTTAATTATGGCTACAATTGAAATAATCAATTAGTTAGTCAAATAGGGCCATAATTAAAATAACAAAATTCATTGTTTTATTTCAACTAAGGCCATACTTGTAGACCCAATATGTTTTGTGAAATCAGTCGTGTCCTTAATTAATTAATTATTTAGTTTCAATTTAATTACTTATTAAATCAATCCCTTTAATTGTTTTTTTTACCTACCCATTAATTTTCATTTTTTGTCCCTTATATATATGCATTAGTATACGTGTGATATATATATATATATATATATATATATATATATATATATATATATATATATATATATATATATATATATATATATATATATATATAGACACACACACACAACATATGTAATACATCTATATATATATAAAGTATATACATATATATAGGATATATATGTATGATATATACATATACAAACATATATATATATATATATATATATATATATATACATCTACATTAAGTATTTTTTGCTAGGTTTAAGTGCTTGCTTAGATACTTGCTAATCCTTATTTCCCCTCTTTGCTTTGCATGAAATACTATCCTTTGGGGCCCTCCTATTGCGTAAAAACCATTGGGCCAAAAGCCCAATACCCCTTCTTGATCGAATCGGTCTAGGAAGTAAATGGGAAAGGGAAGCTTAGTTGTTTGAAGGCCCAACTATGAGTAAAAATAGTTTATTGGTGGGCTTGGTAGGCCCAACAGCCCAATTTCCCTCCTTTATTTTCATTATATATGTTCATGTATATGTATTTGTAAAAACTCTAAAAGTATTGGAACCCTATGCATGTGTAGAATTTAGGAAATCAAACATTTAGTGCCTTAGGAAAGTCGTCAAAATTATAAAAATAAAAAAATAAAAAAATAAAAAAAAACTGGGGCAACAAGCAAGTTTTTTGCATGGTAATTCAAACGCCTTAAATAATTTTTCAAATGGCTGTGAGTAATTTTGTTAAAGGCCAAACAGTGTGAAATTTTTTTTTCTAACAAAAAGAATTGATGACTAATGCTTTTTTTCTCAAAAAAAATAGTAATTCATTTCATGATTCTAAAGCGAAAAAGAGCACCTGGTGTTTTCTGGACTTAAACCGTGTTGAAATCAATGCTTGGCAAAACTCGAAAAAAAAAATTCTTTGGGTTTGGACGTCTTGAAAAAATTGGTACGTTTTAAAACTGGAAATGGGTTGTAAGTTTTAACAAAATAAAGAAATCTGAAAAGAGGAATAAAGGTTGATTTGAGCCTGGAAGCCCAAAAACAAGTGGATTGAAAACAATGGGGAATACATTTGGACCTAATAGAGGTATGATGGACTTTGGGGCTTTGAAAACGGTTGGACCTTATGGGCTTTGATAAAAAAATGATTTGGACCTAAAAGACTTTACATATATATATATATATGGAAAATTTACCTACCATAGCTACTTCTAAGACTTATTTATGAATAATAACTACCTTATTTTTTATTTAATTTTTGTAGCTTTATTTTTTCAAAATTACATTTCATAACTGATCCAGTAACTTTTGAAATACATGTACCTCTCTATTCTCCCTCACTACACATTTAAGATTTATCATCTTCTCCAAACCCTAAAAAAAATTCTCTCTCCTCTCTCCCCTTCCCCTCACTGCCGCCTCTGTCCCTCCCTTTCTCTATCTCCAGCCTCTCTTCTCCTTCCCCTCACGTACCCCTCCCTCCTTTCTCTATCTACACCACTCACATCGTTGTCAATACCACCACCCCCACCACTATTACTACCGTCTCCATCTCCAAACTTGGAAAAAAGCTTAAGCTTCTAGTTCTTCAGATCTGAACTCCATATGCTTCAAGTATTAATGTTAACAGAATGTCAACCCCAGTAAAGTGTAAAATATAAGTTTTACAATAACCCCGACACAAATAGTATATCAGATTTATACAACAAAATTGGTGCATCTTATAAGTGTTTTAATTGTGGAAAAACCTAGAACAAATATCAGATTAACTTTGTTTATTCAAGTCTCTTTGTTGGCATGTGATGTGGATGTGAAGCTAGTGATAAGTAATTATCCAAGCAGCATGTTAGAAAAAGGACACTGCAATGCACATAAAAGCTCGTAGCTTTTAGAAGTATCAAGGTAGAGTTGTGGTGGTTCGGTAGGGTTTGTGGTTGTGGTGGTTGTATTTTTTTTTTTTTTTTGTTATAGTGTATTTTTTTTGTATTCGCTTTGTATTTCGAAGGAGAAAATGTAAATTCGTCATTTTTGTAGTGTATTTCAATGTAATGTTTCAGTATATTTCAGTGTACTGTTTCAGTATATTTCGCTATATTTCAATGTATTTCTAATTTATGAAATAGTTTCTGATACATTTCATTGTATTCCATTGTATATACGCATACTACAATTTTATATTTCTTAAACAATCAACCATATTTGATTGTATTCCAGTGTATATTTTTCTGTATTTCTAAGTATTTCTAAAAGTCTGGAATGGAGTAATTTGTAGAGAGAAACGTGGGTTGTTATGGAACATTAGCCGTTATGCGTGATACATGGTTGATTTAATTTGACTTACCATTTAAAATGAAATAAGAGAATATGTTCCATAAATACGGCCTATTTTTACTCTGCCAAATTTTGTATTTTCGTGTATTTCAAAAATGCGAAATACAACCGAATACAACAAAAACCAGCAAAAAACTTTTGAGTGGAGTAATTTTGGTAGAGAGACGTTAGCTGTAATGGAACCTCATGAGGTTTGCGTGAATCATGGAACCATTAATACAAATTACCATATAATTTGAAAAATATTTTTATTGCCATAAATATAACCTTTTTTTTATTCAATAGTCGCGTTGTATTTCGCTGTATTTCACTGTATTTCAAAAACCCGAGATACAACTGAAATACAGCCAAAAGTAGCTACGAATTGTAGATCTTCAACTTGTAGCTATAACTTGTTAGAAGTTGTTAAAAGGTAGTTATTTGTGTAAGTTTTACTATATATATACTATTGTACAAATATAGGAGAATACTCCATATTTTCTTAAAAAAATAAAAACTCGTAAGAACTAAACCCATTTATTAGGAGTAGAATAGTAGCGACTCCACTCGGGAGAAATCCTGGGTGTGTCCTAGTCCGGCAATAAAGTGGGTTGAACACTTATGTGGATTTTTTAAACCCAAAAGCCCTTTTTACAAAGGGGAATTTTTGCCAAATTTTTTCTTGAAATTATGATATGAGCTGATATGACATTTTTGCGAAAAACTAAACACTTTTGACAAATAAATACATTAATCACACATTGAAGCTCGTGGGTCAACCATATTCTACGGATCTTTAATACTAGGGGGCGTAAACCCTTACCTCGAACTTTGGTAACAAGAAAGATTTTTATTTTGTTTGAAATATCTTTAACCTGGTTTTCCTAGTTTTTCATAATAAATTAGGTGGCGACTCTAAAAATACTAAAATTCATTTAGAGCACCAACAACCTTGTAGTAACTTTTATGCCTTACCCGCGTAAAAGCGAACCGTAACAACTTCTTGTACCTTCATTATTATTTGAGCGCATTGATTTACCATGTTTACACTAATTTATGCATTCATACATGATGGAAATGATTCGAAATTGAATGAAGAAAGACTTATAGTATCTATGAAAGAAAATGATTCAAAATGCCCGATGGGAAATGGTTCCGGGTGATGTGATATGATATGATATCTGAATCTGGGTCCGAGACTTTTTTCGGAACGGATGGTATACGGCTCCAGGTCCGAGGCTCTTTTCGGAACGGAGGGTGTGTGAATCCGGGTACGAGGCTCTTTTCGAACGAATGGTACATGGGTCCCCCGCGGGTCATGACTATTGTGCGAACAATGCCTTTAGCATGTGTGTACAGGTTTGAGGTATTTGGCCAGTACATTGCATTGCACATCATTACATTTCATCCGACATCATTATATGGCTCTTTATTTTTTATTTTGGTATAGGTTGTTTGTACTAGTGTTGTGGTATAGCTCTGATTATATACTGGACAAGATTGTAGATTAGTGGCTCTACCTAGGCTCAGGACTTGGATTTGTTATTATTGATTTGAGATTATCGAGACCTGGCAGACGTGTGGTTTAGAAGCTTCACCTAGGCTTATGACTTGGAAAGCGGGTTTCTGTATGACGTATGTGTGGATAGAAGTCCTTGATTATTATGATAATGTGATTTCTGTGTATGCTTGATTGCTCATTTGCCTACTTTTTGATTTTTTTCTTCATATATGTGAACTAATTGTTGTCGGCCTATGATACCTACCAATACTTGTTGTCTGTACTGATGCTACTCTTGTTGTACTCTTCTTTTGAGTGCAGAGTCTGTTACTATGTTATATCTCGAATTTTTGCACATTCGGATAATTTGAGATAATTGTGACTAGTAAGAGATAAGGCAATATTTTGATCTTACTTAATGGATAAGTTGTTCATGAAAAATATTGATGCGGAAATATTGAAGAAGGCTAAGGGAAAAATCGAAAATTTGGAAAATAGTTTTCATGAGTTACAAAAATTTGTCATGAAATAATGGGCTTGGAAAAAAAATTGGGCTTGAAAATGACCAAGAGTGGCCGGCAATAGATAAATGGGCTAAGGCCCATGTAGAATTTTAATCCATGAAATAAATAGAGAGGGCCACTATCATTATTCATCAATTTAAGAACATTCAAGAAAAAAGAAGAACTTGAGAGAGAAAGAGAGAGGGTTCGGCCAAGAGGAGAAAAAGAAAAAAAAATTGAAGCCATCAATCTTTGATCCAAAGAAATTATTTCTCCTTGTATTCCCACTAATTCAAGGACCCTCTTCAACGTGGTATAATTATTTAAGCAAGAAAACCACTCTTGGTGGCAAGTGGGAAATTGAAGAAAAGGTAAGAATTTCTCTTCTTTTATATGTTATGGAAGGTTTATGTATGTTGTAGTAAGTAGAATTGAATGAAAATCATGGAAATATTATCTGTTGTGTGTGGGCCGTGTGGGTGTGTGTGTGTTTGTTGTCGTGTGATGTTGTATGGTGAAGGGAAGATGAGTTAATTTTATTTAGCATGTTAGTTGTGTTGTTGTGGCCTTTATGATGTAAATGGAGGTTTAATGGTTCAAGTCGGCATTGAAATTTATTGTGGGTTGTTGTAGGAAATTAATGGGATTTTAATATGGCATTATGCAATTGTGAAAGTGAAGTTGCTAAAGTGTGAATTGTCGTTGTTGTTTATGAATTTGGAAGAAGAAAATGCGACGTTGTAGTTTTGTTGCAATTGTAGAGATTTTGGGTGGAGTATGGTGTGATGGTGGAATTGTTTGAATATTGCATAGATTGTTTGAAATGTTCTTGAATTGTGTTTGAATGATCTCGGATTAGTAATGAATATGTGAGCGTGGATATTGGCTTGAATGTACGTAGTTGAATTGAATGTGATAAGCTACGTAGAAAAGAAGGGTACTAATGTTAGAATGCGTTTTAAATTGATTGTTGATGTTATTAGTGTGGTTGTTGGTATTGTTGGTATGGTTGTTGATAAATTTGGCCGAGTTGAATTCTCGGGGTTGCTGTATTTACAGGGGAAATGCTGCCGAAATTTCTGTAGAAAAAGTGTTGGTTTAGAATTGGACTCTTAAGTGTTTATGGCTAATGTTTGGTATGTGCGAATATTGTTGTAGATCTTGCGAGCCAAAGACTCAAATTCGGATTAGCGTAGAAGCGGGCAAGGTATGTAAGGCTTACCCTTTCTTTCTTTTGGCATGATCCGTATGAAACAAGCAGATGACGTATGTGTATGATTTCATAGAAATTCCTATTCTTAGAGTCACCAGGATGGCTAACATTCTTGACTTCCCTAGGTTATTTCATATGGTTTGTTATGTATCCGTGAATCCGAAGCTCTGTCTGATATGTTTCCGAGGTTGTCCATAACTCTGATTCACTTCCGATACTAGTATGTCTGATATGATCGGGCTTATTATATGATTGAATAACGAGATAAGCATAAAGAGTTGTGTTTCTAAAAGAGTTCTATAAGTCCTAATGCTCCTAACTTTCGTAAAAGATCTCGGATTTGCTTTGAAACGTTCGTAAAAGTTCTGTAGTAAAAATATCCGTAACTTTCATGTACATATGATTCCAAAAGCTATATTTGATTTGATCCATAACGATATCCGAAGGTACTTGATATGGTTGTTGCTTTGAATTTCCAAAAACGGCTTCTGAAACACTCGTAGAAGGTTCTGTACTTCGAACGCTCATAACTTTCTTATACTAAATCCGATTGATCCGAAACTCGTTTCTGAGCCTTCAGATGTCGGTAAGTGTACGTATCTATCGAGACTTGATTTGTGTGCATATGATTCCGCACTACTCTGTTCGTGCAAGCCTCAGTATGTACTTCACTGCGCCCCGGGCCAGGTTCTGTTATCGTGCATCTTCCTCTGCATTGTTCACCGCGTCCCTCTCCCTGCCCGGGTTCTGTTATTTGTATATCTGCATATGATGATGTGATGATATGGGGATGGCGGCCAGGATGGCATATGATGATTCTGTCCACCGCGTTCCACAATAGAGGGCCGGGATCTGTTATCTGCATATATGGTATATGATTCTGACATGCATTGATAATTCTGTTCACTGTGCCCCTCCCTAAAGGGTCGGGATCTGTTACCTGCATATATGATATATGATTTTGGCATCTGATGATTCTGTCCACCGCGTCCCTTACTAGAGGGCCGGGATCTGTTATATGATTCTGTTCACCGCATCCCTCATAAGAGGGCCGGGATCTGTTATATGCATACATACGATACATGATTCTGATATGCATGCTTGTGTTGGAAAGTAAGCGTTTTGGCACTCTGTACCCTCTGTACTTCTTCTGCCGTATGATATTGGCATACATGATCTGTATCTGGAAAACAAACATTCTGACATTCCGGATCTGTACTTCTTTTGACATATGACTTCGGCTTATATGATCTATACTTGGGAAACAATCATTTTGATATTCTGGGTCTGCACTTTTCTGACATATGATATCTGCACACACGATTTGTGATTGGGAAAATAGCGTTTTGGTAATCTGGATAATGTACTTACTTTTGTACCGTTGTTCCGGTTATGGTTCTATTTTCTGTATTTCATGCCTTACATACTCAGTACATATTCCGTACTGACCCCCTTTCTTCGGGGGTTGCGTTTCATGCCCGCAGGTACAGATGTTCGTTACGGTGGTCCGTCAGCCTAGGACGTCCGTTCCGCTGTTTGAAGTGCTCCCTTGATCCGGAGCCATACTTTTGGTACAGTTCCATCTATTGTATATATTTATGTATGTGTGACTATTCAGGGGTACGGCGGGGCCCTGTCCCGTCATATGATTCTGTTGTCTTTGTAGAGGCCTGTAGACATGTATGTGGGTCATGGGTCGTTTGTCTGGATATGCTAATATGGTTTACGTCTGCATTTCTCTATTCTACAATAACCTGATTGGTTTGTGTACCATGCTATAAGTAACGATATAAGTGATATGTTGCTTAGTATGCACGAAAACCTTTAATATGTTAAACGCAAGTAGATTTTGGTTAGTAAGTATGTACGAGTGTCCATTTCGGGCACTAGTCGCAGCCTACGGGGTTGGGTCGGGACATACTAGTTCCAGTTCCCGTCCCCGAGAGTGATCCGAGTTTACTTGATAGAGATTTCATGGTGAGCTTTGGCTAGATCCGCAACCTGGAGACTCTTCTTTGTATTTAACTGTCTACTTTGTATTCCTGAGACGGTATTGATATTTGAGACTTGTACTTCCTATCAGCCTTGTATCTATGTAATAGTGGCTCTTGTACTAGTCCAGACCAGATTTTGGGGTTATTATTACTTCCGCCCTTATCATTTTTATAAATTGAATATGTTAGTTAAATCATTGTTTCTTTCCGCATAATTCTTACAACTCGACTAAAATTGTTTGGGAATGGTTCGCCTACCTGGGGGGACAGTGTAGGTGTCATTACGATTCACGAATTGGGTCGTTACAAATAGTGTCGAAGGAAGGCCTCTGTGAACTCTTGCCGTACTGCTGGAGGTGCATTAGTCCCTCTGGACAACTCCCAAGTCTCATACCACTGGACGACAACATCCTGCAAACAGTAGGAAGCCAACTCTACTGACTTAGTGTCAGAAGCATGCATTACCCTCAATGTCCTCTGCATCCGATCAATAAAATTCTGTGGATCCTCATCTGGTTTCGATCCTGTAAATACTGAAGGGTCCAAATTGATAAAGTCTCGAATTCTGCCACTAGCAGCCCTGTCAGCATAACCAGTACTCGTACCTTGATGCTGGCCCTGAGTGGCCACTAATTGAGTCAATAACTAACTAGCATCTAGCATCTCCTGGCCAGGTGTATCATGTGGAAGAACTAGGGGTACTGTAGCTACAACCCATCCTGAACGGAAGGGTTTTGACAAGATCGAGATGAAGCCTCACTTTAGGACTCACCCTGGCCCACGTCTACCGATGGCACCCAACTGGTACCCTCATCTGTCACAGCCTTGCCTCTCTGGCCAGCTGAAGCTCTCTTCGTCACAAGCATCTCTGAAATCAGAGCATGTTATTACAAAAGGTATCCTGATGGTACGACTCTAACACACGATCTAAGATAAGAAAGAAGGACAACCATCCTAAATACCCTGCAGCCTCTTGTTTATAAGTATAGCGCATGACACAGCCATAAACAAGACTCTACTAGACACATCTAGTAGAAAACCCTAGGACAGAACTGCTCTGATACCAAGTTTGTGACGACCCAAACGGGAGGGCCATGACGGGCCACCGGGCCCTACCTGTCAAGCACTGCTAGTTATGCTTCCCTATCATAATCATAAACAAGATTGAACCATGAGGTTCATCATATGGCAACCTTCTAGATCATAAGAGAACTATACCGAAAAAGGGTATACGTATATAACCATGCTGCACAAAATGGTACATGCCGCCAAGGCCATCATAGACAACTATACAACAAAATATAGGCCGAGGGGGCCATACGATGTCTAACTGGACCACAACTGTCTACAAGTCTCTACTAGAGTGCATAACATGATAAGGTCATGACAGTGCCCTGCCATACCCATATGTACAACAAAAATATAACGTACCAAAACACAACAGCAGCTCCAGGACAAGTGGAGTGCTCCAATATCAGCTGAGCGGCAACCTACTGATGCGGACCGTCACCCTGTCTATCTAAACCTGCAGGCATGAAACGCAGCGTCCCCCAGGTGAAAGGGGCATCAATACGAACAAAGTGCTGAGTATGTAAGGTATGAAAGTAACATAAAGAAAACATGAAAGTACATCGGATAAAAGGAATGAAACCTGTATATCTGAACTGCCTCAGAGAGGAATGATATGCATAAGTACTGTATATATGTGTATATAACACCTGCTCATACATATGTATATATGTGTATATAACGCCTACCAAGCCTCTGTGGGCATCCCATCGTATCATATAGGCCTCTGTGGGTATAATCATCATCAAATGACCAGCTGATCAGGTAGTAGTGCGTATATAACATAATAACCTTCCCCATAACCCATACAGATATAATATACACACAGACACACACACACACACACAGATATATGCAATGCATGTGTATGATAAGAGTACATCCTGAATCTGTCGGAGTGACGTAAAGCCGTTATACCTCTGAACATCATTATGAGATAGCCTTTTGATCAATAAGTGACTCTATGAAGCACACTAAATCTGAAGAGGAGCTTGCTAAGAACAACATTACTAGGACATGAATCAACATAGAACATCCCTAGCTGCTAGATACAGAATTATTATTGAGTAGCGTTATGTTTGCATTTTGTTCATATGGATCATGCCATAAGACATAAAGTTAGTCTTAACATACCTCAAGTCGTCAACACAATTCCACAATGAAGCCGTCGAACTAGTACTCCAATCCTATAACAAGGAAGGCATTCACAAGCTTAGATGTTACTAGTATATCAAATGATAAATTGATTCTAAAATGAAACGGGCAGCATTTCCCCTATTCCTTAACCATCACAACACATCCAACATCCAACAATCAACACAACAACCTCATATGATCCTCTTTAAACTCATATCATCAACATTTAGAGATGTACAATAAAACAGTCTGATATACGTCTCGCATAGGACACCTATACACCTCCTTCTTCCAAATATACCAAGTATAACAACCTCAACTTCAACTACTATCCATACAACAAGAATTTAGCTCAAAAACACACTAACACTCATGTCTCAAAATAGATTACAACTCAACATAAACTCAAGTTCATATTTGAACCTTCCCTCTGCCTTATTTCTCTCTAAATCTAGTATAACCATCACATAAAGTCATAAACATGAAAATAAGATTTCATTACCTCAAGAACTCAAGAACACTTCAATTCCAAGATTACTTCACCTTGAAGTATCCTCCAAAGCTACTACAAAGAGGAGAAACAACCTTCAACAACACTTTGAAAACTTTAGGCACTATATCTTCTCTTTTAAATCCTTGATTTCACTTAGGGATTGATTAGTTATGTTGGAGAGGGTTTCTAGAAGTGTTAGAGATCAAGGGAAATGAGGAAAATGAGATAAAATGAGGATAATACGGAATGTATTAAAAAAAAAAAAAGACTGCCACCGACTTTGATCTGCGTTGGCATCTGCAGCCGCAGATGATCTCGCAAGTCATTTCCAGAAAATTCCTCATCCCTGGGCTCTCATATGCGACCATGATCTGTGTCGCAGATGGCCATCTGTGACGCAGATCTTGCCTTACGCTTCCCGAACTTCGTTGAAATGTATCTTCTTCAACTCGTATGATCCCGAACCTTTAGGTACCCACTTATAACTCATATCCGACCTTCCGCAACCTTTTAGAAACTTCATACTACCTTCAACTCATATTAGTTTACTTACGACGCAAATGACGCGAAATTTTACGAGGTGTAACATGTGTTATGTCCCGTCTAATCACCTCTCCCTAGTACCACTTCGGCTTACCTTTACCTCTCCTGAAACTTTCCATACCCAACTTCTCACACCTTTGCACGGGGGTATACATGCATTTCCTTTGCACATGCCTGAACCATCTCAACTCGCTTCCCGCATCTTATCCTTCACTGAGGCCACTCCCTCCTTGTCCCGAATATCTTCATTTCTAGTCCTATCTCTCCTAGTATAAGCACACATCCATCGCAGCATCCTCATTTCCGTTACTTTCATCTTCAAGCAGGATTTGTAAAATTTTGAAAGTCGATTTTGAAAATTTTGCACAAAAACTTTACTAAAAAAATGTAGAATTTAGGTGGGATGAACAGGTTTTTCTTCCTGTTATTATTATATGCATTTTAGCCACCTTTTTAAAAGTAATGGGCAATACAGATATTAATGTGAAAAAAAATTCGGATAAAAATAATCCCACTTAAAACAAGGAAAAATTAATGAAGGTTTGGACCCCATGATATGATTTAAACCTCATAAATATTCTTCTTTAGTTTTGAAGCTCTAACAAAATTTTGAACCCTATGGATCGTTTTTTCAATTTAAACTTATAAAATTTTTGAACCCTATAAACCCTTACTTCGTTTTGAACTGAAGGCGAAGCTAGAGGGTAGGAAGCGAGTTCGACAGAGCGCAGTAGTTTTAGTTCAAATGATGTATTTGTCTAGAAATTCATGTAATACTACAAATTATTAATTTAGAATTTAGTAGCTCAATAGGAGTAAATTCCCTAATTCATAAGCGACAAATACTGGCTCTGCTTCTGTTTCGAACCCATGAAGCTTTCCTTGGGATCGATCCACTTTTAATCTTTTGAATTCCCGTAGCATTTACTGGAATTGTTTCATGTTTTAGCTTGAAATAATTTTGTTCAAAACGTTTTCCGTATCAAGAGAATAGCCAACGCGTAATTCCTCCGTTTCAATTTATGTGACACCTTTTGACTAGACACAAATTTAAAAAAGAAAGGAAAACTTTTAACATTTGTGATCTAAAATAATTCTTAGACATTTGTATGGACAGAAATCAATTCATTAAGGTTAAAAATAATTTTAAAGTTAAGTTGTTTCTAATTATAAAAATGTGACATTTTATTTGAAACATACTTAAAAGAAAAACGTGTCACGGAAATTAAAATATAGAAAGTAATAGCTTTTAAAATATAGTGGCTAATGTTGGGTTTTAGTTAAGGCGAATGTAAATTTTTTCTGAAAAGATACAACTTAATTGAAAAGTTGCAACTTTTGAGTTGCACCTTTTTTCTTAACTCTACCCAATTGCTATACAAATCTGGCCAGTCCATCAGATTTTCCTTACGAAAATTCTGAACTTCTCTCTTCTTTCTTGCACTAAAATAAATTCTCGTGTGATATACTGCCGTCGAGTGGTTCGCCTTCACCGGAGTTTGTTGTACCGCTACAACGGTGAGTAAATCTTTTTATCCTGGGAGGATATATTCCACAACCTCAGGTACATTGAGGGGAATAATTTCCTTAAGGACACACTGTGCATTCAGTGGGCTCGATTTAATTCCTTATATTTTTAACATACTGTTCTTCTAAATTCCAGAATCTGCTTTGTTTAGTTTTCAGTTTCTGGTTAAAATAAATTTTCGAATACAGGTTGGTAGCAATCTTAAGGAAATATATATATATATATATATATATATATATATATATATATATATATATATATATATATATATATATTCTGCTTTGTTTAGTTATCAGATGATTAGAAAAAAAAATGGAACGGAGAAGTAGCAAAGTTGTGGGATGTGCGTGGAAAAATGAAAGAGATTTTCTCATGCAAGGATTTGCCTTTTGTTTTGACCCTGTGAGCATTGTTGGTGCCAGAGAGATTCTTTCACCATAGTCATATATAAAGAGGTGGAGATATGGGAGTAAGTGGTGTAACAAATCACATCGGCTTGTCTTGTATTCGGTTTGAAGATAACTTCACCGGATAATTAAATCGGTTTGTCTTGTATTCGGTTTGAAGATATAAAAACTTCGCTATTACTGGAGAATAGCAAAAATTGAGAACAACCGAATTAAAATATGTGGAGAATTATTTACAAGACGGTAAGACATGAATTAGGCTTACATTAGTACTTAAAAATTATTCTTGTAGTCATGAAAATAAATCTTTATATCTCTTTGGGTCAATAAAGATATACGTATGTTAGTTTGATAAGACTAAGAGATCAAACTACTAAAATATTTTGTTGAAATCTTGTCTTGACACAAGTATATACGGAGTTAAATGATGGATTCATTGGTTGCGTTCGTAACACCTTGCAATTTTAGTTGCAACACTGATTATTCCAAGGATAATTTCAAGGCATTTTTTTTAATTAGATCGTGCCCTTGGAGTTACATTCACCGTGAATTACCAGTCACTTGGAGACAAAATCTTTCAGTGTTAATGTTTTGAACTCTTAAATATAAAGGGCATTCAAAAATTATTGGCATAACCATGACTTTGTTTCAGCATATATATTTATTACTTTACCACGAGAAAAGTAAAGAAACAAGGATGGAGAAATTTCGAAATTGAGTGAATAGTTGTTTGTCCACTGCAGAAAGAGATGAACAAGCATTTTGTTCATTTGATGCGTTCATTCCAAGTATCATTGCATGAAAATTTGGAATATGGCATCATTCATCAAACAATTGCTCCATACACACCACAATCTAATGTGGTTACGGAAAGAAAGAATCGAACTTTAAAGGAAATGATGAATGTTTTATTGATAAGTTCTGGATTACCGCAAAACTTGTTGGGGAAGCTTTACTTACAGCTAACCCGAATACTCAACCGAGTACCCCATAGTAAAACTTAGTCCATTCCATACGTCGAAGTGTGGGGGTGTTTGGAAAAGGTGCAGGTTCCTAAACCCAAGAGGGTAAAAATAGGACCAAAAACCTTTAACTGTGTTGTCATTGGATATGCCAATAAATGTAAAGCATATCAATTCTAGTGTACAAATAAGAAAATTCCGACATTCATGTTAATACGGTAATTGAATCATATAATGTTGAAACTATTGATCCGTATAAAAAGGAATGTGCGTCGCCTAACGAAAGATCTAAACGACCTCCGGAAGAAACAAAGGAAAGTACACATAACAAGGAAAATCCAAGGCATAATAAACGACAAAGGATGTCTACATTCTTTGGACCAGATTTTCTGATATTTTTGTTGGAAAACGAGCCTCAAACTTCTTAAAGAAGCTATGACTTCTTCTGAAGCTTAATATTGGAAAGAGGCAGTCAATAGTGAAAATTGAATTCATATTGAACAACCATACATGTGAATTTGTTGATCTTCCTCCCAGAGACAAACCTTTGAGTTCCAAATGAATTTTAAAAGGAAAATGAAAGTTCATGGCACTATTGAAAAATACAAGGCAAAACTTGTTGTCAAATATTATAGACACAAAGAAGGCCTTGACTATTATGACACAGACTTGTCAGTAACAAGGATTACATCCATACGGGTGTTAGCACCACTGGCATATGTGTATGGTCTTGAAATCCATCAAACAGATGCTAAGACAGCTTTCTTAAATGGAGATTTGTGGAAGCAATTTACATGGAACAACCTGAGGGTTTTGTGGTTCCTGGTAATGAAAAGAAGGTGTGCAAACTTGTTAAGTCGTTATATGGACTAAAACAAGCACCCCAAACAATGTCATGCTAAATTTGACCAAACAATGTTGGCAAATGGGTTTTAAGTTTAAGAACTTTCTAAATCGTATAGTCATTGGTTGTTCATTTGTTGATAATGAGTAAAGACATTAATGACATAAATTCTACTAAGCGTATGCTTGTTAACAATTTTGATATGAAAGACTTAGAGGTTATCGATTTAATTCCAAGAATTAAAATCCACCGAACTTTTTAAAGTCTAGCGTTGTATCTCAGATTCATTATGTTAAAATAGTACTTGAAATATGCAAGTATTAAAGGACGATTAATGTAAATCTTGCTATTGCAAAGAATATTGGTGACAGCAAGTCGCAATTGGACTATATTCTTGGGTATTAAAGAAGCAAACTTAAGTGTTAGAATGAAATCTGAATTATTGAATGTGCAGCTATTGAATAGAAATGGAATGGTTGAAAAAATATATTGTTAAAAGTTGTGACCACAACTGTTGCCAACTATCCACATGTATCATTATAATGATGCTACCTCAAGTGTAGCTAATAATCAGATATGTAAACTCAAGATGCATGAGTCTTCGACGTACTTAAAATTTTATATTGCATTACAATAAATATCTTGCGGTTGTTGAAGGATATAGTGATGCAAATTGGATCACCGGATGAACTGAATCTAAATCCACAAATGAATATGTTTTCACCAATAGTGGAGGAGCAGTGTCTTGGAAATCATCCAAATAGACATGTATCGCCCGCTCTATAATGTAGTATGTGTTTATAGCTCTAGACAAGGTGGGTGAAGAAGTTAAATGGCTCCGGAATTTCTTGGAGGATATTCTTTTTGGCCCAAACCATTGGCACATATATGTCTACATTATAATAGCCAAGCGGTAATAAGAAGGGCAGGGAGCGTTATGTATAACGGCAAATCTCGTCACTTACGACGAAGACATAATATCGTTAGACAACTACTTTCTAGTGGAGTTATCACTATTGACTAAGTAAGGTCTAGAGATAACGTCGCGGATCCGCTTATAAAAGGCTTAACTAGAGAGGTAGTTGAAAGATCAACAAAGGGAATGGGATTATGGCCTAGAACAAGTCATCATGGCGGTAACTGTACCTAGTAGACTGGAGATCTCAAGATCTAGGTTCAAGGAGAAACAAAGTTATGAATGACGGTTCAACATTATCAAATAACTCAATCCATTCTCGTGATCAGACAATGTTCAGAAACAAGAATAAAGCATTAAGGCTTTTTAACGAGTTAATAAAGCTTGAGCTTTTTAATGGTTTCTAAGTTTGGCATATGACCAAATAGTGTATCTACGAGATGACACGTTTAGGAATCACCTATGTGAGTGTGAAGTGTAAGCTACTTCAAGGTGTATGTTAGGTAAAGGCCCATGCTCTACGCACTTATGAAACTAGACGGTGTTCATGGATGAAACGAACATAACCATGAGAACCATAGACGGTTAAGGGTTAATTGTGTGACTTACGTTGTCTAGGTATACAATAAAGCTCGACGGTTCAAAGATATCATATCTACTGATTGACCGAGTATATCCGATATAAGTTCACTACGGAAAGTTCAAAGAGAAACCTACATATCCAGATGCAATTAATCTTTACTTGTAAATCACAGACTTGTCCGTGCATTCCTTATAGCCATTCCCCATTCATGTGGGAGATTGTTGGGTTTAAGTTAAGGTGAATGGGAAATTTTTCTGAAAAGATACAACTTAACTGAAAAGTTGCAACTTTTGAGTTGCACCTTTTCACTTAACTCTACCCAATTGCTATATAAATCTGGCCAGTCCATCAGATTTTCCTTATGAAAATTTTGAACTTCTCTCTACTTTCTTGCACTAAAATAAATTCTCGTGTGATATACTGCCGTCGAGTGGTTCGCCTTCACCGGAGTTTGTTGTACCGCTACAACAGTGAGTAAATCGTTCTATCCTGGGAGGATATATTCCATAATCTCGGGTACATTGAGGGGAATAATTTCCTTAAGGACACACTGTGCATTCAGTGGACTCGATTTAATTCCTTATATTTTTAACATACTGTTCTTCTAAATTCCAGAATCTGCGTTGTTTAGTTTTCAATTTCTAGTTAAAATAATTTTTGGAATACAGGTTGGTATCAGCTAATATTTGATAGCAGATGTTTAAAGTGACTATCTACCTATTTCATACTTAAAAAATACAAGTAACTTCTTGATTTTCTGCTTGGCTTGTTGGGCTGTTTGCCCCTCGTAAGGGAGCACTCTTTCTTTATTTAACAATCCATCTACTTCTTCTAGGCAATAGTTAAATCGGAAAAGGGTCAAAATTATCCCTGAACTTTGAAAAATAGTTCATTCATACCTTTCGTTATACTTTAGGGCCAATTATATCCTTACAGTTATACTATGGGATCAATTATACCCTTATGTCTAACTGCTGCCACGTGGCATCATCCTAGCCCTTCAAAATTATTGTACCCTCAAATAATATTTTACCCACTAAAATAACTCAATCCGACCCGAATTTTTTTTTCCAGCAAAAATAATACGGAATTATTTTTATTTTATTTTGCTAGAAAAATTATCCGTATTATTTTTGCTGGAAAAAAAAAATCGGGTCGAGTTGAGTTATTTTAGTGGATAAAAAATTATTTGAGGGTAAAATAATTTTGAAGGGCTGGGATGATGTCACGTGACAGCAATTAGACATAAGGGTATAATTGACCTCATAGTATAACTGTAAGGGTATAATTGACCCTAAAGTATAACGAAGGGTATGGATAAACTATTTTTCAAAGTTCAGGGGTAATTTTGGCCCTTTTCCGTAGTTAAATCCTCAAAGAAAGCATAATAATGAGAACAAAAAAGAAGAAACAATAATATATTTTCATACCCGTTTTATGATTACCAAATCCATTCGTTCGGCGTGTCCCAAACACATTATGATGTTGAATTCATGGTTCCCCCTAGCTATTAAGTTCAATCTGTATTGTACGCTTTATTTTTCTCCATCTATCATTCATTTCTCTCTACGCCAATTATTATAATATCACACATAATGTACACATTTAGACCATCCTATATTTTTCATTCATGTTCATAGCTTGAAGTGAGGAGAGGATTCTTTCTTTCTTTATTTATTTATGGGAAATTTTCACTTTTAATCCCTAAAACATCAATAAATTCAGGATTTGATCCTTGTGATATCTGGATAGAATTTCATAGATAGCTATAGTTTAGAGGGTAATTACGAAACATAGCTATAGTTTGTGTATTTGTGAACTATAGCTACAGTTATTTTATTAGACGGAAGAGTTGTGTCAGGCAGTATTAAGTGTATCAACAAAAGAGTTGTATCATGCGGCGGGTATCAGCTGTATCAACATTGTATCAGGAGAGCATCAACTGTATATGAATGCATATTGTATCAGCTGAAATCGCGCGAAAGAGTTGTATCAGCTCATATAATTACGCATGCGTATTGTGTATTTGCTACCAAACCTAAAATGTATCTACGTTTCGTAAGCTTTTGAAACTATAGCTATGTATCATAAATACAGTCTAAATGTTTAGTTAATCTAGTAAGCTTAGTTAATCTTCTACTCCTACAGGCTCTTGATTTCTCCGCTTGTGAATCTTTAAAAAAAATTAATAAATTATTACCCATCAAACTATTTAATTACTCATGGGTTATGTTAAATTTGTACTGCTAGTCCATGCTTTAGGGTAATATCGTTCTAAAAATAATTTTACTTAGCATATTTATTATGTAAAGGGTCCAAAACATATATTTTAATTAATTTAAGGTTAAGTATATTTAGTGCAATATAACAAGTACCAAAAAGTCGTATTTTGCCAATAATTGATGGATCAAAACTGTAATTAATCCTTTTTTCTCTGCGTGTGGATAGAAGCAAGGAAAGAGATATGTCAATTAAATCGAACCTTACCCTTGTGGAATACAGATAATAACTGAATCACTGAGTTATTACTTGATTTTTAAAGAAGCAAGACCGACACACTATTAATTCTAAGATTCATTCAACGTTCCAAAATGGTTAATATTACACAAAGCTCTCTCCTCTTTATAACAAGAATTTAATTATCCATGAACATTAGATCAATCATTCCTATCAGGGAAATAAATGAAAGGAAAAACGTTATTGGTTGTTTTTTGTGTTTTTGTGTTTTGGTGCTAGCCACTAAATATTGTATTCCTTTAACAGGTAAAGGCACTGTCATTTTGGATTTTCTCTTTATGTAGCTCCCTAAAATGGTTGAGACTTTAATCATGTAACTACTTAGTAGTTTTTTCCCATCCGATGAATTAAAATTATTTTAGGCTTAAAACTAAAATCATGTAATTAGTTAGTTGGTTTCCCCCCTGATTTAAAAGTTCTTTAGGCTTAAAACTATTTAAATATATAAAAGGTTCTATTATTGAGACCGGATGTGATCAGAGACCAGTTTGTTTGGTGAGTTAGTGAAACCCTACGTCGGTCGAACCCTATTCTAGTCTAATTGTAATAGTTTTGGTCTATTCAGTGGCGGAGCCAGGATATATATTAAGGGGTGTCAAAAAATAAAGTCGCATTGCTACCCAGGTTCAAAAACACAACCTTAGGCAAGTTTAGCAACCCCTTAACCACTGCGCTAAACCATCAGCTTGTGTCAAGGGGTGTCAACACTTATATACATAAAATCAAAATTTCACCAATCTATACAATGTAATTTTCCGGCGAAGGGGTGTCACTGACACCCCTCAGGCAAGGGTAGCTCCACCCCTGGGTCTATTTATGGTGAAATTGTAATTATGGTGATGTGAATTCTATTAGAATAGGGTTACCTTATTAGACTAGGGTAAGGAGGACCTTACTTGTATATAAGGAGGTCATTATGATGAATACAAAGTAGATAGAATTCTCCCATTATTCTTGTCTCTCTAAATTCTCGTCCCTGTCTTGATTTTAACATGGTATCAAAGCCATGTTAGAAATAACACACAAATCCTAAAACGATGGCAGGTGATGGAGAAACCGGTGATAAAGGCAAAGGAATCGCTGGTGAAGAAAACAAAACCCAAAGAAAAACAATCTCTCCCTATGACATTACGTTTAATGATAACCCAGAATTGTGGTGCCAAAAGTCCAATTGAAGAGTGAAAATTATGAAAAATGAGCTAGATCCATAAGGACAGCCTTAAGAGCAAGGAAGAAATTCGGCTTCGTTGATGGTTCGATCAAGAAGTCGGATGATGAGTTGCCAGACTTGCAAGATTGGTGGACTATAAACTCATTGTTGGTGTCGTGGATTCGCAACACCATAGAACCAATGGTTCTCTCAACGATTTCACATAGAGAGGAAGCGGAAGAATTATGGACGAGCATCCGAGAGCGGTTCCCCGTTATTAACAACCTTCGGATGCAACAACTAAAGATAGAACTTGCCGAGTGCAAGTAAAAGGGAAGGACCATAGTGGATTACTACTAAGTGATTAATATGGAAAATTCACTAAGCTATAGGAGGATTTGGCGAATTACAAAAAGGTTCTAACTTGTAAAGGCGGAAAGTGTACGTGCAATCTAGAAACAATCCTAGAAGCCAAAAGAGAACAAGAAAAAGAGCTTTTCCTCATGGGATTGGATAAGGCAATGTATGTAACGGTGAGGTCGAACATACTGGCCTACGAATCGTTACCATCATTGAAAAAGGTCTATTCGAAGCTGGTCCAAGAACAGTAAGTGAGAGGAATCACACAAAAAACGGAGGACCAGAGTGAACCATGACTTTTCCTGTGCAACGGAGAATTCCTTACCATGATCCGGTCGTAGGAGAGGCAATGTCACGACCCGGCTAGGGGCCGTGATGGGAACCCAGGGCTAACCGCCGAGCACCGCTCGTACTATTACTTCTTAGGCTTATTTAACAATCACTTATCCGATTCATGCTCAATTTATAAAAAAAACGTTTTCATTTAGAAACAAAATGTTTTGATACACATGAGCCCTTAGGATAGCAAAAATAATATATATATATATATATATATATATATATATATATATATATATATATATATATATATATATATATATATATATATATATATCTCTACATAATGGCCATGCCATGAAACCACACGACCCACATTGAGTTTCTACGAGCCTCTAAGAGATGACATCTACAACTGTACACAAAAGAATCATCATAGGCACCTCCGGAACAAAGGAGGGCTTGCAGTCAGCTAGCAGCCTCTAAGAATCCGGAGCAAGATCTCCTCCCTGTCTACCTGTGGGCATGAACACAGCGTCCAAAGAAAACGGACGTCAGTACGAGTATTGTACTGAGTATGTAAGGCAGGAATGAAATAAACAACATAATAGAAAGATCATAAGTCATGGGACAAAGATATAACCTGCACGAGTGTCATAGGCAATTGTATTACTTTCATATTTCACATTTTACATAATCATAGTATACACATTATCACATCCCATACATCATCACGTACATCATCATATACATCATCACATCATAACCTGTATCGTCACCCGCGTCCGGGTAACCCTCATATGCCCCCCACTAGTGGTGATCATGCCCGGCCCTCTCGGCTCGGTGTAAACATACCAGCCCGCATTAGCGGTGACATGCCCGGCCATATAGGCGCGGTCGAATCATACGCAGCCCGCCTTAGCGGTGACATGCCCGGCCATATAGGCGCGGTGGAAATCTTATCATCACAACATCAATCATAACACGTCATTATTATACATTTCATGCCATAGCATCATATTATCATTTCTTAGTGTTCCATGTATCCCATAGTTATATTACAAATTAGCATTATTCATTATCTTATCGCCATAGCATACATTAGCATTAGGAGCATACATTAGTCTTTAAGACAACCACCCTATGTCGGGGTGACGTAAGGTCGTGAACCCCCGATTGTATTATGGACATTTATGAGTATCATGCCTCGCCTTGAAGGGAATAAAACATAAGGCGAGTGTTAGCAATAATAACATCATTAGCGTTATAGGAACATCATGCCACATTTCCTTTAATCTCCACACTCTAGCTCATTATCACTATTATCATGCTCATAGGTGCTTTAGTACATAGAAGGACTCATAAGCTTCATCTTATAAAGGGATTACGGAAAGCTTGAGGGATTCATGCCTTTTTGAAGAAGAGTTAAGCCTTACATACCTTTCTCGTTTAAGCGATCTAGCGTTCGCTTGTTCTCCTTCAATGTTACGCCTCTACCTTCAAAAGAGGATTCGTACTAACATTAGTCCATTAGCCATAAGAACACACTACTACTCTAGAGAAAATTGGGCGGCACTTCCTTTGTTTATACTATCTTTCCCACGTTCTATCTCAACTCCCAACATTTATAACAACACTCACCATATCGCAAGCAACAATCATCATTTATATACTTTGAGTAAAATCCACCATTTCTCTCCAATTGCTTCACATTTATGGTTATAGGTTCGCTATCGTATTTTCCCATGTATCACACTTAACTCATGGTATACATGTCATTTATAACGTATTCATACTCACAACACACTAACATTCATGATTCAATTCCACTATCATTCAATGGTGGCACTATTCACCCATTCAAGAACCATTTCCCATGTCTCTCTACAATTCAAGCTTCTTAGTCTTCTAATACCTTAAACAACATGATAAAGTCATGAAACATACCTTAGATGATGGTTGAACAAGTCTTGAGTTGAATAACTTCACTTGCACAAAACCCTAGTTCCACCTTCCATGGAATTTCTTAACTTAGATGATCCTTGATGGGTTTCGTACACTTGGTTCTTGTGGATTGATGAAGTTGATCTTAATTCTTCACTTGAATTCTTGGTTTGGAAGAGTTTGGAATGTTCTAGAGACAGGTTGGGTCGTGGAGTGAGAAGGAGAAATGAATAAAATGGACTTGGATCATTTTTTTTATAAAGTTGAAATCTGTCTCGATGCCATTATACGGTCCATTATACAGTCCGTATAATCGACCGTAAAACTACTCCAGTGGCTGCCCTTTTTCTGTGTCAACTTGACGGTTCATTTTACAGGCCGTAAAATTTTATACGGTCCGTATAATCTACCGTAAAACCCACCTTTTCTCAACTTCATTCTGTGGCACTTCTACGGTTCATTATACGGCCGTAAAACCATTATACGGTCCGTATAATCAACCGTATAATCCACCAGTTAACTGAATCTTATTTTTGTCACTTCGTTAAATCTCCGATCCTTGTGGAACCTTCTTAACAATTGTTCAACACTTCGATACTAATATAAGGGACGTCATTACTCATCAAAACATCGCACACGCTATGTCCTTTGTTAGCCTATTCGTTGTACATATGCGGGGGATTTTCCAAGGTGTAACAGGCAACCACCGAGCTAACACCATGGTTGCTAAATAAGAAACTCAAATGGAGACGGGACCGATGAACGCAGGCAGGACAGGACCTCATGATTGAGTGATGAGATCTGGAAGATTGTGATTCACGTGTTGAATTTCCAAGGAATAAACCTGAATGGAAAGATGGATGGCAAGATCAAAAACTCATGCTGAATTATTGATTCCGGAGCTACCAATGATGTGACAGGTAATGTGGAGGAACCGAGCGATCAACGGGACATTCTTAAGTGTCTGATTGAGCTTCCGGATAGAAGTAGCTCAGTGGCCACGGGGAAGGAACAACCAAGTTAAATAATAGGATATGGTTGAAGGACGTTCTATACGTTCCGGATATAATATGCAATTTAATTTCTGTGTCACAACTTGTTAATCATTTAGATTATGATGTACAATTTAACAAAATAATGTGTACTATACAGGACCCCACCACGAGAAAGATGCTTGAAATTGGTGAGCGTCGAGGTGAACTTTACTATTTCTGGAATGTACTGCGGATACGAGTTATGAAGGTAGAGGCAGTCGATTGGTTCGATCTTTGGCACAAATGGTTAGATCATCCTTCAACACAAATAACGAAGTCCATTACGGCATTAGGCCTAAAAGAGAGTAGTAATAGATTAGATAAAGAATGTGATGCATGCCAAAGGGCAAAGCAAACAAGAAGTGTTTTTCCTATAAGTGATAATATATCTTCGGATATTTTTAAAATGATTCATTGTGATTTATGGGAACCATATAGAACCCCCTTTTCTTGTGGTGCTTCATATTTTTTTACTGTTGTGGATGATCGTTCGTGAGCCGTATGGATTTTTCTTTTAGTCGATAAGAAAGAAGTGTCCCAAATCTTGAAGAATTTCTTTGCCTTGTTGGATAGGCAGTTTGGTAAGAGGGTAAAGATTGTAAGAAGTGATAACGGAACTGAGTTCACATGTATGAAGACTTACTTTTTCGAACATGAATTCTCTTTCAAACATTTTGCACAAGGACAACCCAGAAGAATGGAAGAGTCGAATGAAAACACCATCACATTCTTAATGTGGCGCGAGCATTGAGATTTCAAGGCCATCTTCCGATCAAATTGTGGAGGGAATGTGTTTTGACTGCAGGGTATTTGATCAATATAATACCATCCTCGATTTTGAATGGGAAAACTCCATATGAAATTTTATAGGGGGAGGCGCCCAGGTATGATCATTTAAGGGTGATAGTGTCACTATATAGCACACAAAAGGAAGAACGAGGGACAAGTTTGAGAGCCAGAGTTGTAGGTGTGTATTCTTGGGATACCCCTATAGAAAGAAGGGTTGGAGATTGTATGACTTAGAGAATGAGGAATATTTAGTCTTAAGAGATGGGACTTCTACGAGACTAAGTTCCCCTTTACTGCAGGATCAGGTAACTTGATCGACAACATAGAATTGATCCTGGAAAAAACAGAGGGAGAAAGAAACCAACACAACTTCGAAGAAGACCAGAATAATAATGTAGTTACGAACGACACTCAGATGGACGAAGTACGAACACCGAATATCGAAACTACGGATCGGCCAGAATTAGACCGGACATATGCTAGTCTAGATAGAGAAAACATGAAGGAAGTACAGACGGAAGGTGTCCGGGCCAACAAAATGCCACTGGAAGAACAATTGGGTTGAGTAAACGTCAGGAGCATGAATCGATTCGGTTGCGCGACTACATCACTGAAACATTACAGAAAAAAAGTCCATCAACGCGTTCGTCCGATCCTCAGCAACCCTCAAATGCGACTTATTCTTTAGCTCACTATATATCTTGTGATAATTTTTCCTTGCAGAAATTACCACAGGAACCGAGACAAAAATCTTCTCAGAGACAGTGAAAAGGGAACATTGGAGAAAAATCATGCAGCAAGAACTCCAAACATTGGAGGACAATGGAACGTGGACATTAGAAACATTACCACCAGATAAGAAAGACTCAGATGTCGATGGGTGTATAAGATCAAGTACAAATCTGACGCCCCAATCGAGCAATATAAAGCTCAGTTGGTCATTTTCGAAAATAAATAGGAGAAAGGAATTGACTACAATGAAACCTTTGCTCCGGTTGCTAAGGTAGTAATTGTTCGGACCTTCCTGGCAGTTGCGACTGTGTGAAGTTGGGTATTGCATCAGATGGGTGTTCATAATTCTTTCTTACACAGTGACCTTACGGAGGAAGTTTATATGAAATTGCCACCGTGATTTTGTGTTCCTAGTCCGGGGCAAGTGTGTCGACTCCAGAAATCTTTGTATGATTTGAAACAAGCTCCAAGGTGCTGGTTTGCTAAATTGTCAAGTGCTTTGATGAAATATGGGTTTAAACAATCATATTCAAATTATTCTCTCGTCACGATGCACCGAGGAGGTATGCAACTTAACGTCTTAGTCTATGTGGATGATTTGATTATCTCCGAAAACAACCATAGTGCCATTGAATGATTCAAAGATTATCGCCGCACATGTTTTCACATGAAGGATTTTGCCCTCTAAAGTATTTTCTGCAAGTTGAAGTTGCACGTGGACCAACCGGGTTATTTCTCTATCAACTGAAATATGCCTTAGATATAATCTCTCAGTCCGAATTATTGGGAGCTAAACCAATCAATACCCCCATAGAATAGAATCATGGTTTGACGTTAGCCGAATGAACCAATTTGGGAGATCCGAAACCATACTGACGTCTGGTCGGTATATTGATATACCTCAATTTTACGGGACCAGAGTTGTCA
Organism: Lycium barbarum; assembly: GCF_019175385.1. Taxonomy (NCBI): domain Eukaryota; kingdom Viridiplantae; phylum Streptophyta; class Magnoliopsida; order Solanales; family Solanaceae; genus Lycium; species Lycium barbarum. The sequence goes on along the minus strand of NC_083338.1, from coordinate 49,518,586 downwards.
TATTGTGTGCATCTTCTATCTCAATTAATGCAGCAACCGAAGGAAGCACACTGGAATGCGACTCTCTGTGTGGTGCTTTACTTAAAGAAGAACCCAGGACAAAGCATTGTGATAAAGAAAGATTGTGATCTCAATTTTTACGGATGGTGTGATTCGGACTGGACCGGATGTCTGTTGACTCGAAAATCACTTACCGATTGGTTTATCTCCCTTGGGATTTCACCCGTATCATGGAAAATCAAGAAACAACACATTGTCTCTCGCTCGTCAGCAGAGGTTGAATACCGATCAATGGTAATGACAGTTTGTGAATTGAAATGGTTAAAAGGAATTTTGTATAGTATGTGCGATGATCATAAATCTCCGGTGAAAATGTATTTTGATAGTCAAGCGACATTGTATATTGCACGAAATTCGGTGTTTAATGAACTGAATAAAAACATTGAGGTGGACTGTCACTATGTCCGAAACACACTCCAATCCGGTATAATACTCTCTAGTCATGTGTCAACCCGTGAGCAATTGGCCGATGTGTTTACAAAGGCTTTGGGAAAATCGCATCATGAATATTTGCTTGAAAAGTTGGGTATTCGAGACCCTCATGCTCCAATTTGAGGAGGGTATTGAGATCGGATGTGACCGGACCAGTTTGAGCAGTCACGTCAGTAAGTCGGTGAAACCCTATCTAGTCTAATTGTAATAGTTTTGGACTATTTATGGTGAAATTATAATTATGGTAAGGTAAGAAAAACCACTTGTATATAAGGAAGTCCTTATGATGAATACAAAGCAGAAAGAATTCTCTTATTATTCTTGTCTGTCTAAATTCTCGTCCCTGTTGTTGATACCCGATTTTGTCCCGCCTTCCTCCAAAATATTTATTTACGCTTCTAGAATTTTTTTGGGTAACTTAAAAATAATTATTTTTACTTTATTACCGTTACTACTACCACTATTATTTCTATTATTATTATTATTATTATTATTATTATTATTATTATTATTATTATTATCATTACTATTATCATTATATTATTATTATTTTTTTGTCATTGCCGGTATTATTATCATTTCAGCATTTTTACCATCTTATGCACACGCTTCGCATTTTATTTCTACGCAATTAAATAATGGCGTTTATTTACTATTGAACTTTAAAAAATATTATCGCACGACTATTACGATGCCATATAATTTTATCTGAGCACTAATAATTACATATTTCTATATTAGATAATATTTTAGCACACGTTAGTATAGAGTTATTTAAATAAGTCTTTTATTTAAATACAGTGGCCCAAATTTGTTCCTTTCAGTCAACCAATATTAGCCAAATCCGAGCCCAATCAACCCATACTATTTTCGGACCAATTCATAAAATCAGCCCACATGTTTAATTCACCCAGCACACTATTCATCTACCCAGCCCCCTATTCATCTACCTGACCAGTCCAACATTTTTAAAACAACCAGCCCAAAACCCGGCAACCCGACCCGCTTGGTTTAACAAAATGAAAACGATTAGGTTTTCATCCCTTTTCCCTCAGCGCCACACCCCTCTCTCTCCCTTCCCCTTCCTCTCTTCTCCTCTTTCTCTTCTCTCACTCTTCAACGCCGTGAACAACAAAATCCCAAAGCTCTTTCGATCCCCTCAGGCCGTGCATGGCCATTTCGGGAAAAACAATTAATGTTGGTCCCTTTCCCCATCCGGATTCAACCGTTGAAAGGGGGTAAGATTTTGTTTTCTTCTTCCTTCTCCTCTGCTTCAATCTGAATCCCTTAATGAGTTTTGTCATTTGCCAATTCAAATTTCTTCTTTATCAGTCCCTTTTTTTCATTTTCGGGTATCGATTTTAATAGATTTTGTCTTCTTCTTCTGGATTTTCTGATCCACGACAGAAAGAAAGCATTCTAACGTTGATTTGAACGGATCTTCGATTTAAAATGCCGCCCATTTTTTTGAACCCGAGAAAAAACCCTAGCCCAAACCTAATCTAAACCTTATAAATAATCGTTTTCTGAAGTAGAAAGAGAAAGCTTTAGCCGCCATCGAATCCCTAAAAAATACAAGTCTTTTTAACCGCAGAAATTCCATAAGATTAAAGTTCTTGAATCGCCAAATTTCCCCTGAAAATACAAGTCTTTAACTGTTCCAGTTCCCCTTAAAAAATATTAGCTCTTAATTTTCTTGATATCGTCTCAAATACTAAATCCTTTTCTGTTTTGCCTTTGGTATTTGTTCGGGTCCGAGTGTGTACAAACTCGGGATTTGTGGTGTTTCGAGGTAGATTAGAAACCCCGCACCCATTTCGCTGCACCCGAAGAAAGTAAAACTTCCTCCTTATAGTTTAGTTTTAATAATCTTAATGGTGTTCATATGTTTGTATGTGTTTGTGTAGGATTAGTTTGCTAGATTAATTATTAGTTTGGCCTGTCATTAGTCTTTGTAATAGAAGTCTTCTTTGGTTTAGTCTAATATAATGTCATTTAATTTCTTATGTGTTGGCTAATGGCTGTGTTGTATGATTAGCTTGATTTAGTTTGATTAGTGTTAATGTTAGTTTAAGGATGTACTGTTTAATTAGTCTTTACGTATGTTGAATCTAAAAAATTCATGTATGTTCGAGTGTCAGTCAATATTAGTCTAGTTCCTTTGTTATATAAACATGTCATTCCCTTATTGCAAAGTAATATCGTGTCAAAATGATTAATATGTTTAGATTAGTTTATAGGCTGCATATTTATTTAATATCTTGGCCCTTTGGTGGTTAGTAGCAGTTCAATATGGTCATATACTCAGATTCAATTGGGGTTTAGATAAGTATATAGGGATTTGACTTTTTAAACTGTAGTGTTCAATGCTATTGTTAACCTATATCTTATCTTCAGCATGTTTAAGGGTCTAGTTGACATTTGATTTGTTTGGAATGTCCATCATTTATTAATTCCTTAATGGTACTAGTCCAGTCAGTGTTCAAATAGAAGTTGAGTTCATCGCCTAGGTCCTCTATTTGTTAGAATTAAACTTAAGTGGCATGAAACTGTCTAGTGCAGTTTTAGGCATGGTTTCATTTATATTTGACAAAAACTGTCTAATGGTATCGTATTGAGTTTATATACCTCTACTGAGGTCTTTTAAATGAACATTTCCTGTTTGTTTTCAACTAATTTGAGCCTAGTATGGAATGTGTGTTTGATTTAACTCTATAAAGGATAATATGTTGGTATGTGTGTCTGTTTGATGTCTTTATATAACTCATGTATGTATCGGTGTTGGGTTGGTATGAATTATATTTGGATTTAAACTGTGTTGCATATGTACAATTGGTGAGTACATGTCCCTGCCAAACAATCATGTGGTTAAATTCGTATGATGAATCACCTGCAAATTTGTGGCACATTTGATTAAGACCCTGCCTAATATTAGTTTGTTCATCTGAGATTTAATATGATACATCATGCTGCACCAAATTAAATGTCTTTGTTTTTTGTTGAGTGATTCCCTCTGTATAGTATCACTAGCTAGTTTGAATCTGTTCTAGGCCCATAAATACTTTCTTTAACTCTGATTAACATTATCCTATTAGTGACATAACTGGTTCTGCCTAATACCTAGGACTGAAGCTTTTTTACTTGTATCATGTTGCACCTCTCCCCTCTTCTCTGATGTGTTCTTCTGTTTCCCAAGCAATCTGGTATATGCCCTGTTAAATGTGAATCCAGTGTGCAAATTTGGTTGTTTGTCTGATGAATGTTATGCTCCTTTTGTGGAGTGCTTGTATCAAGCATCACTGTTTCTCCTTGTTTAAAATTCTCTATGACTAGGCAGTGTCTAAGCTCCTCATTTCGGGTATTGTCATTAGATGTAGGACCATTAGCTGGTTTGATTAATTTGTATCAGTAAATTCGGAATAACTTTCAGTTCTGTAGGCATATTATGTTTCCTGAATCTGTTAATCTTTACATGCTTACATTATAAATATACCATGTTTGATTAAGTATATATTTATGTATATCAACAATATACTTTTATTGAAGCACGTTAGTGGGGAGGTTAGATTGGTCATTATGGATCAAGCTTGAACCCTCCCCGGTGTTAGCCATGCCTGGGATTCGTGAAATCCCTTGGAACTTGTGCAACATCGGGAAAACGGGGGTAAAAGCTTTCCAATATTAACCTTCTACACATCCTCATGAATGTGTATGCATGAGGTATACTCAAATATACATAGTATATACATAATCTACTGATTTGTTTTGAATTTATAGTTTACATGTTTAACCTTATTCATTGATTAGATACTAATCCTTTTCCTTTCATTTTATGCATGACCATCGCATACGAGTCTGAGTGACTCGTCTTCTTCCGCATTCGATGTTGGGCTAAAGCCCAACGAAACTCTCTCATCGAGTCAGCCCCCATCAGTTGTGTAAAATGATTCTGGGCCGAGGCCCATACAACAGCAACAGTCCGCAACATTTTAGTCATGCTCTTTTGAAAATCTATTATTCTAGTGAAAATAAATATTGTGATACTATGAATAATTTAACAAAAAGAGAGAATGAAATCTTATGGAATTAACTGTTAGTTTTCTTTAAATTAACTACCCATTATTAAAACTAAACCCCACCAATTTCGCTAAGGTTCATCTAAATTAACAAAACAAATTGTTAGTCATACAATACAAATTAAATGCAAAAAATAAAATAGAGGAGCAAATAAGTTAAATGGGCTTAGCCCATTTTTTAAGACTGCTATGATCATGCTGCTGTTGGGCTTCGGCCCAGTAATTTTTTTTTCATTGTATTGCTGCGGATTGTTGCTGCTGTATGGGCCTCGACCCAGAATCATTTTACACAACTGATGGGGGCTGACTCGATAAGAGAGTTTCGTTGGGCTTTAGCCCAACATCGAATGCGGAAGAAGACGAGTCCCTCGGACTCGTATGCGATGGTCATGCATAAAATGAAAGGAAAAGGATTAGTATCTAATCAATGAATAAGGTTAAACATGTAACCTATAAATTCAAAACAGATCAGTAGATTATGTATATACTATGTATATTTGAGTATACCTCATGCATACACATTCAATAGCTTTCCAATATTAACCTTCTACACATCCTCATGAATGTGTATGCATGAGGTATACTCAAATATACATAATCTATTGATCTGTTTTGAATTTATAGTTTACATGTTTAACCTTATTCATTGATTAGATACTAATTCTTTTCCTTTCATTTTATGCATGACCATCGCATACGAGTCCGAGGGACTCGTCTTCTTCCGCATTTGATGTTGGGCTAAAGCCCAACGAAACTCTCTTATCGAGTCAGCCCCCATCAGTTGTGTAAAATAATTCTAGGTCGAGGCCTATACAGCAGCAACAGTCCGCAGCAATACAATGAAAAAACAATTACTGGGCCGAAGCCCAACAGCAGCATGATCATAGCAGTCTTAAAAAATGGGCTGAGCCCATTTAACATATTTGCTCCTCTATTTTATTTTTTGCATTTAATTTGTATTGTATGACTAACACTTTGTTTTGTTAATTTAGATGAACCTTAGCGAAATTGGTGGGGTTTAGTTTTAATAATGGGTAGTTAATTTAAAGAAAACCAACAGTTAATTCCATAAGATTTCATTCTCTCTTTTTGTTAAATTATTCATAGTATCTACAATATTTATTTTCACTAGAATAATTGATTTTCAAAAGAGCATGACTACATATTTTGAGCTAAAGGAATCATGATTTATCATTATTATCTTAGAAAAATAAAAACGTCACTAATACGCAAATACGAACTCAAGTATATTTTATAAACATTGTTTTTAAGATTTATCCAACTATGCATATTTTTAGTCGAATATAGTTAATAAAGAGTAATAAAAAGAGAGAGAAACTCACGCCCCCTTTGCATCGTATTATAGAGTAAATCTAGATTTTTCTACATCGCCATGCTTACATAATTTTATCCAAAGTTTCAATTTGCTAAGTCTTCTCTTAAAAGCTATTACTTATATGCAAACTATTATATTTTCTGCAAGTCCTATTTTAAATAGCATTATTTTTCATTTAAAGCCTTGACAACATTTATAAGTCTTATTTTAAATAGCATTTAAAGTCTTCTTTTATGCAAATCATTATATCTTCTACAAATCTTATTTTAAATAGCATTATTTTATTTTCAGTTAAAACCTTAACAACATTTATAAGTATTATTTTAAATAGCATTATTATATTTTTCTTTAAAACCTTATCAATATTTACAAGCCCTTTTCTTAAAATTAAATGCTACATTTGCATCTTTAGCCTTAAATTAATTAACCTAAGTTTGGACGGTAACCATGATTAACGGATTCTAAAGGATGCCTAACCCCTTCCCTTTAGGATAATCTAGAATCCTTACCTAGAATCATAAATTAAGCAAACCATTAACGGAGGTTTAGTTAGGACTTACCTTAGTTAATAAATTAGGTGTCCTAATTCACCGTTAAACTAATTAGGTGGCGACTCCTTAAATAAAACAAATAGGGATCACCAATATGTTGTACTCCTACTTTAACCCGTTTAAATGGGGTATAACACCTGTCTCGTTTTTAGCACATATACAACTGTTTAGATACTTCTATTATTTTCTCTTCAAAGAAGTGAAATATAATACACTAGTACAGTCAGTTGCATAAATCTTTTGAGTTTTCGACATGCCTAACTATTCAACTAAATCACCCATTTACACTCCTATGACTAGGATAAAAAACCAAATTAATACATTTAAAATGATTTGATAGTAACCCATTTTTACTTTGTTTTAGAAAGAAATAGAAGCTAATTTTGATCACGGATTTAATTTTTCCCCACACATTTCAGCTTGATATTAGCTCTAATTCAAAGACATTTAACACAAAATAAAGATTTTTCTTTTTACTTTCATTCTGTTTGGTAAATTCAAAACAAATCTTAGATGAATTTGTATCATAAACAAGTCAAACTTTAACATGTATGGTTTAATACTCACAGGAAATTAAGTTAAATAAAATTAAAATGCTTTTTCTTTCTTTGCTCCAAAGTTCCAATTCTTGTATAGTTGTAAAATTTGTCTCTTTATGTGGTATCCAAAATTGCTTTATAAAGTCTTTAAAGAATAGACAAAAAGGCAGTTGCCAATTATAGCATGTTATAAGACCATAAAACAAAAGAAAAGCATGTCATCAAAACTATATGGAATTAGCAACAAATGTAGTACATATATCAGTTATGTGCAATATCTTATATTAGCACATACCATAATGTAAACAATATTTTTTTTATTAAAGCATAATATAATGTGTTAGGCTTAGACTGACCAAAAGATTGATATAATAAATTTTTGGCTGGGTACATAGTCAGCCCCTTAAACTTGTCAGGATATTCCATTTATACGGTTGAACTGAGCCCTATTCCAATTGAATACCTCAACTTCTAATAAAATGTTTCAATTAGACACTTTCTGTTTAAATTTTGGAAAAAGGTTTACGTGTATTTTCTTTCATCTATTGAGGCGAATGCGTATAATTAAAAAAGATGACATATATTATGCAGTTAAATTAACTACCTAATAAACGAATGATAACACACGCAAAGAAATTTTCAAAATTTGAATGAAAGTGTCTAATTGAAATACTTTATTATAAGGAGTTGAGGTGTATAATTGGAACATAGCTTAGTTCGAGTGTTTAAAATGAAATACCCTGATAAGTTTAAGAGGCCGACTATGTATTAAGCCTAAATTTTTACACAATCAGTATAATTGAACATGTTACATCAAGTTACCTATCTTTATTCTACTTATTATGATTTTTTTTTTTTTGAATTTAAAAACTTAATTTTTTTTAATTATTTCGGTAATTAAAAGAGGGGTGAGATATGCCAGTAGGTAAAGGGCCTGAAAAATCAAGGGAAAGAATCATATTCAGGCGAGTGATACCGGGGCTGTTTCTACTTATTATGACTAGTTATCTCTAATTATGTTTAGGGCACTTAATAATGTAATTTTTTTTTTACACCATTAATATTTAAAGATATACTAGCAATACCAATTAAATACAACATATAATTAATTAGTAGTACACTATTTAAGTACAATGAATAATTAGTATTTTAAGAGGGGTAGTCACCCTTGGCAAGAAAACCAGAAACGTACCAAACAATGTGGAAAGGCCAAAGGCATGCATGGATGACAGTAATAATAATAATAATGTGAATGTGGGCATTCCAAAATTGTGCTCTTTCTTGAAATACTTGAAAATCTTTTCTAGCAGTTGGTCTGTTTGTTTTAATTGGGTTTTCTGTATGTGATGTAAAAATGATTCATCATAATACATAGTACTTGTCGATGAATGCCACCTATTTTGTTGCTCTCTCTCTCTCTCTCTCTCTCTTCAGTTATAGTCTTATGAAAACTCTTCTCACGCCGCCCCTAATACTACTTCCACACACTTTCACTTCATCTGTTTTCTCACAAATCAAGAAAACCTTTATTTTTTGTTCATCTTGAAATCAAGAAAAGCTATTTTCTTGAAATTAATATTATGATGGATTAGTCCATGGACCTATTTTTAGTGTGATCAGTAATGCTGACTGTTGTTTCACTGGCATTTCTCTATTAATTTCAGAAAATCTCCTTATTTTGTTTGATCTTTGTTCAATCTCGAAATCAAGAAAAGACATTTTCTTCAAATTGACAGTATGATCAATTGCTTTATGGCTCTAATGTTAGTGTGATCAGTAATGCTGACTGTTCTTTCACTGGTATTTCTCTATTTCTTGATATTACTTGTGTTTGATCAAGTTGTATGTTTTCTTACATGGGGTTTTTCTGTTTTGGATATATTGAATATTTTGTTAGATTCTTTATTTGATTTTGATGATCTAAAGAATTGGGGTTTGATTCTTCTGACAAATTGACTTGATCTTGGATATGTACTAGGGAATCTGATGTGTTATTCTATTTTGTTTGTGTCAATTGTTTTTATGTATTTGTTTGACGTCAATATCGAGGAGACAGGTGGGTCATACTCTGGACTGTGTCTGATGTTCTGCATGAGACATATTTTGTAAATGCTGCCTCAGTTCTGGAACTGGTGTTTTGTCACAGAGAAAATATAAGACAACTTTACATAACTTTATTCTTATTTTGTAAAAATGGTCGTATTAGTTAATGTTGTCTTCAACTATGTACAAACTCGAGTTTGTACGATGGAGAAAGAATCATGGTTCTTTGTTTTTGCTTTTCTTACAATCACTTTATTTGATTCTTTAGCGTAGATGGAGAGGATGATGCAAATCAGTATAATTCTTTAGTGGAATTGGCCGTGAAATGTTTTTGGTTTTACTTTGTGGTTGCTGGTTTTTTTGTGTGATTAATTTGGTCTACAATTAGGATATTTGATGTATAAATTGAGGTTTTACCCAATTTTGTGTTATCTGTACGGTGACCTACTTTCTGTTTCCTATGTTGTATAGAAGAAAGCCGTCTACGAATATAACTCATAGTGAAGAGTAATCTTGATGCTGCCTATTGTTCAGAAAATGGAGAATGGGGTAAATGAGCTGGAAAATGATGAGTTTGAGAAACTTCTTGGGGAGATTCCAAATGTTACTTCTGGGAATTCATATTCTGAGGAATATGGTGCCATCAATTGTCCAAAATATTTTAATTTGGCATCCTCGAATGGTACTTTGGCATTGCATAGGTCAAAACCTATCGGTATCTTAGGCGAGTTAAAAGAATTTGGTAATCGAGTTGAGCAACTACCGAACAAGAGGTTTGAGTCAGAAGAAATAAACTTACCAAATGAACAAGCCATAACGTCCGCATTTGCTGAGTTGCGTGTAAAAGATGGTGCCTTGTTAGAATGTGCAGCTAATTCCACGCCGTTGCTGAACCATTTAGCTGTTGTGAATGGACAGTGCAAAAATAGCTTAGGTAAAATCCCTTCGAATTTGGATTCGCAAGTGTTGGTTGTTCCCTCTCCAAGAACACCAAATAATCTACCTAGTGCTTTTAATGGATTTAGTCCAAATATTGGTGGGCACCAAAGTGGATATGTTATGGAGAACATATCTGCGGCTGTACCATTACCTCCTGGAGTGCAAGGTGTTCACCTACTTCAACCAATTCATCGGGTAGATATTCCAGTAATTTCCAATCAACAATATTCCTTGGATGTTACATCACCTGTTCCTTACTTGCAGTCACAAATTAATCGACACCATGGAGCATGTACACACATTGAAGAGGAACAACATTATTTCTTATATATGCAGCAACTTCACACTCAGCAATTAGACAATCAGTATCCAATTCAACCCGATGGGTCAATCACAAGTAGATCAATCAACAGGAGCTTCCGGCAACCATTCACTGAGGTGCCGATTCCTCACTTCAACCAGCAAGTTTCAAGAAGTATAAACCCGTTAAATTCCCTGTTTTGCTCAATGGGTTCTGATGCGCTGCAAGGTCTAGACAAAACAGAGAAACAATACTTTCCTGAAAGAATTTTAAGAAGATCGCATGGACTGGAGCCAGTCAAGTCTGCTAAATACGGTTCTTTCGGAGGAACCGACTGTGTTTCAAAGATGAGTCGAAATAGAAGAGTTTATCCCAGCGCTTATTCGAAGCGTAGTTTCTATTCTCCAAGTGCAGAATCTCGCTTGGATTGTCTCGAATCAAGAAGCTTTTCTCCTGATGCTGTTGATTTCAAATTTCATCGGTGGTCACAATCTCAAGAATATAACTTAATGGATGATTTTGCTGGAAGAATCTACCTCATGGCGAAGGATCAAAACGGATGTCGCTTCTTGCAGAGAAAATTTGCAGAAGGAACTTCAGAAGATGTTGAAAAGATTTTTCCTGAGATCATTGTGCACATTGTGGAACTCATGATTGACCCCTTTGGCAATTACCTTGTTCAAAAGCTTCTTGAGGTGTGCAATGAGGATCAGCGAATGCAGATACTTCGTGCAATCACTAGAATAGCTGGGGATCTTGTAAGAATTTCATGTGACATGCACGGGTCTGATTTCTCTCTTTATCAAAGTCCTTTTTCTTACCGATAAACTGCTTTTGTTCATTTTCTTCAGAATTATTTGATATTTTCTTTTTCTCAACGGCAGGACCCGAGCTGTGCAAAAAGTTATTGAAACGCTTAAAACACCTGAACAGTTTTCCATGATTGTCTCCTCACTGAAACCCAGTTTAGTGAATTTAATCAAGGACATGAATGGTAACCATGTTGCGCAGCGGTGCTTGCAATACTTGACACCTGAATATAGAGAAGTAAGTTTCATATGTATCCATTTATAGGCAATAATTTTATACAATGATATTTCCAACGATGTAGTTTAGAAATCAAAGGGCTGAGTTGTTACAATCTTGGGGAGATAACTGGAGTGCTCCTTTTAGGTATAGAATGGACATGATCAAAATCAGCTCCTTTGCTTTCCAAGTCCTTGAAAGAAAATGCAGAAAGGGAGAAAGTTGGGATTTTTGTCCATAATTTCTGTGATTCAATCCACTGCAGATTTGTATTATGTTTGGTGTATTAATTAATGCTTCAAGAACCATACAACTTGGCTTTCTCAATCTCCCTAGTAGGGATGTTTTAAATTTAGCAAGTGAACTCTATGCATACTTTTCTTTTCCTTCACATGGTCCGTGTAGAAATACTCCTTTTGTAAACTGACTAAACCTAGTGTCTATGGCTGTGGGAAAACTGAGATTTAAGACAAAAGACAAACAAATGAGTTGCGCTAATGTCCCGCTTCTATTTAGCAAAAGGGTAGTTCCACTGTTTAACATGTGAATGCTTCATCTAGTAATTACACATGTCATTCTCCTGCCACTGTCTCCTAGAGAAAGTCTATGAGTGAAAATGTTTTGAACACCTACTCCTATGAAACTTCGCCAGTGCCAATTGTAATGTGCAAGGTTCCTGCTCTACAAGTTATTTTCCACTCGAATGACATGCTATATAATCTTTAACAGCAATGAAAGGTGTGCTTTGTTTCATTAGTTCAGTTGGATTGTAATCCGTTGCTTAATATACTTAAAAAGGAGAATCATAGAGTCAATATCTGTTATTAGTGTAACTTTATGATAGGATGATCATTCAGCTTTCTACTCTTGGTTGTTACAGTGGCTAGATACTCGTCTCCAGTTTTGCATGAGTTTGGTTTTTTCATGGATAGCTTTGAAGAGATCATCAGGATTCAGGAGATTGATTAATATCTGTATTGTCCTTTTTATTTGTTGTGTTGATGTCAATTCATCAGTGACTGGTAATTCTAAACTTCAAGGAAATTGGTTCATTGTGTGGGGGCAGATTGTTTTATGATATTTGATTATGCCAACCTTAATATGTTTCTACCATGTCCTTTTAAGGATATCCTGTAACTGTAATGTTTGTTATGCGAAACCATTCATATGCTTCTGTGTAGGGAAATGAAACCAACGAAGTAGTATATTCTTAGTGTTACTTATATTTATTTCCGAACTCCATATTCAAACTGATGAAACTTAAGGTAGCAGAAAAGAGGATTTCTTATTTTAACGAAACTAATCGCATTCTTTCTATTACCGAGGTCTCTGTCTGACCTTGTAGGGTATATTGTTCCATCCTGTTAAAGTGATTTCTTTATAAGCTTTCTTATGTTTCTATTGTTTGTCACTTAATTTTGGCTAGAAAATACTGGGGAGGTTCATTTAGTTTACACATACCTAGCCATTTGAGGTTTCCTCCATTGCTTAGTGTTGCATGCCATAAAAGTTGATTCATCTTCTTATGACGCAAATTTCATTCTTTTGCAGTTCCTGTTTGAAGCTGCTATTATCAATTGTGTCGAACTCGCAACAGATCGTCATGGTTGTTGTGTGCTTCAGAAATGTCTTAGTCAATCTGATGGTGGACAAAGACATCGACTAATCTATGAAATCACTTTTAATGCATTGGTCCTTTCCCAAGATCCATTCGGGTATGTCAATTCTTTTTAAATTTTCTCAGGTAAACTTTTTGATATTACTTTTAGGACTTTCTTCAGTTCTTTTAGAACATTAGGAGAAAGAGTGGGTCATATACCTAACCATATACTTGCAGCATGACTCTGTAATATCTGGTTGGAGACTAAAATTTCTCCTAGGTGCTCACATATCCAGACACCATGTTTAGTCTGTTATTTGTCTCATAAATGCAACAGTATAAATACTTTTTATGAAACTTATTGATGAGAAATATGAAAGCTCAAAAGATTTTGTGTAGAAATTTGAAATGTGGCTCATGCTAGTCAAGTTCAAGTGTCAGATTTCATTCCGTCTTTCGAATACAGAACTATGGATTTCTCTTTAGTAAGTCTCTCATTATTTTCTGTTTTGCAGGAATTATGTTGTGCAATATATTTTTGACATTCGTCTTGCCTGGGCAACAGCAAATATTTTTGACCAGTTGCGGGGTAAATTCAGTGACCTTTCTATGCAAAAATACAGCAGCAATGTGGTCGAGAAATGCCTAAAACATGTGGACGAAGAACGTTCTTCATATATCATTGAGGAGCTCTTAAGTGATCCTCGAGTAGACCAGATCATGCAAGACCCATATGGCAATTATGTTATCCAAGCTGCTCTAAATATCTCAAAGGTTTGTTAGTTTACCACTGTTCTAATGTCTTTGTAATCTTTAAATTGGACGTGTCATTGCCTCTCGCACTTGAAATATTTGATCTTGACAATTTCTCGACTTGTAGGGGGCTCTGCATAATGCCCTAGAGGAGGTCGTGAGAGCCCATGTTCCTGTTCTACGCACCAGTCCTTATGGGAAAAAGGTCCTCTCATGCAATAGTCTTAAAAAATAAGTTGTAGGTATGATGAGATTATCCAAATCTTGCATCAGCATTTAAGTTGTTTAAACTGCAAAAAAGTGTTTTCTTCCTGGACTTTGTAGGGATTGTTTTGCCAAATTTCCATCCAACCTAATATTTTGTTTTTCCAGATGGATCGTGTACTTTATGTGGAGTAATAAGTAGGCGAAGAGATGCCTTAAATTTGCCTTCATAGGCAGCCAGTATCCACAAGTTTTGAGGCTCGAAAGGAGGTGGTATATTTGTCGCTCATCTTAATAGATGAATAGACGATTTTGAGTACATGTTACCCTCTTCTTGAAATTTCATCTATTTCAAAGGTTCTAAAGCACATTTTTCTCTAAAGGAACTAAATTTGTATATTTCTGGTAATGCCTTTCCTTCCACTCCACCTTCCCTGTGTTATTGTGAAAGGTATGGGGAAGAGGAACATGTTTCTGTAGAAATAATCAATTTTGAAGGTGTATAATTATGCCTGGATGGTTGCAGGAAGAATTCTTTTGTAGTCACCAATTACATTCATTCATTTGTTTATAGTATTGTCTTCCATGCCTTACTTCAAAAGACTGCTTTGGTTCTATTTTTATGAAAGAGTAGTGTTCTTTTTATCTATGAAGGGGAGCTTTGGAGTAATGGTGAAGTTGCCTCCATGTGACCTATAGGTCATCTGTCCGAGCCATGGAAGCGGCTACTATAGGGTCACCTATTCGAGTCGGGGAAGCAGCCACTAATGCTTGCATTAGGATAGGCTGTCTACATCACACCCCTTGAGTTCGGTCTTTCCCCCCGACCCTGCTAACTCAGGTGCTTTGTGCACCGGGCTGCCTTGCCTTTTTTAGTAGCCTTCTTTTTAGGGATCCCTTTTCTGCAAACTTCCATCTCCAACCTAACAATAGGAGTGGGATGCAGAAATGAATCAAATGATAAGGGTAAAAGCATGAATCAAGATGATTAGATCAAAAAGAAGGCTTAAGGTGCTCGTTGAGTTCATATGCAAATGAAGCTTTTGGTATAGGTTTACAGGTTTAGCTCCTCCTTTTTCCACACACTTTATGTTCATATTATTCTTGTTTATCTTAAATAATATTTCCATCAGTGTAGGAGTTGAGTTCCCTACTGGTATATTAAAATCTAGTAGAAAAATACATCGAGGGTATTACAAGCCTGACCTTCTCATATAATACGAAGTGGGTGAAATAGGACACCCCTTTAAAAAGATGAGGGAGCTACTGCCCTCTACTAAAACACAGAGAATGATGCGAAACCAAACTGAAAAACCGAATGCATTTCCCTATATGTGAAGGCTCCAAGGTAGGTATGGAACCTACCCTTCCGGAGTGAAGGATTGTCATCCTATAACGTCTTTTTAATTTTGTAGCAAGTAAACTCTATAGCTTTAAACTAAAGAAGCAGGCCAAGTTCGTTCAGCTTGAGGGATAAATTACGTGGCTGACCTGTCAGTCCATCAAATATCGCAGCTTATCCTTATCAGCAGGAGATTCATTGTGTGAAACTTAAATTGAAGCACACACGCTTTTAACTTATGCTATGGGTGCTATGGGTAAGAAATCAAAGGCAACGAGCCAAACCCAGTTCTCTTTGAAAAACAACCTCTCCCCTTTCCTGTGGATCCACCTCTCAGTTTAATGCCTTAAACGCCTTAACGACCTTTTAAATGCCTCTCACTATGTGTGTCATCAACAGTAGGATGTAGCATAAGTGAGACTTATTTTAATTAATCGGATGACCACATACATTTGCATAATCTTCAAGGCATTGCATCATTATTTTCAAAGAAGTATTGTCCCACTCCCCAGAGCAAAAAAGAATGGTGCCATCTATTTCTACTTGTTATCGACTTGAGTTTATATTATTAAGGTTCGCTCGACACAGGGGTTAGTGGGTGTCAGAGAAGTCCTTGTTCTTGTAATCGGGACTAGTTTCTCTCTACCCAATTTCCTTTCATACTTAAACATACCCTCCAAGCGTTGACTGACGTGACACAGTGGCCATCATGCCTGGCCTTGGTCACCGTTTAGGTGGCACAGTGCTGCCTCCTCGCGCTCGTTTTGCCCCTCAGTTCCTAGCTCTAGCTGCTGGCATGTCATGTTCAGAACTAAATGCACTTCCCATGGTACTCAGCCGACAGTCTTTCTTCCGTGTTATATTTTACGATGTTTCTTTCAACGCTTGCTTTGTGAATCGTTTTCTGTTTGAATATCTCGTGAGCTTAAGTTAATGTTCAAAATTCATGGGGCTTAATTAATAAAAAATTTATTATTGATTGATTCTTCCGATTTTAAAGCATTTACCTGGTTAAAAGTGATGTTTTTTCCACCATGGCAATTCCCATTTTGCCCATGCCTACTAAGAGAGAATCAAAACAGAAAATTAAGATAGGCTGTAAGTTGATCCATTTCTTGAGTTGTGCAACAATACTCAACCTATGTGGTCTTGTCTTGAATTGTCTTATGTTTTCTTGATGGCCTAGGTGTTGACTTATCTAGCTAGGCCATCATAGTCAACTTTCTAAAGGCTCAATCTCTTTGACGAGACTCATGTGCAAATTTAGTCAAATTCTCATATTAACAATAGGAAATATGTATATAGATTAGAATCCACACAACGGTTGATGTTATATCCTCTCAATTCTCTTACTGAAAGATATCTACCTCATTTGATATTTTTATCCGATTTTCTATCCTACAATATTATCTTAAAACACTAGTGGAAGTAGTGAAACTAGGACAGTTTCACTTCTACACTATAGGAATGCTAAATGGGTGAGTTGAGATAAATTTGAATTGGTCCATGTCGGTTGAGTAATACATGTGTGTATACGGTAAAAACCGAAGCAAATTGTTGTTGTTTCTAGAAAGGCAGTCGGAGTAAAAATGAGATGGCTAAAACCTCGGGGTACAGTCGGAGTAAAAACGAGATAGCTAAAACCTCGGGGTATAGTCGGAGGAGTCGGAGTCCGTGATATCGGTGATATGCTCAATTGGACATCGAAAACCGAAGGAATGTTAATAGGCGGAGAAACTCCGAGCCCAAGGGAAAGACACTCGACACAAGTTCGAAGGATCCATTATGAGCCAAGTCACGCGCCACCAATCGCGCCATAATTTGCGCTGACATCCATACGAAATCTCTGATAGGAGCGTCGTTTTTGTGAATTTTAGGGTTTTCTTAAAGGGCCTTTTTAGGGTTGTACAAAGGCCCATCTATTGTTTGCTATAAATAGGGGTGAACCTCTTTCATTTTAGGGCTAGTTTTCATACACACTCATACTTGTAAACTGAAAATTATATATCGAAGCTTCCTATTAGTTTGGCTCGGGACAGAGGCATTTCTTTCCAAACCGGACCAAATTCACAGAGACGAACATCTTGATTTCTCAAGCTACTTTCTTTCTCATTCACTAATATATTGCTTATTATCACGTATTGCTTTACATAAATCACTAATCAAACCACATATCCTTTAAACCACATATAAATTTAATTGTTACCATTTTAAAGGAAAACAGTTTGGCGCCCACCGTGGGGCTGAGGATAATAGTGGTGATTGATTTACAACTCTATTTTTCACTTATTTTTTGAAAGCTTGTGATTTCAGATAATTTTGAGATGGCAAACAACAATCAATCGGTGCACATGAACAACAACGAACTGATGAATCACCACGACGAAAACAACAATAGCGGGGTGCCAAACCACAACGCTCCACCTGCTGATCCCGTCGATCCAAATGCTGTCAACTCGACCGATGCTATCAACCAGAACACTGGCGGCATTCAGGCCACGGATCCTTTTAATAGCGATAATTCAGCAATTTTACCTCGGGCGCCAGCTCGAAAGACACCAGGCGACACCGTAGAGGAAATTAACTTACGTTTGATATATGATATGTTGCAGGAACAACAGGTGGCTATAGCTCAGATCCAAAAAAAAGGCAGCAAAACAGACACGGCAAAGCCAAGTCGAGCTATTGAGCCAAACCGAGAGGAAGATCGGGTTGCTGATACTGGTAACAAATCGGGGTCTGGTGCATCTGCCGAGGTCCTGAAAATGCTCGAAGCGTTGGCTAAACGGATTGAATCTAATGAGAAAAAGGTAGAAATGTACAACTCTCGAGTGGATCAGATCCCGGGGGCCCCTCCGACCTTGAAAGGGTCAGACTCAAAAAAATATATTCAAAGGCCTTTTCCTCCGAGCACGGCCTTAAAGTTGATCCCGAAGAGGTTCAAAATGCCTGATATTCCAAAGTATGATGGAACGACGGACCCACAGGAGCATGTAACTTCGTATATTTGTGCCATAAATGTCAATTATGTTGAAGAAGATGAAATCGAATCAGTGCTACTAAAAAGGTTCGGTGAAACGCTGTCTAAAGGGGCACTAACTTGGTACGACCATCTGCCTGAGCATTCCATCACTTCTTTTGAGATGCCCGCGGATGCGTTCATTGAAGCCCACACCGGAGCGAAAAAAGTGCAGGCAAGGAAACAGACATCTTCAGAATCGCCCAAAGAGACAACGAATTACTTCGAGAATTTGTGAGTAAGTTCCAAAAGGAACAAATGGAATTATTCCCGGTCCTGGAAGAATGGGCTGCCCAAGCCTTTAGCAAGGGTCTCAACCCCCGAAGCTCCACTGCCTCATTTAAGTTGAAAGAAAATCTATTAGAGTACGAGGCAGTGACTTGGGCCGATGTCCATAACAGGTATGAATCCAAAATTTGGGTAGAGGATGATCAACTTGAGCTTCCCCCAGGTCCGATAGGCGGAAGCAAGAATTCAGAAAGGTCAAGAAGGATGTTCGAAGCAGAGACAAGGTCGTTGAAGGAGAGATACCGACATTATGTTCAACCCAAGAAATCCATCTTAGGTCGGATAGAGGGAAAAACGGTCCCAGTCCTCATTCGAGAAGGAGCAATAGGCGAATTGATCGTGGTCCGAGCAGTCGAGGTTTGTAGTTTAGAGGTGATGCCAGCGGGTCGGCTAACAATGGGGACAGCCCGAGGTTATCCGAGTACAACTTCAATATTGACGTCACAGATCTTATCTTGGCCATTGGCCATATTAAGGATGCAAGATGACCGAGGCCACTAAGATCTGACCCTACTCAAAAAGATCCAAGTGTGATGTGTGAATATCACGGTACTCATAGTCATAGGACAGAGGATTGTCATCAACTGAGAGAGGAGGTGGCTTGATTATTGAAAAATGGTCACCTTCGTGAGTTCTTAAGTGACCGAGCCAAAGAAAATTACAAAGGCAAGGAAAGTCACAAGCAGGTTAAGCCCATGAAGCCTCAGCACGTGATCAATATGATAATCGGTGGAACAGAAATGCCACGAGGTCTGATGATGACAAGAACGAAGGTCTTAGTTGTTTGTGAGAAAAGAACCAGGGATTATGTACCCGAAGGATCTGTTTCCTTCAACGATGAGGATGTAGAGGGCATCATTCAGCCCACAATGATGCTTTAATAATTTCTATCCTTATTTTTAAATCTCAAGTTAAACGTATTTTGATTGATCCAGGTAGTTCGTCCAATATTATCCGATAGAGAGTGGTGGAACAACTTCGGCTGTTAGACCAAATTGTGCCAGCAACTCGGGTCCTCAGCGGATTCAACATGGCAAGTGAAACTACTAATGGAGAAATCTCTTTGCCAGTAAACATCGCCGAGACTATTCAACAAACGGTGTTCTATGTTATCGAAGGTGAGATGAAATACAACGCATTGCTCGGCAGACCATGGATTCATAGCATGAGGGTGGTACCCTCGACATTACATCAAATATTGAGTTTTTTGACCTCGGAAGGGATAAAAATGGGCCGTGGAGAGCAACCCACTGCAAGGGAGATGTTCGTAGTCGAAAAAGCACCTCCCACTCAAAGGGAAAGCACCTCCCACTCAAAGGGAACCGTCCCTAAAGGCTGTTGAACCTGCCAAAGGCAAAGATACCAAATAGCAATTACAGGATGGTGGCCTGGTCAGCACAAGAGAAGAAAAGGAACACACGAGCCTGAACTTCGAAGAAGACGATTCGGTGTACCCAGGTCGTTCGTGTTGCCTGATGATTCAGACGCAACCAAGTCAACTGTAGAAGAACTGGAACGAATTATCTTATTCGTGCATCTGCCGGACAGAAAGGTATACCTAAGCACGGGATTAACCCCAGAGCTCAGGCGTAAATTAATTAAATTTCTTCAAGCTAACACCGATTGTTTTTGCTGGTCCCATTTAGACTTGACAGGTGTCCCATCGAAGGTAACGACACACAGGTTAAGCCTCGATCAAAAAATTTCCCCGGTGAAACAGAAAAGGAGACCGATGGGAGAAATCAAGCATGCTTTCATCAAACAAGAGGTAACAAAGCTTTTAAAAACAGGTTCCACCCGGGAGGTCAAATACCCAGATTGGTTAGCTAATGTCGTGGTCGTGCCAAAGAAAGGTAATAAATTCAGAATGTGCGTCGATTATAAGGATTTGAACAAAGCATGCCCGAAGGATTCATTCCATATGCCTCACATTGATTGAATGATCGATGCGACGGCCGGACATGAGATGTTAAGTTTTCTTGATGCCTACTCTGGGTACAACCAGATTCGGATGGACCCGAAGGATCAAGAGAAAACTTCTTTTGTAACCAGATATGGGACTCATTGCTATAATGTAATGCCATTTGGATTAAAAAACGCCGGTGCAACTTACTAACACCTAGTTAACCAAATGTTCGAAGAACAGATAGGTAAACAATGGAGGTTTATATTAATGATATACTAGTTAAGTCCATGGAAACAGAGGACCATTTGAAGCATTTGCAGGGAACCTTCGACATACTTCGCAAATACAACATGAAGATGAACCTGGAGAAGTGTGCCTTTGGAGTTAGATCGGTTAAGTTCTTGGGTTTCATGGTGTCAAACCGAGGAATTAGAATCAACCCGGACAAAATTAAGGCCATTGAAGACATCAAAGTTGTTAATAATGTGAAAGCGGTGCAAAGGTTAACCGGAAGGATCGCAACTCTTAGCAGATTCATCTCCCAGTCTTCGAATAAAAATCACCAATTTTTTTCACTGCTGAGGAAGAAGAATGACTTCGTATGGACACCAGAATGTCAAAGAGCTTTAGAAGACTTAAAACGATACTTGTCAAGTCCACCTTTGCTACACATACCGAAGGAAGATGAGCAGCTGTTCTTATATCTGGCAGTATCCGAAGTTGCGGTAAGTGGTGTTTTGGTCTGAGAAGAAGAAGGTACGCAATTCACTATCTATTATGTGAGTAGAACATTAGGAGATACAGAGACACGCTATCCTCACTAGAAAAATTGGCTCTAGCTTTGATAAGTGCTTCTAGAAAACTGAAACCTTATTTCCAATGTCATCATATATGTGTGGTAACCACGTACCCATTAAAAATATCATGTATAAACCGAAACTGTCAGGTAGATTGGCAAAATGGGCTGTAGAAATAAGTGGTTATGATATCGAATATAAACCCAGGACGGCTATTAAATACCAAATTTTAGCTGACTTCGTAGCAGATTTTACACCCGCAATGATTCCCGAGGTGGAAAAAAGAGTTTTTATTAACCTCGGGATAAACCTCGGGGATCTGGACCCTCCACACGGACGGAGCATCGAACGTGAAAGGGTCTGGACTGGGAATAGTTCTTAAGGCCCCAGCAGGCGATATTATTCGACAATCAATCAGGACATTAAAATTGACTAACAATGAAGTCGAGTATGAGGCTAGGATTGCAGGTTAAGAATTGGCTCGAAGCTTAGGGGCTGAAGTCCGAACCAAAGTGGGACTTTCTTCTTGTTGTGAATCACGTCAATGGTGTTTTCGAAGTCAAAGATGAACGAATGCAGAGATACTTGGAAAAAATCCAAGTAGTTTTACACTAATTCAAAGAATGGACTATGCAGCATGTACCAAAGGAACAGAACAATGAGGCAGATGCATTGGCCAACTTAGGTTCATCAGTCCGAGTGGAGGAATTCAACTCTAGCACGGTCGTTCAGTTGATGAATTCGGCAGTGGAAAATGGTCACGCCGAGATAAATGCAATGAGCTTGACATGGGACTGGCGCAATAAGTACATAGACTATTTGCGAGATGGGAAACTCCTAGCGGATTCTAAGGAGTCAAGGTCTCTTCGAACCAAAGCAACGATATTCTGCTTGGTTGATGGCCAGTTGTATCGCCGATCTTTTTACGAGCCTTTGGCTAAATGCTTGGGGCCCGGAGAAACAGATTATGTGATGCGAGAAGTCCACGAAGGGACTTGCAGCAACCATTCAGGAGCTAAAGCTTTGGTTCGAAAGATAATTGGAGCAGGATACTACTGGAACCAGATGGAGAAGGACGCGAAAAATTTTGTCCGAAAATGCAACGGGTGCCAAAGGCACGCACTGATGATCCACCTCTGGGGGAATTGCTGCATCCGGTTCTACCTTCATGGTTATTCATGAAATAGGGAATAGACATTGTCAGGCCTTTTCCCTGGGCTCCTGGTAAGGTTCGGTTCATTTTGTTTATGACTAACTATTTTTCTAAATGGGTTGAAGCACAGGCCTTCAAGAAAGTCAGGGGGAAGGAAGTCATCAACTTCATTTGGGACCACATCATTTGTCAGTTCGGCATTCTTTCCGAGATAACTTGCGACAATGGTCGACAGTTCATTGGTAGTAAGGTCAATGACTTCCTCGAAGGATTGAAAATCAAAAAGATTCTATCGACTCCGTATCACCCAAACGCAAACGGACAAGCGGAGTCAACAAATAAAACCATGATTCAAAATTTGAGGAAGCGACTGGAGGAGTCGAAGCAAAAGTGGAAGGAAGTTTACCGGAGGTACTATGGGCATACAGAACGACATCGAAGTCAGGTGCTGGAGAAACACCGTTTTCTCTAGTTTATGGTGCAGAAGCATTAATCCCTGTGCAAAATCAGAGAAACGAGCCTAAGATTCCGGTATGCGACAAACGAGTCACATGAAGAGGCTATGGCCGTAAAACTTGACTTGACGGATGAACTTCGCGAGAATACGTTGGTCCATTTAGCAGCTCAAAAACAACAAATGGGATGATATTGCAATCGAAGAACGAATCTTCGACATTTCCAAGTTGGGAACTTAGTGCTACGAAAATTACCCTACACACTAAGAATCCCAATGATGGGAAATTGGGCCCAAATTGGGAAGGACCATATAAGATAACCGAAATAACCGGCAAAGGGTCGTATCAACTGGAAACTATAGACGGCTAGTAGCTGCACAACAACTGGAATGTGGCACACTTGAAAAAATATCATTGCTAAGGTACGAAACTCTAACCCTTTGTGAATTTAAGAAGTTGTCACCCTTTTCCCTTACAGGTTCAAATCGGAAATTTTTTTTCAAAGAAAGTAGAATTAGGTCTGAAAACACATGTTGCACTCTTTTTTTCTTAGCTCGATTTTATCCCGAAGTGAGTTTTCCGGCAAGGTTTTTAATGAGGCAACATCGTACAACGTGTAATTTTCTCATTAAAAACCTAGGCTGAGAACTAGGGACTCCTCGATGCTGTTTTTTATAGTGTTTCTCTACTCATGCTTCGCATACAAACACTAAGGACTATCATACCCTCATCAAGATGGAAACGCCGAGAAAGATTTAAGAAGTCGAGACATTTTTATTTTTGTACTTACCGAACTTTCTGCATTAGGATTTTATGTAAGGGTCAAAAGATCGAATGAATCATCCCTGGATAGTTTTGCTACGACAAAAAGCAGAATGAGTCGAGTGTCGGATATAACGTTAGCTTTCTGTATGAACAAATATTTGAAATAAGAAGAGTATTTCGGAAAAAATATGTATCGGTTACACTCTTATGGAAATGCTCGAATAGCTGATCTTTAAGGCCCATGGGCTACCCTCAACTGGGGACTGCCATCACAAAACAGACGAAGGCACCAAGTTAATAATAAACCGGGCCAAATTTGCAAAGACTTCAAACATTCGAAAAAGGGTTGAGTAATTAAGACCTCGACCCATATGCCCGAAGTGATCAAAAACGTCCGAATTGACAAGCATAAAAAGGCTCCCACATACGAGCCCTCATTAAAGATATCGGATGAAAAAGAACCGGTATAAATAGAGTCTAAAACTTCTAAGTTACGTTGGCTCGATTTTTCATTAAAAATGAAGTTATTAATTACTCGTCTGATAAGATGAATCGTTAAGGACTAAAGGTCAAGTATAATTCATTTTCAAACAAAATAATGTCAAGAACATTATATGATTCAAGGATCTGTTCTTAAGTCTCTTATGGCTAAGTATTGAAAATGATAGAAGGAGCGCAGACAAAAGAAAGCCAAAAACAAATTTTATAGCATAAAAGGTGTTGACACCTAGTTTTCACCTCATAAAACGCGTATTTTGATTTTCAAATTTCCCGATTCCAAGACGGAGTAAGGATGCCCTTAAAAAAATTACAAATTTAAAAATCCCGAGAAAATCGCAAAAATTGACGTTTAATTATTATTTTCATAAAAATTAACAATTACAAGAAATTACGAGTTATTTACTTTCACAAATGTGATTTGAAAAGAAGATACATATCCCGCTCCGTCTAACTCGGAAAAATTGTTAATTAAAAATGACGTATGAATTACGGCTCATTTTGACCGCATTTTTTCACATTTTTAAATGTTGCTCGGAAGTATATCATTATTGGGCTCGTTTTGAAGCTCGTATTTTAAAACGACGTATTATAATTTTTATTTCATCAAAATATTATTTTACGAGGGGCGTATTAGACTAATTTACCTAAAACTATATAAAAACTATGCTATATTTTTATAAAAAATAAGAAGAGAATTTTATCCATTTGTACCTTTGTTGGTACTATTTGGATAAGGTCTTTTTTTTAGGGAAACTACGGCTAAGTGGCCTATTTTTGTCCATAGAATTCTAAATGTTTAGTTGGATGATTTTGAAAATTTGAATAAGGATTTTGGGGGGAAAAGTACGACCAAGTGGTCTATTTTTGTCTGTAGAATTCTAAATGCTTAGTTGGATGATTTTGGAAATATGAATAAGGATTTTGGGGGGAAAAGTACGGTCAAATGGCCTATTTTTGTCCATAGAATTCTAATTGCTTAGTTGGATGATTTTTGAAAATTTGAATAAGGATTTTGGGGGAAAAAGCTATGGCCACATGGCCTATTTTTGTCCATGGAATTCTAAATTGACTTGCCTACAAATAGAAGGGATGAACATTAAGAAAAGGGGATTATTTTTTTGGGGAGATTACATTTTTTTAGGGGGGGGGGGGGGCGTGGGGGGGGGGGAACGTTTTTGAGAGGAAAAAAAAAGAGGAATTTTCTTTTTCTATTTTTGGGAAAAAGAGAGAAAAAAAAAGTTCAAATTTGGCATCCTAAAAGCTAAAGTTTGATTTATATATTCAAAGCTTAGCAACAAAAGATACAACTATAAGATATACATATAGAAACAGAGGGGGGAAATTTTTTAAAAGAAAAAGGGGTTTAAAGATTTGTGAAGTGTTTGGTGCTTGAAGTAGATTGAACCAATCCTCATTTTGATCTTTAG
The DNA here is from genome assembly GCF_019175385.1 of Lycium barbarum. Taxonomy (NCBI): domain Eukaryota; kingdom Viridiplantae; phylum Streptophyta; class Magnoliopsida; order Solanales; family Solanaceae; genus Lycium; species Lycium barbarum. The sequence goes on along the minus strand of NC_083338.1, from coordinate 49,493,073 downwards.
GTTACCCGTCAAAAGGTAACCTCTCTTTCTATCTTTTATTTCATTTCTAGTTATGATTATATATTTATTATGATACTTGTGTTAGTTAAAAATAATTCTTTGCTAGCTTAGTCTTGTTTGATGATTAAGTGGATATTATGTGAATTTGATACCATTTGAAAAAATGAAAATAAATTAGAAGTTTGATTTAGAAAATGTTAAGTGATTTTAGGTTAGTTAAATTGATATCCTTTATTTCATTTCTAGTTATAATTATATATTTATTATGATACTTGTGTTAGTTAAAAATAATTCTTTGCTAGCTTAGTCTTGCTTGACGATTAAGTGGTTACTATGTAAATTTGATACCATTTGAAAAAATGAAAATAAATTAGAAGTTTGATTTAGACAATGTTAAGTGATTTTAGGTTAGTTAAATTGATAAAAATAAGAAAAAGAGATTTCATCCCTTATTTCATTTTAAGTTATGATTATATGTTATTTATGATGCTTATGTAGTTGAAAAGGACTATGTGCTAGCCTAACTTTGTTTACATGATTAAGTGAGTATCCTATGGATTTATTACTATTTTTGACAATGTTAAGTGATTTTAGGTTAATTAAAATTGATAAAAATAAGAAAAATAGTAGCTTAAGTTAGAATTTTGACATTGTGCTATAAGTTTAGTGTGATTTATTCATTCTTGTTAGCTTTTGATATATATATATATATATATATATATATATAATAAAAAATAAAAAAAATAAAAACTTAGTTCTTGTGAGTTTGTCACTAATTCATAGCAACTATTGGGCCTTTTGCATAAATTTTCCTTTTATTTACAAGTATGATAACTATGGGCTTGGTTTAAAAGTATCGTAATTCATTTTTTTTGATTTGTAAATTAAATAATTGACCTCAGTCTATTACTAATGTTTTGTACACCTATCTTTTGTGACCTCCCCAATTTGTTGTGGATCTTTCGAGGCCCACTAACATTTCTAGATCGAGTCAACCCCTACCATGGAAGGACTAAGGCATTAGAGCATAATTTGGAGCGCAAATATTTATTTATGCATTTTTATATTTGGCTTGGTCGGCCCAATTCCCTACTCTTTATATTATTTACTTGATTATATATATGTATGCTTGTATAAAAATTGGAACCCTGGATGAGATTATCACGCCTAAGAGTTGCTAAAATTGATTTTAAAAATTAAAAAAAAAAAATCTGTTTAGGCAAATTTAGGATTGTGGGTAATTTTGAGGATTTTGAATACCTTTGATATGATTTTGAACTTATAGGCAAACTTTAGGACTACTATGATTGATTTGAAACTTGAGTTGGAAAAGATATTTTGTAAACTTGGATTATCATTTTGGGTGAACTGTTTTGACTATTAAAAAGGCTAATGAGTTAACTTTGAGACTTTTGTAAAGATTAAAACCAAGAATGGGATAAAAGTTCTAAAAATATGGCTAACCTATGGAGTATATTAGTATGCCTATAAAAACTATTTTCAAAAACTATTTTCTATACTTAAAAATATTTTTTCTAAAAATCCTTTTTCTAAACTCGGGTGGGCTTACGTAGTGTTCTATTTGGGTTAATGCCTTTGGGTTTTAACCTAGGTGTTCTAGTCCAAAATCCAAAAAACTTCCAATTTTGGGCAAAACTCTACCATTTTTCATTTCTTGAAAAGGAGTGTTTTTGGCATGAATGACTAATTTCTATTTGCGGAAATATAAAACAAAAACTGTTTTTATCACAAGCAATTTATATCTACAAATGCATACTATTAGAACCCTTAGGTCAACCGTATTTTATGGATCCTTAATACTGGGGCGCCTAACACCTTCCCCGGGGGATCACCAGAACCCTTACCCATACTTTGGTTAAATTATGTTTCTTTTCAAATTTAACCATTTTAAACGAACCCTTTTCGAATTAGTTTTCCTAATTTCCTAAATATTAAGTGGCGACTCTAAAACATTATCCATTTAGAGTACCATTACGTAGAGGTATATTTTTTTTCCCGGTATGATTGACAACCGTACTTTTCCGGGACACTTTCCTTTTTAAATGAGGCAAGTGCAAATGCGAATCGGAAAAAATATAGAACTGCTACAAAATACCGAAGACCCGAACTTGATTTACAAAAGCCAAAAGAAAATACAAAGGCTCCCTAACCCTATCTAGTCCTCCGAAGAAGAGTCCGAGTCTCCAGAATCGGATTCTTCGAGAGCATCCTCGGAACTATCATCAAGTATTCATTTGGCTTTTATCTAGAGTTCCCTCGCCTCATTAATCCCAAAGAAATATCCTCAATGCTACGTCGAGCCTCTTCTAGAGTAAACCTCCGAGACTTCCACTTCTCATACTCTAATTGAAGAACGGACCGAGCCTCAGTAGCCTCAACTTCGTCATGGGCTCGACTCAGATCGGCCTGAGCCTTTTTCAGTCTAACCTCCAGCTCGGCCTTCATTTCACTCAGAGTATTGAGAACATGGTTAGAAGCTTAGAGTTTGGACTGAAGTCCCACATTATCTCGAATAGAAACATCAAGCTCACTCTGGAGTTTCTCATTAGCCTAGGCCGACTTTCGGCTTTTTCTTAGGCAACCTTCAAGGTTTCCTTCTCGACGGCCCTTTCAGACTCGAGCCGAGTGAACTGCTCCTTCATGTTTTCGGCCTCACCCTTAATGGAGTCCAATTCCGACCTCAAAATGGTGGCCTCTAGCTCCCCGAACTTCATAATGATATCAGAGTTCTCACGGGTGAGCTGCCTTTTGTCCTCCTCCAGGGCCTTATTCTTCTCGGCCAAGTCTGCGAAGTCATTTTTCAACCGGAGTTTCTCCTCCTTGGCCTCTTGAAGTTCAGTTCGGAGGTTCGAAGGATCGACAATTTGGATCAGCTATTCTTCCTTCTGCTGAAAGAGAAGTTTGAACTTCTCTGTTCCCGGCTCTGGGCATCCAATTGGGCCCGTAGGTGATCCACCTCTCGTTGGGCTAGGAGAAAACCCTCATTCTCGAGCACGACAACCTGTGAAGGATAAAACAAAGTTAGGAAGCAACAAATGTTGAAGATCACTCTAAATAAAACTCACTCTTTGGAAGGGAAGAATATTTGCCTGATTGGAAGCATGCATGCTCTTGTTAAGAAGACATTGCCACGAGAGTGTTACACCTTAGAAAATTCCCCGTCAACGTACAGTGAATAGGCTAGCGAAGAGTACGAAGTATACGGTGATTTGAATAAGTAAGAAATAGCATTTGATGATCTTAATCGACATTCAAAGACATTTGACCAAAAGGAAGAAGTTTGGTAAAGAAAGTAAAGGGTATGTCACGTGTCGGGTAAGAATTACGACGACGAGTTAATGATGGCATAATGATGTCTTGGAGACGAGTGATAACGTCCCTTAGATTGGTATTGAGGTGCTAAAAAAGTGTCAAGAAGGTTCCATAAGGATCGGAGATCAAACGAGTCGACGAGAATGAAAACGGAACCACTGGACATTATACGGCCCAACATACGGACCGTATAAATTATACTGGCCGTATGTTAGGACGTATAATTGGTCAAGAGGGACATCACATTCTGGACCAAACATACGGTCCAACATACGGTCAGTGAAAAATATACGGACCGTATGTTGGTCCGTATAACTTGGTCGGGATAGGTTCAACATTTAATATAAGGGACCTCTCTCATTGCATTTTCATATCATTTTCACTCCACAAGTCAAGAAACCTCTAGAACACTCTCCAACATTCATCCACAAGAAAATCAAAGGAAATCCATGATCAATAACACCAAATCCATGAAAACAAGTGTATGAAACCTAGCTAAAGCTCATCTGTACCAAGAAAACTCAGGGGAAGTGAAATAGGGTTTTGGTGCTAGAAGAGTATTTCCATCCAAGGCTTGTTCATCCATCATCTAAGGTAAGTTTCATGACCATACCATGTTGTTTAAGGTATTGGAAGGCTAAGACACTTGAATTGTAGAAAGACATAGAATATGAGTCATAAATGGATGAATAGTGTCATTGTTGAATAGTGGTTGGGATGAATCATGAAAGTTGGTATGCTGTGATTGTGAATACGTTATAAATGACATTTAGACCATGAAATAGGTGTTATATATGAGGAAACGCGATAATGAGCTATAACCATAATTATGGAGAAATTGAAGAGAAATGGTGAATTGTGGCAAATGTAGATAAATGATGATTGTCGTGTGCGATATTGTGAATGTTGATATGAACGTTTGGGAGCTGATATAGAACATGGGAAAAGTATTATAAACAAAGGAAATGTTGCCCAATTTTCCCTAGCGTTAGTCAGTCCGTTCTTATAATTGTTAGCTAATGTCAATACGAATTCTCTTGAAGGTAGAACGTGGGCATTAAAGGAGAACAAACAAGCGATAGACTAGTTAAACGACAAAGGTATGTAAGGCTTATCCCTTCCTTCAAAGGAATGAATCCTTCAAGATTTCTATGATCCTCCTATATGATGAAGCTTATGAGTCCTTAAAGATACTAAACTACATACGAGCATGATAATGATGATGATGAGTTAAAGTATAGAGATTCGATTGTTCATGATATGATGATCCTATAACGTTGATGATATCATTATTGTTAACACTCACCTTATACACTATTTCCTTCAAGGTGAGGCAGAATACTCATGAATGTTCATAACATAATCGGGGGTTCACGACCTTACGTCACCCCGACATAGCCATAGTTTCCTTCAAAGCCTAATGTATACTCCTAATGATAAATGTGAAATGATGCTAAGTCATGATATGTCTATAAGATGATCAATAACGCTAGCTTATAATATGCCTATGTTATGTATGAAAATGCCGAGCTATGATAAGATTATGATATGTTCATGAGATGTGTAATAATGATGGGTTATAATTGACTATATGACGATATGATTCCACCGCGCCAATATGGCCGGACATGTCACCGCTAATGTGGGCTGCATATGATTCCACCGTGCCTAGATAGCCGAGCATGTCACCGCTAAGGCGGGCTGCTATGTTTACACCGAGACTAGGGGGTCAGGCATGATCACCACTAGTGGGCGGCATATGATGGATACCCGGACGCGGGTTAACAATGAGGATTACGATGTGATGATATGTGATGTGATGACATGTGTACCATGATTATGTAAAAGATGATATATGTAAGAAATGTATTTTGCCTACGACACTCATGCAGGTTATATCTTTCTCTTATGGCTCACGATCCCTCTATTATATTTATTTCATTCTTGTCTTACATACTCAGTACAATGTTCGTACTGACGTCCGTTTTCTTTGGACGTTGTGTTCATACCCACAGGTAGACAGTGAGGTGAGCTCGATCCAGACTCGTAGGAGCTGTCAGCTGATTGAAAGCACTCCTTTGTTCCGGAGGTGCTTGATTATTCTTTTGTGTACATTTGTATATGTTGGGCACGACGGGTTCCTATCCCGTCCATATGTCTAGTACTCGAGTAGAGGCTCGTAGATACGCATTGTGGGTTATGGGGTTTCACGAGGTTGCCTTTATGTATATTATTTTGATAGCCTAAAGGCTTATGTATGTAAAAGTATTATGCTTGAAATAAAAAATGATTTTCTTATAATTTGGGTATGAATGTGATAAAAGAATGTTAATGAGCATGATAAGTAATAGAACGAGCGGTGCTCGGTGGTTAGCCCCGGGTACCCGTCGCGGCCCTAGCAGGGTCGTGAAAAAAGTGGTATCAGAGCAGTTCAGTCTTAGGAAGTGTCTACGAGCCGTGTCAAGTAGAGTCTTATTTATGGTGTGTTGCCCACCACGCTAATAAACAAGTGGCTACAGGGCATTTAGGGAAAAAATGACCATCTTTCTTCTTATGAGATCGTGCGATAGAGCTGTGTATAAGATTTTATCCTCCCTAATAGTGTGTTGTGATTTCAGAATGCCGCCAAAGGGAAATGCTACAGCCTCCCAGAAGGGCAAGACTGCGACAAAGAGGCGAGTAGAAAGAGAGCCGCCCATGAATGTAGAAGAGGGCGAGTCACATAATGAGGCTCCATCTAATACTTCCTCCACCCCGCCTAATGTGGAGGAACAAGGAGGAGCTTCAGCTCCAAATCCTCCACCGGTTGCTTCGGGTCAACAAGTGACCGAGGCCATTCAATTATTGACACAATTGGTTGCCGCACAGGCACAGCGGAAAAATGTGAGTTCAAGTGATTGGGCAACTAGTACCAGGGCCCGTGATTTTATGAGCCTAAATTATCTGGAGTTTTTCGGGTCAAAGTCGGATGAAGACCCGCAAGATTTTATTGATGAGATGCTAAGAACATTGAGCATTGTCCATGCCTGCGAAACTGAATCCGTGGAGTTGGCATCTTATAGACTCCGAGATGTGGCGGTATTATGGTATAACAATTGGATAACATCGAGAAAAGAAAATACGCCTCCTCCGGTTTGGCAAGAATTCGTTGATGCTTTCATTCGTCATTACTTGCCACCCGAGGTCCGCCGATCTAGAGTGGATAGATTTCTAAATTTGAAGCAGGGAAACATGAGTGCTCGGGAATATAGCCTTCAATTTAATTCATTGGCTAGATATGCCCCGACCATGGTGGCCGACATGGGAGATCGGGTACATAGATTTGTGAGTGGTTTGGGACCACATTTATTTAAAGACTGTTTGACGGCTTCATTGCAAGACGGGATGGATATTTCTCGAATACAAGCCCATGCCCAGAATTTAGAGGGGCGACAACAACCACAAAGAAGTGATCGTGATATTGATAGAAGGCAAAGTAAGAGGGCCAGATCTATGAGAGCAGGCAGTGATTATAGAGGGGGATCAAAGCAGACACATTTTAGGTACGCAGGCCAGTCGGTGACTAGTCCACCTCCTCGATTCACAGGTAGGAGATTCGATCGCCCCTTCCGTTTAGGACAGGGCCAGAGTTTGAGGGCCTCAGATTCCCAGTTCAGGGAAGATTATAGTCAGAGGAGACCCCCAGTACCCGATGCAGCCAGTGCGGTAGATTACATTCCGGACAGTGTCGCCAGGGTTCGGATGCTTGGTATGCTTGTGGCTAGGTTGGGCACATGATGAGAGATTGTCCGTCGATGAGTGGTAGAGTTGGGGTTCATCCTACAGTATCAGTGGCTGGTTCATCGTCAGTGCGCCCGGTAGGGCAGACTCCTCAGATATCCGCAGGTTAAGGTACTGGCAGAGGGGTAGCATCTACTTCAGGTGCCACTCAGCCCCGTGTATATGCTTTAGCCGGACGATAGGATCTTGAGTCTTCCCCAAATGTGGTTACAGGTACATTGTCTATATTTTCCCGTGATGTGTATGCATTGATAGATCCGGGTTCTACTTTCTCTTATATTACTCCATATGTTGCTGGTTGTATTGGGGTGAAACCTGAGCCAATCAAACCTTTTGAGGTATCTACTCCGATTGGTGATCCCGTGATAGCTAGACAAGTGTATAAAAATTGTATAATTGTGATATGTGATCGTCAGACCAAAACTGATTTGATTGAGCTGGAAATGTTAGATTTCGATGTAATTATGGGTATGGATTGGTTGGCATCATGTTATGCTAATGTTGATTGCCGAATGAAAGTGGTTCGATTCCAATTTCCGGGAGAGCCCGTGCTTGAATGGAAGGGTAATGCAGCATCTCCAAAAGGTAGGTTTATTTCCTACCTTAAGGCAAGAAAGATAATAGCCAAGGGCTATATTTATCATCTAGTTCGGGTTCATGACACCGAAGCAAAGTCGCCAACCTTCCAATCAGTCCCGGTAGTGAATGAATTCCCAGATGTATTTCCAGATGAGCTTCCAGGTCTTCCTCCAGAAAGAGAGATTGACTTCGCCATTGATGTGTTGCCGGACACTAAGCCTATTTCTATTCCTCCTTGTCGAATGGCTCCGGCAGAATTGAAAGAGCTAAAGGCACAGTTGAAATATTTGCTTGAGAAGGGGTTTATTAGACCCAGTTCATTACCGTGGGGAGCACCAGTCTTGTTCGTGAGAAAGAAAGACGGATCCCTACAAATGTGCATCGATTATAGGCAGCTGAACAAGGTGACGATAAATAACAAATATCCTCTCCCAAGGATTGATGACTTATTTGATCAACTACAGGGCGCCAAGTGGTTCTCAAAAATAGACTTGAGGTCGGGTTATCACCAAGTGAGGGTTAGAGAAGCATATATTCCCAAAACAGCTTTCAGAACGAGATATAGCCACTATGAATTCCGGGTGTCGTTTGGGTTGACTAACGCTCCGGCAGTGTTCATGAATCTGATGAATAATGTATTCAGGCCACTCTTGGATTTATGCGTGATAGTGTTCATTGATGACATCTTGGTATATTCTCGCACAGAATCAGAACATGCAGATCATTTACGTATCGTACTTGGAATTCTTCGAGCTCGAGAATTATATGCAAAATTTTCAAAGTGCGAGTTTTGGCTAAATTCTGTAATATTTCTGGGCCATGTTATTTCAGGTGATGGCATTCGAGTCGACACTCAGAAAAATTGAAGCTGTGAAGACTTGGCCAAGGCCTACAATGCCTACGGAAGTCCGTAGTTTTCTGGGTTTGGCAGTTATTATGGGAGATTCGTAGAGGGCTTCTCATCTATTTTAGTCCCATTGATGAAGCTAACCCAGAAGTCAGCTAGATTTCAGTGGAATGATGTTTGTGGACGCAGCTTCCAAGAGTTGAAGGACAGATTGACCTCAGCTCCAGTCTTGACACTCCCAGAAGCGCCAGATAGTTATGTCGTATACTATGATGCTTCTGGCGTTGGGTTGGGGTGCGTGTTGATGCAGCATGGCAGAGTCATTGCATATGCTTCGAGACAGCTACGGAAACATGAAAAGAACTATCCAACTCGTGACCTTGAGTTAGCCGCAGTCATTCATGCATTAAAAATGTGGAGACATTACTTGTATGGTGTGCATATTGATATCTATACAGATCACAAGAGTCTTCAGTATATTTTCAAACAGAAGGAGTTAAATCTACGGCAGAGGCGGTGGTTAGAATTATTGAAAGATTATGATGTGAACATTTTGTACCACCCCGGAAAAGCGAATGTAGTAGTTGATGCGCTTAGCCACCGATCAATGGGCAATTTATACGAAGTTCATCCAGAAAAGAAGGAAATGGTTCACGAGCTCCATCAATTAGCTAATCTTGGAGTACGTGTAATTGATTCGGGTAGTGCAGGGATAGGCATTAATGATCCCACAGTCTCGTCCTTGAACATGGAAGTGAAAGAGCATCAGTATGAAGATCCTAAACTGTGCCATTACACAGACATATCTCATAGAAAAGGGAAGTCTCCATTTGATGTTTCTATGGATGGAATTCTTAGATACCGAGGCAGGCTATGTGTTCCAAATGTCGCAGAATTGCGCCGTCGAATTCTAGAAGAAGCCCATTATTCTCGGTATTCTATTCACCCAGGTGCCACCAAGATGTATCATGATCTTAAACTAATATATTGGTGGGATGGCATGAAGAGAGACATAGCAGAATTTTTAGCTCAGTGTCCAAATTGCCAACAACTAAAAGTCGAACATCAAAAGCCGGGAGGCTTATTGCAAGCAATGGAAATCCTTACTTGGAAATGGGAGGTGATCAATATGGATTTTATTATGGGGTTACCCCGTTCCCGAGGCAAGTATGATTCCATATAGGTGATTGTGGACAGACTCACGAAAGAAGCTCATTTTCTTCCAGTTAGAACTACCTACTCAGCAGGAGATTATGCGAGATTGTATCTCAAAGATATTGTGCGACTTCATGGTATTCCACTATCCATTATCACAGATAGAGGAGCACAGTTTACAGCCAAGTTCTGGAAGTCCTTTCAAGAAGGTCTAGGCACCCAAGTGAAGCTTAGCACGGCATTTCATCCGCAGACCGAGGACAAGCCGAGCGTACTATTCAGACCTTGGAAGATATGCTACGAGCATGTGTACTGGATTCCGATGGTAGTTGGGATGATCATTTTCCGCTAATCGAATTTGCATACAACAATAGTTATCATTCCAGTATCCAGATGGCTCCGTATGAAGCATTATATGGAAGGAAGTGTAGATCTCCAATTGGATGGTTTGAAATAGGAGAAGTAAAGCTAATAGGCCCTGAATTGGTTCAGCAAGCAGTAGAAAAAGTTAAGGTGATCCGAGGTCGATTGTTGACAGCCCAAAGTCGCCAAAAGTCTTATGCGGACAATCGCCGACTAGACTTGGAATTTCAGGTTGATGATTGGGTATTTTTGAAAGTATCGCTAATGAAAGGGGTGATGAGATTTGGCAATAAAGGGAAGTTAAGTCCTAGATACATTGGACCCTATAAAATTATCTGCAAGGTGGGTCACGCAGCCTATGAATTGGACTTGCCTTCAGAGCTTGAATCAGTCCATCCAGTCTTCCATGTTTCGATGCTCCGCAAGTGTGTTGGAGATCCCATGAGAATTGTTCCGATTGATGATGTCGACGTGACAGAAAAGCTAGCATATGAAGAAGTACCTATTGCCATTCTAGACAGGCAAGTGTGAAGACTTCGAAATAAAGAGGTAGCATCAGTCAAGGTCTTATGGCGAAACAACAACCGGGAGGAAATGACTTGGGAAACGGAAAAGAGTATGAAGTCCAAGTACCCACATCTATTCCAACCCCCAAAAGAGATTCAAGATGAAACACTAACACTATGAGGTATGTACGCTTACTTTTCATGCTTTTGGTCGTGTATGGCCATAGATATGTTGCTATTATGTTATGGCCCTGTGAGGCAATGATATTATGAGTTGTTGTGACAGGATGGTAGTGCCATATTACAGGGGAAACTATGGCAAAATTTTCGTAGAATCCCGAGTGTTTAACATTCGAGGACGAATGTTCCAAAAAGGGGGGAAGAATGTTACACCTTGGAAAATTCCCCGTTAGTGTACAGTGAATAGGATAGATAAGAGTACGAGGTATACGGTGATTTGGATAAGTAATAAATAGCATTTGATGATCTTAATCGAGATTCAAAGACATTTGACCAAAAGGAAGAAGTTTGGTAAAGAAAGTAAAGGGTATGTTGCGTGTCAGGTAAGAATTACGAGCGACGAGTTAATGATGGCATAATGATGTCTTGAAGACGAGTGATAACGTCCCTTATATTGGTATTGAGGTGCTAAACAAGTGTCAAGAAGGTTTCATAAGGATCGGAGATCAAACGAGTCGACGAGAATGAAAACGGAACCACTGGACATTATACGGCCCAACATACGGACCGTATAAATTATACTGGCCGTATGTTGGGCCGTATAATTGGTCAAGAGGGACATCACATTCTGGACCAAACATACGGTCCAACATACGGTCAGTGAAAAATATACGGACCGTATGTTGGTCCGTATAACTTGGTCGGGATAGGTTCAACATTTAATATAAGGGACCTCTCTCATTTCATTTTCATATCATTTTCACTCCACAAGTCAAGAAACCTCTATAACACTCTCCAACATTCATCCACAAGAAAATCAAAGGAAATCCATGATCAATAACACCAAATCCATGAAAACAAGTGTATGAAACCTAGCCAAAGCTCATCTGTACCAAGAAAACTCAAGGGAAGTGAAATAGGGTTTTGGTGCTAGAAGAGTATTTCCATCCAAGGCTTGTTCATCCATCATCTAAGGTAAATTTCATGACCATACCATGTTGTTTAAGTTATTGGAAGGCTAAGACACTTGAATTGTAGAAAGACATAGAATATGGGTCATAAATGGGTGAATAGTGTCATTGTTGAATAGTAGTTGGGATGAATCATGAAAGTTGGTATGTTGTGATTGTGAATACGTTATAAATGACATTTAGACCATGAAATAGGTGTTATATATGAGGAAACACGATAATGAGCTATAACCATGATTATGGAGAAATTGAAGAGAAATGGTTTGTGGCAAATGTAGATAAATGATGATTGTCGTGTGCGATATTGTGAATGTTGATATGAACGTTTGGGAGCTGATATAGAACATGGGAAAAGTATTATAAACAAAGGAAATTTTGCCCAATTTTCCCTAGCGTTAGTAAGTCCGTTCTTATAATTGTTAGCTAATGTCGATACGAATTCTCTTGAAGGTAGAACGTGGGCATTAAAGGAGAACAAACAAGCGATAGACTAGTTAAACGACAAAGGTATGTAAGGCTTATCCCTTCCTTCAAAGGCATGAATCCTTCAAGATTTCTATGATCCTCCTATATGATGAAGCTTATGAGTCCTTAAAGATACTAAACTACATATGAGCATGATAATGATGATGATGAGTTAAAGTATAGAGACTCGATTGTTCATGATATGATGATCCTATAACGTTGATGATATCATTATTGTTAACACTCACCTTATACACTATTTCCTTCAAGGTGAGGCAGAATACTCATGAATGTTCATAACATAATCGGGGGTTCACGACCTTACGTCACCCCGACATAGCCATAGTTTCCTTCAAAGCCTAATGTATGCTCCTAATGATAAATGTGAAATGATGCTAAGTCATGATATGTCTATAAGATGGTCAATAATGCTAGTTTATAATATGCCTATGTTATGTATGAAAATGCCGAGCTATGATAAGATTATGATATGTTCATGAGATGTGTAATAATGATGGGTTATAATTGACTATATGACGATATGATTCCACCGCGCCAATATGGCCGGACATGTCACCGCTAATGCGAGCTGCATATGATTCCACCGTGCCTAGATAGCCGAGCATGTCACCGCTAAGGTGGGCTGGTATGTTTACACCGAGCCTAAAGGGCCAGGCATGATCACCACTAGTGGGCGGCATATGACGGATACCCGGACGCGGGTTAACGATGAGAATTACGATGTAATGATATATGTGATGTGATGACATGTGTACCATGATTATGTAAAAGATGATATATGTAAGAAATGTATTTGCCTACGACACTCATGCAGGTTATATCTTTCTCTTATGGCTCACGATCCCTCTATTATATTTATTTCATTCTTGTCTTACATACTCAGTACAATGTTCGTACTGACGTCTGTTTTCTTTGGACGGTGTGTTCGTACCCACAGGTAGACAAAGAGGTGAGCTCGATCCAGACTCGTAGGAGCTGTCAGCTGATTGAAAGCACTCCTTTGTTCCGAAGGTGCTTGATTATGCTTTTGTGTACATTTGTATATGTTGGGCACGACGGGGTCCTGTCCCGTCTATATGTCTAGTACTCTAGTAGAGGCTCGTAGATACGCTGTGTGGGTTATGGGGTTTCACGAGGTTGCCTTTATGTATATTATTTTGATAGCCTAAAGGCTTATGTATGTAAAAGTATTATGTTTGAAATGAAAAATGATTTTCTTATAATTTGGGTATGAATGTGATAAAAGAATGTTAATGAGCATGATAAGTAATAGAACGAGCGGTGCTCAATGGTTAGCCCCGGATACCCGCCGCGGCCCTAGCTGGGTCGTGACAGAGAGCCCGACTATATTTTCTTTGTCGAATTTCGACACAAGAGGACGAAGATAGCTGGCTATCCCTACGGGGCTGGATAGAAAGTCGCAATCTTCGGGTACGATGATGGTTACCGACCTAGTCTTCCTCGGGTCTACGCGTGGGGCTAGGAAGATGTCTATAAGACGGGATCTCGAATCGGATTCTACGATCCGAGTAGCCCTTCTCGATACCTGCCGAATGGAAAGGTGGCCGAACCCGGAGGCATCTGCCATTGCAGCAGGGATATCAGCAGCCCCATCCTCGGGGAACATATGCTCAAAACTCTTTTGCTCCGAAGCTTGAGAAAGAGGGGGAGAGGATGTTGTTTCAGTTTGCTTGGCCCTCTTGGCCGTAGGATCCACCCAGGGGGGAGGTTTCATCCCCAACCTCGATCATCTCAACAGCCCTTAAAGGGATCGAAGTATGAGGAAAATCTGTTAAAGGGGCTGAAGGGTTCTCAGCTCCCTCGTCTGCGGCGAGACCGGCTGTGACGTTTCCTTCCGGGACCTCCATCGAAGTGGTTCCTTCCGCAGTAGCAGCGGCAATAGCAGGGTCCGAGCTAACTCTCGCGACCCAAATATCATCTTCGGGAAGATCTTTTAATCCCCGAACGCTAGATACGCTCGCAGCACCCTTAGAGCTTCTCTTTCTTTTAGGGCCCGCTGATGATGGTTTCGCGGGTTTAGAAGATTGGGCTTTCCATTTCTTCTTTTCTGATTGGGCAATGACCCGAGCAGAGATCGAAGGGTCCAATCAGGCTCCAGTGCAACGGAAGCATCTTCTGGTTCGGGCCTAGGGATTGAGGAACCCCTCGCCAAACCTGAAAATGAATACTATTAGTAAGGAAGGGAGATGAACATAAGGAAGAATGTTAAGCATAGGGAGAGAGAAAAATGCTTACCATGGTTTTGTGCCACCCACCTATCTCGAGATAGATCTTTCCATGTCCGCTGCTGGTGCGGGTATTGATTTATAATGCTCTCCACCTAATTGTGGAAATGAGGTATTGCGTCCGGAACCTAAGCAACGGCTGGAATATCGAAATAGTTAGAGGAAAGGTCTGAAGCGTATGAAAATAAAAATGAGCTCTAAGAAACTTACGTTTGTCGTTCCACTGCTTGGGGAAAGGCATAAACGCCACTGGTATGATATCTACGGTTCTAACTCGAACAAAACGCTCATACCAGCCTCGATCTCTATTCTCGTCAACGATGAAAAGTATAGGGTTCTTCCCTCATTTGAAGAGCTTAATTACTCCGCCACGAAAAAGCCTCAGGTAGTATAGTCGGATCAAATTGTGCAGAGTGAATTCCACTTTCACATTGTTTTCCAGAAAGCGGAGGCAAGCCACGATCCTCCAAACATTCGGACCAATTTGTGCAAGGCACAGATTATACATCCGGCACATATCGAGGATGACTTGGTCTATCAGAGGGTTGAGTTTAAAGGTAAAAGGGTAAGTGTAGACATTTGAATACCCTTCCTTGAAGTCGGTGACTTTATCATCATCACCGGGTACAATGATCTCTATAAGGGGGTTGTCCCAACCACAGTTAGTTTGGACCCTAGGGAGGTTTGTCGCTTTAATCGACTTAGGGTAGCGCCTGACGTCATAACCTCTGTCAGCCTTTTTTACGGCCGTCTTGACAACAAACTCGTTATCGAAATGATAGCTCGAAGGTATTATGTCCTTAGCCTAAGGCTCGAAGGAACTGTCTTGACCAACGGCCTCAGGACTGGCCAAGACCTCGACATTCGAAGATGGAGAAGAAGCGGAGGGAACGTCCTTTAAAGTAGAGCCAGTTTTTTTTGCCATTTTGAAGCTTTGAAGATAAGATTATGAAGTTACGAAGTTTTGAAGACCAGCGTATGAAGGTATGAAGTTTTGAAGATCAGCGTATGAAGTTATGAAGTTTTGAAGGTCAAAATATGGAGCTATGAAAATTTGAACAAAATTTTCTAGGAAACTAAGAAGACTTCGAAATCTCGGGTGAAGTTTCTCAAAAAATCTCGAAGATTCAGAATTGTCGAAAGAAAATCTAAAGAGAAGCAATAACAGAGCAAGAAATTCCGAGAGTAAAACAATCAAGTGGTGAAAAGTAACGAGTGAAAAGTGAAAATAACCGGCCTTTTATAGAAAGGAGATAATAAATTTTGAGGCGGTTACGATTTGACAACCGAAGGGGCGTCCAAACAGGGGAAGACACGTGTCTGATGTCAGAGGGACGTGGCCTGATAAGACGTCTCTTATCCCGCTTTTTTCCAAAGGAAAGCTTCCAAAGAAAGGCACCGACTTTATCATTCCACTTCCCATTACTTCGGTAATCTTTGGACCGGGAAGTGTGAGGACTATCTGTACGCGATAAAAATCGAAGCAAATTGTTGTTGTTTCTAGATGGACAGTCGGAGTAAAAACAAGATCGCTAATACCTCAGGGTACATTCGGAGTCCGTGATATCGGTGATCTGCTCAATTGGACATCGAAAACCGAAGGAATGTTAACAGGCGAAGAGACTCCGAGCCCGAGGGAAAGACACTCGACATAGGTTCGAAGGATCTGTTACGAGCCAGGTCACGCGCCACCAATTGAGCCATAATTTGCGCTGACATCCGTACAAAATCTCTGACATCCGTACAGAGCGCCATTTTTATGGATTTTAAGGTTTTCTTAATGGGCCTTTTTATGGTTGTACAAAGGCCCATCTACTGTTTTCTATAAATAGGGGTGAACCTCCTTCATTATAGGGCTAGTTTTCATACACACTCATACTTGTAATCTGAAAATTATATATTGAATCTTCCTATTAGTTTGGCTCGGGATAGTGGCGGTTCTTTCCAAACCTGACCAAATTCACAGAGACGAACATCTTGATTTCTTAAGCTACTTTCTTTCTCATTCACTAATATATTGCTTATTATCGCGTATTGCTTTACATAAATCACTAATCCTTTAAATCACATATAAATTTAATTGTTATCGTTTTAAAGGAAAACAATGTGTAAAATTACTCGAGTACTCAAGATGTAAGAATCGGACCAATTTGTGCTAAACAATTCATAATTGTAACGCGCCCTCGCTGAAAATCATTTTGGTCACTTCATATTTGTCTAATCACCCAACAATCTTTTTAAATTTATAAAGAGCGTGTAAAAGCATGGAAAGAAATATATACTTACAAAACAAACTATTTTTCAGAAAAAAAAATTGACAATGTTTTGATAAACCAAGTTGACCAAAACAACAAGATCGGTTTATTTGAATTGTGTTCAAATTCAACAAATTACACCTCGTAACCTTGAAAATGGGTGATTTTGAAATTTTGACCCCCATTACTTTACGGGCAAACCTTCAAGTTTAAAAGTAATAATTTAATACTTGAAGGTCTGCCTATAAGACAAATTATGTAAAAAATTCAAGACCCACCCACCTTCAAAGTCATTTTTGTAGATGACCCGTTTAAATTGACTATCATTCAATATGTTTCAACTGCAATCATTCAAGTTTGAACAAGTTTAAGTAGGTTACACGAGGAAACGACATAAATGGCCCCTTAATTATGAGGGAAGGTTCAAAATAGTCGCTTAACTATGGAATTAACCGTTTTTGTCCTTTAAGTTTGTCACAAGTTAACAAATATGGTTCCTTAACTTTGAGGATATGTTAACAATAGTCCCTTAATTATACACTTAACAATTTTGGTCCTTTAAGTTAGCCAAAAGTTAACACTTTCAGTCTTCAGCAAAATATTCATCGAACTTTGTTATTAGATTTAACGGGAACTATGAAAAGAAAGAGAAAATTAGCGAGAATTCACATTTAGAGGTAAAAAGGGCCAAATACATCGAGATATAACAGTCGGACGTCTGTCGATTATAGTGCAAAACTGATGAAAAACCAATAGACTTGATAGTGTCAGAGAATAGTATCTCGGAACACAAAAACCAACTGACTCTGTTAGTTAAAACCGAGGGAGTCCATCGGCTAGGTAAAATACATTAAGACTGTTTTGTTTTGAAAACCCGGTATAAAATAAATACTTGCATTATAGTGAATTGTTCTTAAAAATAATTTCCGCGCAGTTTTTCCCGAAAATAATCGGCGGAGGTCCGTCGGTTTTCGTAAAAAAAAAATATATAAAAAATCGTTGGCTTTCCGATAGTGACCCTCGATTTTGTCCGTCAATTTTTGTCCACCCATTTTCGCTTGTTTTTAGTAGTGACAATTTTTGTAGTTTCTACTATCTCTAATTTATTTCTAAAGTCTGATGTACTTCACTTAGCCGATGTATTCCCTCGATTTAACCGACAAAGTTCGTCAATTTTAATGTTCCGAGACACTATTTTCTGACATTATCAAGTCTGTTGTTTTTTCCTCGGTGTTTACCTATAATCGGCGGATGTCTATCGGTTTTTTTCCGAGGTAATTATCCTTATCTTTAGTGATGTGTACCTCTAAGTATGAGTTCTTGCTAATTTCCCTTTTTTTTCACAGTTCTCGTCAAATCTAACAAATATAGTTCAATGACAATAACTATTTTGCTGGAGACTAAAAGTGCTAACTTTTTGCGAACTTTAAAGACCAAAATTGTTAAGTGCATACTTAAGGGACTAATTTTAACCTATCCTCATAGTTAAGGAACCATTTATGCTAACTTATTCAAACTTAATGGACCAAAACTGTTAATTGCATAGTTAAAGACTATTTTAAAACCTATCCTCATAGTTAAGGACTATTCACGTCGTTTTCTTTAGATTACACATTTTGGAGTAAATTTGCCATGCCTATTGGTCGGTTACCTTGTGTAAATGGCATTCATATCCCAGGTAAAGCTGACCACAAGTTGCAATTACAAAATGTCTGCAAATAAATGTCTAATTTGTTCAGTAGCGGACTCACCAATCACTAAATTTTGCAGAGATAAGAGCGCGAGCCACTGATATATTCTGGTGGAGAATAATAACACATGGAACTAATTTCATAAAATATTACTGAAGCATATTGATTGAAGTTTCAAGTATTATTCACTTAGTAATTTAATGGGATTCTTTGTTTATGTTTCATCGGCCAAATTTAATTACCGGCAGTAGCCCAAATATATAAAATATATATATATATATATCGACATGTATATTATAAGTATAATATGTATATTATACGTCATCTAATATATGTATAACATATGTATATTTAAGTATAAATATACAAAATCTATACATTTGCTTGCTATTTTGTAAACTAAATTACCCAAAATATTAGGCTGTAATTATTAGTTTAATATCCCCTGGTGGAGAACAATAGCACATTTGAAACAACTTTTTTTTTTTAAAGGATACAAAACTATTTGAAGACTTATAGTAGTGTTAAGGTTGCTTCTTATTTTAATTTTCTTTCCAGAACAATTATTGCTAATATTGTTAAAAAAATAAACTAATCTCGACACCTCAAGTGTTATTGCATGTCAACCTTACAAGGTGTTTAATTTAACAATCATCATCTAGAGCCTGTTTGGATGAGTTTTAAAAAAACAGCTTATAAGCTTAAACTAGCTTATAAGCCAAAAAAAAAAAAAAATTGGGGTAGCTAAGCTGCTTTAGATAAGCTAAGTCAAACGGACTCAATTATTTTTTGGGCTTATTTTAAGCTCAAAATGGCTTATAAGCTGGCTAGTCAAACACTCAAAAAAGCTGAAAACAACTTATAAGCTGTTTTCAGCAACTTATAAGCCAATCCAAATGGGATCCTAGTCTGTGGTAAAGTTTTAGGTCCATGATCTCTCAAGAACTCATTGAACTTCTGACAGGTCACAACCTCATATTATATTATACTTCATCCGGTTAAAAAAGAATGTCCACTTAATCTGTATTTTTTGGAAAAATACATGGTGTGACCACTAGAAAAAAAAAAGGGCCCAAAAAGGCCCCATTTTAAACAAATGATCCGAATTGACCGTTCCACCCAAATTAAGGCCAAGCGCTAGCCCAACCCATTCACTATTTATGGCGATTAAAGTCACCACAAATCAAAAAGTCGCCACTAAAGATCGACGAAAAAAATTCATATTGAGCCTTAAAAAAATAATTCAAAACATGTATAATATGTGTATAATTATTAAGTATACATTAATTATTTATTTATTAAACATAAATTATACATCAATGATACGTTTTCTAATTATACGTTGATTATACATTTATTATACACAAATTATACAACAATGATATATTTCTATACATATAACTTTAGGGAGACATATTCTATACGATAATGATACACTTCCTATACGTATGATACATTATTTTTATACATATATAGTTGTGATACATATTCTATACAATAATGATATAGTTTCTACATGTATGATACATTTTCTATATATACACAATAGTGATACATATACAACAATGTTACGGTTTATATACATATGCTGAAATTAGTTGAAAAATGGCTAGCAAATGGAATTATATATTTGAAAATGCTAAAAAATGACTTTTAAGATTCTTGGGCTACCGGGTGTCAATAGTTTCACCTGGATGACTATTTGTGTCTTTTTCCCTTTACTTTTTGGTTCAAAAGAAAAAAAAGAAGAAAAGAAATAGTTAGAAATAATATCATGAGAAAGAAAGCAAATGGTCTGTATTGAGTTCTTATCCAATGTAGTCATTGCCTTTTGTTCTACACGAGAGTGTCCACTTACTAAATCAAGAAAGAATTAACATTGCTTTTCCAAATTTAAACTTATTAAGTGTTAAGTGATCATATCTCAATACCTATTTAATCAGGGGCATTTTATTCAAATTACTTATTTTTTGAAGTTAGTATTTTCTTAAGGAGTGTGCAAATGGTTAAATGAACACTCTTTTTGAACCGTAGGGAGTATGGATTTAGAAGATGGATAGAATTAAATAGGCCAAAAACATAAGTAGCCCCTTAAACTTGACACTATTTTCCATTTAGACACCTTAACTAATGTTTGTTCCTATTAACTAGGGGTGTACAAAGTAGACCGACAAACCGCACCAAACTGATAAACCGAGTCAAATCGAGAAAAAAACCCGATTAGTGGTTTGGTTTGACTTGGTTTGGTGTTGAGAAAAAAAATCCGATCATAATAGGTTTGGTTTGGTTTTAACTAAAAAAAGTCAAACCGAACCGAACCAAACCAACCCGATATTACATGTATTCAATTTTTAAAATATTTTACACATAAAAATATTTATTTGTAATGGAATTTATAGATATTTCTTTTATTTTTTCGTAGTTTTTTTTTATCTATTATCATATTATTCAAGCTTGAACTTAGAATTTTGAATGTTAATAAGTTTTATATCCTATGGATATTTGTAACTCAAATAAAGTTCAAACCAAAACCAGCTCAACACTAACGCTAACAAAAGAAATTCAATTTACCACTAGAAATGACAATAATGTTGGATATCTATTCTTTAGTTTTGCATAATTAGTTTAGAGAGTGAAAATACATAACTTAAGTTTTTTTTTTCTTTTTCATGTAACTAATACTTATTAGCCGTGCTTATTTTAGCATGACTTAGTATTTTTAGATTATGGTCATTTTCTTTATGGCTTGTTAATTAACAATATTTATTTTAACCGATTTTATTAGTTTTTGTTGAATATTTTAATACAATGTTATCACTCTTCTCACACTTTGTGTTATTTTCTTAAAAAACACCTTAATTATATAGTTGTATCTTACTAGGACAGAAATATTTGAAGTAAAAGTTATATGTATTGTATCAAGATTACTCCGAAAAAAAAAACCGAAAAATCCGAGAAAATCGAATAACCCGAGAAAACCCGAGGTTGAAAAAGCCAAATTTTATTGATTTGGTTTGGTGTATAAATTTAAAAACCCGATGCAATTAGTTTAATTTAGTGTTTAAAAAATCCAAACTAACCCGGTCCATGTACATCCCTACTATTAACCACCTGATCTCCGTAAGAAATGTGCCTATCCAACACAAATTTAACAAATCAAATCAAAATTGGTATGTGAAACTCACTCTCTTTTGAAGTGGCAGCCTAGACACGTAAAACATTTTTTTTTTACCACAAATAAAACATTTCCATGTCAGCCAAAAGAAATAGAGGTAAAATAAAATTTAAATAAGAAAGAGAGACCAAAAAAAAACCTAACCATCCAAACAGAGTGTGAGAAAACGAAAGTAGGTGATGGTCGGGAATCCATCACCGGCACTCCGGCAGAAAGGAGTTGTGTGTCTCCTACCCTCGCCCCCCTTTTTTTAATTTTTATAAATCAAAGATGAAGAAAAAAGTGGTGCCAGCTGAGATGTGATAAAGGAAGCGGAGGTGGTGGAAGCGGCAAAATCTAAAGAAGAAGAAGGTGGTGGTGATTATGGTGGTCGCTGACCAGATATGAAAAAGGCCCCGATCAGTATTCCCGAACTTTCAAACCTTCGTTTCTTCACTCTTTTCCAGAATTACTTAACTAGATGCCTATCAATTTTACTGGAATCGGTTGGGTTCGTGTTGCTTTGATTTCATTGTCAATTGCATGAGCCGACATTCTCCAAAGTGAATTTATTTTTTATTGGTGTAAATTAAACTAGAAGGAGTCAGAAGACATTTTTTTTAGTTAGAAACATCTCAAGGAAATTTTCTTGGAGCAGAAGAGGTTTATAATGGGTGGCATTGACAATGGCAGGAGAAAGTACCGTAAGAGGAAAGGAAAGGCTAGGGAGAGAGAAGAGAGAAAAATAAATAAATAAAAATTAATAGTAATTCTCTTGGCTTTTCACGCACTCAAAGAAGGTGTATTACACTTGCCATGTCACTTCAGCAGTTCATGTCTAATGACACACTTTAAATTAAAGATCAAGTGTTCAATAGAAATAAATCTTAGTTAAGAGGTCTCATGAAAGACATTGTTAAGTTTAAGGGCCATATATCTATTTGGCCAATTAAATAATTAAAAGGAACACACCTCGATCGAGAAAAGAAAAATCACGATGAGGTTTGGCCACCTCGTTAACTTAATTAAGAGATGTAGTCCTTATTCTATGTATTGATTAACTTGCTAACTTGACATATTTGATATCGACGTATCATTCAAGGTAGCTGGCAGTATTAGGTTAAACGCCTAATTTTGCACGTAAAGTTGTCTGGTGACGATATAAGAAGAAAGACAAAAGGTGAAAAATCGGAAAAGGGAAAGATATAAAGTAAAAGAAATTTTTTAAGTTCAAACGAAATTAGTTGTGTTAAGTTCAATTGGAAGTGACATATGGATGATTTTAGTTTACTTTTAGCCTTGTTTACCCTCTAATGCGCTTCACAAAAAGTGACTAGTGTACAATTGAATAGCGTACAATTTTTCTGTCACGTCATCATTAGGAGAATGTTACTTCTGCTATTACTCGCAAAATATAGAATGATTTTTTAGGAAAAACTTTAAGGGTAAAATATATTACCCCTTGGTCCTAATTTATGTGATATCATTTGAATAGACACGAAATTTAAGAAAGAAAAACTTTTGAAATTTGTGTTTCAAAATAAGTCTTAGATTTTTTTTCTTTTTGAAAAGGAACTAAAACAACAAGAAACTAGCCCGAAACTAAGCGAGGGAATGAGACTCCAACAACATCTCTTGCAACACACGAAGAAATGCTAGAAGACACTTGTGAATGTCATTCCAAGCGCGACTCTTAGATATTTATTTGATTGTAAATTATCTCATAAAATTAAATTATTTTTAAATATAAAAATGTGAACTTTTTTTTTATACAGACTAAAAAAAAAATGTGCCACACATAAATTGAAACGCAAGAAATAGTACATTTTATCATCTATTTTTAGTGGTATATATAGTCAAGAACATTAAAGACAAGAAGGCACTTTATAATTCTTCTCCTTCACCCACCCGGGCCCTCTCTCTATTAACCACTATGCCAAAATTTTATATCATAAAATATTATGGAGTCTTTGTCAAAGAGAACTAGGCTTCCGCAAATATTGATGTTAGAAGAGAAAAGATCATTTCTCTTTCTGGTTCAGAATTAGTGTGTGTGATAAAAAAACAAAATAGGAGAGGTGTTTTTATATACACCACAGAATTCCAAGAGCTAGCAGCTTTTGTAGAACGTGCTCTTACAAATTAGAAGTGTTCCAAAAGAGAGAAACTATAGTAACATCTATTTATATTCAACAACCAAAAAAAAGAAAAATCAGACTACAGTCATTCTCACACATGGCTACAATGGAAATTCCTGCATTACTAGTCATAATTTTCATAATTTTCATCCTGATAATTAGAAGGAAGAAAAAAACACTGAATTATCCTCCTGGAAGTTTTGGATGGCCATTTCTTGGAGAAACACTGGACTTTCTTCGAGCAGCAAACAAAGAAGACAAGCCAGAAAAATTCGTCAAAGACAGAATAGAGAAATACAAGTCTAAAATATTCAAGACTTCATTAATGGGTGAGAAAATGGTGGTATTGGGTAGTGCTAGTGGGAATAAGTTTTTATTTAGCAATGAAAACAAGCAAGTCACAGTTTGGTGGCCTGTAACTATTAGGAAAATTCTAGGAAGTTGTTTGATTACTACCGTTGGAGATGAAGCCAAGCTCATGAGGAAGATGATTTCTTCTTTTATTAGCCCTGATGCGTTTTCAAGACTATATATCAAAGCCATGGAAGTTGTTGCCCACGACCATTTTAAGAATTATTGGGAAGGTACGTAACACTTGCATTATTCAGTACTTTAGTTTTGTTAGAGATTTATATGCTAGTTGAAAATCTAACTATCTTCTGATGCTAGAAAATTTTATTTTATTTTATTTTTATAGTATTAGATTGAGCCAGCTTGAATGGGACAACATAAACAAAATTTTTATAGCTGATCTCAACTTATTTGGGACTAAAACGTATTTCTTGTTAGATATTGTTATAGGGCCTCCATCACACACCCATAAACTTCCTCTCGTCCATCCGTCGAACCTAAATTATGAAACATGTCACGACCCAATTTGTGAATTGTGATGGCACCTACACTGTCCCCCCAGGTAGGCGAACCATTCCCAAATCGTTTTAGTCATTTATAAGAATTATGCGGAAATAAACAATGATTTAACTAACAGATTTAAATTATATAAATGATAAGTGCGAAAGTAATAATAACCCCAAAAATCTGGTCTGGACTAGTACAAGAGCCACTATTACATAGATAGAAGTCTGATAGAAAGTACAAATCTCAAATATCAATACTGTCTCAGGAATATAAAGTAGACAGTTAAATGCAAAGAAGAGTCTCCGAGTTGCGGATCTAGCAAAAGCTCACCCTGGAATCTCTGTCAAGCAGACTCAGATCACTCTTGAGGACAGGAACGGAAACTAGTAAAACACACTGCACTCAAAGGAAGAGTACAACAAGAGTAGCATCAGTACAAACAACAAGTACTGGTAGGTATCATAGGCCGACAACAATTAGTTCACATATATTAAGAAAGAAATCAACAAGTAGGCAGATAGGCAATCAATCATACTCACACAACACAATATCATAATAATCAAGGACTTCCACTCGCACATACGTCATTCAGAAACTCACTTTCCAAGTCATAAGCCTAGGTGAAGCTTCTAAACCACAAGTCTGTTGAGTCTCAATAATCTCAAATCGATAATCACAAATCCAAGTTCTGAACCTAGGCAGATCACTAATTAATCTACAATCTGGTCCAGTCCATAATCAGATCCATGCCACAACAATGGTACAAACAAACCATACCAAATCAGAAATAAAGAGTCATATGATGATGCAGGATATAATGTAATGATATGTAATGCAATGCACTGGCCAAATATCTCAAACCTGTACACATATGCTAAAGGCATTTTCGCACGATAGTGATGACCCGCAGGGAACCCATAGTGTCTATGTACCACTCGCTCCGGAACATACCTCGGATCGCGAGCCCACTTTCTCCTGAACAGACCTTGGATCACGAGTGCACAAATAAGTCACATCCTCACCCCTTGTCAAATGTGCCTTATACATATCACAAGATAGGCCACATCCTCACCCCCTGTCAGATATGCCTATATATATATATTGTATGCAAGATGAGTACTCAAATATGGTTCAAGTATAGAAACCCCAATTTGTAACATCAACATAGATGTAAGTGATATGCTCAAATTACACCTTTTATTAGCGTAAAGCGGACGATGTCAAATATAGTAACCCAACAAGGTTGGGGTCAAATCCCACAGGGAATATGGTATGAAAAGGTTACTAAAATCGTAGAATGTTTTATTTAGGTCTAATGTCTTACTCCGATGAATGTGTAGAAAGTTGGTTGTTTATGACTAATTGCTGACTAATTGCTAACTAATTGCTTTGGATTATAATATATGGTAAAAGAAACCAAGGTTGTGTCTCCGTCAGATAAAGTGTATGATCATGGGCATTGATCTTGATATACTTCTAATTGATCGTTATATGAATGCACTTAACCTCTATGTGAATCTCTACTATTTCTCAATAAATAAAGATTATTGTTTCTATGATTTTCCCAAATATAAGAAAGGTGATATTAAGAACGGTTAATTATGTCAAGTAAATTCCTCTTATTCCTAAGTGAATTTATTAAACAAGAGTTAAAGCCTTGAGTTCATGTTATTTATTCTTACCAAACCCTAAGTACTTTCCCAAGTTAAATAAAGTTTATGGCTTTAATCAATGTTTGCAACCATTAATCATGAATGAAGAACGAAGAATAAATAAACCCTAACAATCCATTATGCATATATCAATTACAATTCCCAATCACAAAACACTCAGCTTTGGGTTCACAACCTTAGTAAAGGTGTTTAGCTACTCATGACAAAGAACAAGAAATAAGAGATTAAAGAATTCATAATTGCTTACTTTTGATGATAAGAGAAATTAATAATACTTGGATTGATGTTTGAAAGCTCCAAAACAAAGGAATATTCAATGCTCTAAGTCAAGAGTCAAAGTATATCAACTGATAATAAATAAAACCCTACATTGTACTATTAGGTTTCAAAAACGTAAAATTACAAAATTTGCACTTAAGTCCCAGACGGTGACTTATACGCTCCGTATAACATTACATGGCCCGTATAAACTTGTACGACCTTCAATCTTTACTTCTTCAGAGAAAAAAACGAGCTGATATTACACGGTCCGTATAAACTTACACAGCCTGTCTAACTTGATCGTGAAACTCCTTCTTCAAACATAGCTCTCTGTCTTGTCTTAAATCCTTCGACACGGCCAACTATACGACCCATATAATATTATACGGTCCGTATAAGTTGCTCGTATATCAACATCTTCCAACTTTGACATTTTGTTGCCTTGTCCTTCTTTAATACGACCACAGACACGGTCCGTATAATATTGTACGGACCGTGAAAGTCAACTTCTGTGCAATTTCAGTAACTTTTAGTTTCTGAACCTTAATTCTATGATTTACCTGAAACACAACAAAAATACATCAAAACAATACATACTTGCCTAAAAACAAGTAAAACTTCTCGTAAGAAGGTATCGAATGTGCCACAATTTCACGGCATTTCAACACCCCCAACATAAAGTCTTTGCTTGTCCTCAAGCAAGTATCACAACACAACGACTCAACTATCACCTAGATATCATAGATTAATAATGTCTACAATTCTTTTGACTCCGAACTACAGACATGTATGCTTTACTACTAAGGACCACCTCACTTTCACTCTCAAAATACGATGCACAGCTCAAGAATGCTATGACTCACACGGAAGCTTCAATTTATGACATTACATTATTGAACATATCATGATGCACACAAACGTCACTTTAGGCAGTCACTTTCTTTTGCACAATTTGCCATCCTTATGCCTTCACATAGACCAAAGAATGTCCCACACACATATATACAATGAAAAAGGGACAAAAGACTAAAGAGAAAAAAAGACACTCACTCTTACAGAGAATTTCATAGCTACACACGCCAATACCATAGGCTTGCCCTTATTTTCTATGCTTTCATCCTTGGATAGTTCAGTTGTGATCACGTTAGGACTTGTTTTTGGCTTGTAATGTAGGCTTAGCGACGGGTAAGATACTTTTGGTATTAGCGACTCACCCTCCTTGAACACTACACTTTCTCCTTACCTTTATTCACCTCTTCTTTTCTCCTTTTATTTTCTTTCAAATCTTTGACCTCGACGTGGTTTATTCCTAATAAAGCTTAACCTTCTTTTTGTGGTACGAATTTCTGATTTTCTGATTTTTTTTTTAAATATGTGCGGCAACCACATTGAGTGTCAACTACCACAACTTACAACACCCCCAACTTAGGCTTTTAGCCTCTACTTCACACTTGTCTCACCCCCACTTTAGGAGTATCAAGGAGGGACCGGATGTGAAACTAGAATTCAATTCAAAAAGGGTATGGGTTTGTTACAGCTGGCCAACAAAAAGGTCAAAGGCTCAAAAAGGGAAAAATAGGGATATTTGCATTTCATGGTCAGGCTTATAAGGCAAAGTGACTATCTATTCAAAGAAAGCCTAAGATCATTTCACCACCAAACTATCTGCCGAATTCAAACATGACTAACCAGGCAAGTTCTAGATTAAACATGCATAGTATGAATACAACTAACATCTCACACACACATCGGCAAAGGATGATTATTTTTACAACTGTGACCTCCTAAGAAATCATTCATCACATACAATACTCCAATAATTATAATGTCATACAAAGAATCAATCGCGTCAATTAGTAGTTGTTTCTAAGTATGTATCTTTCAATTTTTCGAGGGCTCCATACTTCCCAACAAAATCAAACATGCCATAAGTTTCATAACACTGCCAAATAAGTCAAAACTAATCTATTCTATCTAAGCAGCATCCTATACATGCCAATTTCAACAAAATAAACCCCCCTCAGGAAAACAACTTTGGCAAAGAAAAGCCGACAAGGATCCTAAACACATGTTTACACTTACAACAAAATCAAGTAATCCCCACCCCCAACTGAAAAATCATGCAATGTCCCCAATGCATCAAATGTAAGTACAATAAGGGTAAGGGATACCTGGGCGCCCTAGGCGCTGTGCTCATCAGCTCGGGACTGTGCTGCCTCAGTCGTAGCAACATCAGAAGTTGCCTCTCGGGGCTGGCTGCCCGACGCACCCATGAGATCTGGATAATTCTCACGTAGAGAGTTCAGTGCAGCAACCTGAATCATCTCCGCCTCCCCACGGTTAATCCTCTTGTTCCTCTCCCCCGGATCCTTAACTACCTGATCTACGACAGCTAGTGGTCGTTTTTCCCGAGTTTTCTCCATCTCTTTTTCTTCCTCCTCAGAGTCGAGCGAGTTCTCAACAGGGATCTCAATATCTAAGTTGGCTTGTGGTGCCAGAACAGGTTCCTCTACTCGCTCTTGTGCCTTCAACACTTCAAACTCAGCCTTCAACTTTGCTAACTCAACACTCAGTGATGTTGAGCCACCCCCGGGTGCTGTCCTCTCTAAAGCAGCCAATCTCATCTCAAATCCATTTAATCGAGTCTGGAAGACCTGGTGAGACTGTTGATATTCCTCTCGAATCTCTTTTTTGGCATTGTTGATTTGCTTGTTTATCTGGGGCTTAAGCTGGGCCAAGATCACCCTGATTTGCTTCTCAGCCTTTAATGTTTTGAAGTCTATTTCTCGGTAACTCGCTCGGGAGAATGTCAATAGATCAACCCCAGACTGTGCTGCCGGTGGTGGAACAGATGAAGTGGTAGCACCCGCAAAAGTAGCGCGTTCAGCAGCATGTGGTGGTGGTATAGTAGTAATGGCAGCAACAGCAGCAGTGACAGCGCTAGAGTCAATGGCATGGGCCTGAGCTGTAGCATACAGTATGATCAGTAGTAGTAGCATCTCCCGTAGCCCTAAAATTCGACTCGTGTTGAGTCTCGAAATCTCCAGTGGGTGGTGTCACAAATATCTCTGCCGCACCCCTTCCGCCAATCCCCAAACTGAGTGAATTTTGTGCAGTGGTCCCGGTCTGGAATGTCAACTACCTGGGCTCTTCTACACAACTCCGTGATAAGACACGGGAATACCAACAAGGTCTGAGACTGGGGTGCTCTCTGTCGAATCTCATCAGCTGTCAGTCGCCTCACATTTACCGGATACCGACTCATCATTGAGGCAAGAGCTATCGCCTGGGCAACCGTGATTGTGTTGTCATTCTGAGTCACCAGTAGTCTATATCTCATCAGGTGCCACCAGAATTGGGCCTTCCTATTGAGTGTGTCCTTGACTATCTTCGGGTTAGAACTAATCGCCTATTCTACCTCTGGATGGGCAAGTACCGCAGCTGCCCATCTAATCACCGTTCTATGATTCAGCGATCTAATTTGTCTAAATACTCTTTCTCATTTTCTGGCGCCTAAAAATCATCCCCGAAATAGATTTTGTTGATAGCAGCGGCGGAGATGTCTACTTTTACATTCCTCACTTTGATTTCATCAAGCATCGGGAGCTAAGGATTTGTTTGGCCGGGCTTCTTCATTTTCAACAACTCGGCCCCGTAATTATCATAGAATTCTCGTATAATGGCCAGTCAATACTCTCCAGGAGGCTCAGCGAACACCCCCAGCCTATAGAATTGGAGGGTTTTGGCAGTGTTGGGATAAGCCTCGAGACCCTCAAATACGAGTCGCCGCTCTTCCCATATACTCCTCTTCGGCTTCCCTTCTCTTGGTGAGAGAAATACCATCCTCATACAGCTTTTTGGACCCTTCAACCCCAAACCGCAATGCGTCCTCCGGTAGTGTTTTAGTCCTGAAAACCAACCTGCGCTTGCCTTGAATTGACTACGGGGAACACTCAACATTTGGAGCTAGGGTGTCTGTAGGCTCCGGTGAGCCGCTCTCATTCATATCTCCCTTATTATCCGAGGGCTCACCTGACGCAGACCCGCTGCTTGCGGCCTCTGCACTCAGACCCAGCTTCCAATGTGTTACATCCGACATTTTCGCTTGTTCGAAAAATTCAAGGTAAATTGACTTGTAATGAATGAGGCCACAATTGGACACTACTTGGTATGAATGTGTAAGTTATGAATATAATGGTGTGGAATTACGAAAGGTGGCCAAGGGAAAAATTGGAATTTTGGAAACTTGCCTTATGAATTGCAAAACATAGCCAAATTGGGCTTAACAAGAATTAATGAAATGAGGCCCAACTTTAAAGGGCCCAACCGGCCACCCTATGTCAAGGCCCATGGATTAATTAAATCCCATGGGAAATTATATATCAAGGATAAGTCTTAAGAATATTCAAGAAGTTTCAAGATCATAAAAATTGAGAGGAAAAGAAAGAACCCATTTCGGGTGAGAAAGAAGAGAAAAGAAAAAGAAAGAAAATTTTTTTGGAGCCAATTCTTTGGTTCAAAAATTCATCCCTTGTGAGATTATGACTAAGTGCAAGGCCCTCTTCAAGTTGGTATAAATATTGGGGCAAGAAAACAATTTTTATCTCCAAGTGAAGGGCTTGAAGAAAGGTGAGAATTTCATGATTTTGTTGTGTTATAAATGGTATATGTATGTTGTAGTATGTGTGAATGAATGAAAAACATGGAAATTTTGTGTGTTGGAACTAGGGGTGTGTTGGCCGAATATGTACATGAAATTGCATGATTTTAATGGCTTGAATTCTTGTTGTAATCTAGTTGTAATATGATGGGAATTATATTAGAAAGGAAAGTGGAATGAATTAGTGAAAAATTGGAAGTGTGGGAGGTGGCCGTGTGGTGCTAGGTTTGATATGAAATATGAATTTGATTTTGGTTGTATGCTAATTGAGTTAAGGTGAATTGAATCTTGTTAGCATGTTAATTGTGTTGTTATGGAAGATTGGTTATTAAGTTGTTGAAGGAAATTATTGAACTTTGTTATGATTTGTGTATAAGTGAAAATGAAAGTGTTAAGAGGCAAATTATGCTTATGACAATGAACTTGGAATATAAAAATGTGTTGATGAGTTTGCATGTTGAAAGTTAGGAAGGGATTGGAAAAGTAGTGACTTGATGGAAAGTTGAATGTTTGTGAATTTTATGAATATCTTGTGAATATTATGTGAACATGTTATGGATTCCTCCGATGTGTGTCGTAATGATTTTGATGGATAATGGATATGAAAATAATAAGTTTTGGTTGGAAATGTAAGCTTGAAACGAAAGATGATTCGTCGTGTCGAAGGGTGGCTAATAATGCCATAGCGTATGATTTAGTGTTTATTGATGTTTGTTGTTGTTTGGATGTCTCCTCTGGGTTGTTGTGTTGCTAAGTTGAGCCGAGCTAAGTCTCGGGGATGTCGTATATACAGAGGAAATGCTGCCGAAATTTCGGTAGGCAATTATGTGTAAAGTTAGAGTATTGAAAGAATGAAACTAACCAAATGGTAAACTTGACCATTTCCAGATTTTGGACGAAATTTGGATTGACGCCGAGCGAGCATAAGGCGCCATCGAGGTATGTGAAGCACTTCTCTACGTTCCTAGGCATGTTCTGGATGTGGTAGGCTCGGCCGCGAGCCTTAAGTCCGACTCCGTTCCCCGGAATTCGAGACGGAAAACCGCTCCAATTCCTTCAATTCAATTGAACCTATTTTCTTACAAATTGTCCTTAAAGTGAGATTTTGCACAAAAATTTCCCCAAACGGAGTCGGAACACTTCCGAATGAGTATGGGTGACCTCATAAGGTCAATTATCAATAATTTACGTATGTAGTCTCGGGTGGGTCCGAGGTGGGCCCACAAGGCCCGATACTCCCGGTACGATTTTAAAATACATCTGTTTTGGTCCGATGTTCTCCAAAAACTTCTGAACTATTGTTTTATGTATATTATGGCTATTTTTGTGTAATTTATACAATATGATTTCTGAACAGTTGAGAATCCCATTCTGATAATAATCTGTCGTGCCTTCCCAACTAGGATATAGGCGCGTACTATGCATACTATCTGGATATTCTGATTTTGGCTCGCCGTTTGGCACCCTTCAATTTGATCGAGTCTGTATGTTGAGTCTGTAGGTAGGTGGTTTCTCATTTATCGATTCGTGTCTGTCTCAATGCATTCTTTCACTGCGACCCGGGCCAGGTTCTGTTATCGTGCATAATTCTCTGCATTGTTCACCGCGTCCCTCGGCGTACGGGCCGGGATCTGTATGTCTGTATGATCTGTGTATGGGGATGGCGGCCAGGATGGCATATGATCTGATTTGATTCTGTCTGTCCACCGCGTCCCGTACTAAGAGGGCCGGGTTCTGTTACCGCGCCCCCAGACAGGGCCGGGATCTGTATGAATATATGCGTGTGCCATCTGTATTTATAAAGCACACGCCTTTGTATGATTTTGTATGACTCTGTGCTACTCTGCATGCATAATTCTGTCCGTCATACTACTGTCTGTCCGTCTGTGTTACGACTATTTCTGTATGTCCGTATGGCTTCTGCTTCTGTATGTCCGTATGGATTCAGATTCTGCTCGTCTGTCCGTATTATGATTCCGTCTGTCTGTCAGAACTATAATTCTGTTCATTTGTGTGTAACACGATTCTGTATGTCTGTCTGGATCATAACTCTGTCCGTTAGTTTGACTTATGATTTTGCCCGTTATATTTCAGTGACTCTAGTTCGGACTATGTTTATATCTGTTACGTTTCTGCTTTACATACTCGGTACATTTTCCGTACTGACCCCCGTTCTTCGGGGGCTGCGCTACATGCCCGCAGGTACAGACGCACCAGGTGATACGCCGCCCGCGTAGGTTTCCGACTCTGCTTTTTGAAGAGCTCCTTTGACCCGGAGCATATCTTTTGGTATATATTTTCTGTCTTCTGTGTACTCCGTATGTGTGTATATTCTGGGTACGGCGGGGCCCTGTCCCGCCATATGATTTTGTATGTCTGTAGAGGCCTGTAGATAGATGTGTGGGTTACGGGTTTCGTCTGTATGTTAGCCTTATCGGCTTACTTGTAAATGTCTGTATGTTCAGGTATATATGTATATATACGTATGGTTGCGCGCGTGCCGTATTTGTATCGGCCTATTTCCGTACTTCTGTTTTGAAACGAAAAATAAAATAAAAAATCTGTATGATTCGAATTCGATCAGATAGGTACGTATGGGTATCCAGTTAGGGTACCAGTCGCGGCCCACGGGGTTTGGGTCGTGACAAAAGTGGTATCAGAGCGGTTAGTCCTCGGAATGTCTACAGGCCGTGTCTAGTAGAGTCTTGTTTATCGATGTGTTGTGCACCACATCTATAAACGGGAAGCTACAGGGCATTTAGGATGTTACCCTTCTTTGGATCTTTAGATCGTGCGATAGAACTGTACTAGTAGGATGAACCTCTCCTAACGATCTGCTATGTTTCAGTGATGCCTCCGAAGAAGGCAACAGCTGCCCAGAAAGGCAAGGCCAGGATTGAGGCAGGAGAGACCAGCCAGGCCCCGAGGGTTACCAGGGCCAGTGTGCACCCTGCACTTGAGGATGTGCCCCCGTCGTCTGGATCTGTTACACCCCCCTTGCCGGAGGATATCAGAGCAGCAGGAGCTGCTAATCGGGAGACGGCTCCACCGCAAGCCTCTGAGGTTCCAGTGCCCGAGCCTCCAGCTCCACAGGCAGGGGCGGAGGGTAGGGCCATGCGAGATGCGGTTCAATTATTGACCACATTGATGGCGGAGCAGGTTCGCAGGCATGGATTTGGGGGTGGTCGTGCGGATAGGTACGAGAGCTCCAGGGCTCGTGAGTTTCTGACATGTAATCCTCCAGAATTCTCCGGGGCAAAACCTGAGGAGGATCCCCAGGAGTTCATTAGAAAGATGGAGAGCACACTACGACTGATTAAGGCTTCGCCGACTGAGTCTGTGGAGTTGGCTTCGTATCGATTATATGAGGTGGCAGCAAATTGGTATGAGTCTTGGCAGCTCTCCAGGGGTGACGATGCTCCCCAGCGGTATGGGCAGAATTTACTAAGGCCTTTCTTGACCATTTTCTACCACCAGAGCTACGAAGAGCTAGGGTCGATCGGTTCTTGAACTTGAGACAGAATGGTAGAAGTGTTCGCGAGTACAACCTAGAGTTCGATTCATTGGCTAGGTATGCACCCACCATAGTAGCTGAGATGGCCGACAGGGTGCACAGGTATGTGATGGGACTGGACTCTTATCTGATTGATGGTTGTTTAGCTGTGGCTGCTCAGCCAGGGATGCATGAAGCCCGGGTACAGGCACACGCCCAGGGCATGGAGGACCGACGTAGGGAACGTCGGCCTGATAGGGGTTACGACAGGGGCCAGCCTAAGAGAGACAGATCGGCTGGGTATTCAGAGGGATTTCAGAGCGAGCCTTCCCAGCGGCAGAGAAATAGGTATTCGTCCCAGCCAGCCTACAGTACGCCCCCACAGTTCGCAGGACAGAGCTCCAGAGGTCCCGGTCAGTCGAGGCCACCCATACCCCCCGTGTTCTTATTGTGGGAGGCCCCACCCGGGGGAGTGTTACCGCGCTACGGGCGCTTGTTATTTTTGTGGGAGCCCAGACCATCGAGTCAGAGAGTGCCCACTTAAGGGCAGTTCGGGTTCAGCCCGGCCTGCTGGGTCCGTTGCAGGCTCATCTTCTCCTTCAGCGGCCATGCGCCCTGCGGGGCGAGGAGCACCAGCACCAGCACCCGCACCAGCGCCAGCGGGTCGTGGCAGAGGACGTGGTGCAGCTTCTGGTTACAGCGGTCCTTCGAACCGCGTGTTTGCTTTAACCGGCCGGCAGGACCAGTAGCGTCTTCGAGTGCACGCCCAGGTACGCCAGCCAATCCTTTTTGAGAAATGTATGTATGGATAAGTTTGTATTTTGCTGAATTACGTGATCTTATACTTCTGGGTATTGGAAATAGTAAGATAAATGTTAATTTGGTGGATACCGAGATTCAGAAAAGCAATATGGTAATGGTATGACTTAGCCGGGGGTGGGACCCGCTACCAAAATTTTTCAGAAAATCTGCGAAGACCCCGATTTACTCTAAAATTACGTGACAAAGGTCGAGAGGGGCAATCGACGAAATTATATTAGCCCTAACGTGTCGAAATGCATGAAAGTTTCGGAGTTAAGCGTGCTCAGGCCATAGCAATTCTGGGATGGGTGACCCCCTGGGAAGTAATGCAAAGTTTTGCTCAAGTGTAGGTATGACCGATATAAATGAAAACTTGGGGTAATCTAAAGGAAAAGAGAATGTATGGAGTAATTAGCGCCTTTACAGATACCACACAGACCGACGCGGGTTAAATGGGCAAAAAGGAAAGGTGCGATACCACTCGGAAAACTTAGCGAATCTGGATAACAGTCAGCGACGACCCGAATGTTGTCAGGGGATAGAAAAATCCCAATTACATCATAAGTTAGTCTGGTATGGCGATGGTTGTAAAAGGAAAGAGAGTATGGATAGTAGGGAAGGAGAGAGATAAGTAGAGCGAGTAAGCAGAAACTTTGAAAAAAGTCGATAAGCGACACCCAAGACGATTTGTATGATTCATTCTGAATACGTTCCTGTCTGACATGTCTCTGTACGATTAACCCTGATTACGAATCTGTCTGACACACCTCTGTATGTCTGACTCTGGATATAAATCCGTCTGGTGTGCCTCCGTACGTCTAATTTTGGTCACGCATCTGTCTGATACATCTCCGCATGTCTGATTCTAAGTGTGACTCTGTATGATACATTTCTGTAAGCCTGATTCCGATTTCGAAATCCGTCCGATACCTTTTTATACATCTGACTCTGATCTCAGATCTGTCTGACATACTTCCGTATCTCTTCTTTTGATTATGAATCTATCCGCCATAGTTTGGCATGTCTGCTTCCGATTACGAATCCGTCCGATATGCTTCTACGCATCCGGTTCCAGTCCTGAATCTGTTGGTAAGAAGTGTCTGGTATGAAGTGGGATTATATTGATGTGGTAGAAATCTCAGGAGTGTAACAAGAAATGATATGGACTATGACGGCTGGAAAGCGTTCGTCTGTTACAAGAATATAGCTTATGGTTCGATGATTATGTGGGGTATGAGAAAATAAATTATGAAGGCATTTAAATCAGTGATGTGAAAAATTACCCCATAATGTTGGCAGAGAAGCCATGTCGGAAAGTCGGTAAAGGACGATTGTAAAGAGAACCCTCCCGAAGTAGTATGACGCCCCATAAGGTCAATTTAACATTCGAGGACGAATGTTTCTAAAGGGGGGGGGGGGGGGGAGGATGTTACATCCGACATTTTCGCTTGTTCGAAAAATTCAAGGTAAATTGACTTGTAATGAATGAGGCCACAATTGGACACTACTTGGTATGAATGTGTAAGTTATGAATATAATGGTGTGGAATTACGAAAGGTGGCCAAGGGAAAAATTGGAATTTTGGAAACTTGCCTTATGAATTGCAAAACATAGCCAAATTGGGCTTAACAAGAATTAATGAAATGAGGCCCAACTTTAAAGGGCCCAACCGGCCACCCTATGTCAAGGCCCATGGATTAATTAAATCCCATGGGAAATTATATATCAAGGATAAGTCTTAAGAATATTCAAGAAGTTTCAAGATCATAAAAATTGAGAGGAAAAGAAAGAACCCATTTCGGGTGAGAAAGAAGAGAAAAGAAAAAGAAAGAAAATTTTTTTGGAGCCAATTCTTTGGTTCAAAAATTCATCCCTTGTGAGATTATGACTAAGTGCAAGGCCCTCTTCAAGTTGGTATAAATATTGGGGCAAGAAAACAATTTTTATCTCCAAGTGAAGGGCTTGAAGAAAGGTGAGAATTTCATGATTTTGTTGTGTTATAAATGGTATATGTATGTTGTAGTATGTGTGAATGAATGAAAAACATGGAAATTTTGTGTGTTGGAACTAGGGGTGTGTTGGCCGAATATGTACATGAAATTGCATGATTTTAATGGCTTGAATTCTTGTTGTAATCTAGTTGTAATATGATGGGAATTATATTAGAAAGGAAAGTGGAATGAATTAGTGAAAAATTGGAAGTGTGGGAGGTGGCCGTGTGGTGCTAGGTTTGATATGAAATATGAATTTGATTTTGGTTGTATGCTAATTGAGTTAAGGTGAATTGAATCTTGTTAGCATGTTAATTGTGTTGTTATGGAAGATTGGTTATTAAGTTGTTGAAGGAAATTATTGAACTTTGTTATGATTTGTGTATAAGTGAAAATGAAAGTGTTAAGAGGCAAATTATGCTTATGACAATGAACTTGGAATATAAAAATGTGTTGATGAGTTTGCATGTTGAAAGTTAGGAAGGGATTGGAAAAGTAGTGACTTGATGGAAAGTTGAATGTTTGTGAATTTTATGAATATCTTGTGAATATTATGTGAACATGTTATGGATTCCTCCGATGTGTGTCGTAATGATTTTGATGGATAATGGATATGAAAATAATAAGTTTTGGTTGGAAATGTAAGCTTGAAACGAAAGATGATTCGTCGTGTCGAAGGGTGGC
This sequence comes from Lycium barbarum, assembly GCF_019175385.1. Classification (NCBI taxonomy): domain Eukaryota; kingdom Viridiplantae; phylum Streptophyta; class Magnoliopsida; order Solanales; family Solanaceae; genus Lycium; species Lycium barbarum. Next base: position 49,454,968 of record NC_083338.1, on the reverse strand, counting down.
TAATAATGCCATAGCGTATGATTTAGTGTTTATTGATGTTTGTTGTTGTTTGGATGTCTCCTCTGGGTTGTTGTGTTGCTAAGTTGAGCCGAGCTAAGTCTCGGGGATGTCGTATATACAGAGGAAATGCTGCCGAAATTTCGGTAGGCAATTATGTGTAAAGTTAGAGTATTGAAAGAATGAAACTAACCAAATGGTAAACTTGACCATTTCCAGATTTTGGACGAAATTTGGATTGACGCCGAGCGAGCATAAGGCGCCATCGAGGTATGTGAAGCACTTCTCTACGTTCCTAGGCATGTTCTGGATGTGGTAGGCTCGGCCGCGAGCCTTAAGTCCGACTCCGTTCCCCGGAATTCGAGACGGAAAACCGCTCCAATTCCTTCAATTCAATTGAACCTATTTTCTTACAAATTGTCCTTAAAGTGAGATTTTGCACAAAAATTTCCCCAAACGGAGTCGGAACACTTCCGAATGAGTATGGGTGACCTCATAAGGTCAATTATCAATAATTTACGTATGTAGTCTCGGGTGGGTCCGAGGTGGGCCCACAAGGCCCGATACTCCCGGTACGATTTTAAAATACATCTGTTTTGGTCCGATGTTCTCCAAAAACTTCTGAACTATTGTTTTATGTATATTATGGCTATTTTTGTGTAATTTATACAATATGATTTCTGAACAGTTGAGAATCCCATTCTGATAATAATCTGTCGTGCCTTCCCAACTAGGATATAGGCGCGTACTATGCATACTATCTGGATATTCTGATTTTGGCTCGCCGTTTGGCACCCTTCAATTTGATCGAGTCTGTATGTTGAGTCTGTAGGTAGGTGGTTTCTCATTTATCGATTCGTGTCTGTCTCAATGCATTCTTTCACTGCGACTCGGGCCAGGTTCTGTTATCGTGCATAATTCTCTGCATTGTTCACCGCGTCCCTCGGCGTACGGGCCGGGATCTGTATGTCTGTATGATCTGTGTATGGGGATGGCGGCCAGGATGGCATATGATCTGATTTGATTCTGTCTGTCCACCGCGTCCCGTACTAAGAGGGCCGGGTTCTGTTACCGCGCCCCCAGACAGGGCCGGGATCTGTATGAATATATGCGTGTGCCATCTGTATTTATAAAGCACACGCCTTTGTATGATTTTGTATGACTCTGTGCTATTCTGCATGCATAATTCTGTCCGTCATACTACTGTCTGTCCGTGTGTGTTACGACTATTTCTGTATGTCCGTATGGCTTCTGCTTCTGTATGTCCGTATGGATTCAGATTCTGCTCGTCTGTCCGTATTATGATTCCGTCTGTCTGTCCGAACTATAATTCTGTTCATTTGTGTGTAACACGATTCTGTATGTCTGTCTGGATCATAACTCTGTCCGTTAGTTTGACTTATGATTTTGCCCGTTATATTTCAGTGACTCTAGTTCGGACTATGTTTATATCTGTTACGTTTCTGCTTTACATACTCGGTACATTTTCCGTACTGACCCCCGTTCTTCGGGGGCTGCGCTACATGCCCGCAGGTACAGACGCACCAGGTGATACGCCGCCCGCGTAGGTTTCCGACTCTGCTTGTTGAAGAGCTCCTTTGACCCGGAGCATATCTTTTGGTATATATTTTCTGTCTTCTATGTACTCCGTATGTGTGTATATTCTGGGTACGGCGGGGCCCTGTCCCGCCATATGATTTTGTATGTCTGTAGAGGCCTGTAGATAGATGTGTGGGTTACGGGTTTCGTCTGTATGTTAGCCTTATCGGCTTACTTGTAAATGTCTGTATGTTCAGGTATATATGTATATATACGTATGGTTGCGCGCGTGCCGTATTTGTATCGGCCTATTTCCGTACTTCTGTTTTGAAACGAAAAAAAAAAAAAATTTGTATGATTCGAATTCGATCAGATAGGTACGTATGGGTATCCAGTTAGGGTACCAGTCGCGGCCCACGGGGTTTGGGTCGTGACACAATGACTCTTCTTCTCCCTCTTCGGAGTGGGCCGAGGTGGAAGCAGTCATGGTCTCGGGTTGAGGATTTGTAGCCCCCCGAACCTTCTTTGTTGGTATGACCTCATTGTCGGAGGTCTCATCTCTCAAGTAATGATCTCTCTCTGGTTCGTCTTGGGTTCGGCCTCGGCCCCTACCATCTTGGGACCCAGCACCCCTTCTGACACTATGTTTTTGAACCATATCTGCAAATTCAACTTTGTTAATAACGGATCTTAGAAATTAAAGTAAAAAAGAAAACATAAACATCTTTTTGGTTTTTTTTTTAAGGTCGTATAAGTCTTTCACGGACTGTATAAAATTATACGGTCCGTATAAAGTGATTACTATGTGAGATAGAACCAACATAGGTTCCATTTCAAAGTACGAGTCATTTTCACGGATCGTATAAAATTATACGGTCTGTATAACAGCTTATACTTATAAAATAGAACCCCTACCATCTAACCAATCTTATACGACCTAGAATATGGTCCGTATAACTTTATACAATTCATATTTTAGGTCATATACTTACACGACCACAATTTTTTTTATGAATTTACTTCAGTAAGAGCCAATCATCATACATACATTCCTTCCATGGTTTTAATTCCTACGGGAGTTGGGTTACTCAGACTTTACCTATTTTTCAAATTTTGACAGTTCATTAGTATCCAATTTGAGCAATTTTGGCGGGCATAACAATATTGGAATCCAAAATTCAAATTTGTCAATTGAAATTCCCTCCAACCCATTAGAATGTTTATTTCTCAACCCCACGAATTCACAATAGCTTATTATACTTATCCCCATTTAAAAAAATCATGAACCATGGAAAATTTCACTTGTACCATAGGTAAATTAACACCCAACAATTAAATTACACCCATATGAGCAAAATTAAAGAGTGAAGCATTAAAATACCTATGTATTGATGATATTGAGAAGTATCCTTGAGGAAAAATTAGTGAAAAACAAAGAAAAAACTAGTGAATCTTGAACAGAGGGTTTTCGGGTATGGTGAATATGGGTTTTGGTGACAAACTTGGATGTATTTATGGAGATTTAAGGTGGAATTATAGTGGGTTAATGTAGTGTGGCCGTATGTAGTAATGGAGAGGAGTGGGAGTTAATGAAAGAAGTGGGGAGGAGAAAAGGCGGGCAGGTGCGATTTTGTTTAAAACCCTCTGTTCGTTTTTTTTAGGCTTTTATTTTTATTTTTAGAAGTTATACGGGCCGTATAAAATTACACGGTCCGTGTAACTTGAAGTTCTCACACTTCTCACTGTTTGAGTACATCATTTTTATACGATCACTTATATGGTCTGTGTAAAATTACACGGTCCGTGAAAATGATCGTATTGAATGATGTCCTCAAACAGTGTCCTTGCTAATTTCCTTACCTTCCACGACTGGGTTATACGCTCCGTATAAGTCAAGTTTCCTCCAGTTTTTCTACACTTGTCATCCTGCCCCAAGACAAACGTTACCCTGCACACACACTATTTAAGTTAACAAAATTCAAAAAACAACAAAAATTAAACATGGGTTGCCTCCCAAGAAGCGCTTGATCTAACGTCGCGGCAGGATGGTGTCACAAATTTACTCTTGGTCAGGATTCTCTGGGTCAGCATTCGTTCTGAGATGTTTCAACCCGTACCGATCAACAATTCTATCCCCATCAATGCAACCATGATAGTGTTTCACCCTCTGCCTATTCACCTTAAATGTCCTAGTTCCATCTCCGGACTTCAATTCAATCGTCCCATAGGGTGAAACACTTACCACCTCAAAAAATCGACCCATCTTGATTTTAACTTTCCCGGTAGCAGCTTCAATCTAGAATTAAATTGCAGGACAGGATCACCCTTGTAGAATTCTCGCTTCAGGATCTTCTTGTCATGATACTGCTTCATCCTTTCTTTATACAATGCTGCACTCTCATAGGCCTGATAGCGGAACTCATCCATCTCATTAAGTTGAAACAACTGAAGCTTAGTGGCTTCTTCCCAATCCATGTTTAGCCTCTCCAACGCCGATATGGCTTTGTGCCCCAATTCAACGGGCAGGTGGCAAGCTTTGCCAAAAGCTAGCTTGAAAGGAGAAGTCCCAATTGGGGTCATGTACACAGTTCGGTAAGCCCATAGAGCATCATTGAGCTTTCGGGACCAGTCAGTTCTATTCGCATTGACCGTCTTGGCCAAAATACTCTTGATTTCCCGGTTTGAGACTTCAACTTTCCCACTTGTCTGAGGGTGATAAGGAGCTTCCACCCTATGTTTCACACCATACTTCTCCATCAATCCCGCGAAGGCTTTATTGCAAAAGTGAGAACTCCCATCACTAATTATTGCCCTCCGGGTACCAAATCGAGTAAATATGTTTTTCTTTCGGAACCCCATGACACTCTTGACTTCATTATTAGGTAAAGCCACTGTTTCTACCCATTTCGACACATAGTCCACAACAACTAAGATATACTTCATGCCACAAGAGCTCACAAAGGGCCCCATAAAATCAATACCTAGACATTGAACACCTCCACTTCCATCACAAAGTTTATAGGTATCTCTTGCCTCCTTCCTATACTCCTTTGTCTCTGGCACTGATCACAAGACCGCACCAACAGATTTGCATCATGAAAGAGAGTAGGGCAGTAGTAATCGTATTCAAGAACTTTAGCATCAGTTCGGTTACCACTATGATGACCCCCAACCAGAGAGTCATGGCATGCTTTCAGAATCGCCATCACTTTACTCTCGGGAACACAACGCCAAATGATGTTATCAGCACATGTTCTAAAAAAGTAGGGCTCGTCCCAGTAATATTGATGAGAATCCCGCAAGAACTTCTTCTTTTGGTATGACTTGATCTCCTCTGGAATTATGCGTTTTACCAAGTAGTTGACAATGTCTGCATACCATGGTGCCACCACCACTGACACCGCCAACACCCGCTTATTTGAAAATGCATCATCATTATCTAGCTCATCTGAAGGTCTACCGACTTTTTCAAGTAGAGAGAGATGGTTAGCAACCTGATTCTCAGTTCCCTTGCGGTCTTTCACCTCGAAATTGAATTCTTGCAACAACAGCACCCATCGAATCAATCGTGGCTTAGCTTCCTTCTTTGCAATTAGGTACCTCAATGCAGCATGATCTGTGTATACCACAATTTTGGACCCCAACAGATAGGCTCGAAATTTTTCAAAAGCAAAAACTATAGCAGGCAGCTCTTGCTCAGTCACTGTGTAATTCATCTGAGTCGCATTCAATGTTCTGCTGGCATAATATATAGGGTGCATGATTTTACTATGTATCTGGCCAAGCACAGCACCGATAGCAAAATCGCTCGCATCACACATCGATTCGAACAACAGAGACCAGTCAGGAGAAACAATAATAGAAGCTGTGGTCAAACGCTCCTTCAATTCATCGAATGCCTTCCGACACTTCTCGTCAAATTCGAACTTAGCCTCTTTTTCAAGAAGCTTACACATCGGGTTAGCAATTTTTGAGAAATCCTTGATGAAATGCCTATAGAAACTAACATGTCCCAAGAAACTCCGGACACTCTTAATTGAGATATGTGGAAGAAGCTTTGAGATCACATCAATCTTCGCCTGATCGACCTTAATCCCCTTTTCAGAGATTTTATGCTTGAGGAAGATCCCTTCCTTCACCATGAAGTGGCACTTCTTCCAATTTAGCACCAGATTAGTCTCCTCACAACGTTTAAGCACTCGACCCAGATGGTCAAGACAATCATCAAAAGAATCACCAACCACCGAGAAATCATTCATAAAGACCTCAACAAAGTCTTCCACCATATAAAAAAATATTGACATCATATGCCGTTGAAAGGTAGCCGGTGCATTGCAAAGACCGAAAGGCATCCTGCTGAAAGCAAATGTCCTATAAGGATAAGTAAATGTCATTTTCTTCTAATCCTCAAGGGCGATGTTGATCTGATTGTAGCCCGAATACTTGTCTAGGAAGCAATAGTAAGACCGCCCCGCTAGCTGATCAAATATTTGATTAATAAAAGGCATAGGGAAGTGATCCTTGCACGTAGCAGTGTTAAGCTTGCGATAGTCCATGCAAACTCTCCAACCTATCACAGTCCTCGTCAGAATCAGCTCATTCTTTGCATTGGGCACTACTGTGATGCTGCCCTTTTTCGGAACAAATTGAACTGGGCTCACCCATTTACTGTCAGTAATAGGGTAAACCACTCCAGCGTCTAACCATTTGATGATTCCTTTCTTGACGACTTCTTGCATGTTCTCATTCAGCCTCCTTTGATGCTCCACACTCGGCTTGCTATCCTCCTCTAGTTAGATTTTATGCTTACAGATCCCAGAAGGAATCCCCCGAATGTCTGCTATGGTCCAACAAATAGCACGCCTATACTCACGCAATATCTCCACAAGCCTCTCGATCTTCTCCTCAGTAAGTAATGCTGAAACAATCACTAGTATCGTATTATTTGGACCAAGGAACTCATACTTCAAATGTGATGGGAGTTGCTTAATCTCAAGCTTCGGTGGCTCAACGATAGAAGGTTTTGCTGGAGGAGTTGTTCTATTTTCTAGATCAAGTTTAAGCTTCTTTGGGTGGTAAGAATATGAGCCCAACCAAACAAGCAAATAAAGCATCTCCACATAACCCTTCGTGTTTTCAGCATCAAAATTGACAAGTACTTTCTTCTTCCATCTTGAATTCCACAGCTTCATCAACAACATCAAAAGAATCAATCATCGAAATGCTTTTGTAAGCACTTGGTAACTTTATCCCCTTACTTGCCTGAAAAGTAACTTCCTCATCATTGACTCGAAATTTTATTTTGTTCTTTTCTGAATCCATAAGAGCTCTTCCCATAGCAAGGAAAGGTCTCCCCAGGATAATAGGAATATCCTGATCAACAACACAGTCAAGGATCACAAAATCAGCGGGCAACATAAATTTACCAACACGTACAAGAACATCATCAACCATGCCAACCGACCGCTTAATAGATCTATCAGCCATCTGTAATCTCATAGTGGTCGGCCTTGGCATCCCCAAACCTAATTTCTTGTAGATAGCAAGTGGCATCAAATTTATACTCGCCCCGTTATCACACAGAGCACGAGCAAAATCATGGTACCCAACAGAACAAGGAATGATGAACGCCCCAGGATCTCCCTTTTTCTAGATAGTAGTTATTGAAATAATAGAACTCACAGTGTGAGTCAAACTCACGGTTTCATGTTGCACCATCTTCTTCTTGGTCAATAGGTCTTTCAAGTACTTACCAAAACCAGGTATCTCCTTGATAGCATCCAAAAATGGAAAGTTCAGAGATAACTGCTTCAGCTGATCATAAAATTTCTCGAACTTAGCATCTTCCTTCTTCTTCACCAACCTTTGCGGAAAGGGAGGTTTAGATTTGAAAAGCTGAGTCAAAGGGCGGAGAGCCCCTTTTACAGTCTGCTTGCTCTTATTATCAGCCACCTTTGAACTTCTGGAATATCAGTAACTTTCTCTTTACTAGGAAGCTCATCATCAATAATTGGAAATTACTTATTCCTGATGAGAAAATTATATATGATCCAATGCCTACCCCTGTTGAAGGACTTCCCATTAGCCTTCAACCTCACAATTCTTGAATCTTATTTTTCTTATAGATACAAAAGAAGCATTGCCAGCCACATAAGTAACAAACACCTTTTGTATATGATGTTGTGTAAGAATTGATAGAAGTCTACTGGAAATAATGATTAAAACAAGCCTTTTGCATTTGTTTTATTTAAAGGAGTTGAAAAAAAAAAATAAGCTTATGCCAATCTATCTCCATGATAAAATCAAAATACTAACAGGACTCGAAGTGAAATCTCTTAATCATCCAATTTGCTTGGATTAACGCTTTCCTTCAGTTGTCAACATCGTAACTTTGAATTAGTATTACGAGATAAATAGTACTCCCTCCATTTCAATTTATGTGTCTTAATTTGAATCGACACAGAGTATAAGAAAATAAAAAAAATTCTTGAATCTTGTCTCAAACATATGATTTGTGTGATATATCAAAATGTATTTTGAATTTGCGGTCTGAAATATTTCATATCAGATTGGAGGTAAAAAATTACTAAATATAGAAAGTGACATTCTATTCTTTTTGAAATATACTAAAAAGGAAAATAAAATAAACAAATTGCAGCAGAAGGAGTAGTAATATATTTTCTTTATTTTTTATTGTCTCGTTAACATATGTAATACCATGTTTTCTTTTCCATTCTGCTTAACCTCTGTCACTTGAATCAGCCATCATCAACTTAATATGAGCTTTACATCCTATATGACACGTATATGACTGACCACCAGTACCCGTTTAAGTGAAATCCGCTTCAGCAAGAAAAAGTATATGGAAAAGATTGGATTTGTGGACTCGCTTCAGGATGGATAACATGTCGAAACACGTGGATCATTCATATACATTGAGCCTGGTGAGCTGTGCTGATATTATTTAACATTTCTAAGCATTCAGGAAAAACTCCTATAGTTGTATGTAAAGTACTTATACCATATTAAGACCAGCACCAATTCTCCCAGTATTTAAGCGAAAAGAGTCAAAGACTGCACCTGTCTCTCATCCAAGTATGTTTTCGCCTCTAACAGTTATATACATGTGGTAATAGAGCTTCACTTGGTAAGCAAGGATTTGGCAGTCTTGGTCACACTTTCCTCTGTGAAACCATACTTCTTGAATACTTGTGAATAAGTTCCACTAGAACAAAAGTCATCGATCCCAATCACAATGCCTTCATCTCCTACATACTCCTTCCACCCTAACGGTGAGCCTGCCTCCACGCTAACACGTTTGGACACGCTTGATGGTAACACAAGCTCCTTGTAATCCCTTGGCTGCCTATCAAAAAGTCTCCAACACATGAGTGAAACGACTCTAACTCTCCTCCCTTCTTTTCTTAGCACGTTTGCGCTGGTTTCGCACAAGCACAGCTCTGATCCAGTTCCTATCAGTATGATTTCCGGTAGCTCCTCCTCAGAATTGTCGCTAACAATGTAACCGCCTTTCCCAACTGCATCAGCCGATGTTCCTTCCACATTGGCTGCCACCTTCTGCCTTGATAATGCAAGAACGCTAGGTACATTTTGGTTTTCAATTGCTACCTTATAGGCTCCAGCAGTCTCTTTGCCATCAGCAGGTCGGAAGAGCAGCAAGTGGGGAATAGCTCGAAGACCAGAAAGGTGCTCAACTGGTTGATGAGTTGGTCCATCCTCGCCTATTCCAACCGAGTCGTGGGTCAAAATGTAGAGGACTCCAGCGTGGCTAAGAGCAGATAATCTGATGGAGTTCTTCATGTAATCTGAGAATACAAGGAAAGTTGCTGCAAATGGTATAAGGCCTCCACTGTGCAATGCAAGTCCATTGGAAATTCCAGCCATTGCATGTTCTCGGACTCCATACCTAATGTTTCTCCCCCATGGGGAATCGGGCTGCTTGAAGTCTCCACAATTATGGAGATAGGCTTGATTTGAGCTGGCAAGGTCTGCACTACCCCCAATCAGCCCTGGAAGCACTTTAGCAAGCGCATTCAAGCACTTCCCTGAATATCCTCTGGTGGCATCCACGGGATCAGACATGGACAATTTCTGTTGATAGTGTTCCAAATATTAGATATAAAGTATTCCGACTGAAGAAGAGTAAATAACTAATACTATATCTTATGATACGTTTTAAACAACAAGCACAAACATCCAATGAGAATATGTATTTGTCTTCTTTGAGAATGCAACCACAAACACATTTCAGATGAATTAGTTTCTAAGAGGTATACAACTAGATGGATGCATATTTTACCGGCAATGAGCTATTCCCAGCCGGGAAGCATCCCATCAGCAAGAAGAAGCTTGAATTCTGCTGCTTCCTCAGGGTATTTGTTTTCGTAATAATAAAGTTTAGAGTGCCACTCCTGCTCCAACCTTACACCAAGATCTGTTTGAGCTTGCATTTCCCTGATAACAACTATCTTACAACACAATCTTCCTTGTCTTTAATTATAAGGTGCATAACAGCAGCACTTAAAATTGTTACCTGTAAACCATAGGAATGACATGGAAAGGTTCTCTATCATCCCATGTAACTTTCTGTTTTATTTGCTTTACATCATCATCATCAAAGGTTCCATGGTGAGGCTTTGATGTTCCTTCCTTTTTTGACAATTTCCCTATTGTCGTTTTCACCTGAAAATACAAAGTTTCAGTAGGAAGGATTAATTGGAAACTTGGAAGAATGAAGACATTTTCTTGACATATCTATTGTGGTCTAGGCTCAATACATACGCAGATGAAAGTTGGTTTTCCGGTCTCACTATGCGCAGAGATTAACGCGTTTTTGAACGCTTGTAAATTCCCTTGCGAGTTATCTACAGTGATAGTGTGCCATCCTAGAGCTTCAAATCGTGCGGATATGTCTTCTGAAAGTGCAAGGTCAGTGCTACCATCGATAGTATTATGGTTATCGTCATATATCAATGTAATCTTGTGCAGCTTCCAATGAGCAGCCAAGGACGCAGCCTCGTTTGATATGCCTTCCATAGCACAGCCATCACCCCTGATGCAATACCTGAATAAAATTATCAAAGTGAATTGCTGTTCGGCCCGTCCACAAATTAAAGAGGATAAGTCATCAGCCAACTTACGTTCTGTGATCAAAAACGGCAACATCAAGCTTATTAAATCTAGCACCTAAGTGAGCTTCTGCTAAAGCAAGGCCAACCGCATTCGCAACACCTTGTCCCAAAGGGCCTGTAGTGTAACACAAAAATTGGAAACTTATGATACCATGCTGATCAGGTTTCCTGAGAAAACAATAATATCGTCATATCCTACAAAGAAAAATCCAATATATTCATATCAAGTTATGAAGGGCTGTTCATACAACTTTCTACAAATGTTCCTTGTTATCCAGGAGGCTTTTAGTTTAGTGGTATTACGCTTTCGTTAGTGCTAGCAAGTGGGCAGGACGGATCGAATATGAGCGGGTTGTAAATGGGTTAGACAAAAAACAGATAAACACCCAACCCGCTCATGCTGAGCACAGATAAATTACAGATTGAATGACGGATAATATATGAGTACCCATATTTTTTGCAAGATGGAAAAGAAACTTAACAATCTAGTGCACCACCACGTATGTCTTCCATTAACCGCCTTTCATTTCTCAGTGAATCAAAACTCTAACAGCAACTAATTGATAATAGAAGAGTAAGATATATTCTGATAAAAGCTACAAAAATGTTGTTACTCAAGGACGTTTTTAACATGAGTTGCTGTGAAGGGATTTTTGTGCATTGCTTCAACATGAATAAAAGAATTCCTTACTTGTGAGACAAAATTATGATCATGGAGATTATACCAAATTGAAAATATAGCTCTAGCTCTATCACAAAAAAGATGGAAAGGAAACTGGGATTTAGTTATACCGGTTGTGACTTCGATGCCTTCGGTCACTACATTCTCTGGATGTCCGGGTGTCCGGCTTCCAAGCTTACATAGGCATTTAAGGTCTTCAATCTGAATGACACAATACTTCACTTGTAATTTTGACCAATAAACTGTTCACTGATCCTGACAAAAGGTAAAGCAAGAATCCTCTCTTACATGCACAAAGAACAACACTCGAATCCAAGTGGTAATTATTACCATCGGAATCATCTATATTTGTAAGGAAAAAATCAAGCGTAATTTGACTAGTTAAACAGGAAATGATCTGAAATGTCACAGGGTGCCCTCTTCTGGTGTTGAAGTATGCTAATGCCAAACATAACTCGTCAATTTGCTAGTCTATTTCTATAGATTTGTACTTAGCTTATTTGATTTTTGGTGCGTGTGATTTGTAAAATTCATGTCCTCTCGGAGTTGGGGGCTTACACTTTCCAATATCACAATTTAGGTAGACCAGCCATCTACTGACACGGCAAGTGATACAATTGAGATGCATCTCCCCATTATATGAGTGGATTGGCCTACAAGTCCTGGTTTTAGGCCTTATCTATGGAAGTTTTGTTGTTACATATATGTAGTTTGGGAACTATGTAAATTTTATTCTTAAAGATTTAAAGATTTTATGTAAGAATTCAACTCAAAATTAAGAAATTTGAGTCTCGAGTTCCAATTGCACCACATAAATTGAGCCAGAAGGAGTAGAAGAGAAACCTAACGTCAATAAATTGTATATTTTGTGTATACCTGAACAGATTGGAAACCAGCAAGATGAAGGCAAACATAATGAAGAAGACCTCCATGGCCAGCACTCAAAACAAACCTATCTCTATTAAACCACTTTGGACTTGTTGGATTATATCTCATGGCATGCCCATACAAGAAATATGCAACCTCAGCCATCCCAAGAGCCATTCCAGCATGCCCTGCCTTTGCATATTGCACTGAGTCTACTATCAACATCCTCACATTGTCTACACACCTCTTGTCAACCAATGCTTGGAATTTCTCATCATCATCATCCCATTTTTGAGTGGAAATCTCAAAAGGGTATGCTCTTTTGATCTCTTCCTGCCAGGAAAGCTTGTAATCTTCATCTTTGAAAAGACTAGGTTGGTTAAAAAGTGAAGCAGTAGTACTAATATCGTTTGTTTTTAGACTGTTGTTGCATTGGAAATTAGACCTCAAGGCTAGTTTGTTGCTATGGTAATCATACCTATTGCTTTGGATGGTGAATTTGGGCTGAAACAGAGGAAATGGCTTGACAATAAGATTAGAGATGGCCATTGTTATTTAATTTTGGAGCGTAAGGGCGGAGGTTGGAGGAATGCGTATATATATATATATATATATAGATACACTTCCTCCGTCCCAATTTAAGCGTGTGCTTTTCTTTTTGGTTTGTCTCAAAAGAATGGTTCTTATTGATTTACTAAGTTGACAAATTCAATCATCTACGTGACAAGTTTATAACCCCATGATTTTAAAGATATTTTAATATATATATATATATATATATACTTCCTCCGTCCCAATTTAAGCGTGTGCTTTTCTTTTTGGTTTGTCTCAAAAGAATGGTTCTTATAGATTTATTAAGTTGACAAATTCAATCATCTACGTGACAAGTTTATAACCCTAAGATTTTAAAGATATTTTAATATATTATATAAATTTTTAATTTAGAATCACAGGATTTCTTTTTTTATATTATTTAAACTTCATGTCTAATCAAATTAAAACACTTAAATAAAAACGCAAGTGTATATATATATATATATATATATATATATATATATATATAGGGACTTAGTAGCTCAGTTGGTTGGCTACATGAACCTTCACCTTGTTGGTGAGGGTTCTAATCCCCACATTGTAATCCCCACATTGTAATCCCCTTTCCCATTTTCCCTTCCCCTAACCTATGCAATAAAAACATTTTTTTTTATTTTAAAAAAAAGGTGTATATGTGTGAGTGATGTGCCGCTTATTCAAGTTTTGTTTGAATTTAGTTTTCCGGTGGATAAACACGTAGAGGGAGTACATGTAAATAAATTAAGAGGCGTGACATGAGAGGAAAAGAGGGTAGGAGTGACATGTAGCTGTTGAACAACGCAATATTTTGGAACTTGTAAACTCTTTAGTGCTCTCTTCTTCCCATATTAGTTGTAAAAGTTATTAAAAGCATTTATTTTAAAATAATTATTATTTTACAAAATAAAAATAGAATTAATATTTTATTTCTTATTTATCCTTAACATTAATAATTCTTGAAGTAAACAATATCAGTTACATAACATATAAATTATAAATTATGCAAAGTTCAAACAAGTGTTATCGGTTGACGTTATGATTAGCCAAGAGTCCGTCTAAAATAATCTCTCTATCTCACAAAGATAGAAATAAACTAGCCTGCTCAAATCCCAGTTGTGAGACCAGACTATATGTTGTTGATGTCAAACAAGTGTTATTGATTGATGTTATGATTACAACTTACAAATATGAGTAAAATTACCTTAACCTTATTTATGAAGAGAATTAAGGTAAATTAGGAAAAAGAACACCTTTTATTTATAGTTTCTAACACTTTTTATTTATAATTTCTTTAAAGGCGTGCAAAATGGAAACGTGACAAAACGAGATGGAGGGAGTATGTTCAAGTTTTCTCTTTTTTTTTTTTTTTTGGTTACTTTCTCCAACACTGCCATTTAAGGTATCTCTCCCAATTTCCGTTCAGTTGCACAATGAATGATACAAGAATCGATCAACTCGGGGCTCGTATTACCTGTCATAATAAATGGTACCTTGATAAACGAGTTATTCTCCCTTCGGTATAAAATCAGTGTTCATTTAGCCTTTAGCGCATCCCTTAAAAAAAATACTAACATCTAAAAAATATATACACGTTTTGACTAAACTACCCTTAATTAATTGCATTGAGTAAATAAGGGCAAATCTAAAAAAATAAAATTAATTCCTACTTAATTATGTAAGTGAGCACTTATATTGAACAAAAACAAAAAGGTTAAGTATACACCTATTTTGAGCACGAGGGAGTACAATTTACTTTAATAGGACATGATGACAAAAGAAGCCCAGAGATTATGAATTAAGATTCTTTAATTTGGGTTCCTGTCTACTACTACACAATTTCATAACTAGAGATGTTATTAAGTTATAAACTTTACTCCTAAACTCACGAAAAACCTAAAAACTTTACCTATTCGTTTGCCGGTTATGGCTATGCCGGCCGGCGGCCAACCTCCTACGGGGGGTGGGTTGCCTGCACCTAACACCAACATCAATCCTACTATTGGAAACTATGCGAATGCGTTACAAAATGCAGTGAACCCAGAGGTTTTGGACCCAATTGGACTGAAAACTATTATTTTCTTCATGGAGAACCAACAATCACTTACACAAAGAAAGAGTTTGAGAAACTTGCTGTCAGACAAAACTTGCAATTTGCTATTGTTGCAAAATTCTATTATGGACGACCAGATCTGAATGAATTAAGGAAGATACTGCCGATTCAATTAAAGATCAAAGGAACTTGCACCATTGGCTACTTAGAGGAGAGACACATATTGCTTAGACTTTCATTGTTGGAGGATTATGCTGCTTTATTGTCTAAAGCTTGGGAAATAAGGGTGAGAAACAAATATTTTCCTGTAAAATGCTTGAAGTGGGATTCATAGTTCAATCCCGAAGAGGAAACAACCATATCCATTGCTTGGATCTCATTCCCAGGATTGCCAACGAACTTATTTGATAAAGAATCAATGTTTTCTTTAGCAAGTGCAGTTGGAACACCTTTAGTAATTGATAAGGCCACTCACAATCGAACAAGACCTAGTTGTGCTAGGGTTAAAGTGGAAGTTGATTTACTAAAGGATCTACCTAAAAGGATTCAAATTAATTGTGTGGATGAAGAGACAAGGGAAGTGAGATCAAAGTGGCAAAAAATTCAATATGACTATTTGCCGAAGTATTGCACGCATTACAAGTTGCAAGGTCATGATTTACAAGAATTTTGGGTATTACATCCAGAACATAGGCCGAAAAAGGAGGAGCACAAGGATGAAAAGAAAGAAGCAGAAAAAGGAAAAGCAAAGGGAGAAGTCAGCAAACCAAATGGGAAACAAACTATCACTGAACCAACACAGAATGGGGTATACATAAATGGTAAGTTGGTGTATGAGAATTGGAATGTGGTTCAAAACAAGAAAAATAAGGGCAATGGCAAGGAAGCAGTTCAACAAGAAGGAAATACCAATGCTAAGGACCCAACAACCACAAACAAGTTTGACACACTGGTGGATTTAACAGAGGATAAGCAAGATGATTCTAACAAACTTAACAGAAGCAGTGGGGAGATTAAAAAGACTACCAAGCCTTGGGTAGAGAAAGCTTTTGGCAAGATGCATGAAAAAGGCAGTAAAGAAGATGCAGTGAAGTTCAATCAAGGCATAGAATGCAACATCGAGGATAAGAGTGATAGTTCCAACATAATTGAACAGCAAGGAAACATAAACAAGGGGCAACAATAAGATATAGAAAGAAAAACACAAAGCAATATGGAGGAAAAAGAAGGAAATATGTTGGACAAAGAAAGTCCAATACAATACAACAGGCAGCAATAGGTGGAAAATGATTCAGTGGTTCAAAAGAACTCCTTGCAATATGGAAATGAAGTGGATACTGGTGGAGAACAAGCAAGTGGCAGCCCAGTGGAAGAACAGACTCTTAAAAAACCTCCTGATGATAATCAAACTTCAGCACCACAGAGGTGTCAAACTGGTTCACCTGCAAACTCAATATTAATGGGTTTATCAGCAATTGCAGACACCCAAGATGTACAATTTGATACAGCTATTAGCAAGGAAAATAACAGTTATAATCACATTAGCAAAGAAAGAGCAGAGGTGGCAATCACAGGAGAGTCCACAAACAAGGCAGATGGGAAAAAAATGTTTCTCAAGAAGGTCATCACAACACTAACAGTAGAGAGAGCAGTAACAGGCAATATGAATCCTTTGAAAAGGAAACTGAACAAGAGATGAACATTGGTGGTGATGATGAGGAAGAAAATAAGATACTTGAGGAAATTTTCAAAATTGATAATTTTCCAAGACAAGATGCAAAGGCAAAAAAGGAAAACAGGCATAACAGACAGAGATAAAAGTGTACCCCCTAAGACAAATGGAGGGGTACAAACAAGGAAAACACTTGCCAAATCCACTTCACAATGAATTGTTCTCCCATTTGGAACATAAGGTTTGTTAACACTCAACAGGAATTTGAAAGAGTAGTTTTATTAAATAGGCAAAAACAATTCAATATGATAGCATGCATGGAACCATTTCAGCATGTTAGACACATTAACATGTATAGACTATGGTTTAATATGGAGACTGTTTCTTACAATATAAATGGGAAGATTTGGATATTCGTGGAAGTTGGAATTCAAGTGGAAATTTTGAAGGACACCGACCAACTACTGTCCTTCAAACTTACTCAACTGGATGGTGGACAAGATTTTGTAATGACTGTGATTTATGCTAGTACTGATAGAGATACCAGAAAAGCATTGTGTGAGGATTTATATGATATTGCTACTCATATAAATCTCCCTTGGCTGGTAGGAGGAGATTTTAATGTCATTACTGAAGCTGCAGAAAAATATGGTGGACTTCCAGTGCAGTTTGCAGAGACTGAAGATTTTAGGCACTGTATCAATTCTTGTCAACTAGCTGATCTTGGTTTTACTGGGAGTATGTTCACTTGGTGGAATGGAAGGTCCGATGAGGCTTGCATTTTTAAAAGATTGGATAGGTGTTTAGGGAATCAAGCACTGCAGAACATTTATCCAAATCTAGAAGTGGATCACCTTATTAAGCAAGGTTTAGATCATTCTCCATTGCTGATTTGTCACGACCCGACTAGGGGCCGTGACGGGTACCCGGGGCTACCCACCGAGCACCACTCGTTCTATTACTTATCATACTCAAATCATAAGAAAATCATTTTTCATTTGAAAACATAAATACTTTAATATACATAAGCCTTTCGGCTATCCAAATGATAATATATATATATATATATATATATATATATATATATATATATATATATATATATATACACACACACACACACACACACAATAACAACTTCGTGAGACCATATAACCCATATCTGCGTATCTACGAGCCTCTACTAGAGTGCTAGACATAGGGACGGGACAGGACCCCGTCGTGCCCAAAATATACATCTGTACACAAAAGAATAATCAAAGGCACCTCTGGAACAATGGAGTGCTCTGAAATCAGCTACTAGCTTCTACGAATCTGGATCAAGATCACCTTCCTGTCTACCTATGGGCATGAACACAGCGTCCAAAGAAAACAGACATCAGTACGAACATTGTACTGAGTATGAGAGGCATAAATAATAACAATACGTCAATGAGATAAAGGAAGCATCAAATAAGGAGCAACTGTATCTGACTGTCACTTAATAAAGAAATAATGCATGCTGGCTTACTTTATAGTTATCATCATATCATGTATGCATAAATGTATAAGCTGCCCGTCCATATCGGAATGGTGTGATAATCATTAGCCTGCGTCCAGGCCTCCCGCGCCCGGGGTATCATCTCATGCCGCCCACTAGTGGTGTCTGCCCATGCCATCTAGACATAGTGTATACGCTGCCCGCGTTAGCGGTGTCTGCCCGGCCATGTAGGCACGGTGTAATAGCATCATGTACATATCATATTCTCATCATATTATTACCATAATGCATGACTAGAAACTTAAGACAGTTATACTCTATCGGGGTGACATAAGGTCGTGAACCCTCAATTCCATTATGGAGCGTTTATAAGCATTCTGCCTCACCTTGAAGGAAATAGTATATAAGGTGAGTGTGTGCAATGAACAACATCATAACTATATAGGAACATCATCTCATGAACTCTAGTATCTTTAGACTTAAACTCATCATCATCATTATTGGGCTCATAATATATCTCTTATCTCACATGGTTATTCATGAGCATAGACTCTTAGTTTTTCCGGAATGTAGGAGAATCATGAAGAGGAAGGAAAAGTCATGCCACAGGATTCATGCCTTAGAAATAAAGGACTATCCTCACATACCTTTTCCGTTTAACTAATCTATCGCTTGCTTGTTCTCCTTCAATGTCCACGTGTCTACCTTCAAAAGAAGTCGCATGAAAATTAGCTAATTGATTACTTAAACGTGCTTACTAAAGCTAAATAAAATTGGGCAGCATTTCCTTTGTTTATACAACTTTCCCCATATTCTATATCAACTCCCAAACATTGATAACAACATTCACAATATCATAGGCAACAATCATCATTCATCTACATTATTCGCATTTCGCCATTTCACTCCAATTTCTCCATAATCATGGTCATAATTCATTATTGCATTTTCTCACATATAATACTTATTCCATGTTCTAAATGTCGTTTATAGCGTACTTATTATCACAACATACCAATAATCATGACTCAATCCAAACCTTTACCCAACAATGTCACTATTCCCACATTTATGACCCATTTTCTATATCTTTCTACAATTCAAGTGTCTTAGCCTTCTAATACTTCAAACAACATGGAATGATCATAAAACTTACCTTAGATGATGGGAGAATAATCCTTGAGTGAAACTTCTCTTCTTGCACCAAAACCCTAGCTCACTTCCCTTGAGTTTTCTTGGCTTAGATGAACTTTAATATGTTTTCTACACTTGATTTTGTGGATTTGGTATGGTTGATCATAGATTTTTCTTGGTTTCTTGTGGTGGAAGGGTGGAGAGAATTCTAGAGAATTCTTGAAGTGTGGAGGAGTGAAAATGAAATGAATTAAATGAGGGAGAGGTCCTTATATCATTTTAATTTCTGTCCCGACCAGAACATACGAACCAACATACGGTCCGTACATTTTATACGGGCCGTATGTCTGGCCGTAGATCTGGTCCAGTGAAGTGTGTCATTCTGGGCTGATTATACGGCCAGACATATGGCTAGTATAATTTATACGGCCAGTATGTTGGTCCGTATAATGCCCAGTTTGTCCGAACTCATTCTCGTTGACTCGTTTGATCTCCAATCCTTATGGAACCTTCTTGATACTTGTTTAACACCTCAATGCCAATCTAAGGGACGTTATCACTCGTCTCTGAAACATCTTTAAGCCGTCGTTAACTTGTCGCTCATAATTCTTACCCGACACGTAGCATATCCTTTACTTTCCTTAACAACCTTCTTCCCTTACGTCAAATGTCTTTGAATCTCGATTAGGATCATCAAATGCTATTTCTTTCTTATCACAACATCGTATACGTCGTGCACTTCGCTAGCCTATTCACCGTATGTTAACGGGAAATTTTCCAAGGTGTAACATGATTAACCTAAATCAAGACACTAGGCCTATTAAAAAATCTTTCAGGTTTTTGAATTTTTGGGTGGAGCATCACAAGTTTCAGGAGGTAGTGAAGCATAACTGGGTTCTAAAATATAGCTCAGATCCCTTCTATAACTTCCATCCCCCTTTCTATATGGAGCAAGGAAACCTATGGTGATATTTTCAAACAAATTGCTACATTGGAGGAGGTGGTCCAGATCCATGACCAAGAATTTGAACAACATCCCAGTAGTTTGAATAGAAAGAAATTACAGAAAGTCCAGGCTGATTTGATAAGGTTTTATGCTGTTGAGGAGAAGTTTTGGAAGCATAAGGTAGGGATGCAATGGTTTAAAGATGGGAATAGAAATACCAAATTTTTTCATGCTCATGTTAATGGAAAAAGGAGGAGATTACAACTTAAAAGAATTCAGGATAGTGGTGGAGTATGGCTAGAAGCAGAGGATGATATAGCAGGAGAGGCCATTAGATTCTTCACTAATCAATTCAGTGAAGAAAATATTCTTGATGCTTTGAGATGCTTAAGCACATACCCAAAATGATCACTGATGCTCAGAATGAAAAAATGCATGAACCACCAGAGGAAGAGGAGGTTAAAAAGGCTATTTTTGGTTTGAATGCTGACAGTGCTGGAGGCCCAGATGGATATACTGATAGATTTTTTCAGGCATGCTGGGATATTATTGGCAAGGATATGACCAAGATGGTGAGATATTTCTTTTGTGGCCATGAACTTCCCAAATATATTACATGCACTAATTTGGTGTTGATTCCAAAAAAGAAAGAGATTACTACTTTCTCAGACTTAAGGCCCATAAGTTTGAGTAACATTACCAGTAAGATTTTTTCCAGAATAATTCATGATAGAATGGTAGAGCTATTACCAGATCTTATTTCCCCTCAGCAATCTGGATTTGTCAAGGGTAGAAACATTATAGAGAATATTTTGTTCGTGCAAGAGATAGTACATGATTTAAGGATCAGAGGTAAGCCTGCTAATGTAGTCATTAAGCTTGACATGACAAAAGCTTATGACAGAGTATCTTGGTTATTCTTGACCAAGGTGCTAAGGAAGATGGGATTTGGAGAAAGGATGATTGATATGGTATTCAGGATTATATCTAATAATTGGTATTCAATTCTGATAAATGGACAGCCAAAAGGTTTTTTCAGATCCACAAGAGGGGTTAAACAAGGAGATCCTTTATCTCCCATACTATTTATACAGGCTGCTGAATGTTTAACTAAAGCCTTAAATGCACTGCATGGTAAAGAGGGATTCAAAGAGTTTCAATCACTTGGCATATGCCGATGATACAATAATTTTTACCTCTGCAGATGAACAGTCAATGAGATTGATTATGAAGACATTGACAGACTATGAGATGATCAGTGGGCAAAAAATCAACAAAGGGAAAAGTGTTGTTTATATGCATCATTCGGTGTCACAAAATATTGTTGATCTAGTACATAATGTGACTCAGATTCCAAGAAAAGAATTCCTATTCATTTATCTAGGGGTTCCTATTTTCTATGCTAGAAGACAATATGTATTTATCAAGAACTAGTGGAGAAAGTGCAAAACAGACTTAGCTCTTGGACTGGTAAATTGTTGTCAGTGGGAAGAAGAATCACCTTGATAAAGCATGTACTACAAAGTATGCCCATTCATCTACTCTCTGCTAGTGATCCACCAACTGAAGTTTTAGCTCAAATTCACAGGTCGTTTGCTAAATTATTTTGGAGTAACTCTGTTGGAAATTCTAGCAAACATTGGGCTACTTGGAAAACATTATGTCATCCACAAGAGGAAGGAGGGATGGGTTTCAGAAGCCTACAAGATGTGTCTAAGGCCTTATTTTCAAAGTTATGGTGGAATATGAGAACCAAGCAGTCTTTGTGGAGAACTTTCATGAGTAATAAATATTTAAAGAAGTTCCATGCTGTAACAGCACCTCAGAAGAATACTGGCACATATGTATGGAAGAAGATGCTCAAAGCTAGAGATGAGATTGAATAGGAGATTTGGTGGAAAGTTCAACAAGGAAACTCATACTTCTGGATGGATAATTGGACAGGTTTGGGACCCCTTTATCACATTATCCTGTAGAATTTGAATGGGATCCCACTGTGATTTTAGTTAAAGATGTAGCAGAGGATGGTCAGTAGAAGGTGGAGATGTTGAAGGAAGTATTACCTGATGATCTAGCAAATCATATTCTGAAGAACATCCTGCCCCCAGCAGAAGATAAGGAGGTGGACAAAGCGTACTGGAAAATGGAACCTAGAGGGAAATTCAATGTTGGATTAGCATTCCAATTACTTAGGCAAATGAGGGAACCTAGAAAATTATATAGGCAGATGTGGATCAAGGGGCTCCCTATAAATATATCATTTTTTATGTGGAGATTCTGGAAATTCAAGTTACCTCTGGATGACAAGCTAAAAACATGGGGACTTCAATTTCCTTCCAGGTTTTTTTGTTGTCAAAATCTAGAAATTGAAGATATCTCACATGTTTTTCTTCATGCTACTGATGCTCAGACTATTTGGAGGCATTTTTGCAGGCCAGTTGGAATAGATATTCAAAATTTGCATATTACCCAGGTCATAAATAAATGGTGGGAGTTACAAGTGAAACCTGAGGTCAAATACATTTTTCAGGCTGTTCCCGTAATTATACTCTGGGAGATTTGGAAGAGGAGGAATACATTAAGGCATGAGGGCAAGATGTCAACTACAAAGCTGATTTACCAGGTTATGCATACTCTAATATTATTCATGAAGGTGAGAAGAAGAAATTTCAAGTATGCTCTATATAATTGGAATTCTGTAGTGGATGCTTTAAATAGGTATTCTCAACCTATTAAAGCTACCACAGTACTATCGAGATTTCCTGATAGAGGATGGATTAAGGTTAATACTGATGGTGCTTCTAGAGGGAACCCTGGAAGAAGCTCTTGGGGATTCTGTGTGAGAGATGATAGTGGTGATGTTCTACAGGCACAGGCTCAGGAACTGAGGGATTCATTGAGTACTAATACTCAGGCTGAGGCTATGGCCATTCTTAAAGCTCTTAAGTTTTTGGATGATAGTCAGATGAATAAGTTTGTGATAGAAACTGATTCCTTGCTGCTTAAGAGCATTATTCAGAGAGTCTGGGAGGTTTCTTGGCAAATTGTCACCACAACGGAAGAGATCTGGAAACTGTTGGAAGGAAAGATAGTGGTGATTGAACATATTTTTAAGGAAGGAAATAAGGTAGCGAATCATTTAGCTAACCTTGATTTAGACAAAGGATATTTTGTTGCCACCAATTTCATGGAAATGGATATTTAAGGAAGGAGGTTGGTGAACAATGACAAATTGAGAGTACCATACATAAGGATCAGGAAATGCAGCAACTCATGACAGGAAGAGTAGAAAGGATTCTTGGAGGAGGTTCCCATATTCAAACCCTCTGGGGGAAGAATATGGAGGATCAATTTTATACTAATAGTGTTTTATTTGATGCAGGTACTAAAGATTTGGAAACATTGAGGACACGCAAAATCAGGAGAGCTTTGTCACACAAGGTTGGAAAAATAGTGAATTTGAGCAGCATATGCTTTATACTAAGACACCTGATGGTTGCATTTTGGGTGGTATTATTACCAATTGGTACTCATTCCCTTGTGCAAAAATCAGGCAATCACATAAATGCAGCTATATTCACAAATCAGACAAACATCAAGAACAAGGGAAAAACAGGAAAAACAACAAGAGAAAATGGGAATTTCCGACGTCGGGCCACATAGGATTATGGAATACAGGCTTCAATACACAGAAATTAACTCTAATCTTGGAAAATCGATACAAGAGAGAGTCGAAGAATATTGGGACAAAGAAACAGCACAAATCACAAAATGATAACAAGAACTGGACAAAGTAAATAGCAGAGAAATCAACAACCAACGATATCAACAACAAGCAATCGACAGATTAAAAACAAAGAAAACAACACACATACAGCAGCTACCAACATCAACTACAACAAACACCAACTGGATCTTGCAGACAACTAGCAAGAAAGAGGAGAACAAGAAGGAGATTTGCAACAAACCTTATAGATGAAACACCAGATTCAAGAACACAGAGAAGATGCAACACACATCAACTACAACAACAGTACCCATCACATTCGAGCTTCCAAAAGCTTTGTGCGAGCTTGCACGAACAGAAAAGCTTCATTTAGAGCGTGGATTTCACAGATATAGACCATCGGAGCTTTCGAGAATGGAGCTTGAATGGGTTCTCCGTTGTATACTTTACCAATTTAGAAACTTGGCTTTTGCTTTTTATTTTTTGCTTTGGACCTTTTTATTTTGTTGGATGAATTAAATAGTTAATAAAATAGTCATTGGACCCACTAATCCAGTGACCTTACCTTTAAAAAAAAGTTATAATCACTTTCGTTGGCGATTAAACATTTAGGTGCCGGTAAGTGGTCAATGGGGCAATTCTAAGAGTCTAATTGGAAAGCCACCATGTAATTGACTTTGAGTGTAATTGGTGTAATTACACAATTTTAACATCTTTGTTTCATTAAGTAATTGCTTGAACAATATATAACATGGTGTAATTAGAAGGGGGGGGGGGGGGGTAATTACACAATTTTAACATGTTTGTTTCACTAAGTAATTTCTTGCAAAATGTGTGGTTTTAGTTAGAATTTTATTAATTTAATTCAATTAAAATACTATTAATTTTAAAATCATATGTCATTTATTATTTACAACATTAGTTACAGATTTATGATTATTTAATACAATAGCTTCAGAGATAATATGTCTTTTGAATACCTAATTTTTATAAAGAAACATATTTGTTAAACATTAGATTTTTTATAATTAACTTTTAATGTTAAAATTTAATAGATCTAAATGTGTAAGAAAAAAAAATACTTTGCAAAGATTTTCATTAATAATTCTTATATTTACACAAAGGCACAATGCAACATGGACGTCGGATGTAAGTTTGTTGTAAGACACGAAAGTTAGATGTAAGTTGTTGTCTTAATGGGTAAGAAACATTGTCACGACCCAACCCGTGAATCGTCCGAGCACCCATACTATCCTCCTGGTGGGCGAACCCTTCCTTTAAGACAAAAAAAAAAAATCATTTATCATTTCAAAAATGTGGAAATAAGAAGAAAATATACTAACAGTCTCAATCTATATATATATATCTCAATAATGTGGAAGTACTAATACAAAAGTAAACTCAAAATCTGGTCTGAAACTAGTACAAGAGCCACTACTAATAATAACTACATAGTCTGAGTAGGAAACATAAATCCGAAAAGCTAATAATACTGTCTCGAAATAAGAAATGATAGGTATGATAAAAAGAGTCTCCGGGTTGCGTATCTGGAAAATGGCTCACCCTGGAGTCTTTATCAGGAGCCTCGAGTCACTCGCGAGGCCGAGAACTGGAACCGACAGCAAACTCTGCACTCAAGAAAAGTGCAACCAGTGTAGTATGAGTACAAACACACGTACTCGTAGGTATCAAAGGTCGACAACGATTAGTTCACATATATAAATAGAAAGAAATAGACAAGTAGAGCAGATAAGCAGTCAAGAACAGGTCATAACACATGTCAAGTAAAGATCAAATGATAAGTATAAGTGCCAAGTCTGTCACGACCCCAACCGGAGGGCCATGATGGGTACCCGAAGCTAACCCACCGAGCATCACTGAACATACATCTCATACTTATTTCTAGGTGGGCCACAAAGCTAGCTCATGGGCGTCATAATCTGTAAGGGCATATATCACAAGATAATGACACATCGCTATATAATCATCAATAACTATGCCCATAAACATAAGCCAACAAGGCTGCCAAAATATAATACAACAATATGAACTGATAACGATATGGGACTTCTAGCTACACACATCTGTCTACGAGCCTCTATATAGAATACAGGAATCCAGAAAGACGGGGCAGGGCTCCGCCATGCCCAAGTATATACACAAAGAGTCATACCAATAAACTGCAGCTCCGAAACAAATGGAGCGCTCCTGAGACTCCGCTGATAAATCTCCTAAGGATCAAATCTGTCACCCTACTTTCCTGCGGGCATGAACGCAGCGTCCACAAGAAAGGACGTCAGTACGAGCAATGTACTGAGTATGTAAGGAATGAATAGCAACATAACAAGAGATAGGGAACATAACACGAAATAAAGAGATAACCTGTACATCTGAATGCCTCTTAGGCAGATACCATGCATGCTTAGCCTTTTCACAAAAACATTTCTCATACATATATAACATAATAGTGCTGCGGAACGTGCAGCCCGATCCATAAATATATTATATCATCATTATATACCCATATATCCCGCGTCCGGGATGATATCATAGTATGCCAACTGATCAGGTGGTTACGCGCGTATAACGCCGTCACCCTTTTTCCCATACCTCACATACATATAATATACACGTATATAATGCCGTCATCTTTTCTCATATCATATATACATATATAATATAAGTAGCATGCATGAGAACCCAATTAAAAGCTACTACTTTATCAGAGTGACGTAAGGTCGGTAACCTCCGATTTATATTATTGAACAATCATCATCGCTATATCTCACCTTGAAGGGACAACTATCATAATGTGAGATCAACAACAATAAATAAAATCAAGAAAATCATGAAATAAGCTCAATAATCTCATAATAGCATCAAATCCATAAACTTTGGAATCTCTAGAATGGGATCATCATTATCATCATAGAAAACATCTATCTTAAGCATCACAAGAACTTTGAGAATTATGAATTTCTAGCTTTTTGGGAATAAGGATGTTATGGAAAGCATGTGTGGATTCATAAGAAAAGAATCATGCCTTTAGAAAGAAAGAGATTAGCCTTAACATACCTTTTTGGTCTCCTACTACTTAACGCTTATCCTCCCAAGCTCGTAGATCTACATTCAAGAGAATTCATACTATTGTTAGGCTTATCGTCGTATGCTTATCTTAAGCCTTCAAATTAAATCCTTTTAGAATCTGCCGAAATTCAGGCAGCATCTCCCCTGTTTATATCCCTAGCTCGAAATCACAATACCAACAACCAACAACAATAACAAAAACACTAGCATCAACAACATCATCATCAATACCAAAATACTCCATAAAACATCCCACACGATGTTTTCCCAATGTCTCAACCAATCACTAGCCTTTACGAAGCCTTAACAACGAAATCTCCATAATACCATTCATAATATCAAAAATAGAGAGTATCGTTACCTCAATCAAAGTTGGAAGAGCTTGAAATCTTATTTATCTTCAATATATTCCTTCGTCCAGTCAGGATTTGATGTTTAGAACAAGAGCTACAATATCCTATACACTGCCCGAGACTCGTTGATGGCTAACTTTAACACTTTATGACCAAAATTTGCATATGGACTTGTAGGAATATGTATGTATGTTATGGAATGGTCTAGAGTTGGAAAAATGACCAAAACAATGACCAAAAGGGTCCTTTTATACTTGCCAAGGTCGGTTCCACCGACCTAGAATGTTCATGCACTGTAGCTGCGCGTTCGCGCACTGTAGCTGCACGCGCCTCTAGTCCGCCGGCCTAACTTGTAACATCTATAACTCTCTACTCCGATGTCATATCGACGAGCAGTTTTTTGCATTGGAAACTAGATTCAATGAAATTCAATTTAGGATTTTGTTCCACCTCAAAACTCCTGATATACTAGGAGATATACTTCTCTAAAGTTGACCCAAAATTCTGCCAAATTTTTGACAAACTTATTTTCTTCGATTTGGTTGATCCCAGAACCTTTTGACACTTGCTTAACACTTGTTAAGAGTATTCCTTAACCTTATAAGGGTTCCATGACCTCTCCGACCTTATGTTAATTTACTCACGACTCAAACGACGTGCATATTTTTGAGGCGTAACATTCTCCCCCCTTTAAAAACATTCGTCCTCGAATGTTAAACTCTTAGAGATCTTATGGAAGTTTCGGTAGAGCTTCCTCTATAGCTATAGTACTACCAACCTGAAGGTTATAATGTCTCAATCTAGATCTCCTTTAGTAAGGGAGACAAATGCGGATACTTGGATCTCATATCTTTCTTAACTTCTCAAGTCATCTCTTCTACCATCACATATTTCTCACAGTACTATTACCAAGGCTACATCTCTTGTTTTTTTTAATCCACAATCCTAGAACTTTGACGATCTGAGAGGGTAGTAGGGACTTCCTCATACGATAATTGTTCTATACCCCAAATATCATCAATTGGTACAACTATGGGGGATTTCTCAATACACTTGCGATGCATAGACATGTAAAAGGATGAATATAAAAATTTCAATTTTGAGGGTAAATCTAGTAGGTTCTTCGACCATCATCTTGCGAAGTCTAAGATATCCAAGGGTCATACTTACCTTCCTTATTACTTTTCATAAATTTCTTCAGGATGAGATTCCAGATTTCAAACAATCTGACATTCTCCCATTCTTATAGAGCTTCATATGAGCCATATGGATATTTGAATGATGACTAATACCATATGCAAATTCAATCCATGCTAACCGGTCATCCTAATTTTCTTCAAGGTTCTAATATACATGCTCATGATATATCCTTGGATGTCGAAAGTGTGCTCTACTTACCCACTTATCTCAAGGTGGGAAAGAATACTGGAGTAATCTATATTCTTTAGGTTTCTCTGTATATACTGATCCTCATGTGCTAGTAGAGAACTGAATGTTATGCCCCAAAACCCACCCTGGACGTAACAGGCATCCGATGCTACAAACAACACCGGAAGCACCTTATAAAATAATTAAACATCAAGTTCCTTTTTAATAATCTTTCCTTATTAAATTAAACAAAGTTATATGTAACTGCATATCAGGATCATAATTATGAAATAAAATCAGCGGCAGTCTAATATAAGTAAATAGTCATAAACGTGGAAAACACCCATTCAGTCGTACGAGACTTTGACAATCTACCCACAATTCTGACAACTATCTATGGAGCTACTAAGAGAGACAACAATCATCTAACTTCGGGACGCAGCCCAGAAATCTAGAATAATAAATGAAATAGGAAGTGTCCTACGAACAAGGATGTGGGCTCACCAAATCAACAACAGCAACAACTTCTCCTAAGCGTCGAGAGTATCACGAACCTGCTCTTCTCCGTTACCTAACATACCATCAAAAATAATAATGGTATGCCTGAGTACTTTCGTACTCAGTGAGTGCCTCGGGGACAACAAGTAATGTAAAAATAAAATATAATAATACATAAAGAAATCAGCTCTGAAAAGATAGTATAAAGACAGTTATTCCCCTTTGTGATTCTTAATATCATTTGTTAAACAACTTACAAAGCCATTTCAAAATCCCAGTTTCAATTATGCTTTAAATCAATCAGGCATAAATACCAGTTCCATAATAAAGATGGATATCACAATCTCCCATATAGGCCCAACTCAATATCAACAACACTGCGCAATACACCAGAATATGGATTCACGGTGGCTACTCTTCCTCCCGAATAGAAAGGCCATTAATACACCCCAGGTAGCGAACCCAGAAGTGGCCACTCTTCCCCCCGAATGGCAAGGCAATTAATATACTAAGATCCATAGTGGATACTCTTCCTCTCGAATAGCAAGGCAAAACACAAAACCAATTTTCAAGGAAATCAAGTCAACAATGGTTTTTCAAGTTCATTATGCCAGTCTGAAAGAATGTTTATTTCAAGGAATGCCTTGCAAACACTTATCATATCATGCAGCTTATAAGGTTTATACATTCTATGTTTAATGTGGGCTTGTCCCCTCACGTACATTAACCATTAATCAAAACATGTAATATATTTCAAGAGTGTAAAACCAGTTCATCATATCATTCAAAACATGCTTTTATAAAGAATCGATCTTTCAAGAGAGTTTGCAAAAGAGACATATAAATTACCTTTATATTCAAAAAGGATTTTATTTTTAAAGAGACACACCTTAAATCCCGTTAAATATTCCAAACGTAAGCTCCATGCTTCAAAGAATCATTCTACATCTAATTGAGGTTTGTATGACCAATAAACTATAGATATTCACCAAATTCGCAGCTACTGTTCATAGCTTGAAACGCACAGTTACAAACCTCGAAATCCGATCGTCACCGTTCACATTTACGACGTATATGTTGGGACCACTCAGTTAAAATTTGGGCTCGATCCAATGGTTAGATAAGCGGGAAAATATGGCTGGGTTGAGGAAATTCTACACCAAAAATACTAGGGTTTTGTTTTTAATAAAGTGCATCTAAATCAATCCTATTTTATGATTCTACCAACTATTCCATGTCTAAAACGTAATAATAATTCCATCCATAAATGTGTGAGGGTGTTACCTTTTTGAAGAAATCCCAAAGCTTCATCCCATATTTGACCTTGAATGAAGTTTTCATAATCTATCGATTTCATATAATGATTCGGTGTTAATCTAATGATTAGTTAAGGTAATTAACTTAGGGATTTCAGTAAAAATTCACCTTAGAGAGATGATATATGGCTCTGGTGGAAAAAACCTCTCCTTGGACGTTTTCGGGTTGTATTTATAGGTTATCATAAAGGCTTGGGCTTTAAAACCTAATCCTACAAGAATCGAGATTTCTATTTTTACACATATTCTGTAAAACAAGCAACTCTTTACTCACATGTCTGTTTGGGCTGGGTAATATAGTTTTGAAAAGGTATTTTAATTCCCTACAACTTATATGTTTTGAGTTTTTCCAAATGTCAAACGCAAATACCCGAAAACTGGATATAACTGGAAACTGTCTCAAACTTGACGAATTTAAAGATTTCTAAGGAACTTCCTTATCTCATTTGACCCCGAAAAGATTATTTAACACAATTATCCATCCCAAAGGGATCCAAAAGGTTAAAATGACATCTAAACGCCAATTATTTCACATTGACACCTAACTCAGATTTACGGGATGTTACACTGAACATGTTAATTGGGTAACCAAAGCTACTAGATAATCGAATAATTCCATGCTGATCATTTCCTGAATATTCTATGCCTGGAATTCTCATATCATCATCATACACATTTGTATCATCAAATAATCACGTTCCTCCGAATAGTTCATTTTCATTTTAGTCCTTCTCACTTGATAACTTCACTTTTTTCTATTGACAAGATGTTACTAGATTCTGGCTCGAATACTTTTGCCTTTAAGGTTTCCTTGCTTTCCTAACTGTTCTGTGATGCTGGAACTTTGTATCCACACAACTAGCTCGCGGTGGCTATTTCACTTAAATCTACTTCGAATACTATCATACTTAATCCTTCTCTGCTTCTTTATTTCTGAACTTCCTATTACACTCTTATCTTGAAATTCTGAGTAATTTCCTCCTTAATGTACTCCCTTTCAATCATTACTTAGTCATGCACATGACTGATTGGTTATGCTTATCATCAAATCGTCCTCACATCTTATCGGCCCGCTAGTGTAATATCCCTTTGAGGTAGTTTCCAATTCCTTTATTATCATATTTCCATTATTTAAAAATGCCTACTTCTGATCCAATACTTGTTTGTCTCATCTTCCCCCTTTAGGGTGTTAGCCCATTATTCTATATTTAACATCCCATTAGTTCTCCCCTTTCTTGCAAGTACATACTCTCAGCGAATCCGCAACTAATCTTAGTTGTAACTATTCATCATCTGACTTTATCTAGTCAGTTGCACATATTTGTAACGAGTCACATATTCTCGTAAATGTACTGGTCCTGGATGGGCCTAATCTTTCCTCAAAAGGATCTTCATAGTTTCTTTACTGTTCTTCCAAAATCACCTTTATCCTATTACTCACTTTTCTATTTTATCATCATGATGGTATCTAGCGCAACTTGTATTCTCAAAATTGGTACACCTCTCATTTCCATGGTAGGAAAAAACTTGCGGCTTCCTAGTTGAGTATGCCCTGAAATGGAGATTTGTATCCGAGTGTTGGGATGATAAGTATTTTATCCCGTGCATGGAGATAGTAGCAGGTATTCCAGGTATATTACAAGATTAGAAGTTGAACGGATTGAACCAACGCAGGTGGAGCAGATTCAGGGAAATCTGCAGACACCAGACGTTATCGACGGACCGTTGATCATGTCGATGGGCCGTCAATGTGAGCCGTCGTTATGTTCTGAGAATTGTAGTCTGTAGAAACCGATTGATAAGACACGTCAACGGACCATCGACACGCCGACAGGCCATCGATCGCCACGTCAATATGGCTCTGTAACTTCTGATCTGCAGAAGCTGGTCGACGGACCGTCAACACGTCGACGTGACCGTCGACCCGCTCGTCGAACCGCTTATCTAGAACATTCCAGTCCCAGCTATAAATAGACGAGTTGGACTCCAAATTTTCAGATTTGAGTCTCTCTCTAAGTCCTGAAAGTTCTAGAAAAATTCCTTTATTATATCATCATATACCCAAGGGAAATCAAGGAGTAAACACCAAGAAATTGTGGAATCAAGTGTGAGAGTGCTCTCTAGGGTTTGTGGGAAACCAAGAATCCTTTGGTGTGGAAATAGGGTTTTCTCCAAGTGGAGTATTGTTATCTAAAGTCCATTCCCACATCATCCAAGGTAAGTCTTATGATCAATTTATATTATTTAGAGTATTGAGAGGTTGAAAGACTTGGATTGCAGAAGGGGATAGAAGATGGGTTACAAATATGAGAATAGTGGCATTTTTAGTAGTAGCTTACTATGAACCTTGATTCTTTATATGTTATGAGTATAGTTATGTTAAATGGTATTAAGAACATAGGAGAAACATTATAGGAGGATGAATGTAATGTTGTATTATGACCATGGTTATGGACGACCTTGAAATGGAATTGGGGAAATTGAATAATGTATGGTTGATGAAGATTGTTGATTATGAGATTATGAATGTTATTATAAATGTTTGGGAGTTGTTATGTGATATGGAGAAAGTTGTAGAAACAAAGGAGATGCTGCCCAATTTTCTCTAGTTTTAGTTTAAGCATGCTTATGTTATTAATCATCTAATATTAGAACGAACTCTCTTGAAGGTAGAAACGTGAAAATTGGAGGGGAACGTTCAAGTGATAAAGTAGCTAAACGAAAAGGTATGTAAGGCTAGTCCCTTCTTTTCTAAGGCATGAATCTTATGACATGACTTTCCCTATCCTCCATGCCTTTCTTACATTCCTGAAATTATGAGTAAATGTTCATGAAGAGCTTTTTATGAGATAAAGATAAGAGATATCTCATGGGTATGATAACGATAATGATGAGTCTAAGCCTAAGATCCAAAAGCTTATGATATGATATTTCCATGAAGCTAATGATCCTTACATGATTCTTTGATGTTATTCATTGTTGCTAGACCCACCTTATGATGCTAGTTCCTTCAAGGTGAGGTATGATGATTATGATTACTCCATAATGGGATCGGGGGTTCTTGGCCATACGTCACCCCGATAGATTTATAGTTTGTCTTAAGTTCTTATGCATGCTTTATGAGACGTATATGATGATGAGATCACACCGTACCTAGATGGCCGGACATGTCACCGCGAAGGCGGGCTGCACATGATTACACTGTGCCTAGAAGGCTGGACATGACACCACTAGTGGGCGGCGTATGATGGTTACCCGGACGTGGGTTAACGATGATGGTATATATGATATGCATACATATGTTTTCCTTTAAAAGGTTAAGCAGGTTATATCTTCAGCTCATAGCTCATTGTTTCTTTATTATGCTATTACTATCATGCCTTACATATTAAGTACAATGTTCGTACTGACGTCTGTTCTTTTATGACGCTGTGTTCATGCCCACAGGTAGACAGGGAGACGGTGCGGATCCGTAGGAGCTTATCAGCAGATTCACAGGAGCATTCCATTTCTTCGAAGGTGCTACTTATGATTATATTCTTTTGTGTTTATATTTTGGGCACGACGGGGTCCTGTCCCGTCCTTATGAGTAGTACTCTAGTAGAGGCTTGTAGATACGTACGCGTGAATTGTTGTGCCCCATGACGATGTCAGTGTACATTTTTGTATATCATTTTTGGTAGTCGTACAAGCTTATGTATATCCCTGTATAGCCTTGGGGTTTATATATATATGTGTGTGTTCAAGTTGATTATGATGATTAGTGATATGAGTGGTGCTCGGTAGTTAGCTCCGGTTGCCCGTCATGGCCCCTAGTCGGGTCGTGACAAAAGTGGTATCAGAGCAGTTCCGTCCTAGGGTATGTCTACGGGCCGTGTCCAACAGAGTCTTGTTTATGGGTGTGAAGCGCTCCACACATATAAACGAGAGGCTGCGGGGCATTTAGGAAAAATGACCATTTTTCTTCTTATTAGATCGTGCCATAGAGCCATGTTATAAGATTTTATCCTCCCTAATTGTGCATTATGATTTTCGTGATGCTGCCAAAGAGAAAAGCTACAACCGTACCGAAGGGCAGGGCTACGACAGAAAGACGGATAGAAAGGGAGCCGCCAGCTAATGTAGAAGAAGGTGAATCACAAAATGAGGCTCCATCTAATACCTCTCCCACTCTGCCTGTTATAGAGGAACAAGAAGGGGCTTCAGCTCCAGCTCCTATGCCTCCAGTCCCTCCACCGGCTACTTCGGGTCAACAAATGATTGAGGCTATTCATCTACTGACGCAATTAGTTGCCGCTCAGGCACAGTGGCAGGGTACATGTTCAGGTGACAAGGCGACTAGCACTCGAGCCCAGGATTTTATGAGTTTAAACCCTTTAGAGTTTTTTGGGTCAAAGCCGGATGAAGACCCGCAAAGTTTTATTGATGAGATGTTGAGGACATTGAAAATTATCCATGCCTCCGAAACTGAATTTGTGGAATTGGCATCTTATAGACTTCGGGATATGTCGGTTCTTTGGTATAATAATTGGATATCCTCAAGAAAGAAAAATGCACCTCCTCCAGTTTGGCAAGAATTTATGGATGCTTTCTTACGTCATTATTTGCCACCCGAGGTTCGAAGGGCTCGTGCAGATAGGTTTCTAAATCTAAAATAAGGAACTATGAGTGCTCGGGAGTATAGCCTTCACTTTAATTCATTGGCTAGATATGCTCCGACTATGGTGGCCGATATTGGAGATAGAGTGCATAGGTTTGTGAGTGGCTTAGGGCCACATTTATTCAAGGATTGTTTGACAACCTCATTGCAAGATGGGATGGATATTTCCCGTACTCAGGCCCATTCCCAGAATTTAGAGGAGCAGCACCAACCGTAGAAGGGTGAGCGTGATATTGACAGAGGACAGAGTAATAGGGCTAGATCTATGGGTGACGATAGTGACTATAGAGGGGGATCGAGGCAGTCATATTCTAGATACTTAGGCCAGTCAGCGACTAGTGCACCTTCTCGGTTTGCAGGCAGGAGATTTGATCGCTCCGTTCATTCAGGATAGGGTCAGAGCTCGAGAGCTTCGGGTTCCCAGTTTGGGGGTGATTATAGTCAAAGGATACCACCGGTTCCGCGATGTAGTCAGTACAGAAAGTTACATTCGGGCCCGTGTCGCCAAGGTTCAGATGCTTGTTATGTGTGTGGACAGACTGGGCACTTGATGCGTGATTGTCTCTCGAGGTACGGTAGAGGTAGGGTTCAGCCCACAGGATCAGCAGCTGGTTCTTCCTCATCGGTGCGCCCGATAGGGCAGACTTCCCAGATTCCCGTAGGCCATGGTAGAGGCCGAAGGGGAGCGTCCAGTTCAGGTGGCACCCAGCCTCGTATCTATGCTCTAGCCAGACGACAGGATCTTGAGTCCTCCCCGGATGTGGTCACAGGTATATTATTCATATTTTCTCATGACGTTTATGCATTGATAGATCCGGGTTCTACGTTGTCCTATATTACTCCTTATATTGCTGGTCGCATTGGGGTGAAACCTGAGCCAGTTAAGTCTTTTGAAGTATCTACTCTGGTTGGAGATCCTGTAATAGCTAGGCAGGTGTACAAAAATTGTGTGGTGATGGTATGTAATCGTCAGACTATTGCTGATTTGATTGAGCTGGAAATGCTAGATTTTGATGTGATTATGGGCATGGATTGGTTGGCCTCATGTTATGCCAATGTCGGTTGTCGAATGAAAGTTATTCGATTCCAATTTCTGGGAGAACCCTTGCTTGAATGGAAAGGTAATACAGCATCTCCTAGAGGTGGGTTTATTTCCTACCTTAAGGCAAGGAAGATGATCGCGAAAGGCTATATTTATCACCTAGTCTGAGTTCATGACATTGAAGCAAAACCTCCGACTTTTCAATCCGTTCCGGTAGTGAATGAATTTTCGGATGTATTTCCAAATTAACTTCCAGGCCTTCCTCCGGAAAGAGAGATTGATTTTGCCATTAACGTGTTGCCGGACACCAAGCCTATATCTATTCCTCCTTACCGAATGGATCCTGCAGAATTGAAAGAGCTAAAGGCACAATTAAAATATTTACTCGAGAAGGGGTTTATTAGGCCCAGTTCATCACCGTGGGGAGCACCTGTCCTATTTGTAAGAAAGAAAGATGGTTCCCTACGGATGTGCATTGATTATAGGCAGCTGAACAAGGTGACGATAAAGAATAAATATCCTTTCCCAAGAATCGATGACTTGTTTGACCAATTACAAGGTGCCAAGTGGTTTTCCAAAATAGATCTGAGGTCAGGCTATCATCAAGTGTAGGTTAGAGAAGAAGATATTCCTAAAATAGCTTTCAGAACGAGATAAGGACTTTATGAATTTCGGGTGATGTCATTTGGGTCGACCAATGCTACGGCGGTGTTTATGAATTTGATGAATAATGTATTTAGGCCTCTCTTAAATCTATTCGTGATCGTATTTATTGATGATATTCTGGTGTATTCTCAGACAGAATTTGAGCATGCAGACCACTTGCGTATTGCCCTTGGAATTCTTCGGACTCGAGAACTGTATGCTAAGTTTTCAAAATGTGAGTTTTGGCTAAATTTAGTGAATTTTCTGGGCCATATCATTTCAGCTGATGGTTTTTGAGTTGATACTCAGAAAATTGAAGCTGTGAAGACTTGGCCAAGGCCCACAACACCTATAGAAGTCTGTAGTTTTCTGGGATATGCAGGCTATTATAGAAGGTTCGTGGAAGGATTTTCCTCTATTTCATCACCATTGATGAAGTTAACTCAGAAATCAACAAAATTTCAATGGACTGATGCTTGTGAAAGCAGTTTCCAAGAATTGAAAGACAGACTGACTTCGGCCCCAGTCTTGACACTTCCAGAAGGGCCAGATGGTTATGTTGTATATTGTGATGCCTCTGGTGTTGGATTAGGATGTGTGTTGATGTAGCACGGTAAAGTCATTGCCTATGCTTCAAGGTAGTTGCGGAAGCATGAGAAGAACTATCCGACTCACAATCTCGAATTGGCTGCGGTCATTCATGCACTAAAGATGTGGAGACACTATTTGTATGGTGTTCATGTCGATATTTACACAGATCACAAGAGTCTTCAATATATTTTCAAGCAGAAAGAGTTAAATCTTCGGCAGAGGTGGTGGTTAGAACTACTAAAAGATTATGATGTGAGCATTTTGTACCACCCCGGAAAGGCGAATGCAGTGGCTGATGCACTTAGCCGCAAATCAATGGGAAGTCTATGTGATATTTCTTCGGAAAAGAAAGAATTAATCCATGAGCTTCAACAGCTAGCTAGCCTCAGAGTTCGTCTAGTTGATTCAGGCGATGCAAGAATCGGTATCCACAACCCAACTATTTCGTCTTTAGATATGGAGGTGAGAGGGCACCAATATCAAGATCCTCAGTTGAGTCACTATAGAGATACATTTTATGAGAGGGAGAAGTCTCCATTTGAAATTTCTATAGATGGAGTTCTTAGGTACCGAAACAGGCTATGTGTTCCGAATGTTGCCGAACTACGTCGTCAGATTATGGAGGAAGCCCATTATTCTCGATATTCTATTCACCCAGGGGAGACACAAATGTATCGCGATCTCAAGTTGATGTACTGGTGGGATGGAAGGAAGAAGGACATAGCAGAATTTGTGGCTCAGTGTCCAAATTTTCAACAAGTGAAGATCGAACACCAAAAGCTAGGAGGATTATTGCAAGCAATAGATATTCCAACTTGGAAATGGGAACTGATCAACATGGACTTCGTTGTAGATTTACCTCGTTCCCGAAGCAAGTATGATTCCATATGGGTGATCGTGGATAGACTCACGAAATCAACTCATTTTCTTCCAGTCAGAACCACATATTCAGCAGAAGATTATGCAAGGTTGTATCTTAAAGAGATTGTGCGACTTCATGGTGTCCCGATATCTATTATCACAAATCGAGGATCCCAATTTACAGCTACATTTTAGAAGCCTTTCCAAGAAGGTTTGAGCACTCAGGTAAAGGTTAGTACAACATTTCACCCACAAACTGATGGGCAAGCCGAACGCACTATTCAGACCTTGGAGGATATGTTACGGGCATGTGTGTTAGATTTTGGTGGTAGCTGGGATGACCACTTACCTCTTATTAAGTTTGCATACAACAACAACTATCATTCTAATATTCAAATGGCATCGTATGAAGCTCTATGTGGAAGGAAGTGTAGATCTCCGATTGGGTGGTTTGAGGTAGGAGAGGTACAGTTAATAGGCCCTGAGTTGATTCAACAAGTAGTGGAAAAGGTCAAGGCTATCTAAGATCGATTATTGACAGCCGAAAGTAGATGATTCCAAGTAGATGATTGGGTATTCCAGAAGGTATCACCAATGAAAGGCGTGATGATATTTGGTAAGAAAGGGAAATTGAGTCCTCGATACATTGACCCTTACAAGATTGTCCGCAAGGTGAGTCAAGTAGCTTATGAATTAGACTTACCTACAGAACTTGAATCAGTCCATCCGGTTTTCCATGTCTAAATACTCCGAAAATGTGTCGGAGATCCTACTAGGATTGTGCCAGTTGATGATGTTCAAGTGACGGAAAAGTTAACCTATGAGGAGGTACCTATTGCTATACTAGACAGGCAAGTACGGAGACTTAGTAATAAAGAAGTAGCTTCAGTCAAAGTCTTATGGAGAAATAATAACCGAGAAGAAATGACTTGGGAAGCGGAAGAAAATATGAAGTCCAAGTACCCGCACTTATTCCAACCCCCGGAAGAGATTCAAGATGAAACACCAACATTATGAGGTATATATGCTTTCTTTTTATGCTTTTGGTCTAGTCCCTTCTTTTCTAAGGCATGAATCTTATGACATGACTTTCCCTATCCTCCATGACTTTCTTACATTCCGGAAATTATGAGTCAATGTTCATGAAAAGCTTCTTATGAGATAAAGATAAGAGATATATCATGAGTATGATGACAATAATGATGAGTCTAAGCCTAGAGATCTAAAAGCTTATGGTATGAAATTTCCATGAAGCTAATGATCCTTACATGATTCTTTGATATTATTCATTGTTGCTAGACCCACCTTATGACGCTAGATCCTTTAAGGTGAGGTTTGATGATTATGATTACTCCATAATGGGATCGGTGGTTCTTGACCTTACGTCACCCCGATAGAGTTATAGTTTGTCTTAAGTTCTTATGCATGCTTTATGAGACGTATATGATGATGAGATTACACCGTGCCTAGATGGCAGGACATGTCACTGTGAAGGCGGGCTGCATACAATTCCACCGTGCCTAGATGGCCGGACATGTCACTGCGAAGGTGGGCTGCATACGATTCCACCGTGCCTAGATAGTCGGACATGTCACCGCGAAGACGGGCTGCATATGATTACACCGTGCCTAGAAGGCCGGACATGACACCACTAGTGGGCGACGTATGATGGTTACCCGGACGCGGGTTAACGATGATAGTATATATGATATGCATACATGTGTTTTCCTTTAAAAGGTTAAGCAGGTTATATCTTCAGCTCATAGCTCATTGTTTCTTTATTATGCTATTACAATTCATGCCTTACATACTCAGTACAATGTTCGTACTGACGTCTGTTCTTTTTGGACGCTGTGTTCATGCCCACAGGTAGACAGGGAGACGGTGTGGATCCGTAGGAGCTTATCAACAGATTCACAGGAGAACTCTATTTCTCCGGAAGTTCTATTTATGATTATATTCTTTTGTGTTTATATTTTTGGCACGACGGGGTCCTGTCCCGTCCTTATGTCTAGTACTCTAGTAGAGGCTCGTAGATACATACACGTGGGTTGTTGGTGCCCTATGACGATGTCAGTGTACATTTTTGTATATCATTTTTGTTAGCCGTACAGGCTTATGTATATCCCTGTATAGGCTTGGGGTTTATATATGTATATATATATGTGTGTGTATATATATGTGTGTGTGTGTGTGTATATATACATATATATACATATGTATATATATATATGTATATATACACACACATATGTACATATATATATATACATATGTACATATATATATATGTGTGTGTGTGTGTTCAGGTTGAGTATGATGATTAGTGATATGAGTGGTGCTCGGTAGTTAGCTCTGGGTGCCAGTCATGGCCCCTAGTCGGGTCGTGACAAAAGTCTACCTTGATTGTTAATATTCCTCCTTTTCTTCGCTATATAAGCACTCGGTCTTTAGACAAGCCTCCTTTAAACTACAAATTCATCTTATTAATGAAGAGCACATTGTCTATCAACTCGCGACTTCAAACTCATTCATCTGCCATCATATAACCAATTCCTTCAAATCATCATTCACATCCTTCATTAGCTATTCAACCTTGTGTTACTAACTCAATAATCTTGTGACAAGAGAGCTTTTGAAAGAGAATTTTTCTGTACCTTAGTCCTACCTTTGTCTTATATTCATGTATCCTTATACTCGTACCTCCGTACAACATCCTTGCCAATATATTTTATACGATAAAAAGGCCTTTGTCGATATCTGGCTCTTTTAGTAATGTACATCGTTCTCTTACCTCTTCTACCCCTTTGTACTCATAAATTATTAGCATATTTATACTCAAGGGTCATATTTAAACACATACTTATCCCTTCCACTTCTTACTTCGTGAAGAAGTTACAACTCCAATCTAATCATACTGACGTCTCATTAATGAAACACTTTGAACGGTTTAATCGACTCAAGTTTCGCTCCAATCCTATCAGGACCCAGATAGGAGCCGCGACGGGTACCTGGGACTAACCACCGAGCACCGCTCGTTCTACCGCTTGTCATACTCATTGGACATTCCTTTATCAAATTCATACTCAATTTATAAGAAAATCATCCCTCATTTGAAACATAAATTCTTTTATAGACATAAGCCTTTAGGCTATCAAAATAATATATGTATGTATATATATATATATATATATTTACATAATGGCAACCTCGTGAGACCACATAACCCACACTGCGTATCTACGAGCCTCTACTGGAGTGCTAGACATAAGGATGGGACAAGACCCTATCATGCCCAAAATATATGTACATGAATATACACAAAAGAATAATCATAAGCACCTCCGGAACAAAGGAGTGCTCTCTAATCAGCTACTGGCTCCTACGAGTCCGGATCAAGCTCACCTCCCCGTCTACCTGTGGGCATGAACACAGCGTCTAAAGAAAATGGACGTCAGTACGAACATTGTACTGAGTATGTAAGACAGGAATGATACAAACACGATAGCAAGATCATGAACCATAAGAGAAAGATATAACCTGCATGAGTGTCATAGGCAAATACATTTCGTACATATATCATATTTTACATAATCATGGTACATATGTCATCACATCATAATCCTCGTCGTTAACCCGCGTCCGGGTAACCATCGTATGTCGCCCACCAGTGATCATGCCCGGCCCTCTAGGCACGGTCTAAATATAGCAGCCCGCCTTAGCGGTGACATGTCCGGCCAGCTAGGCACGTTGGAATCATAGCAGCCCGCCTTAGCGGTGACATGCCCGACCATCTAGGCACGGTGGAATCATAGCAGCCCGCCTTAGCGGTGACATGCTCGGCCATTTAGGCACGGTGGAATCGTATTGTAATCTTATCATAGCTTGACATTTTCTTACATAACATAGGCATATTATAAGCTAGCATTATTGATCATCTTATAGACATATCATGACTTAGCATCACTTCACATTTATCATTAGGAACATACATTAGGCTTTGAAGGCAACTATAGCTATGTCGGGGTGACGTGAGGTCGTGAACCCTCGATTATATTATGAACATTTATGAGTATTCTGTCTCACCTTGAAGGAAATAGTGTATAAGGTGAGTGTTAATAGTAATGAAATCATTAACGTTACAGGATCATCATATCATGGACTCTAGAATCTCTATACTTTAACTCATCATCATCTTATCATGCTCGCATGTAGTTGTGTATATTTGTGGACTCATAAGCTCCATCATGTTGGAGAATCATGGAAAACTTGAAAGATTCATGCCTTTGAAGGAAGGGATTATCCTTACATTCCTTGTCGTTTAACTAATATGTCACTTGCTTGTTTCCCTTTGATGCCCCCGTTTCTACCTTCAAGAGAAGTCGCATGAACGTTAGCCAATCGGTTACTTAAATGTGCCCACTATTTCTAGGAAAATTTGGGCAACATTTCCTTTGTTTATACAACTTTTCCCACATTCTATATCAACTCCCAAACATTCATAACAACGTTCACAACATAATAGACAACATTCATCATCCATCTATATTATTCACATTTCACAATTTCACTTTAGTTTCCCCATAATCATGGTCATAATTCACTATTTCGTTCTTTCACGTATAATACTCATTTCCATGTTCTAAAGGTCATTCATAATCTACTTACAATCACAACATATCCATATTCATGATTCATTTCAAACTACTATTCAACAATAGCACTATTCCCACATTTATGACCCATTTTCTATATCCTTCAACAATTCAAGTGTTTCAAATTCTCAATATCTTAAACATCATGAGAACATCATAAAATTACCTTAGATATTGTAGGAACAAGCCTTGAGTAGCAATACTCTTCTTGCACCAAAAACCCTAACTCACTTCCTTTGAAATTTCTTGGCTTAGATGACTTTAATGGGTTTCACACTCTTGATTCTTGTTGGTTGATGTATTTGATCATGGATTTCCTTTGGTTTCTTGTATATGATGTTGGTGGAACCTTCTAGAGGTCTTGAGAGATGAAGAAGTGTGTGAGAATGAAATAAATGAAGTGGGATCACATATATAAAATTAGAACTTGTTCAGTTCGTCGGGACTTCCACAGACACTTTCACGGTTCGTGGAATATTATATGGTCCGTGGTTCTGGTCGTGGTTCACCACTTTCCAGTCATATTTTCTGCTGGGTATTCCACGGACCAATATACGGTCCTTGGAAAGTTTCACGGGTCGTGAAACATGGTCGTGGAAGAAGCTGTCCGCGTCGTTCCGTTTAGTAAAAAGGTCATAACTCTTGATCCCGATATCGTGTGAGGGACCACGACCTATGGTTGGAAATATCTTTCAATTATCTACAACTTTATTTCTTAGTGTTTCTCCAAATTCAAAACTTATAATGGCGTTTTGTCCCCTCCAAGTCAGATCATCCGAAAATGTTTCCTTAAATCGCCCTTTTGGATGGCTTATGCCCATATTTGGCTTATGGGTCATTCTTAGCACTTGCTCAACTTTCCATGTCCTACTATTATATCTCTTCATATGTCCTTTATAAAACCTTACCAAACAATCCTTAACACAAAAATTTACGGAACCTTTCCTAAACCTCACTTATACTCCGCTTGTCCTTATCGATTCTTATTTCATCAACTCATATAACTTCAAGATCTTAACATATGCATTCCAAAACCACTAATCATCCGTCTTAAAATCTTAAGATCTTCCTATTGTCCTTAAGCTCGCGTTGGTTCATTCACTATGCGATGACATGAAATTTTCGAGGTGTAACATTCTCCCCCCCTTTTGGAACATTCGTCCTCGAATGTTTAACACTCAGGGAATTCTACAAAAATTTCGCCAGAGTTTCCCATGTAATATGGCACTACCATCCTGTCACAACAACCCATAATAACAATGCCTCACAGGGCCACAACACAATAGAACTATAAATTGGCCACACACGACCAAAAACATGAAAAGTAAGCATACATACCTCATAATGTTGGTGTTTCATCTTGAATCTCTTCAGGGGGTTGGAATAGGCGCAGGTACTTGGACTTCATACTCTCCTCTGGTTCCCACGTCATTTCTTCTCAGTTGTTGTTTCGCCACAACACTTTGACTGAAGCTACCTCCTTATTTCGAAGTCTTCGTACTTGCCTGTCTAAGATGGCAATAGGCACTTCTTCATATGCTAGCTTTTCTATCACTTGAACATCATCTATTGGAACAATTTTTGTGGGATCCCCGACACACTTGCGGAGCATTGAGACAAGAAAGACTGCATGAACTGATTCAAGCTCTGAAGGTAAGTCCAACTCATAGGCTACATGACCTACCTTGCGGATAATTTTATAAGGCCCGATGTATCGAGGACTTAACTTTCCTTTCTTG
This sequence comes from Lycium barbarum, assembly GCF_019175385.1. Taxonomy (NCBI): domain Eukaryota; kingdom Viridiplantae; phylum Streptophyta; class Magnoliopsida; order Solanales; family Solanaceae; genus Lycium; species Lycium barbarum. Next base: position 49,410,334 of record NC_083338.1, on the reverse strand, counting down.
CCAAATCTCATCACCCCTTTCATTGGAGACACCTTAAAAAATACCCAATCATCAACCTGAAATTCCAAATCTCGCCGGCGGTTGTCTGCATAAGATTTTTGGCGACTTTGGGCTGTCAACAATCGATCTCGGATTACCTTGACTTTTTCTACCGCTTGCTGAATCAATTCAGGGCCTATCAACTGTACTTCTCCTGTTTCAAACCATCCAATTGGAGATCTGCATTTTCTTCCATATAAAGCTTCATACGGAGCCATTTGGATACTGGAATGATAGCTGTTGTTATATGAAAACTCAATCAAAGGTAAATGATCATCCCAATTACCACCAAAGTCTAAAATACACGCTCTTAGCATATCCTCCAAAGTCTGAATAGTACGTTCGGCCTGCCCATCCGTCTGTGGATGAAATGCCGTGCTAAGCTTCACCTGAGTACCTAGACCTTCTTGAAAGGACTTCTAGAACTTGGCTGTAAATTGTGCTCCTCTATCTGTAATAATGGATAGTAGAATACCATGGAGTCGCACAATTTCTTTGAGATACAACCTTGCATAATCTTCAGCCGAATATGTGGTTCTGACTGGAAGAAAATGAGCTGCTTTCGTGAGTCTGTCCACGATCACCCATATAGAATCATACTTGCCTCGGGAATGAGGTAGCCCTACAATAAAATCCATGTTGATCACTTCCCATTTCCAAGTAGGGATTTCCATTGCTTGCAATAACCCTCCTGGCTTTTGATGTTCGATCTTTACTTGCTGGCAATTCGGACATTGGGCTACAAATTCTGCTATGTCTCTCTTCATGCCATCCCACCAATATATCATTTTGAGATCGTGATACAACTTTGTTGCACCTGGGTGAATAGAATACCGAGACTAATGAGCTTCTTCCAGAATTCGTCGGCGCAATTCTGCCACATTCGGCACACACAGCCTGCCTTGGTATCTGAGAATTCCATCCATGGAGACATAAAATGGGGATTTATCATTTTCATGAGATACACCTCTATAATGGCTCAACTGAGGATCTTCATACTGATGCTCTTTCACTTCTATATTAAGAGATGAAACTGTGGGATCATTAATACCAATCCCTGCACTGCCCGAATCAATTACGCGCACTCCAAGATTAGCCAGCTGGTGAAGCTCATGAGTCATTTCTTTCTTTTTCGGTGGAACTTCACATAGGCTACCCATTGATCGGCGGCTAAGCGCATCAGCCACTACATTTGCTTTCCCGGGGTGGTACAAGATGCTAACATCATAATCTTTCAGTAACTCTAACCACCCCCTCTGTCGTAGATTTAACTCTTTTTGTTTGAAAATATACTGAAGACTCTTATGATTTGTATAGATATCAACATGTACAACATACAAGTAATGTCTCCACATTTTCAATGCATGAATAACCGCAGCTAATTCGAGATCATGAGTTGGGTAGTTCTTTTCATGTTTCCGCAGCTGTCTCGAAGCATATGCAATAACTCTACCATGTTGCATCAACACGCATCCTAACCCAACACCGGAAGCGTCACAATACACAACATAACCATCTGACCCTTCTGGAAGTGTTAAGACTAGAGTTGAGGTTAATCTGTCTTTCAACTCTTGGAAGCTGCGCTCACAAACATCGTTCCATTGAAATCTAGTTGACTTCTAGGTTACCTTCGTCAATGGGGCTGAAATAGATGAGAAGCCTTCTACGAATCTTCTATAATAACCTGTCAATCCCAGAAAACTACGAACTTCTGTAGGCGTCGTAGGCCTCGGCCAAGTCTTCACAGCTTCAATTTTCTGAGTGTCGACTCGAATGCCATCTTCTGAAATAATATGGCCCAAAAAGGTTACAGAATTCAGCCAAAACTCGCACTTTGAAAATTTCGCATATAATTCTCGGGCTCGAAGAATGCCAAGAACAATCCTCAAATGATCTGCATGTTCTGATTCTGTGCGAGAGTACACCAGAATATCATCAATAAACACTATCACGAATAAATCCAAGAGTGGCCTGAATACATTATTCATCAAGTTCATAAACACAGCCGGAGCATTAGTCAACCCAAACGACATCACTCGGAATTCATAGTGGCCATATCTCGTTCGGAAGGCTGTTTTGGGAATATCCGTTTCTCTAACTCTCACTTGATGATAACCCGACCTCAAATCTATTTTTGAAAACCACTTAGCACCTTGTAGTTGATCAAACAAATCGTCAATCCTTGTAAGGGGATATTTATTCTTTATCGTCACTTTGTTCAACTGCCTGTAATCGATGCACATTCCTAGAGAACCGTCTTTCTTTCTCACGAACAAGACTGGGGATCCCCACGGTGATGAACTGGGTCTAATAAACCCCTTTTCGAGCAAATCTTTCAACTGTGCCTTTAGCTCTTTCAATTCTGCCGGAGCCATTCGATAAGGGGGAATAGAAATAGGCTTGGTGTCCGGCAACACATCAATGGCGAAGTCAATCTCTCTTTCTGGAGGAAGACCTGGAAGTTCATCTGGAAATTCATTCACTACCGGAACTGATTGAAAAGTTGGGGACTTTGCCTCGGTGTCATGAACCCGAACTAGATGATAAATATAGCCTTTGGCTATCATCTTTCTTGCCTTAAGGTAGGAAATAAACCTACCTTTTGGAGATGCTGCATTACCCTTCCATTTAAGCACGGGCTCTCCCGGAAATTGGAACCAAACCACTTTCAATCGGCAATCAACATTAGCATAGCACGAGGCCAACCAATCCATACCCATAATTACATCGAAATCTGACATTTCCTGCTCAATCAAATCCGCTTTGGTCTGGCGATCACATATCACAATTACACAATTTTTATACACTTGCCTAGCTACCACGGGATCACCAACCGGAGTAGATACCTCGAAAGGCTTGATTGGTTCAGGTTTCACCCCAATACAACCAGCAACATACGGAGTAATATAAGAGAGAGTAGAGCCTGGATCTATCAATGCATACACATCACGGGAGAATATAGACAATGTACCTGTAACCACATCCGGGGAGGACTCAAGATCCTGCCGTCTGGCTAAAGCATATACACGGGGCTGAGTGGCACCTGAAGTAGATGCTGCCCCTCTGCCTCTACCTCGGCCTGCTGACATCTGAGGAGTCTGCCCTACCGGGTGCACTGAGGAAGAACCAGCTACTGAACCTGTGGGCTGAACCCCACCTCTACCATACCGCGAAGGACAATCTCGCATCAAATGCCCCGTCTGTCCACAAACATAACAAGCATCTGTGTCCTGGCGACATGGCCCTGAGTGTAATTTCCTACACCGGCTACATCGTGGAACTGGTGGTCTCCTCTGACCATAATCACTCCCAAACTGAGAACCTGAAGCTCTCGAACTCTGACCCTGTCCTGGAGGAAAAGAGCGATCAAATATCCTATCCGCGAATCGTGGAGGCGCACTAGTCACTGATTGGCCTGAATGTCGGGAATAAGTCTGCCTCGATCCCCCTCTATAGTCGCTACCTGTTCCCATAGATCTGACCCTCTTACCTTGCCTTCTATCAATATCACGATCACTTCTTTGTGGTTGTTGTCGCCCCTCTAAATTCTGGGCATGGGCTTGTATCCGAGAAATATCCATCCCATCTTGTAGCGAAGCTGTCAAGCAATCTTTGAATATATGTGGCCCTAAGCCACTCACGAATCTATATACCCGATCTCCCATGTCGGCTACCATAGCCGGGGCATATCTAGCCAAAGAATTAAATTGCATGCTATACTCCCGGGCACTCATATTTCCTTGCCTCAAATTTAGAAATCTATCCGCTCTAACTCGGCGGACCTTGGGTGGCAAATAGTGACGAATGAAAGCATCCACGAATTCTTGCCAAACCGGAGGAGGTGCATTCTCTCCCCTTGACAATACCCAGTTATTATACCATAAGACTGCCACATCTCGGAGTCTATAAGATGCCAACTCCACGGATTCAGTTTCGGAGGCATGGACAATCTTCAATGTCCTCAACATCTCATCTATGAAACCTTGCTGGTCTTCATCCGGCTTTGACCCAAAAAACTCCGGAGGATTTAAAGTCATAAAGTCACGGGCTCGGGTACTAGCTGACCGATCACTTGGGCCCGCATTCTGCCGCTGTGCCTGAGCGGTAATCAACTGTGTCAATAGATGTATGGCCTCAATCACTTGTTGACCCGAAGCAACCGGTGGAGGAATTGGAGTTGGAGCTCCGCCTTGTTCTTCCGCATTAGGCGGGGTGGATGAAGTATTAGATAAGGCCTCATTATGTGATTCTCCTTCTTCTATATTCATCGGAGGCTCTCTTTCTACCCGCCTCTTTGCCGTAGTCTTGCCCTTCTGGGCGGCTGTAGCTTTTCCCTTTGGCGGCATTCTGAAATCACAATACACTATTAGGGAGGATAAAATCTTATACACGGCTTTATCGCACGATCTCATAAGGAGAAAGATGGTCATTTTTCCTAAATGCCCTGTAGCCTCTTGTTTATTGATGTGCGCGTAACACACCATAAACAAGACTCTACTAGACACGGCTCGTAGACACTTCCTAGGACTGAACTGCTCTGATACCACTTTTGTCACAACCCAGCTAGGGGCCGCGACGGGTACCCGGGGATAACCACCGAGCACCGCTCGTTCTACCACTTATCATAATCATTGGACATTCCTTTATCAAATTCATACTCAGTTTATAAGAAAATCATTTCTCATTTGAAACACAAATTCTTTTATAGACATAAGCCTTTAGGCTATCAAAATAATATATGTATATACATATATATATATATATATATATATACACACATATAATGACAACCGTGAGACCACATAACCCACACTGCGTATCTACGAGCCTCTACTGGAGTGCTAGACATAAGGACAGGACAAGACCCCGTCATGCCCAAAATACATGTACGTGAATATACACAAAAGAATAATCATAAGTACCTTTGGAACAAAGGAGTGATCTCTAATAAGCTACTGGCTCCTACGAGTCCGAATCAAGCTCACCTTCCTGTCTACCTGTGGGCCTGAACACAGCGTCCAAAGAAAACAGACGTCAATACGAACATTGTACTGAGTATGTAAGACAGGAATGATATAAACACGATAGAAGGATCATGAGCCATAAGAGAAAGATATAACCTGCATGAGTGTCATAGGCAAATACATTTCGTACATATATCATATTTTACATAATCATGGTACATATGTGTCACGACCCAACCCCGTAGGCCGTGACTAAAGCCCGAACTGGGCACTCGTATACACACCCATAGCTATATGTTCAGTCCACAACTATCAACAGATAACGCAGTATATAAGCCGACAAGGCTGTCATAACATGTGGGAACGTCCCAACTATATATATATAAATGCAAGCCGACGAGGCTGCTACCACAACATGACAATATCTGCAAACCGGCGAGGTTGCTACAACGATAGAATACGCATACTGATAATACACACATAACTGATCACGTCTGAATACGACCCACATACATGTCCACAGACCTCTAGGAGTTTCAACAGTGAAATATGACGGGACAGGGCCCCGTCGTACCCTTAGACAACATATGCATATATTTAGATAAAAAAGGATCTATACCAAAATCTGGGCTCCGGAACAACAAAACTTTCCACGATAGCAGAAGGGAAGTCTTAAGCTGGCGGTTCACTAAAGCGCGTATCTGTACCTGCGGGCATGAAACGCAGCCCCCCCCCTCCCCCCCCGAAGAAAGGGGGTCAGTACGGAATATGTACCGAGCATGTAAAGTATGAAATATGGAAAAAGGATCATAACTGAAATAAGGAGTACAGTAAACCAGTACAATGTTCAGAATACCGAAACACTTGCCTTGAAACATAATCATGCTTGTCAATATCATATATCATATGCATATATATCGTACCCGACCCTCTAGTGAGGGCTCGGTGAATAAAGTCATCATATGCCCTCCTGGCCGCCATAACATATCATCATATCGTTATATCATCATATCATCATACCATCATATCATCATATCATCATATATATATATATACCGTACCCGTCCCTTTAGTGAGGGACTCGGTGAACAATGCAGTGAAACTGTGCACAATAACATACCCGGCCCGGGACTCGGTGAAAGATGTATTGAGGCATGCACGAGCGGAGTAGTGAGAAACTATATGCAATTCAAAACATTTTTAAGGACTCAATAGAATAGTCAACACGAACCATCGTTTGCAAATTTAAATAATAGTCATATCATATACCTTTCGGATGTCCCTGTGGATTATATCAAAATGGAACTTTGAAATCATATGTACATATAAAAATATATATAAAAAATATAAGTTATGGGAATCAAGATCATTAGCCATCCTAGTGGTTCTAGGAATAGGAATCCCTTTGGAATCGTATATACATCGTATATTCATTTCACGACGATCATGCCAAAAAGAAAGAAGGGTTAACTTCACATACCTTTAGCGCTTATTCGCCACACAATACGTATACGCTGCCCAATAATACCTCAACCTATATTAAGACGCCAACAACTACGGTTAAGCTACGGGGAGATTCAAAACGTATTCTAGCGTTAGTAACTCCTTTCTAGATGTTTAGACGACGTTTTCCTTATATCCAAACCAACTACATACAACCAATCCAACATCAATAATTATACGTTCAATACCAACCCGGACAGCCCACACAACATTCCAAACAGTCCACATTCACAACATTCAATAGCGATTCACATACGGCTACTACATTCTCAAGTTATTCCTAATAGTTTGTAGTCTTAATGTTTGCATGTAACAACTTTATAACAGCCCATCCAACATACAACACAATGCATAATCTTAATTATCATTAATCTTCCAAGCTCAATAAGAACAACAACAACGTGTCAAAACAGCCCGCATGCGGTTTAAAATCAGCCCATACCTTACAACATTCAATAATAGTTTACATGCGGTTATGACACCTCTATTTTATTCTCATTAGTCTATAGTCGTAATACTTCATCAAAGTGATTCTATAACAGCCCAATTACTATGACAACATGATGTATACTCTTAACTATAATTAGTTTTTCCAACTTGACGAAAACAACAACGCATCCAAAACAGTCCCTAACCGATCAACATAAAAGTGCCCGAAATTCTTGCAAACGTTTACGAACATACCAAGAAAACCACATACGATTCTTACACATTATTTCATATCTTATTTTCATATAATTCCAGTGAATTATGACCAGCAGTCACACGACAACTACATCACTAATTCATACGCAAATAAGCTACGTTGTCATCACTATAATCCTTACAACAACCCACAAACAATTTTAGTTCCAACTCTACCCATTAAATACCTTCATTTCCATCATAAAATTCATGACAACAACAATCAAAATATCAAGTAAAATCAGTTCACTACCTTCCACACAAAACAGTCCACTACACGGCCTCAACCCAACAAAATAACAACATGTTCATATCAACACAACTTCACCTTTAACCTTCCAATTCTTTTCATTCTTTTTACCATGCAATTCATGTTCACCAAGTTACAACCATACTTCAACATCAACACATATAATTTCTTACATACAACTTATATTTACACATCTACCATACGTTTTAAACAACCCTTAATACATGCAAAAGAAAGTTAAACCTTACCTTGACAATTTGACTTCTCAACTTGGCTAGAGTTTGTGCCTTGAATTTAATTCTTGTTCTTGATATCTAGGATCAATCCCACGTTGTTATACACCTTCCAAAGGGTTGAAATTCTTGAAGAAATTATTTTTTTGGTCAACACACAAAGAGCTCAATTTCAGCCATGTTGGCCGAGAGCTCATCTCACTTGGCTCTAAGTTTTTTTATTTTGTTGAAGATGAGAAAATAAGGTCCCTTAGTCATCCATTTGAGTAAACTATGATGCCTACAAGTTGGACACATGACCCACTCATGACATTGAGCCACTCAATTAAATTTGAACTTAAATTCAATTTCTTTCTCCTACTACTTTCGGCTACTTTGGCCGAGCCTCACCTTTCTTCTCCTTTCCATTTAATTGTTTACAATACACTTGCATGTGTAGTGGATGAATCAATTATTTAAAAGCACGCCTACACTTTTCTCCCCTTATTTTTGGCCACTTTGGCCGAGCCTCACACTTCTTTTCTTTCAATTTAGTTGTCCACAATATAATGAAAGTGTAGTGGATGAATCAATATTTAAATGAATACTTGTATGTCTTCCATAAGGTTCCCATGTGAACCTTTATCAATTGCAATCATACAAGGATGAATTGTCTATATTTAAATGTGCAATGATTCTTCCAACATGCATGCCTTCATAAAATAATGAATTGTCAATATTTAAATGAGTAATAGCCTTATTTTAGATGACTTTGAGTCATCTTTTGGGCATTGGCACGTTAATGACCATCTTGGCTCATTGTTGCCACAAACTTTTAATTAACACCACAATTAAATAGTTCCTAATCCAATTTTATTTTTGTACTAAGTAAAATTTATAACCAATTAGTTCTAATTTAGAAATTAAGAATTAAAGGTTTCTATCTCACGTCGATTCCTTCGCGAATAACTTGACGTATAAAATACGGGGTCTAACAATATGTCATCACATCACATATATCATCACATCATAATCCTCGTCGTTAACCCGCATCCGGGTAACCATCGTATGCCGCCCACTAGTGGTGATCATGCCCGGCCCTCTAGGCTTGGTGTAAATATAGCAGCCCGCCTTAGCGGTGACATGCCCGGCCATCTAGGCACGGTGGAATCATAGCAGCCCACCTTAGTGGTGACATGCCCGGCCATCTAGGCACAGCGGAATCATAGCAGCCCGCCTTAGCGGTGACATGCCTGGCACTTTAGGCACGGTGGAATCGTATCGTAATCTTATCATAGCTTGATATTTTCTTACATAACATAGGCATATTATAAGCTAGCATTATTGATCATCTTATAGACATATCATGACTTAGAGTCACTTCACATTTATCATTAGGAACATACATTAGGCTTTCAAGGCAACTATGGCTATGTCGGGGTGACGTGAGGTCGTGAACCCCCGATTATATTATGAACATTTATGAGTATTCTGCCTCACCTTGAAGGAAATAGTGTATAAGGTGAGTGTTAATAGTAATGACATCATTAACGTTACAGGATCATCATATCATGGACTCTAGAATCTCTATACTTTAACTCATCATCATCGTTATCATGCTCGCATGTAGTTGTGTATATTTGTGGACTCATAAGCTCCATCATGTTGGAGAATCATGGAAAACTTGAAAGATTCATGCCTTTGAAGGAAGGGATTAGCCTTACATACCTTTGTCGTTTAACTAATATGTCACTTGCTTGTTTCCCTTTGATGCCCCCGTTTCTACCTTCAAGGGAAGTCGCATGGACGTTAGCCAATCAGTTACTTAAATGTGCCCACTAGTTCTAGGAAGATTTGGGCAGCATTTCCTTTGTTTATACAACTTTTCCCACATTCTATATCAACTCCCAAACATTCATAACAACGTTCACAACATAATAGACAACATTCATCATCCATCTATATTATTCACATTTCACAATTTCACTTTAGTTTCCCCATAATCATGGTCATAATTCACTATTTCGTTCTTTCACGTATAATACTCATTTCCATGTTCTAAAGGTTATTCATAATCTACTTACAATCACAACATATCCATATTCATGATTCATTTCAGACTACTATTCAACAATAACACTATTCCCACATTTATGACCCATTTTCTATATCCTTCAACAATTCAAGTGTTTCAAATTCTCAATATCTTAAACATCATGCGAACATCATAAAATTACCTTAGATATTGTAGGAACAAGCCTTGAGTAGCAATACTCTTCTTGCACCAAAAACCCTAACTCACTTCCTTTGAAATTTCTTGGCTTAGATGACTTTAATGGGTTTCACACTCTTGATTCTTGTTGGTTGATGTATTTGATCATGGATTTCCTTTGGTGTCTTGTATATGATGTTGGTGGAACCTTCTAGAGGTCTTGAGAGATTAAGAAGTGTGTGAGAATGAAATAAATGAAGTGGGATCACATATATAAAATTAGAACTTGTTCAGTTCGTCGGGACTTCCACAGACACTTTCACGGTTCGTGGAATATTATATGGTCCGTGGTTCTGGTCGTGGTTCACCACTGTCCAGTCATATTTTCTGCTGGGTATTCCACGGACCAATATACGGTCCTTGGAAAGTTTCACGGGTCGTGAAACATGGTCGTGGAAGAAGTTGTCCGCGTCGTTCCGTTTAGTAAAAAGGTCATAACTCTTGATCCCGATATCGTGTGAGGGACCACGACCTATGGTTGGAAATATCTTTCAATTATCTACAACCTTCTTTCTTAGTGTTTCTCCAAATTCAAAACTTATAATGGCGTTTTGTCCCCTCCAAGTCAGATCATCCGAAAATGTTTCCTTAAATCGCCCTTTTGGCTGGCTTATGCCCATATTTGGCTTATGGGTCATTCTTAGCACTTGCTCAACTTTCCATGTCCTACTATTATATCTCTTCATATGTCCTTTATAAAACCTTACCAAACAATCCTTAACACAAAAATTTACGGAACCTTTCCTAAACCTCACTTATACTCCACTTGTCCTTATCGATTCTTATTTCATCAACTCATATAACTTCAAGATCTTAACATATGCATTCCAAAACCACTAATCATCCGTCTTAAAATCTTAAGATCTTCCTATTGTCCTTAAGCTCGCGTTGGTTCATTCACTATGCGATGACATGAAATTTTCGAGGTGTAACAAATCCGACCAGCAATATAAGGATTAATATATAACAATGTAGAACTCGGATCAACTAATGCATACACCACATGAGAAAATACGGACAATGTACCTGTAACAATATCGGGTGAAGACTCTAAGTTCTGTCGACCAGTCAATGCGTAAATACGGTTCTGAGGACTGCTCAAGTTGGATGCTCCCCTTCTGCCTCTGCCACGGCCTGCTGAAGTCTGAGAGGTCTGCCTAGGAGGGCGCACAAATGATGAAGAACCAACTGCAGACCCTGTCGGTTGAGCCACGCCTCCACCTACTCTCAAAGGACAATCTCTCATAACGTGTCCTGGCCATCCACAAGTATAACAAACATTTAAGCCCAAGCTAAACTGTCGTGCATGCAACTTTCCACACTGAGTTCATCGCGGTGAAGATGGTCTCGCTTGGCAGGAATCACCCCTATACTGGAAACCCGAAATCCTGGAGCTTTGACCCGGTCCAGAATAAATAGGGCAATCAAATCTCTTGTCCGCAAATTGAGGAGGTGCACTGGCCACTGATTGGCCTGAATGCCTAGAATACTGTTGCCTTTGACCCCCTATGAACTCACTAGCAGCACCGGAAGAGCTGAACCTCCTTACTATACCTTTTATTAGAATCACGCTCACCCCTTTGCGGCTGCTGCTGTTCCTCCAAATTCTGAGCATGGGCCTGAATACGAACGATATCCATTCCTTCCTGGAGTGAGGCCGTCAAGCACTCCTTAATCAAATGTGGCCCCAAACCACTAACGAACCGGTGTACGCGGTCCCCCATATTGGCTACCATAGCTGGAGCATACCTTTCCAAGGAATTAAAGCAAAGACTGTATTCTCGAGCACTCATATTCCCTTGCCTAAGATTCAAAAACTTGTCGGCGCTGGCCCGTCGAACCTCGGGCAGCAAATAATGTCAGCGGAAGGCATCCGCGAACTCTTGCCACACCGGGGAAGGTGCATTTACCCCTCTCGAAGTCATCCAAGTATTGTACCAATGGACGGCCACATCCCGCAATCTATAAGAAGCTAATTTAACTGACTCCGTATCAGAAACATGTATTATCCGCAATGTCCTCAGCATCTCATCTATGAAACTCTGTGGGTCTTCATCCAGTTTTGACCCATAGAATTCTAGAGGGTTCAGACTAATAAAATCTTGGGCCCTAGCTGCTCTGTCACCATGACCCGCACCCTGTCGTTGATCCTGCACGACAACTAACTGGGTCAGCAACTGAATGGCCTCTCTCATCTCCTGACCTGAGGCATCTGGCGGGGGAACTGGGGGTACTGAAGCTGGAGCTGAGGCACCTTCATGTTCCTTTGAAATGGGTGGAGTATGAGAGGTCCGAGACGGAACCTCATTATGGGACTCTCCCTCTTCTATATCTACCGGCGACTCTCGTTCCGTCCTCCTTCCTACTATTGTCTTGCCCTTCGGGGCCGCTGTTGCTTTTCTCTTCACAGGCATCACTGAAATCATAACACATGATTACGGAAAAGGGAATCCTGAGAGCACAGCTCTATCGCACGATCTAAGATAAGAAAGAAGGTCAATCATTCCTAAATGCCCCGCAGCCTCCTGTTCATAAGTGTGGCACGCTTCACACTTATAAGCAAGACTCTACTGGACACGACTCGTAGACACACCCTAGGACGGACTGCTCCGATACCGCTTTTTTCACGACCCCAACCGGATGGCCATGACGGGTACCCGGAGCTAACCTACCGAGCACTACTGAACATACATCTCATACTTATTTCTAAGTGGGCCAAAAAGGTAGCTCATGGGCGTTATAATATGTAAGGGCATATATCACAAGATAATGACACATCGCTATATAATCATCAATAACTATGCCCATAAACATAAGCCAACAAGGCTGCCAAACTATAATACAACAATATGAATTGATAACGATATGGGACTTCTAGCTACACACATTTGTCTACAAGCCTCTATATAGAATACAGGAATCCAGAAAGATGGGGCAGGACTCCCCCATGCCCAAGTATATACACAAAGAGTCATACTAATAAACTGCAGCTCCGAAACAAATGGAGCGCTCCTGAGACTCCGCTGATGAAGCTCCTAAGGATTAGATCCGTCACCCTACTTTCCTGCGGGCATGAACGCAACGTCCATAAGAAAGGACGTCAGTACGAGCGATGTACTGAGCATGTAAGACATGAATAGCAACATAACAAAAGATATGGTGTTAGATAACCTGTACATCTGAACCCCTTTAGGCGGATACCACGCATGCTTAGCTTTTTCACAAAAAACATTTCTCATACATATATAACATAATAGTGCTGCGGAACGTGCATCCCTGTCACACCCCGACTTTACTAGGGTGTGATGGGCACCCGACCCCGTATCTGGAGCCGAGCGAACCCGCTGACTCTTATCACATATATAAACCCTTGTATCAATCAAGAATAGAATACATAGTACGCTCTAAATTTTTTTTTCTTTTCATAAGTAAAGTCTATCATCATATGGGACCCGTGACATGAAACATAGTAACATATCGACTGGCGAAGCCGTCTACAAAACTGACACTCTATACCCACGACTCTGTCTGCAAAGTCTCTAACATCGAACAAAAAATCATGGCTCATATACTCTGACTCGACAGCATTCCAGAACAAGTGGAGCCTACCAACTTCGCTGGAGCATCTTCTATGCTAACTTCGCATCCTTTGGGTGTACCTGCGTGGCATGAAACGCAGCCCCCGAAGAAGAGGGGTCAGTACGAGCAATGTACTGAGTATGTAAGGCAAGAGTAATAACATAAGATCATGGTAGAAGACATAGAGAATAGTATATAGTAAGAACATAACTTGTACCTCTGTTTGCCTCTTAAGGGAGATATCATGTAAGCTAACTTTCCCTTTTTGAAACGACATATAAATATTCACATGTAAACTGCCCAACCATATTGGCACGGTGTACTTCTGTCTCAGCATATCATGGGACAAAGAGTAACCTGAACATATGAGTGCCCCTAAGGGCGGATGCCATGCATGCTTTATCTGGTCACGTCATATCATATCGTATCGTATCATATCATGTCATATCATATCATATCATATCATATCTTATCATATCATGTCATATCATATCATGTCATATCATAGCACCGAACAAGTCGGCTCGCCCACATAGAGTCGAAATACGTCGGCTCGACCATATATCCCGCGTCCGGGATGGTAACGCCAGCTAACCAGGTGGCAATGAAACATGTTGCCCTTCCCATCCCCATGTATCCCTTCCCCCCACCCCATGTACATATTCATATCTCATATACATATGTCATATAAGCATGCAGGAGAGCCCAAAGAAAATCATGTATCCATCGGAGTGTCGTATGGTCGGTGACCTCCGATTACATTATGGAATAACCGGGATCGCTTTGTCTCACCTTGAAGGAACGAGTATTTTAAGGCGAGACTATCAACGGAGAATAGCGCTAGAAGATAACATAGTATGAAATCAGGGGCATCATAGGCATCAATTCATGTTTTGAAATCTTTAGAAAATGGAGTCATGACCAAGGAATAGAATTAAAGATCATGAACTAGTTGGACACCTTCATACTCACATTGAATTCTTGACTTAAGACCCTTAGTCATGGAATCATTCTTGTCATACTTATCATGGACATATTCTCTTCCTTACATCATCATTATCACTATTATCATAGAAATATTTTCATTAGAATAGTTACAGTACTTGTCACTTGATAAACGGAGCGATAAGGAAAATCCGGGAACAATGGGCCCACCTCGGGTCAAATGAGGCGGCGTACCAAATTTACGTACATTACCTTTCATGACGTCACTTGTGAGGGTTTTAAGGTAGTCGGGTCATATTTATGCAAGTTCTAGACGTTTAGGAGGTTTTTTCCAACATTTCGCGCACTTTCTAATTCAATTCTACTGAATGAAAAAGGGGAAACTTTAGGTGCGGATTCCGGAGAATAGAGTTGTCCCCGAGGCTCGTATCCAACCTAGTATGTCTAAGACATGCCAAGAAAGAAAGAGTAAAACATTACATACCTTTTTCCGCTCCTGATGCTACTCCAAATTCAAGTTGCAAATCCGCCAAAATCTACAATTTGGTCACGTTTACCAAACATTGATTAGAGCATTTAAAAGTTGATTCTTTAAAGTAACACTTTGTCTGCCGAAAGTTCGGCAGCATTTCCCCTGTAAATACACCATCCCCAACAATTCAACTTGGCAAATTTTAATCAACAACAATCCGGGAATTCAACCCGGCCAAACTATCAACACAATACCAACAAGTATTCTAGCAACACTTCAATTCAATTCAATTCAAATCAATTCATATGACATTCAAAACATTTTAATCAACATACTACTTCGTCCAACACTTTCCAATTTAACAAGAACCATAACAACTTACTTCCTCCTTTCAATTTAATCACCACAACCCAACTTTGAATCATCCAATACCTTCATTTTCCTTACATAAACCATCACAACAACAACCAAATTATTAGGTAAAACTACTTTATTCCTTCCACACCAAAAACAACCCATTCTCGGCCACACATCAACAAGCATCATATTCATGAGTTTTATTCATTTCTACACATTACAATATGTACAAGATATTCACAACCAGAACAACCAAAGTACCAAATAAAATCAATTCATTTACCCTACACACCCACTATATTCGGCCACCAATACATATATATGTATTCCATGAATTTCATCCACTTTTACATACTACAACACACATAATCACCCAAAACACATGAGAGGAGGATTAAATCTTACCTTTTTCCTTCAACTTCTCATTTGACTATGATCATGAACTTGCAACAAAGAGGGGGTTTCTTGCTCCAACAACTCTTCCATGTTAAAGAGGGCCTTCAAATTAGTAGGAATGCACGAAGAAACAAATTTTTGGAACAAAATTTCCATGGCCTATTTTTGCTTGGTCTTGGCCGAATTGCACCTATAGTTGCTTGGAGTTTTCTTGAATTTTCATGACAATTTTTTTGTCTTGCTTGGTAAACCCTCTCATATATATATATATATGTGTGTATCTCCTAAGCATGTGAGGGGCACATGCCCTTCTCCATTTCTCTAGATTTTCCTCCTTTTTTTCTTGAATTTTTCCTAAATGGTCAAAGAAGACTAAATGTCTTCTTAAGGAAGCTTTGACCCATATATTTTTATTATTTATAATTATCCCTCATAGAATAATAAAAATGTGGACATACACCACACATGCCACACGGCCAACTTGGGATTTTTCATGAACTTTCTTGAACACTTTGTGAAATTACCATTTTGCCCCTAAGCTTCCACATTATTACCATGTACCATTTTGTGAATTTCTATTTTTACCCTTAACCTTTCTCAATATTTCCATACAATAATATTCATAAATAATATCCACAACCAACCTGTACATTAAAATAATTTTTGAAAATGGTCTCGCCCTTAACTTTCCACGACGACTTTGGAATTTCCAAACACACAAGATACGGGCTATAACAATCCCGATCCATAAATATATTATATCATCATTATATACCCATATATCCCGCTTCTGGGATGATATGATAGTATGCCAACTGATCAGGTGGTTACGCGTATATAACACTGTCACCCTTTTTGCCATACCCAATATACATATAATATACGTGTATATAACGCCATCATCTTTTCTCATATCATATATACATATATAATATAAGTAGCATGAATAAGATCCCAATTAAAAGCCACTACTTTGTCGGAGTGACGTAAGGTCGGTAACCTCCGATTTATATTATGGAACAATCATCATCCCTATATTTCACCTTGAAGGGACAACTATCATAAGGTGAGATCAACAACATTAAATAAAATCAATAAAATCATGAAATGAGCTCAATAATCTCATAATGGCATCAAATCCATAAACTTTGAAATCTCTAGAATGGGATCATCATTATTGTCGTTATCATCATAGCAAACATCTATCTTAAGCATCACAAGATCTTTGAGAATCATGAACTTCAAGCTTTTTGGGAATAAGGATGTTATGGAAAGCATGTGTGGATTCATAAGAAAAGAATCATGCCTTTAGAAAGAAAGAGATTAGCCTTAACATACCTTTTTGGTCTCCTACTACTTAACGCTTATCCTCCCAAGCTCGTAGATCTACATTAAAGAGAATTCATACTATTGTTAGGCTTATCGTCATATGTTATAGCCCGTAGTTTTAGACGTTGAGGTCCGTTAGGTGCTAGTTGTTCAATTATGGACACTGGAGTTATTGTCGAAGATAAATGAGATTATATGTGCTCATCTGGTGGTTATGAGAGTTTAAGCTCATGCAATAGGTTATGGAAGGATTGGATAACAAGTAAATTAAGGAGATTAAGTTTATGACTTTGGAGAAAAGTTGGGCAAGATTTCGTACAACAATTATGGTCTAACTTGGAGAAAGGATATATTTTAGTATATGAAGAGTTTTGAGGTGACGTAAAAGCCTAAAGCTAAGTTCATGAAGTCTAGTTTCCAACGCAACAAACCGTGCATCAATCGGACATCGGAATCAAACGTTATGGGCATTTTAAGATGGGTTGACAGAGCAGGGAATTAACCCTGCGCGAACGCGCCAGAAGGTGGCAGGAACGCGCAAAGGATAACCTAGCAACTCAGCGCGAACGCGCCATAAGGCAGCGCGATCGCGCTGAGCAATTTTTGAGTCGGTCCAGGCAGACCCTAGACCGTTATAAAAGGGGGGTTACCTCCTTTTTCTTCATCCAAACAACCGAAAACTTCCCCAAACCCTCGAAAATCTCTCTCCACCTTCCACCCATAAAATTTTAGCGCAAATTACTTGGAATCTCTGGATTTAAGTTCGGACAGCGTATAGTTATGATTATAGTATCGCTTTGTGGAGGATTTTCACTTGGATTCAAAGTAGATATTGAGGATATTTCAGATCTAATAACAAGGTATGGATCTCTCTTTATTGACATTGATTTTGATTTATTTATGAAGGTAGAGCTATTAAATGATCGTATAACGAAATTGTTGGTTGAGAAATCGGATAAACATCATGTGGGATGTTTTATGAAATATTTTAGTATTGATGATGATGTTGTTGATGTTGATGTTATAGTTGTCGTTGTTATGTTGGTTGTTGGTATTGTGAATTCGGGCTAGGGCTATAAACAGGGGAGATGCTGCCCGAATTTTTGCAAAATCTAAAGGTGTTTAATTTGAAGACTTGAGATGGGCATGTGACGATAAGTCTAACAGTGGTATGATTTTTCTTGAATATAGATTTACGAGATTGGGAGGATAAGCGTTAAGTAGTTAAAGTTAAGGCGGCCGAAAAGGTATGTTAAGGCTATCCTTTCTTTCTTTTGGCATGATCCTATGATATGAACGAACAAGCGAGTAAATGAGCATCCATATTAATCTACTCTTAGAAGCACTAGGAGTACTTTAGTCTTTGATGGTCCTGTACCCCTGTTATTATGTTCCTTCTGTTCATGGGTTTTGAGATTTTATGTATTAGTAATGTTAGCCTAGCAGTTGTCCACCAGAGTTAGTGTGACATCATATTATTTTGAGGGTTTTATTATTTCATTTTACATATGTACTTCATTCATTTACATATACATATGGACCCATGACCAGAAGGCGTTATATACGCGTATATTATATGCATATGGGGTATGGGAAAAGGGATAGGTGTTATATACGCATTACCACCTGATCAGCTGGTGCACCATGATGATGATATAATGGATCGGGCTGCACGTTCCGCAACAATGTATATGATGATTATGATGATGGCCGCAGAGAGGCCGATGGGATATGAAATAATGGATCGGGCTGAACATTCCTCAGCACTATGACCTATATATATACATGAGCATGATTATCATTGAGAGCATGTATGTTATCTTCCTACAGAGGCATTGTCAGTACACAGATTTATGCTAATACTTTCAGATACTCAGTCATATAGATACATACAGACAGTCAGTTAGTTTTGAATTCAGATTGAGTTCATGAGTCTTATGTTTATATTACTTCCATGCCTTACATACTTTGTACATTATCCGTACTGACTCCCCTATTGCTCGGGGGGCTGCGTTTATGCCTGCAGGCTCAGGTAGACAGGCAGGCGGTCAAGCCCAGTAGGACCTCTACCCAGCGGTGGTCAGTGCGCTCCACTTGATCCGGAGCTGCGGTTCATTTGATATGATATTTTGACTTGTATATATGGGTATGATGGGAGCCCTGTCCCGTCCTCTCTATAGCTTTATACTCTAGTAGAGGTTTGTAGAGAGTTGTATGTACCTGACAGATGATGTAGCCTTGTCGGCTTCCATCCTGTTGTGTACAGCATATGTAGCGGCCTAGTCTGCTCGCACTGTTCTTTAGCATATACATATATACGGATTGTATAGAGTTCACGATGTTATCCTTTCATGAGGCAGCATAAGATCAGTTTGAGTTACTTATGGGCCCTTGTTATTCAGTATGATCCGGATACGAGTATAGGGGTATTTGATCACTAGAGATCAGTAACTCGTCACGACTCATCGGTTTGGGTCGTGACATCATATGCTTATCTTAAGCCTTCAAATTAAATCCTTTTAGAATCTTCCGAAATTCGAGCAGCATCTCCCCTATTTATATACCTAGCCCGAAATCACAATACCAATAACCAATAACAATAACAACAACGCTAACATCAACAACATCATCATCACTACCAAAATACTCCATAAACATCCCACACGATGTTTTCCCAATGTCTCAACCAATCACTAGCCTTTACGAAGCCTTAACAACTAAATCTCCATAATGCCATTCATAATATAAAAAATAGAGAGTATCCTCACCTCAATAAAATTTGGAAGAGCTTGAAATCTTATTTATCTTCAACAGATTCCTTCGTCCCTTCAAGATTTGATGTTTAGAACAATAGCTACGGAATCCTATACACTTCCCGAGCCTCGTTGATGGCTAACTTTAACACTTTATGACCAAAATTTTCATATGGACTTGTAGGAACATGTATGTATGTTGTGGAATGGTCTAGAGTTGGAAAATTACCAAATAAATAACCAAAAGGGTTCGTTTATACATTCCAAGGATGGTTCCACCGACCTAGAATGTTCGCGCACTGTAGCAGCGCGCACCTCTGCTCCGCCGGCCTAATTTGTAACGTCAATAACTCTCTACTCCGATGTCATATCGACGAGCGATTTGTTGCGTTGGAAACTAGACTCAACGAACTTTAGTTTAGGCTTTTGTTCCACCTCAAAATTCCTGATATACTAGGAGATATAATTCTCTAAAGTTGACCCAAAATTCTGCCAAATTTTCCCAAATTTTTGACAAACTTATTTTCTTCGATTTGGTTGATCCTAGAACCTTTTGACACTTGCTTAACACTTGTTAAGAGTATTACTTAACCTTATAAGGGTTCCATGACCTCTCTGAGCTTACGTTAGTTTACTCACGACACAAACAACGTAAAAATTTTCAATCAAGAACAAATGAATGTATGTGAACGTAATGCGATGCAATGCAATGCCATGCAATTGCAGTGACCTGCCACACAGACCCTTCTCTATGCAATGAGCTGCCACACAGGATCTTCTCCACCGTACACACATGCTAAGAGCAATGCCTCAATAGCCATGATCCTTGGAGGACCCACGAATTCCATGTACACACTCTCCCTCAGCCCGGTATATAACCTTGGATCACGAGCACACATTCCACTCCGGTAAAGACCTCAGATCATGGTTCTCATCCGGTAAATACCTCGGATCACGACTCTCATCTCTCTTTTACGCTCTCCGGCAGAAATCTCGAAGGCTACACTCTCTCACTTATCATCATTTTAGAACCACAGTCATATCATATGAATGATGAATTGGAATGCAATACGATGCGTGAAATCAGCCTCAACAATATTACAAAAGTAAATCAACAAATAGTTTCCATAGAATGCATATCAAATCCATCCATCAATATTAACCTTTCTTTCCAGATGATAAGTGACATATCAAGAAACAGAGATGAGTACAACAAATCACAAGTTTATCAAGCATGGCAACAAGTGACAGAAAAACTAGCATATTAAGAAGTGCCCATTGCCATTTTGGACAGGCAAGTGCGAAGACTTCGAAACAAGGAAGTGGCTTCAATCAAAGTTTTGTGGCGAAACAAAAACCGAGAAGAAATGACCTGGGAAGTAGAAGAAAGTATGAATTTCAAGTACCCTCACTTATTCCAACCCCCAGGAGAGACTCAAGATGAAGTACAAACATTATAAGGTATGTATGCTTTCTTTTATACTTTTGGTCGTGTGTGGCCAATTTATGCTGCAATTATGTTGTGGCCCTGTGAGGCAATGTTATTATGGGTTGTTGTGACAGGATGGTAACGCCATATTACAGGGGAAACTCTAGCAAAAATTTTGTAGAATTCCCGAGTACTTAACATTCGAGGACGAATGTTCCAAAAAGGGAAAAGAATGTTACACCTCGGAACTGTGGGTTGCCAAGCAGTGAAGGGACTAACGTAAGTTAAGGTGTACATGATGTCCCTACAAGTAAGAAGGGATACTTAATAATTCTAATTAAGATTCAAAATAAGTTAAAGGGAAGGGATAAAAGTTCGTTAAATGAAACTTCACCGCAGTTCTGCGAAAGGGGGATTCGACGGTCGTTCTTTGTACTGTCAGACGGGTTGAAGCTTCATCGATTGTGTCGTAGAATTAAGCTACAGCGAAGACCATTCGACGGACAGGTTGATGCTCCGTCAATCAGTTCGACGAACCGTCCTTCTCACCGTAGAATGAGAGGAAACGGCAGATTGCTCACTAGAAATTTAATGACTTCGACGATCAGATCGATGCCCCATCGATTTGATCGACGCTCCGTCGATCGTAGCGTATATCTTGGTCGGGACTGATTTTGAGAATTAATATAAGGACCCCTTCTTCATTTTATTTCATTTTCATCTCACTCCTCCACACACCAAGAAACCTCTAGAACCTTCTCCATCATTCATCCAAAAGAAACTAAGGGAAAACCAAGATAACCTACGCCAAATCCATGAAATCAAGTGTATGGAACCCATTAAACGGCCATCTAAGCCAAGAAACCTCAAGAGAAGGGAGTTAGGGTTTTGGTGCAAGAAGAGAAGTTCCACTCAAAGGTTATTCGTCCATCATCCAAGGTGCGTTTTATGGTATTTTAAATGTTATTTAAGGTGTTGAAAGTTGAAACACTTGGATTGTAGAAAGACATAGGAAGTGGGTCATGAATGAGTGAATAGTGTCATTGTTGAACAATTGTTGGGATGAATTATGAATGTTGGCATGCTGTGATTGTAAATATATTATTAATGGGACTTAGACCGCAGATTAAGTATTATCTATGAGAAAACGCGATAGTGAGCTATAACCATAATTGTGGAGAAATTGAAGGGAAATGGTGAATTGTGGTAAATATAGATGATTGATGATTGTTGTTGCGATATTGTGAATGTTGTTATGTACATTTGGGAGTTGATATAGAATATGGGAAAAGTAGTAGAAACAAAGGAGGACGATCAAGCGATAGGATAGTTAAACGACAAAGGTATGTGAGGCTAGTCCTTTCTTTCTATGGCATGAATCCTATAGTATGACTTTCCTTCCTCTCCATGAATCTCTTAAATTCCGGAAAATATGAGCCTATGTTCATAAATAGCTACACAAGGTAAGAGTTAAAGATAGAAGTTCTAGATGTTCATGATATGATGTTCCTAAAACGTTAATGATGTCATTTATTGCTTACACTCACCTCATATACTATTCCCTTCAAGGTGAGGCAAAATGTTAATGAGTGCTCCATAAGGAAATCGGGGGATCACGACCTTACGTCACCCCGATAAAGCATAGTTGTCTTGAGCCTTTATGCATGCACTATGATGAGAATATTATGATGATGATATAACACCGCGCCTATTTGGCCGGGCAGTCACCGCTAAGGCGGGCAGTGTATACACCATGGCCAGATGGCATGGGCAGACACCACTGGTGGGCGGCATGAGATGATACCCTGGATGCGAGAGGCCTGGACGTAGGCTAATGATTATCACACTGATCCGATATGGATGGGCAGTTTATACATTTATGCATATATGATATGATGATGATTATGAGTAAGCCAGCATGCATCATTTCCTTTATATTTGACAGTCAGATATATATGTTCCTTATTGATGCTTCATTTATTTCATTGACGTAATACTATTGTTTATGCCTCTCATACTCAGTACAATGTTCGTACTGACGTCCGTTTTCTTTGGACACTATGTTCATGCCCACAAGTAGACAGGGAGGTGAGCTTGAACCAGGCTCGTAGTAGCTGTCAGCTGATTCGAGAGCACTCCATTATCCCGGAGGTGCTTATGGTTATTCTTTTGTGTACATGTATATTTTTGACACGAGGGGGTCTTGTCCTGTCCATATGTTTAGCATTCCAGTAGAGGCTCGTAGATACGCGGTGTGGGTCGTATGATCTCACAAGGTTGCTATGTATATATATATATGTGTATATATTTATATATATAATTCTATTGACCAAAAGGCTTATGCATATAAAAGTATTTATGTTTCCGAATGAAAGATGATTTTCTTATAATTTGAGTATGATTTTGATTAAAGAATGTTTAATGAGCATGACAAGTTGTAGAACGAGTGGTGCTCGATGGTTAGCCCTAGGTACCCGTCAAGGCCCCTAGCCGGGTCGTGACAAAAGTGGTATCAGAGCAGTTTAGTCCTAGGAAGTGTCTACGATCCGTGTCTAGTAGAGTCTTGTTTATAGTGTGTTGCGCGCCACATCAATAAACAGGAGGCTACAAGGCATTTAGGAAAAATGACCATCTTTCTTCTTATGAGATCGTGCGATAGAGCCGTGTATAAGATTTTATCCTCCCTAATAGTGTGTTGTGATTTCAGAAATGCCGCCAAAGGGAAAAGCTACAGCCGCCCAGAAGGGCAAGACTACGACAAAAAGGTGGGTAGAAAGAGAGCCGCCAATGAATGTAGAAGAGGGCGAGTCACATAACGAGGCCCTATCTAATACTTCCTCCACCCCGCCCAATGTAGAAGAACCAGGAGGAGCTTCAGCTCTAGTTCCTCCACCGGTTGCTTCGGGTCAACAAGTGATCGAGGCCATTCATCTATTGACACAGTTGGTTGCCGCCCAGGAACAGCGGCAGAATGCGGGCCCAAGTGATTGGTCAGCTAGCACCCGAGCCCGTGATTTTATGAGTTTAAATCCTCCGGAGTTTTTCGAGTCAAAGCCGGATGAAGACCCGCTAGGTTTCATCGATGAGATGTTGAGAACATTGAGAATTATTCATGCCTCCGAGACTGAATCTATAGAGTTGGAATCTTATAGACTCCGAGATGTGGCGGTATTGTGGTATAATAATTGGATAGCATCAAGGAGAGAAAATGCGTCTCCTCCCGTGTGGCAAGAATTCGTAGATGCTTTCGTTCGCCATTATTTGGCACCCGAGGTCCGCCAAGCTAGGGCAGATAGATTTCTAAATTTGAAGCAAGGAAATATGAGTGCCCGGTAGTATAGCCTGCAATTTAATTCCTTGGCTAGATATGCCCCGACTATGGTGGCCGATATGGGAGATAGGGTGCACAGGTTTGTGAGTGGCTTGGGGCCACATTTGTTCAAGGATTGTTTGACGGCTTCGCTACAAGAAGGGATGGATATTTCCTGAATACAAGCCCATGCCAAGAATTTAGAGGGACGACAGCCACCACCAAGGGGTGATCGTGATATCGATAGAAGGCAAAGCAAGAGGGCCAGATCTATGGGGGCAGGCAGTGATTATAGAGGGGGATTGAGGCAGACTTATTCCTAACATTCAGGCCAGTCGGTGACTAGTGCGCCTCCTCGATTTATGGGTAGAAGATTTGATCGCTCCTTTCGTTCGGGACAGGGTCAGAGTTCAAGGACCCCAAATTCTCAGTTCAGGGAAGATTATAGTCAGAGGAGACCCCCAGTGCTACGGTGCAGCCAATGCGGTAGACTACATTCCGGACAATGTCGCCAAGGTTCGGATGCTTGCAATGCCTGTGGCCAGGTGGGGCATATGATGCGAGATTGCCCGTCGACGAGTGGTAGAGTTGGGATTCAGCCCACAGGATCAGCAACGGGTTCATCTTCAGTACGCCCAGTAGGGCAGACTCCCCAGGTCCTAGCAGGTCGAGGTAGAGGCAGAGGCGGAACGTCTACTTTTTGTGCCACTCAGCCCCGTGTGTATGCTTTAGCTGGACGATAGGATCTCGAGTCCTCCCCTGATGTAGTTACAGGTGCATTATGCATATTTTCCCATGATGTATATGCCTTGATAGATCCGGGTTTTACTTTATCCTATGTTACTCCATATGTTGCTGGTTGTATTGGGGTGAAACCTGAGCCAATCAAACCTTTTGAGGTATCTACTCCGGTTGGTGATCCCGTGATAGCTAGGCAAGTGTATAAAAACTGTGTACTTGTGATATGCAATCGCCAGACCAAAGCTGATTTAATTGAGCTGGAAATGCAAGATTTCGATGTGATTATGGGTATGGATTGGTTGGCCTCATGCTATGCTAATGTTGATTGCCGAACGAAAATAGTTCGATTTCAATTTCCGGGAGAGCCCATGCTTGAGTGGAAGGGTAATACAGCCTCTCCAAAAGGTAGGTTTATTTCCTACCTTAAAGTAAGGAAAATGATAGCTAAGGGCTACATTTATCACTTAGTCCGAGTACATGACACCGAAGCAAAATCACCAACTTTCCAATCCGTTCCGGTAGTGAATGAATTTCCGGATGTATTTCCAGATGAACTTCCAGGTCTTCCTCCAGAAAGAGAGATTGACTTCGCCATTGATGTATTGCCGGACACCAAGCCTATTTCTATTCCTCCTTATCGAATGGCTCCGACAGAATTGAAAGAGCTAAAGGCGCAGTTGAAAGATTTGCTTGAGAAGGGATTTATTAGACCCAGTTCATCGCCGTGGGGAGCACTAGTCTTGTTCGTGAGAAAGAAAGATGGTTCCCTACGAATGTGCATCGATTATAGGCAGTTGAACAAGGTGACAATAAAGAATAAATATCCTCTCCCCAAGATTGATGATTTATTTGATCAATTACAGGGTGCCAAGTGGTTTTCTAAAATAGACTTGAGGTCGGGTTATCATCAAGTGAGGGTTAGAGAATAATATATTCCCAAAACAGCTTTCAGAACAAGATATGGCCACTATGAATTTCGGGTGATGTCGTGTGGGCTAACTAATGCCCCGACAATATTCATGAATCTGATGAATAATGTATTCAGGCCACTGTTGGATTTATTCGTGATAGTATTCATTGATGACATTCTGGTGTATTCTCGCACAGAATCAGAGCATGCAGATCATTTACGTATCGTACTTGGGATTCTTCGAGCTCGATAATTATATACAAAATTTTCAAAGTGCGAGTTTTGGCTGAATTCCGTAACATTTCTGGGCCATGTTATTTCAGATGACGGTATTCGAGTTGTTACTCAGAAAATTGAAGCGGTAAAGAATTGGCCAAGGCCTACGATGCCTACCGAAGTTCATAGTTTTTTGGGATTGGCGGGTTATTATAGAAGATTCGTAGAGGGCTTCTCATCTATTTCAGCTCCATTGACGAAGCTAACCCAGAAGACAACTAAATTTCAATGGAATGATGCTTGTGAATGCATCCTCTAAGAGTTGAAGGATAGATTAACCTCAGCTCCAGTCTTAACACTTCCAGAAGGGTCAGATGGGTATGTGTTATACTGTGATGCTTCCGGTGTTGGGTTAGGATATGTGTTAATGCATCACGGTAGAGTTATTTCTTATGCTTCGAGACAGCTGCGGAAGCATGAAAAGAACTATCCAACCCATGATCTTGAATTGGGTGCAGTTGTTCATGCATTAAAGATATGGAGACATTACTTGTATGGCGTACATGTTGATATCTATACAGATCACAAGAGTCTTCAGTATATTTTCAAACAGAAGGAGTTAAATCTGTGGCAGAGGCGGTGGTTAGAGCTATTGAAAGATTATGATGTGAATATTTTGTACCATCCTGGAAAAGCAAATGTAGTAGCCGATGCGCTTAGCCGCCGGTCAATGGGCAGTTTATGTGAAGTTCCTCCTGAAAAGAAAGAGATTGTTTACGAGCTCCACCAATTAGCTAATCTCGGAGTGCGTATATTTGATTCAGGTAGTGCAGCGATTGGTATTAACGATCCTATGGTTTCGTCCCTGAATGTGGAGGTGAAAGAGCATCAGTATGAAGATCCTCAGTTGAGCCAGTATAGAGACGCACTTCATGAAAAAGAGATATCTCCATTTAAAACTTCGATGGATGAGATTCTTAGATACCAAGGCAGGCTATGTGTTCCGAATGTTACAGAATTGCGCCGACGAATTCTGGAAGAAGCCCATTATTCTCGGTATTCTATTCACCCAGGTGCAACAAAGATGTATCATGATCTCAAATTGATATATTGGTGGGATGTCATGAAGAGAGACATAGCAGAATTTGTAGCCCAATGTCCAAATTGCCAACAAGTAACGATCGAACATCAGAAGCCAGAAGGATTATTGCAAGCAATGGAAATCCCTACTTGGAAGTGGGAAGTGATCAATATGGATTTTATAGTGGGGTTACCTCGTTCCCGAGGCAAGCATGATTCTATATGGGTGGTCGTGGACAGACTCACGAAAGCATCTCATCTTCTTTGAACCAGAACCACATACTCAGCTGAAGATTATGCAAGGTTGTATATCAAGGAAATTGTGCGAATTTATGGTATTCCACTATCCATTATTACAGATAGAGGAGCACAATTTACAGCCAAGTTCTGGAAATCTTTCCAGGAAGGTTTGGGTACTCAAGTAAGGCTCAGCACGACATTCCATCCACAAACTGATGGGCAAGCCGAGCGCACTATTCAGACCTTGGAGGATATGCTCTGAGCATGTGTGTTGGATTTCGGTGGTAGTTGGGATGATCACCTACCCCTTATTGAGTTTGCATATAACAATAGCTACCATTCCAGTATTCAAATTGCTCCGTATGAAGCTTTATATGAAAGAAAGTGTAGGTCCCCAATTGGATGGTTCGAAATAGAGGAAGTACAGTTAATAGGCCCTGAATTAATTCAGCAAGCGGTAGAAAAAGTCAAAGTGATCCGAGATCGATTGCTGACAGCTCAAAGTCGCCAAAAATCTTACGCGGACAACCGCCGGCGAGACTTGGAATTTCAGGTTGATGATTGGGTATTTTTTAGGGTATCACAAATGAAAGGAGTGATGATATTTGGCAAGAAAGGGAAATTGAGTCCCCGCTACATTGGACCCTATAAAATTATCCGTAAGGTGGGCCAAGTATCCTATGAATTATACTTGCCTTTAGTGCTTGAATCAGTTCACCCAGTTTTTCATATCTCAATGCTCCGCAAGTGTGTTGGGGGTCCCAAGAGAATTGTTCCAATAGATGATGTGCAAGTGACAGAAAAACTAGCATATGAAGAAGTGCCCATTGCCATTTTGGACAGGCAAGTGCGAAGACTTCGAAACAAGGAAGTAGCTTCAGTCAAAGTTTTGTGGTGAAACAACAATCGAGAAGAAATGACCTGGGAAGCAGAAGAAAGTATGAATTTCAAGTACCCTAACTTATTCCAACCCCCAGGAGAGGCTCAAGATGAAGTACAAACATTATAAGGTATGTATGCTTTCTTTTAAGCTTTTGGTCGTGTGTGGCCAATTTATGCTGCAATTATGTTGTGGCCCTGTGAGGCAATGTTATTATGGGTTGTTGTGACAGGATGGTAACGCCATATTATAGGGGAAACTCTGGCAAAATATTCCCTTCAAGGTGAGGCAGGATGTTAATAAGTGCTCTATAAGGAAATCGGGGGATCACGACCTTACGTCACCCCGATAAAGCATAGTTGTCTTGAGCCTTTATGCATGCACTATGATGAGAATATTATGATGATTATATAACACCGCACCTATTTGGCCGGGCAGTCACCGCTAAGGCGGGCAGCGTATACACCATGGCCAGATGGCATGGGCAGACACCACTGGTGGGCGGCATGAGATGATACCCTGGATGCGAGAGGCCTGGACGTAGGCTAATGATTATCACACTGATCCGATATGGATGGGCAGTTTATACATTTATGCATATATGATATGATGATGATTATGAGTAAGCCAGCATGCATTATTTCCTTTATATTTGACAGTCAGATATAGATGTTCCTTGTTGATGCTTCCTTTATTTCATTGACGTAATACTATTGTTTATGCCTCTCATACTCAGTACAATGTTCGTACTGACGTCCGTTTTCTTTGGACGCTGTGTTCATGCCCACAGGTAGACAGCGAGGTGAGCTTGAACCAGACTCGTATTAGCTGTCAGCTGATTCGAGAGCACTCCATTATCCCGGAGGTGCTTATAGTTATTCTTTTGTGTACATGTATATTTTGGGCACGACGGGGTCTTGTCCCATCCATATGTTTAGCACTCCAGTAGAGGCTCGTAGATACGCGGTGTGGGTCATATGGTCTCACAAGGTTGCTATGAAAATATATATATATATATATATATATATATATATATATATATATATTATTTTTTTGACCAAAAGGCTTGTGCATATAAAAGTATTTATGTTTCCGAATGAAAGATGATTTTCTTATAATTTGAGTATGATTTTGATAAAAGAATGTTTAATGAGCATGATAAGTAGTAGAACGAGTGGTGCTCGGTGGTTAGCCCCGGGTACCCGTCATGGCCCCTAGCGGGGTCGTGACAGTTTTGCGGTGGATTTTAGCTTGGATTCAAAGTAGATATTGAAGATATTGCTTTTCTAGTTAGGACAAGGTATGGATATCTCTTTATTGATATTGATTTAGGTTTATTTACAAAGATAGAGTTATTAAATCATGGGGTAGTAGATTAGTTGGTTGAGAAATCGAGTAAACATCGTGTGGGATGTTTTATGGAGTATATTGGTATTAATGATGATGTTGTTGATGTTAGTGTTGTTGTTGTTGTTGTTGGTTGATAGTATTGTGATTTTGGGCTAGGGATATAAACAGGGGAGATGCTGCCCGAATTTCGACAGATTTTAAAAGGATTTAATTTGGAAGCTTAAGACAAGTATATGATGATGAGCCTAACAATAGTATGAATGGTTTTATATGTAGATTACGAAACTACGAACGATCTTAAGTAGATTGCAAGACAGGAGGTAGGTTGGAAAGTCGAGAAGTGAGCTTCCAGGTATGTTAAGGCTAATCCCTTTCGTTCTAAAGGCATGTTTCTATAGTTGTCAACCTATACATGATATCTTCAATAACCCTGTTTCTAAAGATACCAAAGCTTATAGTTCCCGTTGTTTTTATGATATCATTGAGCTATTTCGTGACTGTAGCTGTTATTCATTGATGTTGATCTCATCTTATGATCTTGTTCTTTCAAGGTGAGATATGTTCATGATGAGAGTTCCGTAATGTTAATCGGGGGTTCACTGACCTTACGTCACTCCGATGAGTTTAGAAATGTGTATTTAAGCAATGTTTTGTAGGACATGAATAGAGTACTAGTAGAGGATCCCTAATGAGCTATTTGATGCTAGAAGAGAGGATTATGTTGTATCTTAGCATTTCGTTAATGTTTAGTTAAGCGGGAAGAAGTCCTAATGGCTCAGAACTTTTCTTATAAGTCTTATGTGATCATGTACGCAATAACGGATAAGTGATTACCATGAGAAGTGCATAGAGATTACTCATGGAGGCCGGGTCATGATGTTGATTATATTTACCATTGGTCTATGACCAGTTGGACAACTATGTATTACCACCGAGCGATGGTCATTTATCACTGATCAGTCGGGCAGTTGCGCTCTACCATCGGGCGATAATTGGATAGGAAGTTACCATCGTGCTACGGCCGGTTGGGCTGTTATCACTGATCAGTTGGGCAGAGAGCACCAGGATGATACGTAGGCCAGGATCACATTATTATACATAGATGTAGTTAAAGATATGACAGTATGAAGGGACATGCGTACTAGATTCTCATTAGTAAGTCAGATGTGCCAAGTCGATTCTTACCCTTCTTCTTTGCAGCATATGTTTATTATGTTACATTTCCACTTTACATACTTGGTACACTATTCGTACTGACGTCCTTTTTCTTGTGGACGCTGCGCTGCGTTCATGCCTGCAGGTCTAGACAGACGAGACAAGGACTTTCCACAGTAGGCTGCCTCCAAGTACTAGTCTTGTTTGGCGGGCTCCACTTCTTCCTGGAGCATTGTCGAGTCTGGGTTCGTATATGTATTTTTGTGTGTTACGGGTATGTCGGGGGCCCTGTCCCGACTTGTATACTTCAGTCATGTTCATAAAGGCTTTGTAGACTGTTTCTTGTATACAGCTTAGTTATGCCTTGTCAGTGGTTATGTCGGCATCATGGGCCCATTGTACATATATGCATGGTATTATATTCATTGTTAGCCTCCTTGGTCTTATTTTGCCATTTGAGACATAGAAGATGCAAGTTACAGCTTGGTTCGCTCGGCCCCAGTAAGGTGCTGTGTGCCTATCACACCTTACCTAGGTTGGGGCCTGACAGAACAAATGCACATTTATATAACATCATTAACTATGCCCACGTGTGTAAGCTGACAAGGCTATCAAAAACGATATACAAAATATAAGCCGACAAGGCTATGGACATCTAGTTATGTACATCTGTCTACGAGCCTCTACATAGAGTATGTAACATCATAAAGATAGGACATGACCCCTCCATGCCCATATATGTACACAAAAAGAATAATACCAACTACTGCAACTCCGGATCAAAAGGAGCACTTCTATGCAATCACCGACGAAGCAGCCTAATGGTCTGGTCTGTCTCCCTGTCTACCTGCGGGCATGAACGCAGCGTCCACAAACAAAAGGGCGTCAGTACAAACAATGTACGGTGTATGTTAGGCATGAAGATAGCATAAGATAAAGTGAGCAATTTATACCTCATACACTTCTTAAGACCTTTGTCATGCGAACTTAACCTTTCTCTAGAGGAAACATTTCATACATATACATATACTATACTGTACCCGACCATATAGGTTCGGTGTGACCCATACCCGGCCACAGCAAGGCTCAGTATTATCCATACCCAACTGCAGTGGTGTGCGCGCAATAGATATCATACCCGGTCATATAAGCCCGGTCCCACGACATAGCTATATATGTATATATATATATATATATATTCATATAGGAATACATAAGTAAGAGCAACATCATCAACATCATCATCACTATATCTTTCCTTAGAAGGTCAATTGTCATAAGATGAGATCAACGACGATGAACAAGGTCAACAAAATCATGAGCTTCTAGAGTTTCTAGGAAATAGAATGTTATGAATATCATAGATGGATTCACGATGAGGAAATCATGCCTTAACATACCTTTTCGTCTCTTTATTTACTTAACGTTCTCCTCCAAAGTCCGAAAAATCTACATTCAAGATGATTCATACTAAGGTTAAGTCTTAAAAACACTCTTAAGTTCAAACTAGAATAATTGACGGGCTAACGAAATTTGGGCAGCACTTCCTTTATTTTATCGACTTCCACATATTACAAAACAACTCCCAAACAACAATAACAACATCCTCAATATCATATCAAGTAATTATATTCAATTTAATCTCAAAACTCATTCTCATACTCAATTTATATCAACAACTTCAACACAACCCCTTGTACACTTGTATATAGCACTCCCTCATCATCACTATTACCCCTCATACCATGATTATACTCAAAACATTCTAACAATTATAACCCAAGTTAATTTGATATTCAAAATATCATCAAATCCATATTTAAACTTCCTCTTTCACTTTCTTCCCTTAATCAAGTGGTTCAATAACCAAGCATCCTCAATGACATGAAATAGATGGGAAAACTAACCTTTTATTACATAAGGATAAGCTTTGGATCAAATTATCCGCTTGAGTGAAACCTCCAACTTCAACACCAAAGAAATTCTTGGACTCTACAAACCCTAGTGAGCCTCTCAACACTTGAATCCCTTGATTCTTGCGATCTTTGAGTTTACTTGGGTTTGGTTGGGTTTGCTTACTAGAAGGTTCTAGAGAATTTATGGGTTGTGGGAAATGTTGAAATGAAATAAAATGAACATGGGTCAAAATTATATATATATAAAAAAAAACTGGCACCGACCCAGATTTACGGTCCACTTTTACGGGCAGTACAAATTATACGGTCCGTATAATTGGACTGTAAATTCTGACCAGTGGTTCACCCCCCTCTGGAATCAATTTATGGTGGGAGTAACACCTAGGTCACCCAAAATCTTGGGAGTCTAGATACCCATTATCATCACAAACTAGTCTCAAATTAGCATCAATTGCCTTAGTTCATCAAAACCCCCAATTTATAAGAAAACTCTTATTTTCCATAATCAAATTCTTGAGTAAAAGAGCATTTCAAGCTTAGGAACTAGTTACCCAATGATTAAAAGATTAGAATCTAGGAAACTTTCCAATAAAACATTGATTTAGATGAAAGGAGGTCAAAAAATCCACCTAGGGTTCATCACCCAAAACCCCAACCTAAAACATGGTTTTCTAACAAGATTATCCCCAATTCAATGGTAACATAAACAAAAATAAGAAGATAGGGAACTTACCAATGGAACATCCTCAAAATGCTCAGCAAAATCTCCCCTTAAAGCCCTCTAAGTCTCCAATTTGTGATTGAAAAGAAATGATTCAAATTTTAGGATTTAAGGTTCTGATTTCAGTAATCTAGCATCTACGGACCCATTTCCCGCAGATACAGCCTCATTTAATAACTGTCTATCTCGCATCTGCAGACCAAGTCCCGCATAGGCGGGCCCACAAATGTGACCCCAAGTCAGCATAGGCGGCATACCAGAAATCAGAAAATTTTGGGCTTTTTCACCAAGTTCAACCCGAAACCTCCCAAAGACAAACCAAACATGCAACCCACTACAAAAACACGCTACAACGCATCCACGCCCTCGGAATTTCCAAATAGGGTCATCTTGACCCAGTCAACCCCTAAACCCCCAAAACCAAGTTTCCAACCCAAAGTTCAAAATGCCCCCAAGTACCTCGGGAACCGAACCAAGCACCCTTGCAAGTTATAGTCGATCCTCCGGAACTAATGGAACCGACGAAAATCCCCAAAAGACTCATTTACCCAAAATTCAACTATTGGTCAACTTTTTTTCACTTATTCAACTTAAAAGGGTTCTAAATTCCTCAAGTCCCATCAAGACTCACCCGAACGGGGGTAAAAGGTCAAAAGAGCCTAAACGAACAAACAGGTTGTTACATCAAATGCCAATTAAACAATCGTTCGTCCTCGAACGGAAAGAGAGACCATGAGGAAAGATCAAATGGATGGATATCACATTCCTGGAGATATCTTGCAAGATGGGCATTCCACTACTAGACCACCTTACTTCAATGGTGATCCCTACACTCACTGGAAGGAAAGGTTTAAAATCTTTGTTTTGTCAATTGATTATCAGGCATGGCTGGTAATAAAAAAGGGACCAAAACATATCCCTACTGATGACTCAAAGGATGCTAAGGCCAAAGTCGATGTGGAGTCTTTTGATATTACTAAAGAACAACAAGAAGTTATTGCAAAAAATGCCAAAGCTATTAGTTTGCTCACTGCGCAGTAAGTGGAGAAGAATATGGGAAGATATCAACTTGTGAGACTGCTAAGGAAATGTGGGACAAGTTATAATTAACTTATGAAGGAACTTCCACTGTTCGAGAAAACAAGATCGATGAACTACAACATGACTATGAAACCTTTATGATGAAAGATGATGAAAATATTGAATCAATGTTCGCAATATTGAATCAATGTTCGCTAGATTTAATAAAATCATCTGTGAACTCAAGTCTCTTGGAGTTGTGTACTCAAATTCTCAACAAGTAAGAAAACTTGTCAGAAGCTTAACAAAGACTTGGGAAACCAAGGCTATAGTTTTGGAAGATGGAAATCTAGACAAAATTACTTATGATGAACTAAGAGGAAATTTTATGACTTTTGATAAAAATCACATCAATAGGCATAAAAGGGAAGAAAAAAGGTTGTCGCATTCAAACTCAAGTTGAAGAAATTGATGGTGACTTTAAGGAAGAAGAAGTTGCAATGATATCCAGACTTGTGGTTGAAGCAATGAGAAGATCAAGAAACAACATAAGAGGAAACTCAAATTTTCGAAAAGGAAAAACTTCCACTGATCAACGAAGGAATGATGGGAAATGCTATGAATGTGGAAAGTATGGCCACATCGAATCTGAATATACTGAGACAAAAAGTAGACCATATAGAAATCATCAGAAGCAAAGGGCCTTCAACAGCTGGAGTGAAGATGAAATCTCAGAAAATGAAGATGAAGATGTAGGAAATGTTTGTTTCATGGCATTCAGTGAAACAAGTGAGGTAAGACCTTCTCCATGCTCTAAATGTAATGAAACTCAAGAACTCTTGGATCAAACATTAGAAGATTTAAATAGAGTTTTTGATGAATATAGAAAATTACAAAGAGAAAAGAAAGACCTGGAAATTAAATTAGAAGTTTGTGAAATTGAAAGAGATCGTCTTTAAGAAGAATTTCATGATTTGCAGCTACAACTTAATAGTTTGCACAAATCTACCAGTCATAGTTCGGTCAGGTCTAACCAGTCAACTCGTAGCCACAAGTCAACTGGGAAAATGCCTATCAGCGACGAAACAACCATTGGTCTTACAAATGGTAAGTCAAACTATCATGTTAAGATAGATCAGTTGACTAAACCTCTCAAGTCAACTGACAGGAAGTCTAGAACAAACAATTCTTCCATGCATAAGTCTACTAACCATTCAGGCACTGAAGAACACTTTTCTTTACAATGTTTTTGTTGTGGTAATATTTGTCATAAATATTTTCAATGTAGATTTCGTTATGTAACTGCTCCTGGTTAGGTGTAGAGATCCGAAATTGATTATCAAAAAGCTAACCCTCAAGGACCCAAAAAAGCTTGGGTACCTAAAAGAATGCAATAACACTGTTTTGTAGGAAAACCATAAGGAGAAACCAAAGGGAAAATAATATTTATATAGTGTGTGTTCTAGCCACATGGAAGGCGAGAAAAGTTTATTCAAATCAGTCGTAAACTTTGATGGAGGACTAGTAACTTTTGGAGACAACTCCACAGGAACAGTAACTGGTATAGGAACTATTTCCTTCAATAATTCTTGTATTGCTATTGTCTATTTGGTGAATGGACTCAAATACAATCTTCTGAGCATAAGCCAATTATGTGATTCCGAACTTGAGGAAAGATTTAGATAAACAGGGTGTGTTATAGAAGATTTATCTGGCAAACCATCTTACCTGGTAGCAGAAACAAGAAAGTGTCTGTGCTGGACTCTATCAAAAATTCAGTGGGACATATATGTCTAGTCTCTTTGGGAGAAGATCCATGGTTATGGCACAAAAAACTCAGACATGCAAGTATGTGCTTAATTAAGAAATTAGCAAAACATGAACTTGTGTTGGGACTGCCAAAATTGAACTACTCAAAAGATCACATATGTGATGCATGTCAAAAGGTAAACAAACTAGAAACTCTTTTAATTCAAAAGATATTGTGTCTACAACTAAACCACTGCATTTGCTTCATATGGACCTCATCGCTCCTACTAGAACTGCTAGCATTAGAGGAAAAAGATATGTTTTTGTTATAATAGATGATTTTTCTCTATTTACTTGGGTAATATTTCTTGCTCACAAATATGATAAACTAAAGAATTTTAATTTCTTTGTGAGAAAGTACAGCGTGAAAAGGGATATCGCATCAATTTTATTAGAAGTGATCATGGAGGAGGATTTGAAAACAGGGCATTTGAAGAGTTTTGCAATGAGCAAGGATACACCCATAATTTCTCTTCATCTCGATCTTCTCAACAAAATGGTGTTGTAGAATGTAAAATCAGAACCCTACAAGACAAAGCTAGAACAATGATCTTGGTACGTGAACTGCTAGCTCATTTTTGGGCAGAAGTTGTAAGCACTGCCTATCATGTACTAAACAAATGTCTCATAAGGCCAATTTTGAAGAAAAATCCCTATGAGTTTTGGAGTGGTAGGAAGCTAAATATTAGTTACTTTCACTCTTTTTGATGTAAATGTTTTGTTCACAATAATGGCAAAGACAATCTTGGCAAGTTTGACCCACGAAGCGATAAAGGTATTTTTCTTGGGTACTCTCTTAACTGTAGATCTTATAGAGTTTTCATTAAACGTAAATTCTCTATTGAAGAATCTATTCATGAGGTATTTGATGATACTAAATCACTTGGTCAAGAAAGGTAAAATTGCAGATGAAGAAGACGGTCAATTACCAACCACTGTGATCACACCTTCAACTGAACCTGGCAAAACTTCAACATCAACTTCCTTGAAAGATTCAATGAACTTGACAGTTGGACCTGTTCCAAATGAGTGGAGAAGTGAACCTGAATATCCCAAGAAATTTTTCATAAGGGATATAAATTAAGGAATGAAAACTAGAGCATCGAGCAAAAATAATGCTACCTTGGCTCTTATCTCACAACTTGAGCCAAAGAAAGCTGATAAAGCTCTAAAAGATGATCACTGAATCAAAGCTATAAAAGATGAATTGGATTAGTTCGATAATAACAAAGTATGGAACCTAGTTCCCAAATACGAAAAGGCTTCAATCATTGGTACAAAATGGGTGTTTAGAAACAAACTCAATGAAGCGGAAGAAGTGGTACGAAACAAAGCTCGATTAGTTGCTCAAGGGTACTCGCAACAGGAACGAGTCAACTATGATGAGAAATTTGCACCTATTGCTCGGTTAGAATCTATTTGTATTACAAGCATACGCTGTGTTTAAAAGCTTCAAATTATTTCAAATGGATGTTAAAAGTTATTTCTTAAATAGTTTCATTGATGAAGAAGTTTTTGTTGAACAACCACCTGGTTTAGAAAATCCTAACTATCCCTATCATGTGTTTAAACTTGCTAAGACTTTATATGGTCTTAAACAAGCTCCCAGAGCTTGGTATGAGCGATTAAGCTCTTTCTTAATTGATCATGGATTTTCTAGAGGAAAAATTGACACTACACTTATTATTAAAAGAGCATCCTCTGGAAACTTAATTATTTAGATTTGCGTTGATGATATTATCTTTGGTTGTGCTAACCCATCTTTGTGCAAGGAATTAGCCGATCTCATGAAAAGTGAATTTGAAATGAGTATGATGGTAGAGTTAACCTTCTTTCTGGGACTTCAAATCCATCAGTCTGACGAAGGAATTTTCATATGTCAAAGTAAGTATACCAAAGAATACATCCATAAATTTGGAATGAGTTATGCAAAAGTCATGGGAACTCCAATGAGTCTTACATGTTCAATTGACAAGGATGAATCATGTATCTTAGTTGATGAAACTAAATGTAGAGGAATGATTGGGTGTTTCCTTTATCTTACTGCCAGTCGACCAGATATCATGTATAGTGTTTGTAAATGTGCTCGTTTTCAGTAAGCTCCTAAGGAATCTCATCTTAGCGCTGTCAAGCGAATAATTAGATATTTAGTTGGCACTATTTCAAATGGTCTATGGCATCCAAAAAACTAACTTCTTCAAATTAGAAGGATTTTTTATGTTAATTTTGTAGGAGATAAAGATGATAGTAAAAGTACTAGTGGTTCCCGTCAACTCCTTGGGAAATACTTAATCTCTTGGAACAGCAAGAAACAAGGATGTGTTTCTTTATCTACTCCAGAAGCTGAAAATATTGCTATCGGGTTGTGCTCACCCATTATGGATTGTTCATCAATTAAGCGATTATGACTTATTATTTAACCTGTTAGAATTTTCTGTGATAATTCTAGTGCTATTTATTTGTTTAAAAATACTGTGCATCATTCTAGGGAAAATCATATAGACATTAAACATCATTTTATTAGAGATCATGTTCTTAGAGGAGTTATTGAACTACAATTTGTGTGCATTGAAAATCAACTTGCTGATATTTTTACCAAACCCTTGAAGAAAGATTTTGCATGCTTAGAGAATCTTTAGGAATAATTGCAAATCCTTTGTAATCTGCTATTTTTTTTCGTGATGTGATTTGTATGGACAAAATCTTTTTACTGAATTGCATTTAATTTTTTGCATAATTACCTTTTCACTTCCTTTACTTTTTTACTCGGTTAGTACACATGGCATTAAATAAAGCTCTCTTTTCCTTCACGTCTTTTAATCACCTATCCTTTCACTGCATCCGTCACTTTGTTTCCCCATAAACCCTTTTATCTCACCTCTTCACTCCTTTATCTTCCCTCCTCAACTCACTCTTCTCCTTCACCATTCCTTCCTCTCACCTCTCTTATTCTCTCTGCCATGGCTAAACAACACAAAACCTCACCTATCTCCACTAGAAAAAGCAGTCGCACTAAAAATAAGGGCAAAGCTTCATCCCCCGTTAGGATAGATTCTGAGGTCTCTGTTTATTCATCTCCTCAAAAATCCTCCAACTCCATCTCTCTCAAATCCTCTGCAAAACGGGTGGTTTCTGGTGACTGTGGTGAATCTTCTAAGATGTTTAAGTTCGATTATGACAATGCCTTTATAGATCATTGTAATTTTTGGGGTACCCCAAATCAGGAAGTCTTTCACTCTCTTAAAGAAAGTCTTATGTTCATGGAAGGATTGTTGATGTCATCTTGTCTCTACACTGTCACATTCAAAAGTTTTTTGACTTTCAAGGTTGGGTCAACATCATCTTTTATTTCTCTACTCGTGTTTATGAACATCACATCCGTATGTTCTATGCAAATCTCATGCCTACTAAAGATGATGAACTTGAAATCCTTGTTTTTGGCACTCGTATTCCTTTTGACTGTGCTAGCTTTGAAAAAAAATTCAACATAAAGAGTTCTGGTTTCTCTGCCCTACCAAAGAATTCATGGCCCTCTGATTTTGAAGTCTGTTATGAATAGGCTAAGAAATCTATCTCTCTTGACTCCTCTGGACCTCTTCAACTCACTTAGGTCCTAAGAATCTATTCTTTGTTCATGTACTTGCCCATATTATTGCGATTACCATCATGCCTCGTGTTGGATTTCTGTCTACCTTTACTCAGCATGATACTCTGCTTACCTACTATCTAGTCAACAAGCGAAAACTTCATCTTTCATCCCTTGTCTTTAACCACATGCTTGAATCTACAACTGATCCCATAAATCTTCCCTATGGTATGTTAATCACTCATATTATGGAAGCCCACCATATAAACCTCGATGACCATCTTCCTATCCTAGTTATGCAGTGTTATGATTCTAGAGCGTTT
The DNA here is from genome assembly GCF_019175385.1 of Lycium barbarum. NCBI lineage: Eukaryota > Viridiplantae > Streptophyta > Magnoliopsida > Solanales > Solanaceae > Lycium > Lycium barbarum. Next base: position 49,369,893 of record NC_083338.1, on the reverse strand, counting down.
ATAAGTATGGGGTATGTCTGCATTGATGAGTTTTGGGTTCTGAAAAGGAAAGTTGACAAAGATACTAAAATTTTATGTCCTCCGATCTCTTAAATCCAAACCCTCTTCTTCCACCATCCCTATCTCGACTGACCATTCAACTGATATTCTTGCTAAGTTGACTGCTATTGATGACAAACTCGACTCTTTCAAAGATATCCTAGTCTCAAATCAGTTTCAAATTGAAAAGGTCTGCGAGATTTCTAAGGAGGCTGGTGCAAATGTGGCAAGTCTGCGTGTTAAGCTGGATCAAGCGCTCAAAGAAGCAGGGAAGTTGTCTGCTGAAGTTCAGGCGAGTGTACGTAAGATGCCTGACAAGATGTCTGGATCTTTTAATGCTATGAAGGATGCCATTGTAAACACTTTGGCATATTTCCTTCGACTATTTGCACAACAACAACAGGAGCAGGAATAGTCGCCTCGCTGGACGTTATTTCACTTCTTTTGTTGGCATGTTAGACACTATGTTTTGTGGACGTAAGTCCAGCATATTTTGTTGTGTGGCTGTTTCGTCAGCCATATGACTGCTTAAGTTGTTAGGATTATGTTTGTTTGTCTCATTGCATTTTCTATTTTTATCTTTGCTTGTTTGCTTTCTGTATTTTTTATTGATGCCAAAGGGGGAGAAATAGGAAGTCAGCTATTAAGGGGGAGCAAGCAAGACCTCAGTTGACTAAACTTGAGAAGCAGCTCAAGAAGACCCCAGCCAACTATTTAGGGGAAGCATACTCATACAGGTAAGTTGACTACATTTTGAGTGTTAATTGTCATCATAAAAAAGAAGGAGATTGTTAGTGTTAATATTTTAATGATGGCATGTTTAATATGCAGGAAAAATACTCAAAGGCAAAAGCGGGCTCGCTGGATACGCATAGCCCATAAAGAGTCTACAAAGCTGTAAAGCCCAGTCAACTATCACCAAGAAGGGTTTATAATAAGATAAATAAGCTAATGCTTATTTAAAGAAGCCGTGCCAAAATCATTCAAGACAAGTACCAGTAAGAGATCTTTCCGCTTATCAAAAGAATGTAAATCATTCAAGGATGGAAGTGACAAATCAGTATTCAATCAACAGAAGCTCAAGATCAATCAAATCTGTCCAAACAAGGAAAACAAGTACCAAGGCTCAGACGCTCAAAAGTCATTGAAGATTGACTGTGTGAAAATCAAGGAAGGAAGATATACCACATTAAAAGCTCTAACTTTAATCCTGGAAAATAGGATCAATAGCCTTGGGTTGCCATCTCTGCTTCAAGCCAAACACATCAAGCTACTGCTATGTAAAGGCTCATATCAAGATGAAGAAAACCATACCTTCGTCTCAACTTCTCAAGTTCTCCGCTTTGCTTTTCATAAACATTGTATTTCTGAGTGATTTATAGTGTAAACAAAAAAGAAAGGAGAGATATAGTATAGTTGGTGAGGCACTGTATCAAAAGATTAAGAGTGTTTGGGTGTAGACGTAGGAGCTCCATTAAACCAACCTTTGTACCAAACTTACATTTAAGAGCTGCAGAGAATACCATTACAATCCAAGGGGACTGGAGTAGGATTTATATTGAGTTCACCAGTATAAAATATCTAGTGTCAATTACTTTTTGCAATTTAGTTTCTGCACTTACCTTGTTAAATAGTCGACTACTAATCCTAGACAGTTGATTAACTGAGCAAAAAATTACAATTCAACCCCCATTCTCGTACTTTCAAAGTCCTCTAGAAATGAGAAGTTGTCACACCCTAGTCCCGCTAGGGTGTGATGGGCACCCGACCCCATATTCGGAGCCGAGCGAACCCGCTGACTCTTATTACAGACGTAGTCCCCTGGACTTTTAATCAAACAAAATGAAAAATATGACAAATATAATAAAATAAATGCTTTCAGAAATATTCTCTTTCGTAGTACTCAAACCAAACAAAATCTGTAAACATTTGGAATTTATTATATAACACAGAAGAACACATCGGCTGATGGAGCCGCTTACACACTGACATCCTATACCCACGACTCTGTCTGCAAAGTATCTAACATTAACCAGACGTCATAACACATATACTCTGACTCGGCGGCACTCCAGGAATAAGTGGAGCTTGCCAACTCCGTTGAAACATCTTCTGTAATGACTGCTACCCATCTGGGTGTACCTGCGCGGCATGAAACGCAGCCCCCGAAGAAAGGGGGTAATTACGGAATATGTACTTGTAACGTCCAAATCCACCCTATTAATTAGAATGGGCACGGTCGTATGCAAATATAATTTACCCAACTATGAGTCGGGGTCGAATCCCACAGAGAACAATATGTAGGTGATTTAAGCAGATTAGGAATTATCACTAACAATAGCTATGCCCGAACGCATCAATGGTTGTTTTTGATAAGGTTTTTATAAAATATGGAAATATAAATTCTAATCTACAAAGCAAGTAAATTGATCAATGGCAACAAGAATGGAAGAAGGGAAACTACTTCTCAAGTAACGATCCAATCTATTTCACGAATTGTAAATAATAGCAAGTTTATGTTATTTAGCCTCGGATAATGACTCTAAATTAACTTCTTCCGAAGATTAACTAGACTACCCAATTGAAGATCCCTCAAGCAATTAGGAGCATTAAGAACACCCGAATATGGCTACAAGTGGTATTGCCTATTCCTAGGTCAACTTCCATTAGATGAGGGTTAACGCCCCAAATTCATGTTAATTATTCTATCCCAACTCCGTTCTTCCTCTTCCGAGTTTCAAACAAAGTAAATGGGCGAGTTCAAAGGTTAGCTAATCCAATGAAAACATTCAACAACAAGAATAATTAAAATAGCAAAAACTTACTTGATTAAGAACAATGCAAATGAATAAATAAGCACAACAAGAGTATCAATCTTAATTGTCACCAAGAGATTTCCATCAACAAGGATTAAAAAGAAGAGAGAACATTTTTGTAGGAACCCTAGCCTCCAACTTGTGGGAGCTGCCAAAGATTATCTGATATTTTGCCCTAGTTTTCTATTTATATGAACTGGGATGGAAGGCATCGTCAAAATCCGAGTTCTGGTCGAAAACGCTGAAAAATCCTTCAATGCGATCGCGCCACGTCACTGCGCGATCGCGTGTAATTGCTTCGTTTACGAATCGCGAACGCGCGAAGAGGAACCGCGATCGCGCAGGGTCACGGACGCGCGTGACCGCGACTGCGTGAACTAACTGCGCGTTCGCGCAGTGTCACGGACGCGCGTCACCGCGACCGCGTGATCTTGCCGCGCGATCGCGAAGAGCAATATTTCGCGAAAATTTCCAGAACTTCCAGTTATCCCCAGTTTTGCAACTTTTTTGCTTGTTTTCCACACTTAGGCTCTAGGGACCTCGTATAACCTGAAACATGACAAAAACCACGTAAAATAATACAGACTTGCTTAAAAACAAGTAAAACTTATAGTTAAAAAGCATCGATTATGGTGTAAATTCACGCCACATCAACACCCCCAACTTAAAGTATTTGCTTGTCCTCAAGCAAGCCATACAAACTACGACTCAATCTAATACCTAGATATCATAGAATAACAATGTCTATATTGGTTTTGACTCTGAACTACCGGCATGCATGTTTTTCTTCCAAGGACCACCCTAATTTCTGTTTTAAAGGAACATACACAACTCAAGAACACTACGACTAACCATGAAGCTTCAATGAATGACATCATATTATCGAACATATTATGGTGCACACAAACGCTACTTTAGGCGGTCACTTTATTTTGTTCAATTTTCATCCTTATGCCCTCACATAGACCAAAGAATGTCCCAACACACATATATACGACAAGAATGGGACGAAGACGAAAGAGAAGAGAAAAACACTCACACTCACAAAGAAAATTCATATTTACACATGCAAATACCATAGGCTTGCCCTTATTTTCTATGTTCTCATCCTAGGATTGTTCGGTTGTGATCTCATTAGGACTTGTTTCGGCTTGTAATGTAGGTTTAGGGACGGGTCGGATACTTTTTGGATATTAGTGACTCACCCTCCTTGAACACTACAACATCTTTTCACCTTAGTTCGCCTCTTTTCTTTCCACCCCTTTATTTTCTTTCAGTTTTCAACCTCGATGTGGTTTTACTTCTAACCAACCTAGAATTCTTTTTGCGTTACAGTTTTCTGATTTTTTATTTTTATTTATATATATATATATATATATATATATATATATATATATATATATATATATATGCAGCTACCACATCGAATCTTCACTAGCAAACTCCACCACCCCCAACTTATGTTTTGAACATGTACTCCACATTTAATTCACCTCCAACTTAGACATTTTGCCTCATCTAATTAATAGCATCAAGGAGGGAACGGGTGTGAAGATGAATTAATTTCACAAAGGGTAAGGTTTCATAATTGGCTAGCCAAGAAAAAGGTCAAAAAGGCTCAAAAGGGGAAACTAGGGGTATTTTCAGCTTTTGGAGAGGCTTATTTAGGCACAGTGACTTATTTACCCAAAGAAAGCCTAAGATCATTTCACAACCAAACTAACTTTCGTATTTCAAACAAGACCAACCGGGCAAGTTCTAGATTATACATGCATAAACAGAATCAAACTAACACTTCACACACACATCGGCATAAGGACAATAATTTTTACACTTGTGACCTCCTAAGTAGTAATTCATCACACACAACACCCCAATAATCACAATGTCATATAAAGAATCAATCATGTCAGACAATAACTGTTCTAAGTATGCATTTTTTCGAGGGGTCCAAAAATTTCAACAAACACAATACATGCCATTAGTTATCAAGTAGTACCAAATAAAACAAAATTATTCTATTCAACCTAAGCAACATCCTAAACATGCCAGTTTCAACAAAATAAAACTCCCCTCTGGAAAAGAACTCTGGCAAAGAAAAGCTGAGGAGGTTCCTACCCCTAACCAAAAAACTTGCAGTGTCCTCACTGCAGTACATCAACACAGAAAAAACTTTTTTTCTTTTTTCATACCTCCTAGCACTGCGTGCTATGGTCATCTCTGCTCACTCTCTGAACTGGAGCTGCTGGGCTCTGGCAGGACAAAATCGTCCTCATTTTCCTCCTCGTCGTGCTGTGCTCCGCATACACTCCTCAGAATGCTCATCATTTTGTTCAGGAATTTGCTTTGCTTCTTGGCATGCTCCCTTGCCTTTTTCTGCCTCCTCTCTATTTTTCCTTGCTTTTCTTTGATATGCTTCATGTCCTCCACCACACCTGCTAATGTCGGACCAATAGGAACAGAGGGAGCTATAGATGTGCCTTCGCCATGTGGGCCCGCAGGGAGACTAGCTACTAGCTGCTGGATCCGATTGTCCACCCCATGGACCTGGGTGGAGATATATTGGAAAGGCTTGGCGGCTTCTTGCAGTGGTGGCAAGATTGGTATAGCCATGGGAGGGGCTGATGCCCCACCAATAGAATCTGATGCAGTAGATGTGAACTGCTCAAATGATGATGTTGCTATATCAATCTTCCTCTTCTTCTGTACATTACCAGGCCCTCTCTTTTTCAACGGATAAATCGGTCCAGCAGGCCCTTTTTCTCTATCGCCTGGTCTCGTGGGCACTCCATCAGTGGAGCACAAGTAAGTGATCAATGCTGGGAAGAATAAGCTCTTGGTCCGTTCAAGCACCACCTCCCGGATTTCCTGCATAATGAGTCTCCCCACGTCAACAGGCAATCCTTCCATCACAGCACAAATTACTTTAGCCCTCTCAAGCGGCACCTCTGAATCATGTTTTGAAGGCAGCACCCTGGATGTGACAATATCAAGCCAAGTTTTGGCTTCAGCGGTGAACTCTGCAGAGTCAATCCTTTTCTGCATTGTGTTTAGCCACTTTGGTTGTTCCCCACCGTGAAGGTGGGTCACAAACCATTGTTGCCGCAGGTTTTCGTACATCTGTGCCATCTCGCTGTTGTCACCATCTTGCAGATTATAATAGGCATTGATTCTTGAGGCATTGCACAGGACATCCACACCTCTGACTTTGACAATTGCCCTATGTGTAATGTCTGCCTCTGCAGCATTTGTGTAGAATTCCCGCACCAGGGTATGATTTGCCCTGATTGGTTCATCTGCAAAGCGTATCCAGCCGCTTGTCACCAACCTTCCATAGAACTCGGGCATCTTTTCTTCCAAACTTTCTGTTACAAAGCCCCTCTCTTCAATGAAGCTCTTTCCCAGCAGTCTATCATATAGCTTTGAACATTTTGCTGACTGGAAGGTGGTGGTGTCATAATATTCAATCAATGGTACTTGGGCAGCACTGGATGATGAAGCCATTTTTTGAGTTTAAGTACCTACAAAGCAAACACAATGCATATGAACACCTATAATGATGTATAATGAGGAGTTGGGTTAAGGACATTTGGGCACCCAAGTTTGGAACAGCTCTGTGCGAGCATTCTGTCTGTGAACTGGGACTTTTCCTTCAACGCGATCGCGTGACAACGCAGCGCGATCGCGGCATTTTGCGGTATTCCTCCAGCGCGATCGCGTGAGGAACTGGCGCGATCGCGACATTTTTATTGTCTCATTAACCGCGATCGCGGTTCAACATTACGCGTTCGCGTCAGTTTTGGTCATTTACTCAGCGCGATCGCGCCAGTACAGGCCGCGATCGCGCTGAATCGTTTCAGATTCAGCGAAGCATTTTCACAAACAGGTTATGGGCATCAATTTTGTGCCTTCAATTCAACGATTTTAAGCTTGTGTTTTGCCCAATTTTTTTCTTATATCAGCAACCAACACTCAACTCACATCACTCAACAACAAACAACAATTTATATAACAAGAATTTCAACAATTTCATCACATTTTCATGCTTAAATAAATGGAGAAAAAAAAATTTAACTCACAATTTCTAACATGGAAAGATGATAAAAACAACCCTAGGGACAAGATAATGGAGGAATCACATACCTTGTGGTTGCAAGTTGAAGAAATTTTCCGAATTTTTGAAGTTGAATTTGAGAGAAAAATGAGATTTTTTTTTTTTTAGGAAAACTGAAGAAAATGATGTTTTAAGCCGTTATGCCCTTTTTGATCTGTTTTGATACCTGTAAACGCGCCTCAGCGCGTTCGCGTGACCTTCGGTCGCGATCGCGCTGAGTTAATTTTTTTTTTTTTTTAAACCGCGATCGCGTGAGGTTGTTGCGCGATCGCGTAGAGTAAATTTCGGCAAAAACCAGCAGTTCAGAAAATAAGCAGAAACCAGCAGCTACTGATTTGTGGCTGTTCTGAAAACTCCACCTTTTCAAAACAACTCCAAAAATTGTGAAATTTTGCAGATTAGTCACAAATCATAAACTAAACAATTCTAAAAAAATCAAATTTCAAAAATGATTAAAAAAAAAAAAATTAAAAACGATGGGTTGCCTCCCACCAAGCGCTTAAGTTAACGTCGCGGCACGACGGATACCAACTTACATTTTTATTGTCTCATTAACCGCGATAGATACGTACATTTACTGACATCTGAAGGCTCAGAAACAAGTTTCCGGTCAATCCGACTTCGTATGAGAAAGTTACAAACGTTTGAAGTACAGAACGTTCTATAGGCATTTCAAAGCAAATCCGAGATCTTTTCGAAGGTTTGGGACATTAAGACTCACAGAATTCTTTCAGAAACAAAACTCTTTATACTCATCTTGTTACTCAATCGTATATTAAACTCGATCATATCAGACATACTTATATCAGAAGTGAAGCAAAATCATAGGCAGACTCGGAAACATATTAAATAGAACTTCAGGAATCATAGAGACATATCAAGGAGGGTGAATACGAGTCATGAACAAACTCGGAATCACAGAATAGGGTAACCCCAAGATGCATATCATACCTTATTGTGCTCTAGGACATGCCAAAGAAAGAAATGGTAAGCCTTACATACCTGTTCCACGACCAACTAGCTACGCTTATTTGTCCAAACTTGCTAATCTACATTCAAGAAAATTGACATAATCATTAGATTCATCGGCATATACTTGTCTTAGTTTTTCAAATGAATTCACTTATATTCTACCGAAATTTCGGCAGCATTTCCCCTGTAAATGCAACATCCCCGAGAATCTAACTCGGCCAATTTAACAACAACAAACCCGAGAATACAACTCGGCCAAACTATCAATAGCAATACCAACAATTATATCTCCAATCTTCAACAATTTACTCAAAATGCATTCTAACATTAAATACTTATTTTACATAATTCAACGACATTTCATTTAGGTGCCAACCGATTATTACAACACAATCCGCAACCTTCCAAATTAAATAAAAACATCAATAACACATTCCTTACTTTCAACTTCATGAACTAGATCAACAACCTACACGTCAACAACTTCCTTTCAAGTTACCAAACCATCATTTTCATCATAGAATCCACATCGACAACTACTAAAATGTCAAATAGAATCAATTCACCATAACTTACCAAAACAACCCCTTTTTCGGCCACAACAACAACATACATATTTTCATGAATTTTCATCTATTTCTATACATTACAACAACAATTTAAACACTAAATAAAATTAATCCATTCTTTCTACACAACATCATACATACACGGCCAACACTATACATATTCGGCCACAACTCCAACATCATTCTTTCATGAATTTCATTCATTTCCACTCACTCTAACATGCATAAATCATTCATAACATATGTAAAAGAAGATTGAACCTTACCTCTTCCACTTGGCCCTTCAACTTTCAGCTAAGGTTAAGACAACACCAAAGGAATGGTTTGTTTGCTCCAACAACTATACCACGTTAAAGAGGACTTTCAACTTGCTTGGAATACTAGAAGAAATAATTTTTTTGATCAACTTTTCAAGGGATGAAATTTTGGGGGAATGGCCGAATGCCCCTTGCTTTTTTTTTTTTTTTTTTTTGTCTAAGGTCTTATGTTGTGGAAGAAATATGAGATGTCTAGATTTTTCTTCCATTTATTCATATATATATATAATTCCCACAAGCATGTGAGAGGCACATGCCCTCTATCTTGAAGTTTCTAAAAATAAAATAATATGACCACTTGGTCATCTAATTATTCACATGGATAATTAATTCAATTGGGTCAAGCCCACCCCAAGTGCACGGCCAACATGACCCCTTTTTATTCAAGCCCACTTATTTTTCTTCTTTGTTTGTACTTAGTCTTGTAATTCACGAAAATATTTTCCAAATTCCGAATTTACCCTTAGCCTTCCGCCATATTACCATAAACCATCTTGTGAATTTCCCTTTTTACCCTTAGTTTTTCCTAATATTTCCGCATCAATATTTTCATGAACAACTTATGTATTGCACCAGATCAAGAACATAGCCTTGCTCTTAACTTCCCGCAATCAGCTACCACATTAGCCTTGCCTGAATGATAAAGAATGGTGATATCATAATCCTTGAGAAAATCCATCCACCTACGCTACCTCGAAGTCAGATCCCGTTGATTGAACACATGCTGAAGACTAGATGATCCGTGAATACCTCACAATAGACTCCATACAGATAATGTCTCCAAATCTTCAAAGAAAATACTACCCCCGCCAATTCTAAGTCATGAGTGGGGCAGTTCTTCTCATGGACCTTGAATTGCCTCGAAGCATACGCGATCACCTTACCCTCTTGCATCAACACGCAACCCAAACCAATCCGAGAAGCATCATAATAATAGTAAAGTCTTTACCTTCTATAGGTAAAGCCAAAATAGGAGCTGAAGTCAATAAAGCCTTGAGTTTTTGAAAGCTCTATTCACTCTCATCGGACAACTGAAAGGGCATATTTTTCTGAGTCAAATGGATCAAATGGGAAGCAATAGATGAAAGTCCCTTCACAAGCCGATGATAGTAACTCGCTAAGCCCACAAAGCTCCGAATCTCAATCACCGAAGTAGGCCTTGCCCAAAATCTAACTGCCTCAATCATCTTAGGATCCCCATAATTCCATCCTTAGGAACAATATGCCTCAAAAATTCCACAGAACTGAGCTAGAACTTAAACTTGGAAAATTTGGCATATAATTTCTTCTCCTCCAACAACCCAAGTACTATCCTTAAATGCTTCTCATGGTCTTTCTTAATACGAGAGTACACCAAGATGTGATCAACGAAGATAATAATGAACGAATCCAAGTTGGGCTTGAAAATTTCATTCATCAAATCCATGAACGCTGCGAGGGCATTGGTAAGCTCGAAAGACATCACCAAGAACTCATAGTGACCATAACGGGTCCTGAAAGCTATTTTTGGAATATCCTCAGCTCTAATCTTCAATTGGTGATATCCCGATCTTAAATTAATCTTAGAGAAGATCGATGTACCCTGAAGCTTATCAAACAAGTCATCAATATGAGGTATCAAATACTTGCTTCGAATAGTAACCTTGTTCAATTATCGATAATTGATGCATATCCGCATAGAACCATCCTTCTTCTTCAAGAACAACATAGGAACACCCCAAGGGGAAACACTAGTTCTGATGAACCCTTTACTTAACAAGTCTTGTAATTGCTCCTTCAACTCTGTCGAAGCCATACAGTAAGGTGGAATAGAAATAGGCCAAGTGCCTGGCTCTAAATCAATGCAGAAATCAATATCGCAGTCAGGTGGCATACCGGGTAAGTATGTGGGAAAGACCTCCTCAAATCCACTAACTACTGGTACTAACTCTAAGGAAGGAGCGTTCACACTCGTATCCCAGATATGCGCCAAGTAAGTCAAACACCCATTTTCCACTAACTTCTTCACCCGAAGGAACGATATAATCTTCTTGGGAGTAGGGCTAGGAGTAACCTTCCACTCTAATGTCGGAATGCCAGGCATAACTAACGTGATTTGCTTGGCATGATAATCCATAATCGCGTGATAAGGAGATAACCCATTCATGCCCAAGATAACATAAAAATCTATCATATCAATGATCACCAAGTCTACCCAGGTAACATAACCTATAATGTAATTGTCACAACCCAAACCGGAGGGCCGCGACTAGCACCCAAGACCCTACTCGGCTGAGTGCTATACTACTATTCCATCCAGGAGTCACAACTTCTCCCTTATCGATAATTCAAAGAAACCCTTTAGTCATAATAAAATCTTTTAAAAAAATAAAGCATAAAAACACATCGACCTATATGGTCGCTTTACACAACTGTCGACTCCTCAACGCCCTATCCACAGGACACTGTCTGCAAAAGTCTCTAACATACACGAGATACCATAAATAAGTAATCTGACTCGGCAACACTCCGAACTGAGATGGAGCTCACCAATCTAGCTGATAGTCTGGGAACATCCTATAGCCAAGGTCTTCTACTCATCTGTATACACCAGCGTGGCATGAAACGCAGTCCCCGAAGAAAGGGGATCAGTACGAATAGTGTACTGAGTATGTTAGGCATGAATAACATCATAATAAGAAGTATAGAACATAACAGGGGATAAAGATGACCCGTACATTTGATTTCCTCTTAAGGCGGATACCATACATGCAACTTTAACCTTTTTAAATCAATATGTACATAAAATCATGGAAGACATATGAAACATTTTAATGAAAGTGGAAAGATAAATTAAAACATCACCACATAGGCCACAGCGTCACCCCCTGTAAACTTTGCCTTATATATATGTACATCCCAACAAAGGCCACAGCGTCACCACCTGTCAACTGTGTCATATATATATGTACATCCCAACAAAGGCCACAACGTCACCTCCTATCAACTGTGTCATATATATACACATCACAACAAAGGCCACAGCGTCACCCCCTGTCAACTATGCCTTATATATACACAACAAAGGTCACAGCGTCACCCTCTGTCAACTGTGCCATATATACACACAACAAAGGTCACAACGTCACCCCCTGTCAACTGTGCCTTATATATACATGAAGAATGAAAATGAGTGTAATGCATATTCAAAATGAAATAATAGAACTTTGTAATGTCACAAAATAGCCATATACATATATGATACGCATGGCATGCATAGGAGTTCAAATAGAAGCTATCGCTCTATCTCACCTTGAAGGAACAATTTATAAGGTGAGATCAACAACAATGGAATAAATCGAGAAAATCATGAATTAGCTCAACATTTTCATATCGTTGTTGAAATCATAACTTGAGATCTTAAGCATAAAATCATCATCATCGTAATCCTCATAAAAACATTCTCATTTTTAACGTCATAAGAAGCTTTAAGAGTCATAAACTTCTAGCTTTTGAAATCAAGAAGGCTATGGAAGCATTTATAAAATCGTTCCATAGGGATCATGCCTTTGAAAGAAAGGGACAAGTCTTAACATACCTGAAATTTCATATTGCGGCGCCTATTTTAGATTTTGCAATCTACCTAGAAGACCATTCATACTATGGTTAGGCTCACTTTTATATACGTATCCTAGACCTTCAAATTAAACCTCCTTAAAATCTGCCGAAATTCGGGCAGCACCTCCCCTGTTTATATGTTTAGCCCGAAATCACAATCCAACAACCAACAACAACAACAACAACAATACCAACATCACAACAATATTATCAACGCCAATAGGCTCCATAAAGCATCTCACACGATTTTTTCCAAATTTCTCAACTAACCATAACAATATCCACAATACCATAATCAAAGAATTATATTCAATTTAATCTCAAATTAATCTAAAATATCCTTTCAAATTCATTCCATAGTTATCATCTTCACTTTAATAATTTGCAACTTCTATACTATGATTCTCTTCTTTTATAGGACTTGCTAAACCTTCAAATCAACTTAATCATGAGAAATAGGATGGAGAACATACCTTACACTAGAAGAATTTCACCCCACTCAACTTCTTCCAAGACCAAAGTTATCATAACATTAAGTGGAGACAAGAACAATCCTTCTCCATGACTTAGCTTGGGGTTTTGGAGTTTAATCCTCTTTTGTGATTGTATAGAATGTTTTGGAATGGTGGAGAGCCTTCAAGAATATTCTTGTAGCGGAGAGAGAAGTGTGGAAAATTCTAGAGAGGTATGGAGAGATTAGGGGAGTTCTAGAGGATTATGGAGTTGAAGAAAAAATGACTAAAATGAAGTGTAGAGGCCCTTTTATAGGTGCCAAATTAGGATTGGGCCGGGTCAAAACATAAGTGGGCTTTTAAGTGGATTTTTTCGGATTCCCGCCCAGGTTCGAGTTCCTCTAACTGTCCGTTTTAAAATGCCCATAATTCCCTGCTCTGATGTCGGATTGATGAATGGTTTGTTGCGTTGGAACGTAGACTAGATGAACTTCATTTTAAGCTTTTTAAACACCTTAAAACTCCTCATATACTTAGAGATATACCCCTCCAAAGTTGACCCAAAATTCTGTCCAGAATTCTGCCAACCTTTTTTTCTAAATTTTTGACAAACTTATTTTCTTCGCTTTGCTTGGTCCCGGAATCTTCTAAAAATCTCCATACATGATATTTATCATTAATCATACTTGATAATGGTCATTTCCTTTGGTTTGAAGGTTGTCCTTTCCGATTACGACTTACGAGATCGTAATTCATCATTTACTTCATTGTTACGAACTTCTCATGGCTTGTACCTTCCAAAACTTCATGGAACGTCTCTGATACTCCATTAATATGGTGAAGTGAGTGGCATGCTTATGCTCTGAGAATTCGAGGTGTAACATCCTTCCCCCCTTAGGAACATTCATCTAGGTCGATGTGTTTTTATGCTTTATTTTTTTAAAGATTTTATTATGACTAAAGGTTTTCTTTGAATTAGCGATAAGGGAGAAGTTGTGACTCCTGGATGGAATTGTAGTATGGCACTCAACCGAGTAGGTCTTGGGTGCCAGTCGCGGCCCTCCGATTTAGGTCGTGACAGTAACTGAAAAATCAAGGCAAAGTAAGGTTAGTATGAAACATATGCGTAAATTAAAATAAAAGAAAAAGTTATTTTATATGACCCGAGGCTTTATTAATTTGATTAAAAAGAAAACACAGACTGTGGTCCGGACTCGGATAAACATCGAGTCATTTCCATTGTTGACTACATCACGAGGTATTGCAAATGGTCAGTAATCAGGCCTCAACCAATTCTCGCCAATTTTAAAGCATAAAATCATTATTTCTCTACCAAAGAGGTAAGAGCAGGGTAGAGGTCCGGTTGGATAGTTTCTCGCCCGGATCAGCATCGCAGATTATGGAGTCCTCAGTGCATTTTTCCAACACCACTAGGTAGTTTTCCTCTTGAAATAGCATCCCCAACCCTTCTACTGCACTTCCATCATCTAGCATGGGCATTCTTACTGGAAATGACTGGTACAAATTCAGAGCTGGCTTGCGCAGCTTCGCAGGGCCTTTCTTCTTTCTGGTAGCTTCTGAACCTCGTCATCATTTAGTACATACCCCAAACCAAAACAGAAGTTGTTTTAAGGAATAGGGATTAGCTCTGTGATGCCATGTAGGTCCCCTCTAGACCTCGCCCGGGTTCAAACCCGTTTTGGAGCATAGTGGAGGCAATCATTTTGTAGATTGTAGGCATGGAAACTTCTATGGAATCTTCTCTATCGGAAGTCCTCACTAATTCCACCACGTGGAAATCTCTCCCCTTAGGAACTGCTTTGATGACCGGCACCGAGTTGTTTGGGTAGTTATGGATACTACTTTCTCCCCGAATTTCAACTTCATGACCATCCCATACAAATTTTACAGCTTGATGTAGTGAGGATGGCACAGCTCCTTCCATGTGGATCCACGGTCTTCCCAGCAACAAGTTGTATTTAGCAGCTATCTTCATGACTTGAAATTCAGTGATGAACTTTGCGGGCCCCATTTGGACACGAAGGTCGATTTCTCCGATGGGGTCACATTGAGTTCCACCGAATGCTCTTATGTTCGTACGGATTTGATGAATATTCCCAAGATCATAACCTAATTGGCCAAGAGTGGATTCGAGGCAAATATTGAGGCCCGCTCCATTGTCGATTAGAACTCGAGTTACCACTTTATTTTGGCACATGATAGTGATATGTAGTGCTTTGTTGTGCGTTGTGCTTTGTTTGGGTAGCTCTTTACTAGTGAAAGCAATCTAATGCTCTTCCATGACATTTGCGACCATCTCAGACAAATTCTCACTACTTGTCCCCACGGGGACATGGTCTTCTTCTAACACTTTCATTAAAGCCAGATGGTGTTGAGGTGAGCTCAACAATAATTCTAGCATAGATATCTGAGCTAGTGTTTTCTTCAAGTGTTCCACAATGGAGTATTCCTTTGGCTACATCCTGTGCTAGAAATCTTCAGGCTCACTTTTGGTAATGGGCCTCTTATGGTTTTCTTCTCTTCTTGGTATCCCTTGGGCCAGATCTTTGGGAGTGTAACACCTCCTAGACCGTGTCATTCCATGGGCAGCTGCCACTTGCATAACGAATTCCTTCCTTCGTGCCACTATCACCTCTTGAGATACCGACACTATGAACGGCACGGGGATTGATACTTTAAACTGTGGATGTTGTTGTATTTTAAGTTACGCCGCCATAGTTTCAAGTGCTTAGATTGGATCTCAAATCACATGCTTTCCTACAACCCAATCTTCTTCCCTGTCTATCATATGAATCATGTTGTTACCATGATTAGGCAAGAGATTGGTATTCACGTTTGGAGCCGCATTCTGAAGAATGATCTCCTTTTTGTCAATCATATCTTTTATCTTGTTCTTCAAATTGATGCAATATTCAGTATTTTGTCTGTATCCCGTAGAATGGTAGGCACATGTTTGATCTGCTCGGAAGAATGTATTTTCGGGATTGACTACTTTTAGTGGGATCGTTTGGATTATTCCTGCAATATTTAACCTTTCAAACATTGTGGTTCTTGTTTCTAGAATCGAGCAGGCTTCTTTTTGAAATTAGGACGTGGCAAATTGTAGTTATTTGGCGGTGGGTTATTTTGTGTTGCTCTATAAGCAGGTGCGGGAGTTTAATAATTTGGATATGGAGCTTAGTAATTCGGCGGTAGTGATTAGAAGGTAGTTTGTAGAGCTTGATAGTTTGGTGCTAGTGTTTGGAAAGTAGGTTGTGCACAATAGACCGGCACAGGGTTGTATGGTGTGGGTAAGTAGGCATTCGGTGGTGGTGCTTGATAGATTTCTATGAGAGATCGTAGTTCTTCCCTCTTTTGGGTTTTTAGGCTAGGAATGTGAGAAACATTTGCCATGTCCTCTTTCTTTTTTCTGGCGAGTCCCTGAGCGCTTTGTCTGGTAGATTTGCTGGCTACGCTTATGATTCTTCAGGATTTGAGAGCATCTGCTATGGCCTCTCCCATTTTTACTAATTCAGAGAATGACCTCCTGGCTATTGACAACATGCGATCATAGAAATCGGTCTCTTGTGACAGAATAAACATTAAGACTAACTCTTCCTCGCTCATGGACAGTTGTACTCGGGCGGCTTCGGCCCTCCATCTCCTCGTATACTCGCGGTAGTTTTCCGTTGACTTCTGTTTGATTTTCTCCAAATAGTACTGGTCCGGTACTATTTCAACATTGAATCGGAACCTTTCCATAAAGGACTCCGCCATGTCTTCACAAGAGGCCCATCGACGCATATCTTGTGTGGTGAACCATTCGAATGCTTCCCTTGTTAAGCTTCAGCTGAAAAGCCTCATGATCAGTGCTGGGTTGATTCTTACTCCGACCTGTTGGTCGTAATAGGCTCATAGATAGGCCTTGGGGTTTCCTGCCCCATTGAGCATTTCTGAATTTGGGCACTTTGAAGCCCTTGGGCATATCTAAACCTGGATGAAGACAAAGGTCATCATAGCTCAACCCTGTTGCTTTTCGGGTATCTTTTATTGATTGTGCAGGCATTTCCACCACCTTGTACTCAATTTCCTTATCGCGCCTATCCTGCTCGGCTCTCAAGGCCTTTTCCATCTCCTCATAGTGATAAATTTCTTGATGATCTGGGGAGAACGCACTTGGCGTGGCAGGGTAAGGACAACCAATTGCCTTACCTTAAGGACAAGCAATGGCCTTAAGAGCAATGGCCTACCAAGCTGGTGATTGTGGATGAATGAGTTCTTAGGTTATGTCATTTTCCTCCTCTTGAGCCAAAGAGGCGGTAATGTTGGCCTTTTTAGATGGGCCATGTTGGATGTTATGGTTCGGACTCCTCCTTGGGATCCTCATCTTTTCCCTCGAGAGTCTCAATTTGGACTATCGAAGGCACGTAACTTGGTGCTATTCCTTTGGCCTTGTTAGAAGATATCTCCTGGTAACGCTCCAATTCGGCAGTCTTTTTTGATGGATTCTCAACTAGGTTCAAAATTTGGTCGGCCTTTTTGATCTTGGCTCAATCCAATTCGATCTTTTCCTCTATCTTGCGAATCTTCCTACTAAACGATCCTTCATTCTCGCTAGCAGTGTTGCTTCGACTTCTTCGTCCGTCCATTAGTAGCAAATCAACCCTTTTAGGAGGTGTAAAGGGTGAGTTTTCCTATGTTTGTGGTTTTGGTTAATTGGTATTTCCTTATGTTTTTCTTTGGGATAGTAATAGGAACACGGGATCAACCAATCATTCAAACGAAATACATGAAACACACAAACATCTAATCATATAATCATTTAATAAATCATGCTAGTCGTATTTCTAAAGTAGTCAACCTAGTCGATTTTGAAACATAACTGTGCCATTTGCATTAAACCATTCCCCCATAAAATCATAGTTTCATTAATAATATTTTCCCCTAAGGGATTACAAAAGATCACAAAGCATAAAGAAAATAAAATCAACAGAAGTGTCCTCCAGTGGATGATGACGAAGCTCTCTCAATCCTTGCCTTCTTAGCCCTTAGAAGGGCGGTTTGAATGTGGAGGTGAGTCTATGTCAACACGGTATCCATAAAAAACCCCTTATCTATGAAAGTCATCAATGCGGTGTCGTCTATTGTTTTCTTCATTCGATCATCAAGCTTCAACAGGACTATATGTGAAGTCCAACTCTTGTCTTAAGCTATCTATGAGGGTTTGATCGTACTCAATCTTCTCCAGGTATTTTACATTTCTATCATCGGCTCTCCTTTAGACACCATCCTATCTCGATCCCAATAACCCGTGATGATCTTGATCAACTCCCTACACCCGGTCATGACTAACAAAGAAGGAAGATTTCCTAACTATTTGATCATTTTCCTTTGTTCCATGGCATTCATCAAACCCCACCATATTTTAAACATATCTGGTGCCTCGAGAACCATGTCAAATTTCAAGTGGGTATTCATCGACAAAATAAAGCACGATTAATCCCCCAACCGCATGGATAATAGTTTAACACATAGGCACAACCATGTTTCCAATTAGCACATAATGTGCATGCGATGTCTTCTGGGTCATAGACCGTTTTGACACAAGGTAATTTCCTTAATGGGTTAGATACATTTAAAATATCAAAAACCCGTCTAGGTCAATCATGCGCTAGTCCGGTAGGATTTGGCTCGGCTCTATCATAGTCATATGCAAGAGTGGGATTTTTCAAATTGACAGGAACCTGAGTGGACTACTCCGGGTGAACCGTTGTCGGCTGTTGGAGGACCGCGTACCAACTCTGCGTTTAACATGTTCTAAAGAAAGGGTGTTACAGGCTTTTTAGTGAAGGCTAAACCGCAATCCTGCGTGTCCCCTTTGAAAACATGCTTTTTGCCAAAGGTGGCAAAGTTTATGATATGAATGCATGAAAATTAATGTTTGTTAGAAAATAAACAAATAAACAAATAATCAACAATTAAATCACATTATATTGAAACCCTTATGGTTAGAACCTAGAAATCCCCAGCAGAGTCGCCATCTATTACGGTTCACTTTTACACGGGTACATGAAAGCTACTAAGAGGTTGTGAACTATGTTTTGGATTTCGTATTTTTTAGAGTCACCACCTAATTTTATAAAGGAAATTAGGAAAATCGAGTTAAAGGGATTAGTCAAACAAGAGGTAAATCATTTAAAATCAGAGTTCGAGTGGTAATCTCCTAGGAAAGGTTTTAAGCACCCTAGTATTAAGTATCCGTCGAATACGGTTGACCTATGAGCTTCAATGTCTGATTATTGTGATTATTTACTAAAATATTTTCCCTCCTGCAAAATCGTCATGCCAATATCATAACTCCATTTTGTTTTTGGCAAAATATTTTTAAGTAAAAAGAGTTGGTTTCTTTCGAAATATGCTTATAAGGGTTTATATTCACTTCATTTTAGGACCAAAACCCACTTAAGCTTTTCTCTTACGTAGAGTTCGTACTAGTTAGGTCCAATGTCTTGATTTACTCCTTATAAGTCTTCGGTACATATATGTAAGAAAATAAATGGAGTATATCTCCTGTAACGGCCCACCCAGTCATTATGGAAAATCTAGGATCACCCTACCAAATAGAACCCTTCCAAGGGTATAACGAGCTAATAGAAGCTCAAATGTAGAAGTTTAAAAACTAAAAACTTGGCTTGCTTGTGATTATTGTTTGATTGTATCGAGTCCATTGGGGGGTGACGTTGGAAATTAGAACTCCTTGGGGATTCTGAGGCCACGGTCGACGGGCACAGAATCCGGATTTTTAAACACTTAGTTCCGAATTCTTTATTCATAAAACTCCAAAACAGTTCCCAAGGAACACCTAAGGTGAAATTCTAAGGCTAGGGCAAGAATACTCTTAAGAGGTAAGTCTCAACAATTCCTTCCTTCATTACGCATTCATCTATAAGATTATCATCATTCTAATAGGTCTACAATAGTGAATTGAGACTAGTAACCCTAGAACTTAATAGACCTTCAATATTTGGTGGGTTATGAATATTATTGTGTGATTATCATCTAAAGGCTTGGGTTATCAGGTTCTAATCGAGAATTGAACCGTTTGAGACATGAACTAAGTGAATTGAGACTTAGGGTTTCATAAAGATGGTAGCTTGACCATAGAAATTGCTTGTAAGGGATAACTTGAATGAATAATATTATAAATTGATAGTTCATTGTTGCCAAGGCCAATGTTAGGATGATTTACACCTAGTAAGCATTCACCCATTAGAAAGGGGTAAAGTTGAAGGGTGTTCATTGAATTGATATTATTGATTACAGTGATTGTGACTTATTTAGCATCTTAATTGCTAGACTTTGAGTGTTCCGAGGCATTACAGAAGGGAAAGGCTATAGCAGAGTGATTCACATTGTTCCAGCTCTGCAGTTGAGGTTGGTTACGGTCTAATTGAGTTTGACTTTGATTAGTTAATTGTATGTGTTATGGGATTGATAGGATAAAACATGTCTAGTCTTCGGGCATAATGTGTGGTTGAAATTCCTATATGTTATTGGTTGAGTGATAATGTGCGCTTAATGCCATTATTTGATGTGTTGTGATCTATATGTGATGACAATTGTGGTGAGAAGTTAATATGATCTTCTTGATCAAAATGAGATAATACTTGATAATCGATCAGTGAAAGTAATGTGACTATATATATATATATATATATATATATATATATATATATATATGAAAAGGCACATTTGACAGGGGGTAGGATGTGGCTAAGTTGCGAGCTCGTGGTTCAAGGTTCGTTCCGAAACGAGTGGTACATAGACACCATGGGTCCCCTGAAGGTCATGGCTATTGGGAAAAGACACCAATTAGCATGTATGTACATTAGTGATTTGTGGCTTAGTAAGTGAGAATGTTATTGGGACGTTTATTCCATTGCTTGTTTCCGTTGACTTGATTGTTAATACCATTGGTTGAGTTGATTTGTTAATATCATTGGATGACTTGGTGTGGGTTATTTGATTTTGTGTTGTTGACTGGTTTGTCTATTTTATTGATTTTATGATTCATGCATGATAATAATCTTAATCGGCCTATGATAGCTATCGGCACATAGTGTTTGTGCTGATACTACCTTGTTGCATTCTTTTGAGTGCAGATTGTGATCCAGAGACTGCTACTCGACCTCATATTTAGCTTGAGGCCATTTGCTGACAGATTGAAGGTGAGCTTCTATCCGTGTCAGGCCGCCCGAAGATCTTCCTTTATCTAATGTCTATTTCCATTCTAGACATTGATGTTTATTTATTTCAGACAGTATGAATTCCTTACACATGTTTTGGATTAGAATCCTTTTACGGTGACTTTCGGATTTTGGGGTTGTAATAGTTAGGACTTCCAAATTTACATTATTGTTTTATGGCATGACTATTTTGATTAATCTTGCGTTTAATTTGTTGTGAACTGAATGAATTGGCTAAATAAAAATGGACTTTGAATGAGTAGATGGTTAGGCGTATTGGTTCGTCCACTAGGAGTTAGTGTGGGTGCCAGTCATGGCGGGTTGGGTTGTGATAGAGTTGGTATCAGAGCCTTAGTGTCACGACCCAAATAGATGGGCCATGACTAGTGCCTGAGTGGGACACTCGTATACGAACCTGTTAGATACAATCAGGCCATTACTAAGGACAATGTGGAAATCGGTAAAAGCATGTTGTAGACTCATAATGACATATATTATAATGAACCTGTCTCCTGAGGAGTCACAGTTAACCAAACATAACAAAAGATGCAAGCCGTCAAGGCTGCCACTATACACGGGAGTATCCAAAATGAACTGCGTCTGTATAGCTGACCGAACCATATATATAACCCACACATGTCTACAGACCTCTAAGAGTATAACAGTGACAAATGATGGGTCAGGGCCCCGCCGTATCCCTGAATATGCATAAGTATATATATATATATATATATATATATATATATATATATATATATCAAAAGGGTCTGTACCGAGGTGGCTCATGCTCCGAAACAATGGTGCTCTTCAAGCAGCTGAATAGAAGTCCTAAGCTGGAGGATCGCCAAACTGAGCCTCTGTACCTGCTGGCATGAAATACAGCCCCCGAAGAAAGGGGTCAATACGAATAGTGTACTGAGTATGTAAGGCATGAAATCAATATATACATAAAATCCTGGAAGACATTTGAGACATGTCAATGAATGGGCAAGATAAATGAATCAGTACGGTTATATCAAGGAAACACATATATTTATAGAAATTCCATAACATAATCCGCATCGTCACCTCTAAAACATCACCACATAGGTCACAGCGTCACCCCTTGTCAATTGTGCCTCTTATAGATAAACATCACATCATAGGCCACAGCGTCACCTCCTGTCAACTGTGCCTTATATATATTCATCGCAACAAAGGCCACAACACCACCCCCTATCAACTTTGCCTTACATAAATATACATTGAAACAAAGGCCACAGCGTCACCCCCTGTCAACTGTGCCTTATATAAATATACATCGCAACAAAGGCCACAGCGTCACCCCCTGTCAACTGTGCCTTTTATATGTACATGAAGAATGAGAATGAGTGCAGTGCATAAGCAAAATGAAACAATAGAACTCGGTAATGTCACAAAATAGCTATATACATATATTATACTCATAGCATGCATGGGAGTTCAAATAAAAGCTACTACTTTAGCGGAGTGACTTAAGGTCGGTAACCTCCAATTTGTATTTTGGAATAATGATCATCGCCATATCTCACCTCGAAGGAACAATTCATAAGGTGAGATCAACAACAACGAATAAAATCGATAAGATCATGAAATAAGCTCAATGATAGCATAATAGCATTAAAATCATGAGCTTTGAAATCTTTATAATGTGATCTTCATCATCATATTTATCCTTATAGAGAGCATCTATCTTTGGCATCATAAGAACTTTGCGAATCTTGAACTTCTAGCTTATGAGGGTAAGGACATTTTGAAAAACAAGTATGGGTTCACAAGGAACGGATCATTCCAATGGAAAGAAATGGACTAGCCTTAACATACCTGATTGGCATCCTATTATTTACGCTTAACCTCCCGAACTCGTAAACCTACATCCAATAGGATGCACACTATCGTTAAACTCATTGTTATATACTTATGCCAGGTCTTCAAATCAAACTATTTTATATCCTGCCGAAAGTCGGGCAGCATCTCCCCTGTTAATATGCCTAGCCCGAAATCTCAATTCAGCAACCAACAACAACAACATCAATACCAACATCAACCATAATATTCTCAATACCAAAATACTTCATAAACATCCCATGTGGTGTTTATCCCATATTTCCATCAACCAAATTATTTTATAACTATTTAACGGCTCTATCTCCGTAAAGGAACCAAGATTAATATTAATAATAAAAGATTCATACCTTTCTCCCGTTAATATTATTGTATCTCCAATTATCCACCTTAAGCTAAGGCCACAACGCGCCGATATACGATTTTGGAATCGCAACTATACACTATCCGGACTAGAATTCGGGAATTATACCTTATTTTGGCTTAAAAGTGGGTGTGGGAAGTTTTGGGAAATTTCCAGAAAATTTGAGAGGATTTGGGGTGTTTTGGCTGAGGATTCGGGGGGGAGGGTGACCCCATTTTTTTAACTGTCCAGGTTCTACCTGGACAGACTTAAAATTTACTCAGCGCGTTCGCGTCGTTCACGCTGAGTTGCAGGGTCTTGCCTTGCGCGTTCGCGCAAGGTTAATTTCCTGCCCTGACAGCCAATCTTAAAATGTGCATAACGTGTGATATCTATATCGTAAGAGAGCCCACGAGCTATGGTTGGAAAGATATTTCAATTATCTACAACTTTCATTTTTGGTGTGATTCCAAATTACAAACTTACAATAGAGTTTTGGCCTCTCCAAGTAAGATCATCCGAAAACGTATTCTTAAGTTATCCATTTGGAGGGCTTATGCCCATATTTGGCTTAAGGGTCCTTCTTAAGACTTGCTCAACTTCCCATGTACTACTCATATTACTTTTCATATGTCCTTTATAAAACCTCAGCATGTGGGCCCCACCTTAACTCTCTGCTTCACTTGTCCTCCAACTCTTCCATAACCTATTATATGAACTTAACCCTGATAATCATAGGATGAACATATATAACCTCGTATATCCTTAACTATAATCCCGCGTCCGCAA
This sequence comes from Lycium barbarum, assembly GCF_019175385.1. NCBI lineage: Eukaryota > Viridiplantae > Streptophyta > Magnoliopsida > Solanales > Solanaceae > Lycium > Lycium barbarum. Next base: position 49,345,776 of record NC_083338.1, on the reverse strand, counting down.
TAGTACGACTACCACCTAGAGAATCTCATCGTGCCAAGCTGCGAGGTGTAACACTTAGGTTCATCGATCTCGTCACACAAGGACATGTTTAGCAGAGTCTTACAGATAGGTACGGAGACGTCTGTACTTATCTTCAGGAGGCTACCGGATACAAGGAAATTTCCATTCTTACTTTCTTTCATGCTACTTGATTCCAATTGGTATCTGGATGATTCAAATTGGTATCTGATTATCCTTCATTCTCTCGTAGATGGTGAGAACATGCGCAACAACAGCCAGAGGTAAAGGTAGAGGTAGAGGAGAAGGTAGAGGGACAACGCCAATTGGGGGCGGAGTCCCAACAGTCGATCCGTGCCTCCAGTGGCTCCTAATGATGCCGTGGGAGATGCAGTCGCACCAGCTCAGCCAGTGGTAGTGCTAGCTCTGCCAGTGGTAGTGCTAGCTCTGCCAGGGGATGTAGCTGCTCCAGGTTTACCAGATGCGATAGCTCAGGTGCTGAACTAGTTACATGGGTTGGCACAAACCAGAGCGATACCGACAGTTCCAACAGGCAGGAGTGCAGGGATAGAAGCCCCAGGTCCAGACAGAGTTTAGGCTCTGAGAGTTCAGCATGCCGCTACCGTGGCTCCTCGCTTGGATGAAGTTTCGGGTTTCGAGGCATTTTCGAGGCTAGTTGTAGGGCTGGTGATGACTGGTGAGGAGCATGATTTTTTTGGTGGTTAACTAAGATGAAGCCTCTGGTTTTCTATGGTACTGAGTCAGAGGATGCGTATGAGTTAATTATAGATTGTCATGAGAGGCTCCATAAGATGGGGGTTGTGGACAGGTATGGTGTTGAGTTAGTGACTTTCCAGTTCTTGGGTGATGCCAAGTTCTGGTGGAGGGCATATGTGGAGAGCAGGCCAGCTGGGTCACCTCCGTTGACTTAGGTTCAGTTCTATTAAGTGTTTTTAGAGAAGTATGTCCAGCGTACTTTGAGGGACAGGAAGAAGGATAAGTTTGCTAATGTTAATCAAGGGAACTCGCCTGTTGCTTTTTATGAGTCCCATTGTCATTCCTTGTCCCAATATTCTCTTCAGTTGCTGCTTATTGAGGAGGAGAGGATCGGGCATTTTGTGAAAGGATTGAATACTGGACTTCAGCTATCAGTTCTTCAGCTTGTAGCCACTGGGGCTTTATTCTAGGAGGTAGTGGAGCATGTCCGTATTGTTGAGGGCATTAAATAGGAGGGTCATGCAAAGTAGGTAGAGAAGAAGGCCCAAAACGGTTGGAAATTTTTGCAACTCCTTCTCTAACGGTCTAAGTTCTTAGGTGTATTCAGGGCATCTGGTTCAGTCCGCTATGCAGGTGTCTGTTGGGGGCCCATCAAGGGCCAATTGTCATTCTTCAGGTCAGCATGGGGCTACACCACTTCATTAGCGTCTGTTCAGCGACCTATGCTAGACCGTTCTTGTTACAAGTGTGGGGAGCAAGGACATATTAAGAGGTTTTGCCCCAGACTCAGATAGGGTGGTCAGGGGACTCAATATCAGGCTCCCCGAGCTCTATTTGCACCAGGTAGAGAAGGAAAGGACCGTGTACAGGTAGGACGGGGCAGCCACACCACTGATAGGGGTTGCGTTCAGCCTAATCGGGGTGGATCTCAACCAAGCAGAGGTGGACAGCAGCCCGATAGGGGCAGGGCTCAGACTGGATAGGGTAATCGAATAGTTCATAGGCTACAAGAGGGCACGGTCACTTATACACCTTCCCAGACAGACCCGAGGCTGAGGCCTTCGATGCCGTCATCACAGGAACTATCTCAGTCTGTGACCGAATGGCTTCTGTTTTATTTGATACGAGTTGTACTTTTTCATACGTTTCTTCATATTTTGTTGTACGTTTGGATGTGATTTGTGATACACTTAATGCCCCTATTCATGTGTCTACTCTGATAGGGGTTTCGGTTGTGGTAGATAGAGTCTACCGTTCTTGCGCTGTTATATTTTTAAGGTATAGTATTTGGGCGGACTTAATGATCCTAGACATTGTAGACTTTGATGTCATATTGGGTATGAGTTGGTTGTCCCTGTATTATGCGATTCTAGATTGTCACTCTAAAACAGTTACCTTAGTTATGCCCGGGGTACCTAGACTTGAGTGGAAAGGTAACCTTAGTTCACTCCCTAAGAAAGTTATATCCTTCATTTGTGCTAAGAAGTTAGTAGAGAGGGGTTGTTTAGCGTGTTTGGCCCGTATTTGGGATACCAGTGCAGATACTCGACCTATTTATTCAGTTCCAGTGGTACGTGAGTTTGCGGATGAGTTTCCAGCGGACTTTCCAACGATGCCACTTGATCGTGACATTGACTTTCGGATTGATTTAGACCCAGGGACTCGTCCTATCTCTATTCCACCCTACAGGATGGCGCCAGCAGAGTTAAGGAAATTGAAAGAGCAGTTGCAAGATCTCTTGAGTAAGGGGTTCATTCGCCCTAGTGCCTCTTTTTGGGGTGCTCCAGTGTTGTTTATTAAAAAATTGGATGGGTCTATGCGCATGTGTATTGATTATCGTCACCTAAATAAGGTTACTATCTGAAACAAGTATACCAACCCCCGTATTGATGATTTTATTTATCAGCTATAGGGAGCTTCTGTGTTCTTTAAAATTGACTTAAGGTCAGGGTATCACCAGTTAAAGATTCGGGCAGAAGATATTCCTAAGACAGCCTTCAGGATCAGGTATGGACACTATGAGTTCTTGGTTATGTCTTTTGGACTGACTAATTCCCCAGCTGCGTTCATGGATTTGGTGAAAGATGTTTTTAAGCCATATTTAGATTCCTTTGTGATAGTGTTCATTGATGATATCCTGGTGTATTTTAGAAGTAAGAAGGAGCATGAGAAACATTTGAGGATTGCTCTTGGGATTGCGGGAGAAGATGTTTTATGCTACGTTCTCCAAGTGTGAATTTTGGTTGTCTTCTGTGTCCTTCTTAGGGCATGTAATTTCGAAGGAAGGTATTATGGTGGATTCGCAAAAAATTCAGGCAGTCATGGAATGGGCTAGGCCCATATCAATGACCAAAATTCATAGTTTCATGGGTCTGCCTAGATATTATCGTTAGTTTGTGAAGGGGTTTGCCTCTATTGATTCTCATTTAACCCATTTGACTCGAAAAGAGGTACCATTTTAATGGTCTGACGTGTGTGAAGAGAGCTTTCAAAAGCTCAAGACCTTGTTGAAGACAGCTTCTATTCTAGCATTGCCCGTGGAGGGCAAGAATTTTGTTATTTATTGTGATGCTTCACGCTCTGGTTTGGGTGTTGTTTTGATGCAGGAGAAGAAGGTGATTGCTTACGCTTCTAGACAGTTGAAAGTGCATGAGAAAAACTATCCTACTCATGACTTGGAATTGGCAGTAGTGGTGTTTGCGCTAAAAATCTGGAGGCACTGCCTGTATGGTGTCTGTTGTGAGGTGTACACTGATCATCTCAGCTTACAACATGTGTTCAGAGGCTCTGAACTCTAGGCAACGGATATGGATGGAGTTGCTGAAGGATTGTGACATCACTATTCTATATCATCCTGGTAAGGCGAATGTGGTGGCTGACGCGTTGAGTAGAAAGTCAGCCAGTATGGGAAGTCTGGCTCATTTGATCTCTTCGGAGCGTCTGTTAGCTAGAGAGGTTCAGACTCTGGAAAACAATTTTATGAGGCTGGATATATCTAGTACGGGCAGAGTGTTGGCTTGTGTTGAGGCTAGGTCATCATTTCTGGAGCAGAGTAAGGCTAAGCAGTTTGAGGATGCTAAGATGTGTAAAATCCGTGACAAGGTGTTGCATGGTGAAGCTAAGGAGGCCATGATCGATAAAGAGGGAGTGTTACGAATTAAGGAGCGAGTTTGCGTGCCATGAGTGGGAACTTGATCAAGACTATTCTAGCAGAGGCTCACATTTCGAGATATTCCATTCATCCTGGCGCTACTAAGATGTATCGAGATCTGAGACAACATTACTGGTGGGCTAAGATGAAGCGTGACCTAGTGGAGTTTGTTACTCAGTGTTTGAACTACCAACAGGTGAAGCATGAACATCAAAAACCTAGGGGTACACTTCAGGGGATGCCTATTCCTGAGTGGAAGTGGGAAAGAATAGCAATGGATTTCGTGGTTGGTCTTCCAAAGACGTTGGGGAGATTTGATTCCATATGGGTTATTGTCGACAGGTTGACTAAGTCTGCTCATTTTATTTCGGTTCGGATAACTTATGACGCTAAGAAATTAGCCAAGATCTACATTCGTGATGTTTTTAAACTGCATGGGGTTCCTATTTCCATCATATTTGATAGGGGCACAACGTTCACATCTCGGTTTTGGAAGCATCTGCATGAGGAATTGGGTACTAGGTTGGACCTTGGTACAACTTTCCATCCTCAGACTGACAGGCAGTCCGAGCGGACTATTCAGGTTCTTGAGGATATACTTCGGGCTTGTGTGATAGATTTTAGTGGTCACTGGGATCTGTTCTTACCATTGACAGAGTTCTCATACAAAAATAGCTACGACTCGAGCAACGACATTGCTCCCTTTGAGGCTTTGTATGGGAGGATGTGTAGGTCTCCTATTGGTTAGTTCGATGCGTTTAAGGTGAGATCTTGGAGGACGGGCCTTCTGAGAGAGTCCTTAGAGAAGGTGAATGTGATTCAAGCTAAGCTTTTGGCAGCACATAGTAGGCAAAAGGAGTATGCGGACCGAAAGGTCCGAGATGCTGAGTTTAAGAAGGGACAACAAGTTTTGTTTAAAATTTCACCTATGAAGGGTATGATGAGGTTTGGGAAGAAGGGCATGCTTAGTCCAAGATTCATTGGGCCATTTGATATTCTCAAGCGTGTGGGGAAGGTAGCTTATGAGTTTTCTTTACCTTCGGGCTTATCTGGTGTTCATTCGGTATTTCACGTTTTGATGTTAAAGAAGTATCATGGCGATGGTTCGTACATAATCCATTGGGATTCAGTTTTACTAGATAAGAACTTGACATATGAGGAAGAGCCTATTGCTATCTTAGATAGAGACGTTCATAAGTTAAGGTCGAAGAAAATAGCCTCTGTGAAAGTTCAATGGAAGAATCGCCCAGTTGAGGAAGCTACTTAGGAAACATGATCAGATACGCGTAGCAATTATCCTAAGCTTTTCACCGAGACAGGTACCTTTTCCTAGATTCCTTATCCTTGTTTGTTCGGGGCTGAACGATGTTTTAATTGGTATCTGATGTAACGACCCTCCCGATTGTTATGGAAAATCTAGGATCACCTACCAAATAGAACCTTTCCAAGGGTAGAATGAGCTAATAGAAACTCAAATGTAGAAGTATAAGAACTAAAAACTTGGCTTGCTTGTGATTATTGTTTGATTGTATCAAGTCCATTACGGGGGTTACATAGGAAATTCGACCTCCATTGGGGATTCTGAGTCCACGGTGAGTCCGTATGGTGTTTTTACATTAACGTGCATGTTTTGTTTGTGTTTGTGAGGCCTCGGATGAAGTGTTGCGTGGTAGAGTGAAAACGGGTGAAATTAGCGAGCTCACTAATTCAATGGCACCGCTGCGGCAGACAAGGTACCTCTGTGGCGCGGCCGCTATAGCGGCAGATCTCTTGCAGCGGCGGACAGATGGGAAATTGAGATGTCCTCTATGGCGGACACTGGACCGCTGTAGCGCTTGCGCTATGGCTGGTCCGTTGTCGCCACATCGGAGGTGAGCATTTAGTGAAGGTCCACTACAGCAGACCCTTTCCCGCTATAGCGAGACCGCTGCAGTGATAGAATGTCCATCGCAGCGGTCGACGGGGGCAGAATCTCAATTTTTAAACACTTAGTTCTGAATTCTTTGTTCATAAAATTCCAAAACAGTTCCCAAGGAGAACCTAGGGCAACATTCAAAGGCTAGGGCAAGAATACTCTTGAGAGGTAAGTCTCAACCATTCCTTCCTTCATTACGCATTCATCTCTAAGATTATCATTATTCTAATGGGTCTACAATGGTGAATTGAGACTAGTAACCCTAGAACTTAATAGACCTTTAATAGTTGGTAGGTTATGAATATTATTGTGTGATTATCATCAAAAGGATTGGGTTATCACTTTTTAATCAAGAATTGAATCGTTTGAGACATGAACTAAGTGAATTAAGTCTTAGGGTTTCATAAAGATGGTAGCTTGACCATAGAAATTTCTTGTAAGGGATAACTTGAATGAATAACCTTATAAATTGATAGTTCATAGTTGCCAAGGCCAATGTTAGGATGATTTACACCTAGTAAGCATTCACCCATTAGAAAGGGGTAAAGTTGAAGAGTGTTCATTGAATTGATATTGTTGACTGGAGTGATTGTGACTTATTTAGCACCTTAATTGCTAGACTTTGAGCGTTCTGAGGCATTACGGAAGCGAAAGGCTATAGCGGAGTGATTCGCATTGTTCCATCTCTACAGTTGAGGTAGGTTACAGTCTACTTGAGTTAGACTTTCATTAGTTGATTGTATGTGTTATGAGATTGATAGAAGAAAGCATATCTAGTCTTCGGGCATAATGTGTGGTTGAATTTCCTATATGCTATTGGTTGAGTGATAATGTGGGCTTAATGCCATTACTCGATATTGTTATATCCCGTATTTTATACGTTCGGATATTTCAAGGTACTCGTGGCAAAGCTAAGGGAATGACCATCTCCCAAAATTATTTTAATGTACAAGTTGGTTATGAATATTAGTGGTATGGAAATATCGGGAAAGGTTAAGGGTAAAAATATGAATTCGCAAAATGGTTCATGGAAATAATGCGGAAGGCTAGGGCCAAAACGGGAATTTCACACAAGGATCAGGGATGAAGATTATATTATCTGAGTATGAGAATGTATATATATGGCATTTGGAGAGCGTAGGAAGTAAATCGGTTAACGTGATCACTCGATGATAGCCCTCGTAACCATAAGCCAAGGTGGGACCCACTCATCGGGACTTTATAAAAGACATATAAAAAGATATATGAGTAGTACATGTGAAGTTGAGCAAGTCCTAAGAAGGACCCATATGCCAAAAATGAGTGTAAGCCCTCCAAAAGGGCGATTTAAGAAAACGTTTCCGGATGACCTGACTTGGAGGGGAAAAAGCGGTATTATACGTTTGGAATTTGGGAAAACCCCCAGAAATAAAAGTTGTAGATAATTGAATTAGCTTTCCAACGGTAGGTTGTGGACCCTCACATGATATCAGAATCAAAAGTTATGGCCATTTTAGTAACAATACCTTAAACTGCCCAAAAAAAAAAAAACGCGGGCCCCACGTGGGGAGGTCGGTGAAACCGACTTAGGGGTGCTATAAATACCCCATAAATCTGTTATTTTCAGCAAAATTAACCTTCCAAAAGTCCTAGAATCCTCTCAAAACCTCTCCCAAATATTATAGTGCAATAAATCAAACATTTGGCAAGATTACGCCAAACTAGTCCGTGAAAGGTGATTGTTCTTCCTTCTACTCAAGTGTGGCGTTGGAGAAAATTTATGTGGCTGAGTTTCTTCAAGTATAAGGTATTTTATTCATCCCATATCATGTGTTGAGTTTATTTTAAGGTCTAGCAAGCTTTAAAAACGAAAATAGTTATGGAGAAGGGTCATAAAGTGTTGTGTTGAAGCTATTGTGTTTATGGGCTATTTGAACATGTTGTGGCTGTGTGTATGGACTTATTTATATATGTAAAGATGGTATATAGTATTGTTAGTTTGTTGACGAGATTATACTCCTTGATTGGGACGAAAGGAAGTGCATATTGTGGTTGTATGTTGAAAAACATCGTGTGGGATGTTTATGGAACATATTGTTATGAATAAAAGTGTTGTGATGTTGATATTGTTGTTGATAATTTGGCCGGGTTGAATTCCCGGATTGCTGTTGATTAAAAATTGGCCAAGTTAGATTCTCGGGGATGGTGTATTTACAGGGGAAATGCTGCCGAAATTTCGGCAGACAAAGTGTTACTTTAAGAATCAACTTTTAAATGCTTTAACTAAGGTTTGGTAAATGTGACCTAATTGTAGATTTTGGCGAATTTGGAACGTGAATTTGGAGAAGCGTAAGGAGCGGAAAAAGGTATGTAAGGCTTCACCCTTCCTTCTATGGCATGTCTTAGACGTAATAAGTTGGATATGAGCCTCGGGGACAACTCCATTCTCCAGAATCCGCACCCTAAGTTTCCCCTTTTTCGTTCAGTAGAATTGAACTAAAAATTGTGCGAAATGTTAGAAAAGCTTCCTAAACATCTAGAACTTCTATAACGAGGACCCGACTACCCTAAAACCCTCCAAGGTGACGTCGTGAAATGTAATGAACGTAAAATTGGTACGCTGCCTCTTTTGACCCGAGGTGGGCCCATGGTTCCCGGATTTTCCTTATTGTTCTGTTTGACCTATTTTGAAGTAGAATCCAAAGGGAACTTTTAAACCTCATACCGTTTATCTAACGACAAGTAATGTAGCTATTCTAATGAGAATATTTCTATGATTATAATGACAATGATGAAGCAAGGAAGAGAATGTGTCTATGACAAGTATGACGAGAATGATTGTATGTTTGAAAGACTTAAGTGAAGGATTCAATATGGATACAAGAATAATGGACTAGTTCTTGAGTCCAACCCTATTCCTTTGTCATGACTCTATCTTCTAAAAGACTCTAAAGTACATGAAGTAATGTTTTATGAGTTTTACGATCTTGTCCCATGTTTTCTCTTAATGCTCTTCTTCATTGATAGTCTTGCCTCACAACATTAGTTCCTTCAAGGTGAGACATAACGATCATGGTTATTCCATAATGTAACCGGAGGCTACCGACCTTACGTCACTCCGACGTGGACATGGTTTTCTTGGGCTCTCGAGCGTGTTGTATGCATGTTATAAGTATATGTATATGATAAAAGATCCAGAGCGCTATAGACGCTGATATATATACATGATGTATGCATATGTATACGGGGAAGATGGGAATGAGGCCAGAGCGTTATATACGCATATCCACCTGATCAGTTGGCATTATATGACATGATATCGTCCTGGACGCGGGATGCCCGGACGCGGGATGCCCGGACGCGGGATGTATATATTTATGGTTAAATGGATCGGGTGCCGACGCCTCGGCAATATGACATGTTCTATTTTTATATATATATGAGCAAGAAATGTTTTTTTTCAAAGGAAAGCTAAGCATGCATGGTATCCGCCCTCAGCGGCCCTCATATGTACAGGTTACCCTTCTATCCTATGACATGTTCTATGCTTCCATACAGTTATTGTTCATACGCATACTTCTTGCTATGTTACTAATCTTGCCTCACATACTCAGTACATTACTCGTACTGACTCCTCTTCTTCGGGGGCTGCGTTCATGCCGCGCAGGTACACCCAAAGGATGCGAAGTTAGCATAGAAGATGTTCCAGCGGAGTTGGTAGGCTCCATTTGTCCTGGAGTGCTGCCAAGCCAGAGTATATGTATTATGACGCTATGTTCGAGGTTAGAGACTTTGCAGACAGAGTCGTGGGTATAGAGCGTCAGCTTTGTAGACGGATTCGCCTGTCGATATGTTATTATGTTTCGTGTCACGGGTCCCATATGATGATAGACTTTACTTATGAAAAGGAAAAAAAATTGAGAGCTTACTATGTATTTTATTCTTTATGGATTCACGAGTTTATATGTGTAATAAGAGTCAGCGGGTTCGCTCGGCTTCGAATATGGGGTCGGGTGCCCATCACACCCTAGTAAGGTCGGGGTGTGACAGATATGTTGTGATCTATATGTGATTATAATCATGGTGAGAAGTTAATATGATCTTGGTTTATTCCATTGCTTGTTTCCATTAACTTGATTGTTAATACCATTGGTTGACTTGATTTGTTAATATCATTGTCACACCCCAACCTTGGTATGACGTGACTAGCACCCGGCACCTTCCTGGGGCCTAGTGAACCAAGCTGTAACTTGCGTCTTCTATGTCTCAAATGGCATAATTGTTACACCTCGGAACTTTGAGTTGCTGAGCGGTGAAGGGACTAACGTAAGTTAAGGTGTACATGATGTCCCTACAAGTAATAAGGGATACTTAATAATTCTAATTAAGATTCCAAAGAAGTTAGAGACAAGTGAGAAAAGTTCGTTAAATGAAACTTCACTGCAGTTCTGCGAAAGGGGTTTCGACGGTCGTTCTTTGTACCGTCGGACGGGCCGACGATTCGTTGATTGTGCCATAGAATTAAGCTAGAGCGAAGACCATTCGACGAAAAGATCGACGCTCTGTCGATCAGTTCGACGGACCGTCCTTCTCACAGTAGAATGAAAGGAAATGGCAGATTGCTCACTTGAAATTTAACGAGTTCGATGATCAGATCGACGCCCCGTCGATCCGATCGACGCTCCGTCGATCGTACCTTATATCTCGGTCGGGACTGATTTTGAGAATTAATATAAGGACCCCTCCTTCATTTTATTTCATTTTCATCTCATTCCTCCACACACCAAGAAACCTCTAGAACCTTCTCCATCATTCATCCACAAGAAATCAAAGGAAATCCATGATCATCAAGTGTATGAAACCCATTAAAAGTTCAACTACACCAAGAAAACTCAAGAGAAGAGAGTTAGGGTTTTGGTGCAAGAAGAGAAGTTCCACTCAAGGGTTGTTCATCCATCATCCAAGGTGAGTTTTATGGTATTTACATGTTATTTAAGGTGTTGAAAGTTGAAACACTTGGATTGTAGAAAGGGGTAGAAAATGGGTCATAAATATGAGTGAATAGTGCCATTCTTGAACAATAGTTGGGATGAATTATGAATGTTGGTATGTTGTGATTGTGAATATGTTATAAATGACATCTAGACCATGGAATAAGTATTATATATGAGAAAACGCGATAGTGAGCTATAACTATAATTGTGGAGAAATTGAAGGGAAATGGTGAATTGTGGTAAATGTAGATAAATGATGATTGCTATTGCGGTATTGTGAATATTGTTATGAACGTTTGGGAGTGGATATAGAATGTGGGAAAAGTAGTAGAAACAAAGGAAATGCTGCCCAATTTTCCCTAGAAATAGTGAAATGTTCTTATAGCCGAGTAACTAATCTTAATGTGAATCCTCTTGAAGGTAGAAACGCGAGCATCGAAGGAGGACGATCAAGCGATAGAATAGTTAAACGACAAAGGTATGTGAGGCTAGTCCTTTCTTTCTATGGCATGAATCCTATAGTATGACTTTCCTTCCTCTTCATGAATTTCTTAAATTCCGGAAAAACTATGAGCCTATGTTCTTGAATAGCTACACAAGGTAAGAGTTATGTTATGAGCCTAATAATGATGTCATTTATCGCCTACACTCACCTCATATACTATTCCCTTCAAGGTGAGGCAGAATGTTAATGAGTGGTCCATAATGAAATCAGGGAATCACGACCTTACGTCACCCTGATAAAGCATAGTTGTCCTTGAGTCCTTATGCATGCACTATGATGAGCATATTATGATGATGATATAACACCGCGCCTATATGGCCGGGCAGTCACCGCTAAGGCGGGCAGCGTATACACCATGGCCAGATGGCATGGGCAGACACCACGGCCAGATGGCATGGGCAGACACCACTAGTGGGCAGCATGAGATAATACCCCGGACGTGGGAGGCTTAGACGCAGGCTAATGATTATCACACCGATCCGATACGAACGGGCAGCTTATACATTTATACATATATGATATAACGATAATTATGAGTAACCCAGCATGCATCATTCCATTCATATTTGACAGTCGGATACAGATGTTCCTTATTGATGCTTCTTTTATTTCATAGACATATCATTATTGTTTATGCCTCTCATTCTCAGTACAATGTTCGTACTGATGTCCGTTTTCTTTGGACGTTGTGTTCATGCTCACAGGTAGACAGGGAGGTGATCCTGATCCAGATTCGTAGGAGTTGTTAGCTGACTTGAAGAGCACTCCATTTTTCGGAGGTGCCATTGATTATTCTTTTGGTATATATGTACATGTATATTTTGGGCACGACGGGGTCTTGCCCCGTTGTCACGACTCGACCAGGGGCCGCGACGGGCACCCGGTGCTATCCCACCCAGGCACCCCTTATCATACACTTACTCTTACATCTAGGTGAGCCATATAATAAAATATACATTTCTACTCATCAATCATATTGTCACGACCCAGCCCCGTGGGCCGCGACTGGCACCCTACCTGGGTACCCAGACCAAATCGCATATTCATTTCCGAATCCAAACTTATTTCAGAATTTTCAAGAAGTTATATCAAACATAATTTATATCGAAAATATGTCTTAAGCGGTCATATCAAATCAAACTCAAACAAAGCGGCGGAATAGACATCGCCGGTCAAAATACAAATATATACAAAAGGGCCATTTGGGGCCATCATATCAAACAGACCGCTTTAAGACCCGAAAGCAAAATCAGACAATAAACACATAGGACCCTCGCCCCACAAAGATGACTACAGGCCTCTACGAATTCAAAACATAACATAAGGCGAGACAGGGCCCCGCCGTACCCAAACTGTCAAATATACAAAGTATATACAGAGTAGAGGAGTCTGTACCAAGAGTGGACTCCGGACCCAGTAAGAGTACTCCGAAAAGCAAGAAGTGAAGCCTACTGCGGAGGATCACCGATGTCTGCACCTGCGGGCATAAAACGCAGCCCCCGGAGAGAGGGGGGTCAGTACGAAATATGTACTGAGTATGTAAAGCACGGAGTACAGAATTATGGATCAAAACCGAAAGCAAATCAAATGTCAAAGTGGGGTACAAACTGGTAGGTCAAAATCTGTATCGGAATCATATACATATATATTTTATGCAAATAAAATCATGCAAACGCTTAAGAACGTGGTCGCCACTCCGACGCTGGCACCACACACAGCATAACACCAGAAGGTTTCAAATCTCCGTACATCCCCGAACATAATCATAATCATCGGTGAGCGTATCGCATCCCGAGCCATATCACAGCATAACTCCAAACGGAACCCGGCCCTATGGCGAAGCCTTGGGAACCGTAACACAGCATACGGCCGAATTATCATAAAACGCACGAATCAAAACCGGCCCGGGAACCGGTGAACGAAGTCATAATAAGGCACGAGCGGAGTCGTGAGCAAACAAATGCAATCGTATTTCAAAATAGTGTTTCAAAACAAAGTAAACTCATAAATCATATCCTATTACAAAATAGTCGAATACTTAGTCGACATAAGGTTTCATTTTGCAAAACGATTCCAAAATGGTCCATATAGTTCAAAACCTGGATTAGTGCATAGAATAGTCCAAACATACCCCGTGGAAGGACGTTCCAAAGATCAGAAGTGGTACGTTCAACTCTATTCTCAAAGATGGCCCGAAGGGCAAATCGGGCATTTTGGGGTAGCGGACCCACCTCGAGTCGAAGTGAGGTGGCGAACATATTTTTACGAGCAGTAATATGCCAAGGGTCATACATAATCATTTCTAGGTTACCCGACCACATTTCGATAGGTTTCGGACGAATAATGGCATTCTAGCCAAAAGGGAGCCTTTAGGCTTCAATCGAATTGAATGAATAGTAACTTTCCTGTGGATCGGGTTTCGAGGAGCAGAAATGCTCCGGAAGGTCTCATATTCAACTAACACACTAAGATATGCCAAATAAAGAATTGGAAAGCTTTACATACCTCTCAGATGCCGTAAGCTCCTCCAAAAGTCCGTCCCGTTTCGTCAAAAATCTGCAAATGGTCAAAGTTACCAATTGAGATTCTTAGGCTAAAAAATGCCTTTAACTCCAATTTTTGCCTACCGAAATTTCGGCAGCACTTCCCCTATAAATCTAACATCCCCGAGACTTAGCTCGGCTCAAAATACAACAACAACAACAGCCCACACATCAACAAACAACACAAACAACAATCAAGCCATTCTAGCTTCAAAATTCCACTTTGTTATCTAAGTTGGCAACTTCCATTCAAACTTTCAAAACTCCAATTCTACATCTACATAATTGTATTCATTTCCACATTCAAACTTATACAATCACAACCTAACTACAATTCAAGCCATACCCGAAATTACACCAAAATCCATTATGTTCCATAATTCTTCAACACAATCAAAAGTTCAAGACGAACATTCTAACTCACGTCGTTTCATTCCGAATTCATTAACATCATTATAAGTTCATATCTAAAGTATCTAGCACCCTAAATATACAATGATATACATAATGATACCAAGGGTATACGCTTTCCGATAATATCCAAAATCATTTTTCAACGCCAATTTCATTCACCAATTAATCATTTACGACATAAGGGTCACAACAACACATTATACCAACTTAAACAAAATCAATTCACATCATTTTTTCCTCTCTATGGCTCACGGCCCAACACACTATACACACACACCCACGACTTTCTATTTACGTTAAAAATTACGGGATCTCCATCTACTTCCAATGCTTAACACATTCACATCAATTCTATAACATAAAAGGGTAAGAATTCTCACCTTCTCTTGAAAACCCGACTTGTCGAAAACGTCGTCCTCGTGCCAAACTAATTATACCATGTCGGAGAGCGTCTTGAGTACTCCACAAATATGTAGAAACTAGGATTTTTGAATAACCACACAAGCTTGGAATTTTTTTCTTTCTCTTCCTCCTTGAGTTCGGCCGAAGCCCTTCTTTGGGGTGTTCTTGATTTGTGATTTTTTTCTTGAATATTACTAAGTGTATTCTCATATATATCCACTTAGGGGTCATGTGCATAGCACATGACCCTTTTAAAATGGGTTTGGGGCAATGACAAGGGGCCGGCCACCCTACAACTCTTGGGCTTATTTTGTATTGAATTTTCTTGGCCCAATTCGAGAAAAGTCCCGTTTTGTAATTCCCGAAACTAATTTCCGAAATTCCAAATTTATCCTCGGCCTTCCCCGGGGTCTTTACATTAATAATTCCATAACCAACATAGTCATATTCACTAAAATCAAATTATGTCCTTATAACACACAAGTCGTAATTGTTTTCTCAGTTTCCCATTATACGAAATCACGGGACATAACACATATTAGTCCCATTGGACGATAACACCTTTATATCAACATTCGCGTCTATGCCATACCCATGTACATAAGCCGACAAGGATACAAAAGGATATACAAAAGATAGGCCGACAAGGCCAAACATATCTAACCATATACACATGTCTACGAGCCTCTAAGGAGAGTATAACATATCATATAGGCGGGACAGGACCACGCTATGCCCAGAATTATGTACACAAAAGAATAAGTACCCAAAAGCTATAGCTCCGAAGGAAATGGAGCTCTGCTATGTAGTCCCTGAGAACGTGGCTACGAATAAAGTCTGTCTCCCTATGCACCTGCGGGCATGACGCAACGTCCACAAACAAAAGGACGTCAGTACGAAAAATGTACTGAGTATGTAAAGCATGATCAATATTAGTATAGAAGCATAATGTACAACATAAAAAACAACATAAGATGGGAGATAGTAATATCATCATCATGGGCACTTACTTGCCTTACATAAGATCTTTCCATTTCGCTTGCGTGTTTGGGTACATACCTCCGTATCCATATTCACATTCGTACTCGTTTATGTATACTTACTCACATTCATATCGTGTACATATTCTATTTTGTAATCATATCATATTTGTATTCATGCTCATATCTATATGATATATCTACCATAGCATATACATATCCATATCATACACATCTCATTTACATAGCATACCCGACCACGGAGGTTTGTTGTTTCACGTACCCGACCATAACTAGGCTCGGAGATCATACATACCTGGCCAACCAAGGCTCAGTGTTGCACATACTTGGCCCTACCAAGGCTCAGTGTTGTCCGTACCCAACTGCAGTGGTGCGCGCGCGTCATCATATACATACATATATATCCATATATTCTACCCAGCCTTATAAGCTCGGGGTTTCATAATAGCCATGCTTAGGCACACATACATCTAAGCTCATAGGCATCTTTACTATTATCATCACTCTCATCATGGTCATCGTTATCGTCATCACTATTACCATTATAGTCGTCATCAATATCATTATCACTATTATCGTCATTCATTACATCTATCTTATAGGATTACTCGTCATATGAGAAACTTAGTACAACCGTAGCATATCAAGAATCGTAAGCTTACTAGCTCGGAAGATCAAATCATTTGAAGGATATCATGGTGTTATAGAAGATTTAGACGTTTGGCCAAAGAACCATGCCTTATGAAAGAAGGGTTAGCCTTACATATCTTTCATTCAACTATTCTACTCTTGCACGTTCTCCTTCAGCGCTTGCGTTTCTACCTTCATTAAAGTCATACTATCATTAGAATCGATAGCTAGCATACATGACTAAAACTAGAGAAAATCGGTCAGCATCTCCTTTATTTATACGACATTCATCCATATCGTATATCAACTCCCAAACATCAATAATACATTTACAATATCATAACAATAATCTTTATTCATCCACATTATCTATATTTCTCACTCGCTTCCATTCACCTATATCCATGATCATAACACACGACTACGTTCATTCACATACATTGCCTATCCCATGTTCGCAACGTCATTTATAACATATTTACATCACAACACATCAAGAATCATGACTCAATTCAAGCTATTTCTCAAAATGGCATTATTCCACATTCATGACCCATTTTTCTATACCCTTCTACAATCTAAGTATTTCAACTCTTAAATACCTCAAAAAACATATAAATACCATAAATCTTACCTTAGATGTTGTAGGAACAAGCTTTGGTTGATAATACTGCGCTTGAGCAAAAACCCTAGCTCATCTCCAATGAGATTTCTTGACTTGAAAGATCTTTAATGGGTTTTCTTACACTTGATTTATGTTGTTGATCACTAATAACCCTTGAATTCTTGTGGAATAAATGTAGAGAGATGTTTTAAAGGGATGGGGTGTGATGTAGAAGTGAAACGAAATAAACCTTGGTCCCTTTATTTATTAAGCAAAACAGTCCCCCACCGTATATACAGACCAAAATACGGTCCGTATAATTTATACAGGCCGTATGTTTGGCCGTATATTTGGTCCAGAAACTTATGCCATTCTGGGCTGATTATACGGTCCCAAACATACGGACCGTATAATTTATACGGCCAGTATGTTTGGCCGTATAATCCCAAGTGGTTCCAAAGTTCGTTTCGTCGACTCGTTTGATCTCCAATCCTTGTGGAACCTTCTTAACACTTGTTCAACACCTCAATACCAATCTAAGGGATTTTATCACTCTTCTCTAAGACATCATTAAGCCCTCGTTAACTCGTTACTCGTATTTCCTTTTCGATACCTATCGTATGCCTTGCATTATCTTGGCTAACTTTCTTCCCCTATCTCAGACATCTTTGAAATCTTATCTAGAGTCATCGAATGTCATTTCTTACTTATGGAAATATCGTATACTCGTACTCTTCACTAGTCCATTCACTTGAGCATCAACGGAAGATTTTCCGAGGTGTAACATTTTTCCCCCCTTAAGAACATTCGCCCTTGAATGTTAAAGTCCTCGAGGATTCTATAAAAATTTCGCTAGAGTTTCCCCTATAACATGGCACTACCATCCTATCACAACAACCCATAATAACAATGCCTCACAGGGCCACAACATAATAGCAATAAAATTTGGCCACACACGGCCCAAATGCATGAAAAGGAAAACATACATACCTTATGATCTTGATGTCTCATCTTGGCCCTCTCCCGGGGGCTGAAATAAGTGCGGGTATCTAAATCGCATACTTTCTTCTGCTTCCCATGTCATTTCTTCTCGTTTACTGCTTCTCCATAAAACCTTAACTGAGGCCACTTCTTTGTTTCTAAGCCTCCGTACTTGCCTATCTAGTATGGAAATGGGTACCTCTTCATAAGTCAATTTCTCTGTCACTTGTACATCATCTATTGGCACGATCCTAGTAGGATCTCCAACACACTTTCGAAGCATCGAGATATGGAAAACTGGATGGACTGACTCCAAATCCGGAGGTAGATCTAATTCATAGGCCACTTTGCCTACTTTGCGCGCAATCTCATAAGGCCCAATATACCAGGGACTAAGCTTCCCCTTTTTGCCAAATCTCATGATGCCCTTCATTGGCGACACTTTCAAGAATACCCAATCTTTAACTTGGAACTCTAAGTCTCTTCGACGATTATCCGCATAGGACTTTTGACGACTTTGGGCTGCTAACAACCGATCTTGTATGAGTTTGACTTTCTCTACGGCTTGCTGGACTAAGTCTGGCCCTATCAATTTAGCCTCTCCTGTCTCGAACCACCCAATTGGGGATCTACACTTTCGCTCATATAAAGCTTCATACGGTGCCATTTGAATGCTATAATGATAACTATTATTGTAAGAAAATTCAATGAGTGGCAAATGATCATCCCATACCTCCAAAATCTAGCATGCATGCCCGTAACATATCTTCAAGAGTCTGAATGGTACACTCAGCTTGTCCATCAGTCTGCGGATGAAATGTCGTGCTAAGGCTCACTTGGGTCCCTAGACCCTCTTTTAAAGACTTCCAAAAATTTGTTGTAAACTGAGTCCCTCTATCGGAGATAATAGATACTGGGACACCATGGACTCTCACTATCTCCTTAACATAAAGCCTCGCATAATCTCCTGCCACATAGGTTGTTCTGACCGGTAAGAAAAGAGTGACATCATGAGTCTATCTACAATCACCCATATAGAGTCATACTTGCATCGAGAACGGGGTAAACCTGTAATGAAGTCCATGTCAATTACTTCCCACTTCCAAGTTGGAATTTCTATAGCTTGCAATAATTCGCCCGGCTTCTCGATTTTCACTTGTTGACAGTTGGGACATTGAGCTACGAATTCCGCTATATCTTTCTTCATCTCATTCCACCAATATACAGACTTAAGGTCATGATACATTTTCGTCGCACTGGGGTGAACAGAATAACGGGAACAATGAGCTTCTCTCACTATCTGGTGGCGTAAACCTGCCACATCAGGAACGCATAATGTGCCTTGGCATCGGAGAACTCCGTCTCCTGAAATATCAAATGATGACTCCTCTTTCTGAGAGAGTGTATCTTTGTAATGCATTAGCATGGGATCTTCATATTGTCTCTCTTTCACTTCCGCTACTAGCGACGAGACTGCCGAATTCTGAATAGTAGTTCCCCTGCTACCTAAGTCCACTACTCGAACTCCTAGGCTAGCTAACTGCTGGAGCTCACGAGCCATTTCTCTCTTCTTTGGTTGTACATCACACAAACTCCCCATAGATCTGCGGCTAAGAGCATCAGCCACAACATTCGCCTTTCTAGGGTGATATAAGATATCAACATCGTAATATTTTAGCAATTCCAACCATCGTCATTGCCGCAAATTCAACTCTTTCTGTTTGAAGATATACGGAAGACTCTTGTGATCTGTATAAATATCCACATGGACACCATAAATAATGTCTCCATATCTTTAATGCATGAACCACTGCGTCCAATTCTAGATCATGGGTCGGATAATTCTGTTCATGTTTCCGCAATTGTCTTGAAGCATACGCAATCACCTTACCATGTTGCATCAATACACAGCCTAGCCCAATGCCTGAAGCATTGCAATAAATAACATATCCTTCCAATCCTTCTGGAAGTGTCAAGACTGGGGCGGATTCAATATATCTTTCAACCCTTGGAAGCTACGTTCGCAAGTATCTGCCCATTGAAACTTTGCCGATTTCTGGGTCAACTTTGTGAGTGGGGCAGAAATAGAAGAAAAACCTTCAACAAATCTCCTGTAATAACATGCTATGCCCAGAAAGCTACGAACCTCCGTAGGATTTGTGGGCCTTGGCCAAGTCTTCACGGCCTCAATCTTTTGACTATCCACTCGAATACCATCGGTTGCAACAATATGCCCCAGAAATGTCACTGAGTTCAGCCAAACTCACACTTAGAAAACTTTGCAAACAACTCTCGAGTTCGAAGAACTCCAAGGACAGTACGCAAATGATCCGCATGCTCTGCCTCGGATCTAGAATACACCAAGATATCAACGATGAATACAATCACAAACAAATCTAGGAAGGGCCTGAACACATTGTTCATCAAATCCATAAATATTGCCGGCCCATTAGTTAGCCCAAATGACATTACCCGGAACTCAAAATGACCATATCTTGTTCTGAAGGCTGTCTTAAGGATATCTTTCACCCTAACTCTCACTTGGTGATACCCGGACCTCAAATCTATCTTTGAAAACCATTTGGCACCTTTCAATTGATCATATAAGTCATCAATCCTCGGAAGATGATATTTGTTCTTAATCTTCACCTTATTCAATTGCCGATAATCAATAGACATTCTCAAGGAGCCATCTTTCTTTCGGACAAACAATACGGGTGCTCCCCACGGGGACGAACTAGGCCTAATAAAGCCTTTTTCAATCAAGTCTTTCAATTGCTTCTTGAACTCTTTCAATTCTGCGGGTGCCATTCTATAAGGAGGAATAGATATAGGCTTAGTGCCTGGCAACACATTAATGGCAAAATCAATCTCGCGCTCGAGGGGAAGGCCTGGAAGCTCTTCCGGGAACACATTCGAAAATTCATTTACTACAGGAACTGACTGAAGAGTTGGCAATTCAGCTTCTACATCTTGAACCCGAACTAGATGATAAATGCAACCTTTCTTGATCATTTTTATTGTCTTTAGATAGGAAATAAACCTACCTTTTGGTGACGCCGTATTCCCTTTCAATTCGAAAACTGGTTCTCCCGGAAATTGGAAACGAACCATTTTCATTCTACAATCAACATTGGCATAGCAAGAAGCCAACCAATCCATGCCCATAATAACATCAAAATCCACCATTTCTAACTCGTGCAAGTCAATCATAGTACGATGATCACAAATCACAACTATACAATTTCTATATACTCAGCTAGCTATTACCGATTCACCCACGAGTGTAGACACCTCAAAAGGTTTAATCGACTCCGGCTTGACTCTAAATCGACCCGCAATATATGGAGTAACATATGACAATGTGGAGCCCGGATCAATCAAAGCATATACATCATGAGAAAATACCGATACTATACCTGTGACCATATCAGGAGAACACTCAATATCTTGGCGTCCAGTGATACTCTCAAATTACACCTATTAATGGTGTAAAGAGGACGTTGTCAAATATAGTAACCCAAAAAAGGTTAGGGTCGAATCCCACAGGGAATATGGAGAGAAAAGGATACTAATTGTATGTGATACTATTCTTTAAAGGCTTTAATCCTATTCCAGACAGTTTGAAATAATTTTTGAGTAATGTAATTGAATACTTTGATTTGAATTGTACTTAATGCGAGAGAGAGACCAAGGTTGTATTCCCCATTTTGATTAGATATTATGCTTCAGGTTTCAATGTGATATATTTCTAATGGTTGTTCTAAGAATATGCACTTGATCTCTTAAGGACTTCCTAATGTTTCCCAACAGTTAGGCCTTATTTCCTCTTTATAATTTTTCCAAATATAAAAGAGTTGAAATCGAAGAGCGACCAATAATGCCAATTTAGACTTGTTCTTATCCCTAAGTTAGTCTATTAAACGAGGGTTAACGCCCCGAGTCATTGTTATTCAATCTTACCAATACTAACTCTCTTTTCCAAGAAAAGTTAGTATAATGGCTTAGGCTAATGCTTGCAATCATTACCTATCGCTAACACACAAAGATAGAATAAATACTAACAACCATCATGCATATATCAATAGTAGAAACCCATTCACATAATACCCATCATGAGATCCACAACCTTAGTATTAAAATTAGCTACTCATCATTTTGGTTAACAAAGAAAGCATAAGAGTTAACATAATATACTTACGATGCTAATACAATAAGGAATGGAAGTGAAGTTGTTGCTTTAAATGCTCCAACCACTTCAAATATTCAAGACTTAAAGTTAAAGCTTTCCAAGAAAAATCAGAATTATGAATTAAAACCCTTCTTTAAGTATTTATAGGGCCAAAAATCGCGCCAAGTTTCTGGACAAAAACACCCTTACGCGGCATCGTTACGGACCGTAACACAGGTTACGGTCCGTCCTTCGGTTCGTCCTTTGTCAGCTTGATGTCACGGCCACTATGCGACGGACCGTAACACAGGTTACGGTCCGTCTCTCCCAGCGGATCATGGCCTCAGTCTTCAGTGGCCAATGTGTTACGCCATGACGTTACGCCCCGTAACCTAAGTTACGGACCGTCCTTCTGGGGCGTAACCTGTGACACTACTTGGGCAACTTTCTGGAAATTTTCCTCAGCTTACGATACACGTTACGGCCCGTAACATGAGTTACGGACCGTCCTTTATAGCGCCATGTATCCTCTCTGATACGGATCACGTTACGGACCGTCTTTTAGCTCCAAGTTGTCCGTTTTTCAGCATTTCTTATCATTTCCGGTCCTTATTCAACCAACCCTATAAAACACAAAAATAACATAAAAAACGATGTAAAAACACTTAAAAACAAGCAACACTTCTAGTTACAAAGGCATAAAATGTGCCAAAATTCACGGCACATCAACACCCCCAACTTAAGCTTTTGCTTGTCCTCAAGCAAC
This sequence comes from Lycium barbarum, assembly GCF_019175385.1. Classification (NCBI taxonomy): domain Eukaryota; kingdom Viridiplantae; phylum Streptophyta; class Magnoliopsida; order Solanales; family Solanaceae; genus Lycium; species Lycium barbarum. Next base: position 49,323,006 of record NC_083338.1, on the reverse strand, counting down.
TACAATAAGACTCACTACTAACACACGACATCTAGCAAAATAAGAATGACTACGGTGGTTTTGGCATGTGTTTCTAGCACATTCAATCCAAGAAAAATATTTGGGCTCTTATCCATCTCCTATTTGTGACACAAGACGCACATTTCAGAAAAATTTCAATTCACTATGCAACCTCAATTAATGACACAATCATAGTATAGGAGTCTCTAAGCACATGAATTTCAACTTTCCGAAAGCCAGTTACTTTGCAATCTACAATCCTTACGCCCTCACATAGACCAAAGAATGTCCCAACACACATTTACAAAATAAATGGGACAGAAGACTAAAGAGACAGAAGGACACTCACACTCACAAAGAAATTTTCATACCATGCGTGCACATACCATAGGCTTGCCTTTATTTTCCATGCCTTCAACTTTGAACAGTTTGATTGTGATCACATTAGGACTTTTTAGGCTTGTAACATTGGCTTAGGGATGGGTAGGATTAATATTTGGATAGTGGTGACCCTCCTTGACACTTCTTTTTGACTTCATTCACCTTTCTTCCTCTTATTTCTGACCCTACAGCTTCAGCGTGGATTTATTTTCCGCATCTTTCACTTGTCACCCCCAACTTAGGCTTTTAGCCTCATTTGTCATTCTTCAGTGTCAAGGAGGGACTTGGTGCCAAATGGGTTTATTCACAGAAGGGAAGGAGGTTAGTTCACGGCTAATCAAAGAAAAAGTCTATAGGCTCAAAATGGGAGACTAGGGATCATTTTCTGTACGGGCTAGGCTCATTTAAGATAAACAGCCTTTGGAGTCAATACAAAGAAAGCCTAAGATCACTTCACAATCAAACTCTCCTTAGAATTCACGCACGACCAACCGGGCAAGTTCTAGATTACACACATCATACACAAATAGAAACTAAGAACTCACAACACAATGACATAAGAATTGTTTAAATACCCTGACTTCACTTCCGTTTGAAGATTTCACATACATGGACACCCTTTATTTGCAATGTCAATAAAAGAACTATACATGTCAATATCAACAACTCATTCTTGATGTACATCACAAATTATTTTTCGGAGGGATATCATTGACTTGTAAAAACCACTTTTATATATGCTAGAAACACAGACCACCACCACTTAAGTCATCATTACTTTACTCTTAACTAAACATCCTAAACATGCCAGGTTCAACATAAAAATAACATTCTTCGGGAAAAAAAAACACATGGCAAAGAACAGCCGAAGAGGGTCCTAACACATACTTAATAATAAAAACAATACCAACAAAAACAACAATAATAACAATTGTCCTAAACACATACTTACTATCACAATTTGGGATAAAATACCCACAAAAACAAAAACAATAACAACCAATATTCAATAGACCAAAGCAATACCAACAAAAACAGCAATTACCCACACCCCCAACTTAGAAACATGCATTTCCCCCAAGGCATCTATATAATCCATCAAAAGAACGGAGGGCCTCCCTGGAGCGCACTAGGCGCTTGGATCTGCGGCAGTATCATGCGGTGGAGCAATGGTGGTATCAGGCTGGCCAACACTAGAAGTCCCAGTCTCGGTGGGTGGGGCAGAAGTATGGTGAGCCGGCTTAATGGGATGGGCTGAGCTAGAAGTAGCTCCAGTGGTGTCAGAACCTAGTCGGGACTCATGTCGGAGCTTCTTCAAAGTTCGCCGCTCCTCCTCCTCATTCTGTGGGCGCAAAGCAGCAAATGGATCAAGACTCTAGAGAATGGGCTCAAGGTTTTCATCATCTGGCGTGGCTCTCCTGCGCTTCCCTTTAGCCAAAGAGTGGGTATCCTCTTCCAACTCCTCGTCTTGCTGCTCCTCAACCGTGTCCTCGATCTCATCATCCCGAAGTAGACTCTGAACCGGCTGGTATAAGCTCTGTACCAAAACTGTGTGCACTTTCGGAATCTAGTCTGTCACAACAGCCACTTCCTGTGGCTTCAATTTCTGCACATCATCCTTGACAGTCCGCAACTCACTCCGAATAGTGCCCAACTTCACAGCAGGGTGTGTCCTAGTCAGCTCCATCATTCTGTTCTCAATACCATCTATCCGAGAGTGGATCTGTAGGTGGTCATCAGCCATCTGTTCGTTTATTGGCCGCAACGCTGCATCAATAACTTTTTTTGTGTACAATTTCAGCTCAGTCATGAGCTGCTTGACCTGCCTATCTGTTCGATCAGCTTGCAGGACCACTGCCCCAAAATTCTCCCGGTTAAAAATCATTTTTATCGCAAGTTCGGGTGGGACTCCCGGTATGGGCTGAGCCGGTGCTGGGCTCGCTCCAGTGGAAGAGGTAGGACCACCCGAAGTAGGTGCAGCTGGAGCTGGCATGGGCTGTGTAGCATCATCAGCCGGCGGAGCCTCAGAATCTGTGGGCCGACCCGCACCAGTTTCCTCAGCACCCATGATAGCTAAGGGTAAAACATCTGATCCCGTTGGCCCCTCCGGCACATCAGAAGATGAGGGATATGGCATTGAACCCTGGCTCAACATATCATCCCTGCCCTTTGTGATGTCATAGATACTCCTGGCGATCATACTGTGATCGATAAAGGGGAGGGGTTCTGGTCCCTCGCGCAAGCAAACATGGATGAATGAGGGAAGTGACTGGTTGGGTGGCTCTCTCCCGGAGATCCGCTGCCACCAGTCTTCCCAAGTTGATCTTATACCTCGACATAAGGGCAGGCACAAGAACAGCTCTGTCCGGAGTCAAATAATTATCAGCCTGGGTAGGACGGATGCGGAACAGAACAATCTGCCACCAAAACTTTGCCTCTGGCGTGAGGGTGTTTTTCCAAATTCACGTAGCAGCTGTCAACTTTGGCACTATTTCCCATTCGGGATCTGCTGACCGTGCAATCATTGAGGCCACCCATTTTCTGACGGAGATTGTATCTTTCTGTTCAACTTTGTAGAGAAACTCCCCTTCCTCCGCCGCTATAGGCGCAATATAATCCACCCCGAATAGTATTTTATTGATGGCCGTCGGAGAAACATCAATCTTCTTCTTTCTCACGACTACCTCTTTCATGGCCAGCACTTGAGTTGCACGCTGCCCTTTTTTCTGTGCTTTGAATACAGCAGCCCTATAAGAAGCGTAAAATTCCCGAACAAGAGCCGGGATGTAGGACCCCATAGAGTTTTTCAAAAACTCTAACTTGTGGAAGCGAATAGTGTCACGAATGCCTGGATATCCATCGAGACCATCGAAGCTGACATTCCTTTCGTCGAAAATACTGCGCTTTGGGCCCTGCCCCTCATTCTTTGCCAGCTCACACCTTTTGTTGTACAAGTCTTCAGATCCCTTCACAGAAAATCGGAGGTCCTGCTCACACATAACCCTCATCCGAATGTCAGTTTCTCTCCTTTCCTGCTCGCGCTCTTTTTCGCGCTCCTCTGCAGTAGGCTATCTAATGGGTGGTTGAGGTCGGTGTGTTGGTGTGACAGCCCGCCTGGGTTCACTATGGCTCGACGAACTAGACGAACTCTCCTCATCAGACGAGGAGGAACTTTCGGATGGTGAGGCTGGCCTGGGAGGTGCAACTGGACTCTTTGTAGCCCTGGTGTCTTTGATTTGATCTTCGTCACGCAACCGTGAGGTTACTTTGCCTGCACCACGACCCTTTCCTTTGCCTGCAACCTTGGGTGAAACCTTTTTTCCTTGCCTTGGGTTACCCATACCTGTGGAAGGCAAAGTTAGATAAGAAGCTGTTCCAATTATACAACTCATTGGTTGAAGGTCAGGACTTCACTTAGCTCATGCACCGTAACACGGTCGATGGACCGTCGATGGTGTTACGGGCTGTAGCTTCAACCGTAACTCAAATGGTTCATTTACAACACAGGAAACGTAACATGATCGATGGACCGTCATACGAGTTACGGTCCGTAACATTGAACCGTAACAGGACCCAAATTTCTAGAAAGTTTGCTGGAAATCGTAGGTGTTACGGTATGATGTTACGGACCGTCACACGTGTTACGGTCCGTAACACCTCACCGTAACGTCACTCAAATTTCCAGAAAGTTTTTCACGAAAATCCTCGATGTTACGATGTGGTGTTACAGTTCGTAACACCTCACCGTAACATCAGCCAAATTTCCAGAAAGTTTTCATGGAAATTATCGGTGTTACGATGGATGTTATGGTCCGTAACACACGTTACGGCCCGGAATGCTGAACGACGGGCAATCAGTTCACAGAATGCATAGCGTGGGCAAATTTTCTCATTTAAGCACGAGGCCAAGATTTTCGACTTTATGCTCCTTGGGTATGGTGGAAAACACCATTTTATCCCCTCACATACCTCGGGTTACTCAGACTTCACCCGATTTTACCAAAGTTTTCTTTGGAACTTTTTATCGAACAGTTGGTGGGCAAACCAATTTAGTAATTTCACGAATGAAACTTTCACTCGGGATGCCCTCCGACTCAGTGAGAGACAATGTGCTTATGCCCATGAGTCGCTCAAACAGCAAACATACCAATCCCAACCCCCAACCATTGTTAAATCCCGCGCAATTATTCAATGGGGATTCGAACTCATTCAACACATTCAACACAGTAATTACAAGGCATTGCATACGAATTTACTCATGAAAGATCATAGCAATCTTGTCGATAGATAAAAGAAGAAGGAGAGTCAAGACATGGTGATACCTGATCGTCGGCGATGCTTGGATGAAACTCGAAATTAAAGCAGGGATTTTGACAAGAAAATAGCAACTATGGTGAAAGAAATATGAGGGAGAGTGGGAGATGAAGAGAAGAAGAGGGAAGTTATGAGGGAGAGGGAGTTAAAACGTTGAAAGCACCGGTTAATTTTTGAAATGGCAACCGTCGGGTGATGTATTTAAACATGCCTGACCGTTACGTTCCATGTTACGGACCGTAACATGAGATACGAGACGTAACTCGTGTTACGGTCAACCAAACGACCCCGTTTTCCTTTTTCATTAATGACATGGCACTACAGCCGACGGACCGTAACTCGTATTACCTGGCGTAATGGGTGCAAAATTTCCAGTGAGTGCCCAGATTTTTGTCAAAGTTACGATCATGTGTTACGGTCCGTAACATGGGCGACGGTCCGTAACTCAGACCGTAACACTTTTCCTTATCCTTCAGTGATTTCTGGATTTTCTTTTCACTTGTTACGCTCCATGATACGAACCGTAACATGAGTTACGGGCCGTAACGTGGAGCGTCTCGTCTGTGAAAACTCAGCAGTTATTTTGCCTCTTCAGTTCTCAGAATCCTACCACATTAGCAACATTAAAAACACAAAAGAAAACAAAGGAACTACAAAATTTAAACTACTTACAAAGCGGTAAACATGGGTTGCCTCCCACACAGCGCTTGGTTTAACGTCACAGCTCGACGTGATACCTCGATTTCGAGTTCAGGAACTGTATTTCAAACGATACCTATCAACGACCATACCATCATCAATACACCAATGGTAATGCTTCACTCTTTGTGCATTCACTTTAAAAGTCCGAGTGCCATCCTCGGACTTCACCTCAATGACACTTCCATTTGGGGAAACATTTACGATTTCAAAAGGACCTGACCGTCGAGACTTTAGCTTGCCCGGAAAGAATTCTGGGCGCGAATTGTACAACAAGACCAAGTCCTTCGGTTGAAAATCCCTTTTGAGGATCTTCGAGTCATGATAGTATTTCATCTTTTCCTTGTACAGTGTTGCACTTTCATAGGCATTGTACCTAAATTCATCCATCTCGTTGATTTGAAACAACCTCAGCTTTGTTGCTTTATGCCAATCCATGTTCAGCTTCTTCAATGCCCAAAGGGCCTTATGCTCAAGCTCAATAGGCAAATTACATGCCTTCGCAAATACCAACTTATACGGTGAAGTCCCAATAGGCGTTTTGAATGCCGTGCGATATGCCCATAGAGCATCATCCAACTTTTTGGACCAGTCAGTGCGATTCACATTGACTGTCTTTGCCAAGACGCTTTTTATCTCTCTGTTTGAGACTTCAACCTGACCACTCGTCTGAGGATGATATGGAGTGGCAACCCTGTGATGCACGCCATATTTTTCAAGAAGATCAGTGTTATATCCCGTGTTTTCGCATAATCGGAAATCGTGAAAATAATTAAGACTTGCATGTTATAAGGAAATAATTGATTTTAGTTAAAATGTCTATGTTGTTTATGGAACTATTGGTGTGGAAATGTGAAGGAAGTCCAAGGGAAAAAATTGGAATTTCGGAAATTAGTTTCGGGAATTATAAAACGAGATTTTAACGAATTGGGCCAAGAAAAATTTGATGAAAAATTGGAGCCCAAGTTCTAGGGGTGGCCGGCCAAAGGCTTGGCCCAAGCCCCATTTTAAGTGGTCATGTGATCATCACATGACCCTTAATCTAGTATATATCCATATCCCCTTTAGAATTTTCAAGAAGCCAATCAAAACAAAAACAAAAATTGAAGAACACCTCCTTAGAGGCTCTCGGCCGAACCCCTTTTCCCAACAACAAATAATTTTCCTTGCTTGGTTTTCAATCCAAAAATCTTATTTTTCTTGTATTTGTAGTGTATGCAAGACGCTCTCCGACGTGATATAATTGGTTTGGCACAAGAGCGACGTTTGCGGCGGGTTGAAACTTGAAGGAAAGGTGAGAATTCTTCCACTTTTGTGTTATGGAATTGATATGAATGTTATGATGAATGGAATAAAATGAGAATTTTGTGGTAGTGATGTATGTGTGTGCAGCCGTGAGAGTGTGTGTGTTGGTATGTGGCCGTGAGCCATGTGAGTTGGAAGGGAAGGTGAATTGAATCCTATCTAGTTCGTTAGTTGCGTCGTTGTGGCATTTATGAAGTAAATGAATGTTTAATGAATTGAATTGGTGTTGGAAAATGATTTCGGAACATTATGGGAAAGTGTATACCTTTGGTATATTTGTGTATATCATTGTATATCCATGATATTAAAGCTTTAAATATGACTTATGGTTGATGTTAATGAATTTGAAGTGAAACAATGCGAGTTAGAATGTTCGTCGTAATTTTTGATGTTTTGGATGAAATATGGAAAGTAATGAACTTCGGGAAATTTTGTATATGGTTTGGAACATATTTGGGATGTGATTGAATAATCTTGAATGAGTGAATGAATACAATAATGTGGATATAGATTTGGAATTTTGAAGTTTGAATGAAGAGTTGCCAACTTATGTAATAAGGTAGAATTTTGAAGTTAGAATGGTTTGATTATGGTTTATGTTGTTTGATGATGTTTGGGTTGTTGTTGTTGATATATTTTGAGCCGAGCTAAGTCTCGGGGGTGTTAGATTTATAGGAGAAATGCTGCCGAAATTTCGGTAGACAAAAATCAAGTTAATGGAAATTTTAAGCCTAAGAACCTCTAATTGGTAACTTTGACCATTTGCAGATTTCGGACGAAACGGGATTTGATTTTTGGGAGAGCATAAGACGTCTATAAGGTATGTAAAGCTCCCCACTTCTTCGTTTGGCATGTCTTAGTATGTTAGGTGAATATCGGAGCCCCCGGAGCAATTCTGCTCCTCGAAACCCGATCTATAAAACGGCTACTATTTATTCAATTCAATTGAAGCCTAAAGGCTCTATTTTGGCTAGAATGAAACTAAATATCCGAAATCTATGGAAATGTGATCGGGTCACTTTGAAATCATTATGTATGATCTGTTAGCCTCTAAATGTTCGTAAATTATGTTCGCCACCTCGATTTGACCTGAGGTGGGCCCGCTAACCCCGAGACGCCCTAGTTGTCCTATCGGGCTCTCTTTTTGGATGAACTTCGATATGAGATCTTCGACTTTGAAACTTTCCTCTATGAAATATGTTTTGACTATTATGATATGTTAAGTTCCGTTTGAGCCATACGTACCGCTTTGGAAACATTTCCTGAATTAAACTCTCGTATCAAGTAACCATTTGTCTATTTTGGTCTATGAAATGACTTATGAAATTATTAAGTTTTGAAAGGCTATTTTGAAATATAATTTGCATTTGTTTGCTCACGACTCCGCTCGTGCCTTATTATGACTTCGTTCACCGGTTCCCGGGCCGGTTATGATTCGTGCGCCCTATGATAATTCGGCCGTATGCTGTGTTACGGTTCCCGAGGCCTCGCCATAGGGCCGGGTTCCGTTAGGAGTTATGCTGTGATATGGCTGGTGATGCGATATGCTCCCATGTGTATGTGTGTTCAGGGATGTACGGAGATTTGAAACCTTCCGGTGTTATGCTGTGTGTGGCGCCAGCGTCGGAGTGGCGACCACGTTCTTAAGCGTTGCATGATTTCGTTGCATTATGTAAATATATATGATTTGATACGGATTTTGACACATTGATTTGTACTCCCCTTTGTTATCCGGTTTGCTTTCAGTTCTAGCCCATATTTCTGTACTCCGTGCTTTACATGCTCAGTACATATTTCGTACTGACCCCCTTTCTTCGGGGGCTGCGTTTTATGCCCGCAGGTACAGACATTGGTGATCCTCCACTGTAGGCTTCACTTTTCTGCTATTTCGGAGTACTCCTCCTTGATCCGGAGTCCACTTCTGGTACAAACATCTTTTGCTATGTATATTTTGTATATTTGACTATTTGGGTACGGCGGGGCCCTGTCTCGCCATATGTCTTTGTTTTGGATTCGTAGAGGCCTGTAGTCATGTGTGTGGGGCGAGGGTCCTATATATGTTTGTTTGATTTTGTTTTTCTGGTCTTAAAGCGGTCCGTTTGTTATGATGGCCCTAAATGACCCTTATGCTTATATTTGCACTTATGACCGGCGATGTCCATTCCGCCGCCCCTTTCGGACTCGATATGATATTTTGATATGTGCGACCGCTTAAGACATATTTTGATATAAGTTATGTTTGATATGATTTTTATGAAATCTTGAAATAAGTTTGGATTTGGTAAACGAATATGCGATTTGGTCTGGGTACCCAGGTAGGGTGCAAGTCGCGGCCCACGGGGCTGGGTCGTGACAATCAGCAAATGGTTTGTTGCAGAAATGAGAACCACCATCACTAATAATAGCTCTAGGAGTGCCAAATCTAGTAAAGATGTTCTTTTTTAGAAAGGCATTGACTCTCCTACCATCATTGTTAGGCAAGGCCACCGCCTCCACACACTTGGAGACATAATCCACCGCAACAAGAATATATTTCAGGCCATATGAGCTCAGAAAGGGCCCCATGAAATCAATGCCCCACACATCAAAGAGCTCCACCTCAAGCACAAAATTCATCGGTGTTTCATGCTTTCGACCTATTGTGCCCTGGCGTTGGCATTTATCACAAGAACGTGCCAACATATTCGCATCACGATAGATGGCTGGCCAATAGTAGCCACACTCTAGCACCTTGGCTGCAATTCTATTTCCACTGTGATGCCCACCAACCGGAGAATCATGACAAACCTTCAAAATATCCATCACCTCAGATTCAGCCACACATCTTCTAATCATATTGTTTGCACAAGTCCTGAATAAGTAAGGCTCATCCAAATAATACTGTCGGCAATCTCTCAAGAATTTCTTCTTTTGATATGCCTTCAAATCTTCAGGAACAATGCCAGTTACCAAATAATTGAAAATATCGGCATACCATGGTGCCACATCATTGGAGATCACCAAGATTCTTTCATCGAGAAAAGTTTCATCAATATCCAGCACATCAATCAGTCTCCCCGGTGCTTCCAGTCTGGAGAGATGGTCAGCTACTTGATTTTCTGACCCTTTTCGATTTTTGACTTCAAAGTCAAATTCCTGTAGCAACAACACCCATCTTATCAACCGAGGCTTAGCATCCTTCTTAGCCATCAAGTAGCGCAAGGAAGCATGGTCAGTGTGAACCACTACCTTGGCACCCAACAAATAAGCCCGGAACTTTTCAAAGGCATAAACAATAGCAAGTAGTTCCTGTTCCGTTACTGTATAGTTCAGTTGAGCTCCATTCAGTGTTTTGCTGGCATAATAAATTGGGTGCAAGATTTTGTTAAGCCGTTGACCAAGCACAGTGCCAATTGCAATACCACTGACGTCACACATTAATTCAAAGGGCAACGACCAATCCGGGGACACAACAATAGGGGCTGAGGTTAATTTTAACATCAACTCGTCGAAAGCCTTTATGCACTTCTCATCAAAATTGAATTTGGACTCCTTTTCCAAGAGTTTGCACATTGGATTTGCAATTTTGGAGAAGTCTTTGATAAATCTTCTATAGAATACGGCGTGCCCCAGGAAACTCCGAACACCTTTTACTGAAATGGGTGGAGGGAGTTTTGAAATCACATCGATTTTGGCTTGATCAACCTCAATCCCTTTTTTGGAAATCTTATGGCCAAGGACAACTCCCTCCTTTACCATAAAATGACAATTTTCCCAGTTGAGAACGAGGTTTGTCTCCTTACACCTTTGCAGCACCCGATCAAGATGGTCTAAACATTCATCGAATGAATCTCTCACCATAGAGAAGTCATCCATGAAGACTTCAAGAAAGTTTTCAACCATGTCAGAGAATATCGACATCATGCGTCGTTGGAAAGTAGCTGGGGCATTGCAAAGACCAAATGGCATTCGGCTGAAAGCGAATGTCCCATAGGGACAAGTGAAAGTAGTCTTTTCTTGGTCTTCCAATGCAATGTTGATTTGGTTGTAACCTGAGTACCCATCCAAGAAACAATAATAAGACCTTCCAGCTAGCCGATCAAGCATTTGATCAATAAAAGGCATAGGGAAATGATCTTTGCAAGATGCCGTGTTCAGCTTCCGGTAGTCCATACACACTCTCCAACCGGTGACAGTTCTTGTCGGAATCAACTCATTTTTTGAGTTAGGGACAACAGTGATGCCCCCTTTCTTTGGCACCACTGGACTGGACTTACCCATGGACTGTTGGCAATCGGGTAAACCACCCCATCATCTAGCCACTTAATAATCTCTTTCTTCACCACCTCTTGCATCGGTGGATTCAATCTTCGCTGATGCTCAACACTTGGTGAACTTTCCTACTCCAACTAAATTCGGTGCTCACAAATTCCGGAGGGAATCCCCCGGATGTCTGCAATAGTCTAATGCAAAGCTCTTAAATGCTTCCTCAAAACTGCGATGAGTCTTTGAGTTTGGCCCTCGTTCAGAAGCGATGACACAATAACTGGGAGGGTGTCATTTTCTCCAAGAAACACATATTTAAGATGGGATGGAAGTTGCTTGAGTTCCAACTTCGGTGGCTCAATAATTGATGGTTTTGCTGGAGGAGTTGTTCGTTTATCTAAATCAAGAGACAACTTCTTGGGCTCATAAGAGTAAGACCCCAGACCGGTGAGTGAATTCACCGTCTCAATATATTACTCCATTTGTTCTGCATCAAAATTCACCAAGATGGCCGATGATGCTTCACCCAAGCATTCTTCCTCCATTTTGAATTCTACCGCTTCATCCACCACATCAACGGAATTAATGACTGAAATACTTTGATAAAGACTAGGTAATTTCATGCCTTTGCTGGCGTGAAAAGTCACCTCCTCATCGTTCACCCGGAACTTGATTTCATTCTTCTCGGAATCCATAAGAGCCCTCCCCGTCGCAAGGAAAGGTCTTCCTAGAATAATAGGAATTTCTTGATGAATAGCACAATCAAGAATCATGAAATCTGCCAGCAGTAGGAATTCCCCGATTTGAACAAGCACATCATCAACTACCCCCACTGGCCTTTTTATCGATCTGTCAGCCATCTACAACCTCATGGTAGTTGGCCTTGGCATCCCTAATCCTGATCTCTTGAAAATTTCCAGGGGCATAAGATTTATGCTAGCCCCGTTATCACACAAAGCCTTGGCAAAATCCTACTGCCCTATGGTGCATGGAATTGTGAATGCTCCAGGATCTTCCCTTTTTTGCACTGTGGTCTTGGAAAGAATAGCACTAACGCAATGAGTGATACCCACAGTGTCGTGTTTCAATGTCTTCTTCTTCTTTATTAAGAGATCCTTTAAATACTTAGCAAACCCAGGCATTTCTTGGACAGCGTCCATGAAAGGAATGTTCATCGTCAACTGCTTGAGTTGATCATAAAATCGCAAACACTTGTCATCTTCTGTTTTCCTCACTAGCCTTTGAGGAAAAGGCGGTGAAGATTTGAACAATTGGCTCAAAGGGCGTAGAGCGCCAGAAAGTTTTGCTTTCCCCTTTTCCTGGTTTTCTCCGTGTGCCTTGAGATTATCAAGATTCTGCTCCTCTTCAGCTATAATAGGGACTTCCTCCTCTGTTTCTTCCTCCGCAATATCATCAGATACATCAGGCTGCGCTTCTTCTTCAACAATTGGCTCGGGATCAATCACCTTTTTATCAGCACCTTGAAGTATTTTTCCACTTCTGGTGCTAATAGCAGCTACATGCTCCACAGAGTTTACCCCACTACCTTTTGGATTTGGAACTGTATCACTTGGTAGTTGTCCACGTTGAGGAGTATGTACTTCTCTGGAAAGGTCTCTGATTTGCGATTCAAGCTTCTGAATGAGATAGTTGAACCTGAGACATTCCCTCGATTGTGCTTTCTGTTCTGTCCTGATTCATTAGCATTTTCTGCATCATACTTTTCAGTTCCGCAGAATCATTAGCAGTGTTGCCAGCAGAGTTACGCTTGACCTTCTCTACTGCTTGCTGGATCAAATCTGGCCCTACTAACTTAGTCTCTCCTACTTCAAACCATCCAATTGGAGATCTACACTTCCGCCCATATAAAGCCTCATACGGGGCCATCTGGATGCTAGAATGGTAACTAGTGTTATATGCAAACTCAATGGGCGGAAAATGATCATCCCAACTACCTCCGAAGTCGAGCACACTTGGCAGTAACATATCCTCGAAGGTCTGAATGGTACGCTAAGCCTGTCCATCAGGCTGGGGATGACACTTTGTGCTAAGACTCAACCGAGTCCCTAAACCCTACTGAAAAGACTTCCAGAAATTAGTTGTGAACTGCGTACCACTGTCGGAGATGATAGATGCTGGAACACCATGGAGTCATACTATCTATTTGATATAGAGCTTTGTATAATCTTCAGCTGAGTACGTAGTTCTGACAGGTAGAAAACGAGTTAACTCCCTCTTCTCTGGTTGGACATCACATAAGATGCCCATGCATCTGCACTAAGGGCATCGGCTACTACGTTCGCCTTCGCAGGATGATACACGATGCTAACATCATCATCTTTCAATGGCTCCAGCCATCGCCTTTGTCGCAAATTCAACTCTTTCTACTTGAAAATATACTGAAGACTCTTTTGGTCTGTATAAATGTCAACATGAACGCGATACAAAAAATTCCTCCACATCTTCAATACATGAATTACCGCAACTAACTCTAGATCATGGGTTGGATAGTTTTTCTCGTATTCTCGCAGCTGCCTTGAAGCATAAGCAATAATTGTACCGTGCTGGATCAGTACACAACCCAATCCAACACCTAAAGCATCGCAATAAATAACATAGTCTTCCGATCCTTCTAGAAGTGTCAGAACCAGGGCTGAAGTCAATCTATTCTGCCACTCCTGGAAACTACGCTAGCAAGTATCCGTCCATTGAAATTTTTCTGCTTTCTGAGTAACCTTCTTCAGTGGTGCAGAAATGGAAGAAAAACCTTCTACAAATCCTCTGTAGTAACCTGCCAAGCCCAGAAAACTACGAACTTCAGTAGGTGTTATAGGTCTCGGCCAAGTCTTCACCGCTTCAATCTTTTGGGTATCTACCTGAATACCATCAGCTGAAATAATGTGCCCTAGAAAAATCACAAAATTCAACTAGAACTCACATTTTGAGAACTTTGGATATAACTTCCGAGCCTGGAGGACTCTAAGGATAGTACGTAAATGATCTACATGCTCTGCCTTGGATCGAGAATATACCAGAATATAATCGATAAACATAATCACAAATGAATCTAGGAAAGGCCTAAATACACTATTCATCAAATCCATCAACACCGCTGGTGCATTAGTCAATCCGAACGACATTACCCAAAACTCAAAATGACCATATCTGGTTCCAAAGGCCTTCTTCGGAGTATCCTTCTCTCTAATTCTCACCTGGTGGTACCATGATTTAAAATCTATCTTTGAGAACCATTTGGCACCCTGCAACTGATCAAATAAATCATCAATCCTTGGAAGTGTATACTTATTCTTTATTGTCACCTTATTCAGCTGCCTGTAGTCGATACATATCCGTAAGGAGCCATCCTTCTTTCTGACAAATAACACAGGTGCCCCCCACGGCGATGAACTAGGCCTAATGAAGCTTTTCTCGAGCAAATCCTTCAGTTGCTCCTTCAACTCCTTCAATTCTGCAGGAGCCATTAAATAAGGAGTAGAAATTGTTTTAGTATCTGGTAGCACATCAACGGCAAAATCAATCACTTTTCTGAGCAGTGTGTACACATTTGAGCAGTGTGTACACATTTGAGCAGTGTACGTTGGGCAGTGTACAGATTTGAGCAGTCAAAACACATTGAATGGATGCAAGTGAATGCATTATATAATGAATCTGGGTTAACTACTTGAGCAGTCAAACACAACATTGAATCTGAGTTAGTAAATGTTCTTGGGAGTGATGGTCAAAACCAATGAATCCGAGACACTACAACCATCATTAACTACTTGATCACACTTATACTACAACTCAACTCAATTATAAATAGGCATTCTTTCCATCTCACTTTCACTCAACTCAAATAACTCTTAACAAATATAGTGATATTCTTTCCATCTCACCTTTATCTAAGATGGATGACATTCGTTTGACCGCATGTTTTGACAAAGAATTGACGAAATCGTACGTCGAAAAAGACGATTTCGTAAGTGTTGTCGTATTATATATTTTCAATTGTTCTTGTATCTCTTTTGGTAATAACATGTTTTTTTTGCAGATCCTTCCAACTGACATACTGGAATTTCTTCCAAACACTGACAAGGACGCTGTTGTTCATTACGACGATCATGAGTATAATATGAAATACAAGGTTGGCGTATACACGCGCCTCGCTCAAGGCTGGAAAGCCTTCATTGATGCTGCCGGATTAGGGATAGGAGATGTGTTGTGTTTTAAGGCATGTTTAGATGGGAACCGCATAGTATTTTTTGTTCATGTAAAGGAGGATCCAGAGATCGTAATGATAGATTAGGTCTCCAGATTCTCTATTTAAAGTACTTTATAAAATTTCTCGACTTTTGCTATTTTTCAAGGTAATATTTTCCATAACAACAAAATTCTTCAATAAGAGCATAAAGTTCTTCCATGACATTTACATTACAACAAGAGCATGAAGTTCTTACATTACCTACTACGCGATTACAACATACAACATAAATTCAGTTGATTAAGGAAGCCGCCAAAAAGCCAATAAATATTCCCCACGAAATCAAAAGCAACATCCTTGTATTTGCAAGTTTCTCCTCCAAATTTAGAACTTTTTTCAAGTCAAATTGTTGTTTACTCTTCAAGCCAATTAATTCCTCTTTCATTTTGTTCACTTCAATTAAATGTCTAGCCTCAATGGCAATAATTCTTCTTGCAATTTGTCCCTTTCGATCTTGACCGCATCTAACGACGATCTCAAATTTTGAACATTATTCCACTGAATCTCAGGGAACAATTCATCTTCCCATTCCCAAAATCCACAAGAATTACCCTTAGGCCTCGGACATTTGTAGAATTTCCGTCCGGAATTACTAGGAGTCGATGAAGTGAGGTGTTTTGCAATGGTGCCACAATTACATTTTACGTGAGATGAACAGCTACCTTGAGACATTTATGAACCCACAATATTTTCGAATTACCACAAAGAGTGATTATGGACAGAAATTTGGAGGAGAATTTTGGAGGAGAAATTTGGTGGAGAAATTTCGTGGAGGAAGAATACATATATGAAGAAGCAATGGTGTGAACAAGAGGAATTTCATGAATGGAGGAAACAAAAAGGGGCTGGTGTGATGAAGATGAAGATGAAGATGAAGAACTAGGGTTCTAAAGGGTGGTGGGTCGGGTGGGATTAAAGGGAAACAGTATTATAACCGTTACCCCGTCGATTTTATTTAAAAAAAAAAAGTTCACAAAAATTAATTAACGCGCGGCTGAGGCACTGTCAAACACGCGCCCTGGTCTGGGGCACTAGAGGGGGAAAATAATTAAAACGTAATTTGTTAAGGGGGGTAAATAAACAGAAGTTAAGTTTAGTTGCTAAAGTGAGTTTTCATGCCAAGTTCAGGGGCTAAAACATGTCTTTTCTCAAAGAAAAAACTTAAAATACATTCATCAATTCATGCATTTGAGTTGATGCAAAACTAAACATACTAATATTCTTCAAACTAACAACATCATCATAAATTAAAAATATAACTAAAATCACAATATTCTTAATCATCATCAGAATTGAAGTCTTCAATACCGTCCTCTGATAAATATCTTGGGTTTCTTAAGACAGATCTTCTTTCTGTAGATGTTAGTTCCCTACCGGTTGATGATGCTTGTTCTTCAGTCAACTTTAGCATGTAAAATCTATAATATCTTGCAAACATTCTGTTGTTTTCTTTTCTAATCCTTTGTACGGCAAGCTTGCAAATGTGTGCACCTACTCGAGGCATGGTCATTGAGAATCTTGTTGGGATTTAAGCGTTGCGACTCTCTAGTAAAATACTGCGTTAAAGATACTATTATATCATTTTTTTTCTGGGGTGTTTTGTTAAGTCCATTTTTATTGGGTCATTTTGGTGTCGCACTCCATTTATTTAACCTCTCAACCCAGATAAATATAACCTTCAACTTCCCATTTCCCAAAGCCGCCTTCTTCTCCCGTCCAAAGAAAAACAAAAAGATGCTAGTTCTTACCAACAGACTATCCCGTGCTCTTTGGTCAGTTGCTTTTTCTTCTTCTTCCACAAAGATTTCTTCAAGAGGTGTTTCCACTTTCATTCAATCCAAACACTGCCTTCCAAATAGCGAATCTCGGTATTCTTCTCTGTTTGCTTCGCCATGGTCCGCTACTCAACTCCGCGGTGCCAAATTTCGCGGTGACGATGTAAGTTTTAACTTTGCTATAACTATAATGTATTAGAGAAAATAATACATGTATTAGCTTTGGTGTTATTAATCTCTTGTAGTGGTAGTGTTTTTCAAACACTTACCCTAGAGAAAAGGTCATAAATAGTCCCTCATGTATGAGAGTAGGTCTAAAATTATCCCTTAATTATATACTTACCGGTTTTAGTCCTTTAACTATCCAAATATTTATCAAATTTAGTCTTCATTTATTTTTTTATACAAACAGCGTACGAACTCATAAACCTTCGTGAGATTAATCATTAAATCATTTCTCAGACCTATATTTCTCTCTCCCTGCTTCTTTTTCCTCAAGTTCATTCTTTAACCTCAATTTTTTTCCTTAAGTTCTCTCTCACATTTCGTAATCCACGGACTGCGTTGGTTTCAACCGACCCAGTTTGTCAGTTTTGCTAAAAAAAAAAAAAAATTAAAAAACTGACAGTCTCACGTTTTTTTTTTTTTTTTTTGAAAATTAAAGAATGAAATGTAGGAACTTGGAGTCAAACCCGGCTATGTTCCTTGGCATTAAAGGGCTTTACCACTAGACCACTGATATTTTTTGTTCATATACTTACATTGATTTAATTTATACTGTTTTTTCGCTCTAAAAATCGACGGACTCCGTCTTCGTCGGTTTTTTTTATAAAAAAAATAAAAAATAAAAATAAAAAACCGACGGATTCCATCGGTTTATTTTAGAAAATAATATAACAAATAATTATATTTTTTCGTGCATTTTTGTGCAAAAAATAATCGACGCATTTCGTCGGTTTTCTTAAAAAAAGAAAAGGATTTAAAAAAATTATTGAAAAAACCGACAGAATCTGTCGGTTTTTTCCATCGATTTTTACCAGTTTTTTTTTTTTTAAAACAAGAGGAACTTGAGGAAAAAGAAGCAGGGAGAGAGAAATATAGGTCTGAGGAATGGTTTAATGATTAATCTGACGAAAGTTTATGAGTTTGTACGCTGTTTGTATAAAAAAATAGACGGAGACCAAATTTGATAAGTTTTTTAATAGTTAAAGGACTAAAACCGGTAAGTGTATAGTTAAGGGACCATTTTAGACCTACTCCCATAGATAAGGGACTATTTATGGCCCTTTCTCACCTACCCTATTCACTACTATTCTTATATGTAACAGTATAACATACCAGTACTATTTCTATTCTAATATACGCTAAGGACCCGTTTTGCCACGAGAAATTTTCACTTTTTCCTGGAAACTTTTTTACACTTTATTTGAAAATCAGCATTTGGCCGTGAAAATTTCAAATACAAAACACCTAAACCTGTTTTCACTTTCAATACATTTAAACAACCAAATATTCTTTGCAAAAACTATAACCAAACACAACTCCAACTTTAAAATTTCAAATAAAGGAAAAAATATTTGATTTTCATGGCCAAACGCCTACTTAGTACAACAATCCAAATAACATAACTAATCCAGCATAACTTATCCCAACATTACTAGTACACCCTATTTAGTACTATTCTTATACACCCTACCAAACAACCCCTTAATGTTTTAGCAATTGGTATTTACCGGTAATGATTGTTTATAGTGTCATTAATTTTGCAATTTTGCTCCTTCTCATACGAGTGTAATATGTGTGCTGGGTATGGATGAGTTCATCCTATCAGTAACTTTACTGAGTAGACCAAAATAAGTGGAATATATATGAATTCATATCGCCGATCTCAACTAAGGCTGTCTAACGGGAAGGGACGGGATGGGACGATCACGGGATAGGGCGGACCCGGACCTTAGCAGGCGGGGACTGGCGTTATGAACTCTTCGGCCCATCCCATCCCACTAAGCTAAGGGGACGGGACGGCTCGGGGATTTTTTAAAAATTTGTATAAATTAAAATATTTAAGCACTAAAAAATATTAAAAAACTGATAGTGTGATATAAGACTACATAAATTTAGTAAATTGACTATTCAAACTTAAATTGATAATATTGCAAAATCAAAACAAACAAACACGATTTTTCTAATTGATCGGGGACTGGACTGGGGACGGGACGATTTCTTAACGTGATAGGGGGGACCGGGGCAGGGGGACAAACCCCGAGGCCCATCCCATCCCACTAAGCTAATGGGACGGGACGGGATATCCCGTCCCATTAGACAACCTTAATCTCAACTAGATTGGGATTGCCATGTAGATTGATTAATTAATTAATTCTACTGTGTGCTTAGGCTTCATTTAAGTTTGAATGAAGCTAATATATGCACTGGCTAGCATAGAAGTTTATGTAAGTTCTGTTTTCTCATTATTCAAGTGCTCACCTTCATATTATTTTGTGCAGTTGAAGCCAGGAAACGTGATTGAAAAAAAAGGTTAGCTTGCCGACATTTCTGTTCTATGGTTCTGTATATGTCTATATACGCATAGACCAATAATGATGTGTTGTTCTTTTGGCTATCGATTTCCCCAGGAAGGATGTATCAGGTTAGTTTATGCATATAGCTGTCTTTTTTCTTTCCTTTGTTTTATGCAATTTTTGCTTTCTTGTAGTGAAGTAAAGGCGAATTGTTTTAATGAAATAAAAAATTGATTAGGTGGTAAAGGCACAACACTCAACCCAAGGAAGAGGAGGAGCTATTATACAGGTTGTTATTCAATCTTATAAAAATTATGTCGCTTTTCTCATTGCTGAGATTCTTTCTCTAATTTAACAGTTTCATCTTTTGTTCTATTTTGTGAAATACAACCTTCAAATCACCAATCTTATGTGATTATGTGCGCTACATAATCACATATGATTTTTTTTTTTGTATGTATAGAATGTTATGCAAATAATCACATAAGATTAGTTAATCATATACATGAATTTGCAAATAGTATCAGATGAGCATTTCCTTTTATTATTTTAGCTTCTTCCCACTGTAAAGTACATACCTTCACTCCTATTTACCTTTCATGACTGAGGCTTGGTTGCCTTTGCTTCTATCTGATCCATCCATCTGGACAACACTGGTTGCAGTAAGCAATCTACAGCTGAGCTCGAACCACAAGATATTAGGCATCTTTTGTCTAGGTTAGCACCTCGATTTGTTTGTTGTTTCTAGTTTTCCTGCACCTAGCATTTGAAGGCAGCTTTAGGCTGGCAGGGTACGGAAGATTTTCTTGTAGGCCACTTTTTATTTCCCAGAGTTGTCCAATTTTGTGCTGTCTGGTGGCAACTTAGTTTTAACCACGTTAGGTTCATGGCACATGTACTTTTCTGTTTTCTATCTCAAGCCAATAGTTACTTTCCTTGTACTGTAGAATAGAAATTTATCATGGATAAAGTCTATTTTCATCGTGGCAGAAACTTATGAATCTGGTTTCTCATATATTATTAATTTAATGTATCATTTTTGAGGAAACTCCACTAGTCCCAAAAATGTAAACTAAAATGATTGTGGATCAAACTCGCACATGTCGAATTTATGAACTTAATGTTGTAAAAACCCTTGTCAGCAGCATACCATCTAAATATCCCAAGTAGTTGATCATCTAATCCAACTCTATTGGATGTGGCTTGTTGACTTCTTTTCAGCAATAAGCTTCCAGTGTGCAGCGTTACTGGTCTTCAGGATGGTATACCTATCTGTTTGAGAGTAATAACAGAAATTTTAGTATTATCTATTATGCAATCAAAAAACGTAGAAAAAGAAGTATCAGTATTTCATTGACATTAATCTAAGAATAAGTTGTCAACAACAGCCAGACGCTAGTATCTTTACCTTATAAAAAATAGCCAGAAGCTTAGGCCTCATTTATTTTCATTAAGATTCAGACGTCTGAATCTGAATGCATATCTGGATGATTACGATGTTGTCTCTAGATCTGAACATTGAATGATTAAGACTGTTTGTTTTTCAACATCTGAATGTGCATAATGTATTTATTAAAAAATAATAAATATACAATTCAAATAAAAAAGTAACTAAATATTAGAAAATAAATACAAATTTAATAAAATAAAAATATTATTTGATAAAAAATGATACAGTTATGTTCGCTAGTAATGGTGGAGATGCTTGTAGAGGTGGTGGGTGATGGGTGGGGTAGGTGCGCGGTGGTGGGTGGGTTTTTTGGGGGTAGGGTTGGGGGTTGGTAGGTGGGGGTGGGTGGGTGCTGATGGGAGGGTTGTGAGAGTGGTGGTGATACAGTGATTTTGGAATCTGTATATTTTGTGGTAATTGCGTTGAGTATTGCCTAACAAATTGTTTATCAATGACCGAAGAATATGAACTTTCTACTTATGATCGTCACGAATTGAATTATAATCAAATTGCTTTGGGTCGCTTGCCAATGTCAGTAATTGATGATTACACAATTCGAACAATTTCGAAATTACCTTTGGGGGTAGGGTGGGGGTGGGTAGTGGTGAGGGGGATGGTTGGGTGTAAGGGTAGGAAGGTGAATAGGGTGGAGGTTGGATGGAGGTGGTGGGTGGGTTGTGGGGGGTGGGGGTGGTTGTGGTGAGTGGGGGGATGGGTAGAGTTCGGGGGGTGGGTGGTGGGGCTTGGTTAGGGGGTGGGGTAGTGGTGGGTTGGGGTGGGTGGTTGGAGTAGGGGGTGGGGTGGAGCAAGTAGTAAAAATTATCTATACAAAATACCCCTTAATGATATTAAGACTTTGTTCAGATTTTAATGATTAAGATCTATTCAGACCAAATAAGTGCTTAGATCGACGAACAATGATGAACCTTGGTTTGACTGGACTGAGAGGTAAGAATTTCATCAGAACAGTTTCCTTTAATAGGAAGACAATGGAATGGATAGTACAGAACCTAAGAGAGGCGTCAAAAACTCGAGGTAACGTGGTGAGAAGATGGAAGAGAAGAGACAGCTTCTCAGAGATATTCTGTTCCAGGAATTTTAATGGTTTTGGCAGGTATATTAGCATTGTTAGTCTACGTGGAAGGAGGAGAGCTGTACTACTCATCCCTGAAGTATCTTTTAATGCCGGTTGGACATATCTGGCTGACAAGATTGGTAGATTCATCAATAGCTTTATTGAGAAATTTAATGTGGGGAAGCCTAGGTTGGTGGACTAGGAATTTCAATACGCAGACGCAATCAGAAGCTTTAAATGGTCGAACAAAAAGTGGTTGGTGGTTCGGCATTAAAGAGGGGAGAAATTATACAAATAAAGGAGGACTTGGAACACCACCAGAATGGTACTCTTGATAGATGTTTAGTTGGCATTTATCATCGTCCGAAGTCCCAACATTATCGGACCTTCGAAGATGGACAATCTCTTCATGGAAGCAGGTTCATGGACTTAACATTTATGAGATGGGTGAAGATCGATTTCTCTTTGAATTTGCCTCCAAAGATGCTGCTGACCAAGTTATGAAAGGAGAGTGGTACTGGAAAAGATCCTGCATCAGTTTCCAATGGTGGTCCCCTCTGTCGGGGGTCATCGATCAAGAAAATTTACCAAACTCTGTATGGATTAGGGTTGTGGGTGTGCCGCTCCAATTTTGGTCATCTGAAGTATTTAAAGTTATTGGGGACTATTGTGGAGGCTGGGTGGAGACAGAGTCATGATAGGTGGTAGGTGAGGAGGTGATTGCTGCAGTAAAAAACTTTCGTGATAGATGCTTCTTTGAGAAAAGTTTTAATGCCACTTATGTGGCTTTGATTCCAAAAAAGATGGGAGCCAAGGAACTAACAGATTTCAGACCTATCAGCCTGATATGTAGCATCTACAAAATCATTTCCAAATTATTGACTGAAAGACTTAAGAAGGTAATGCACAAATTGGTAGATAATCATCAACTAGCCTTCATCTAAGGAAGACAGATAATTGATGCTATTCTTATGGCAAACGAGTGGGTGGACTCAAGACTGAGGAGCAGTGAGCCAGGTATTTTATGCAAGCTGGATATACAGAAAGCCTATGATCATCTCAACTGGAATTTCATTCTAAAAACTCTGGCTAAAATTTGGTTCTAGATGGATCAGGTGGATAAAATTTTGCATTAGTTCAGTGAAGTTTTCTATCCTCATTAATGGATCTTCAACAAGTTTCTTCCCCTCTCAGAGAGGCTTAAGACAGGGTGACCCTCTATGTCCTTTCATATTTATCATTGCTATGGAAGGCCTCAATGATATGCTAAGAACTGCTCAAGAAAATTTGTGGATTAAGGGTTTCAAAGTTTCTAACAGAGTGGGGGAAGATATGGAGATTACTCATCTCCAATATGCTGATGATACTATGATCTTTTGTGATGCTGACAGGGAGCAACTAAAGATTCTTAGGGTGATCTTTATCCTTTTTGAAGCAGTATCAGGTTTACACATTAACTGGAATAAAAGCTTCTTATATCCAGTAAATGAGGTGACTAATTTGTCCTCCTTGATTGAGGTTCTGGGAGGTAGGTCTGGGGAATTGCCAACTGTTTATTAGGCATGCCCCTTGGTGCTAAAAGCAGGTCCATAGGAATATGGAATGGGGTGGTTGAGAGATGTGAAAAAAGGCTAGTGAACCGGAAGAGCCAATATCTATCCTTGGGGGGAGATTAACACTGATCAATAGTGTTTTGGATGCCATGCCCACATACATGATGTCCCTATTCCCTATTCCTAAGAGAGTTATTGAGAGATTGGATCTCTTGAGAAGGAACTTCCTTTGGGAGGGTAACAGTGACACTAAGAAGATCCACCTGGTTAAATGGGAGGCTCTAATAGGAAGCAAAAAGGCAGGGGGCCTGGGAATCAGAAATTTGAAAGCTCAAATCCAAAGCTTTTTGATGAAATGGCTTTGGAGGTTTGCTTCCAATGAACAATCCTTGTGGAAAGAGGTGATAAGTGTGAAATATGAAAGGGAAAACAACTGGACAACTAAACCTGTAACTAGTACTTATGGAACAAGTTTATGGAGAGCTATCAGGAATCAATGGCCAAAGCTCAAGGGAAATTGCAAACTAAAGGCAGGAAATGGCATGAAGATATCCTTCTGGGAAGACAATTGGTTAGAACAAGGTAATTTGAAACTCTTATTCCCAGATATATATACATCCTCAATCAGCAACAAAATGCCTCTGTGGCAGAGGTGTGGTCTAAACAGGGGTGGAATTTGAGTTTTAGAAGACTACTAAATGACTGGGAGATTCAGAGACTAGCAGATTTCGACAAGACCTTGCTGCAATTTAAGGGACCATCTGATGATGAAGACTGCCTAATCTGGCAGAATCACAAACTAGGCAAGTTTTCTGTCAAGGAGGCATACAAGACTTTTAACATTTACAGAAACCAGATTGACCACTGGCCATGGAAATTGATATGGAAAGTTAAGATCCCTTACAAAGTTTCTTGTTTTGTCTGGCTGCTAGCTAAGCAGGCAGTACTATCGCAGGAAAATCTCATGAAAAGGGGTTTTAATTTTAGTCCAAGGTGTTTCTTTTGTGGTGAAGAAGCAGAGACTGTTAAGTCACCTGTTTATTCACTGCAAGACCACCTTTCAGATATGGAGTTTATTCATCAATTTGAAAGGGTTAACATGGATAATGCCTGAGAAAATTGTTCAAGTCCAAGTCCTGGAGATGTGGAATAGTTATATGCCAACCTTTCTGGCCACAAAGAGAGATGGAGAATTATACCAGCTTGCATCTGGTGGTCTGTGTGGAGTGAAAGGAACCTTAGATGTTTTGAAAATAAGTGTAATTCTTTACAGAAGATGGAAATGAACTGTCTTGCTTTATTCTACTTTTGGTGTAAACAGGAATATATGGAAGATCTAGAATCATTTATGGATGTCTTAGGTTTTATATAAGTTTTTGTTATAGGATTGAAGATCTTCTGAATACTCCTTCGTAACTATGAGACCTGTAACTGTTTGTGGCAGGTCTGATTTTTGGATAAATATACAAGTGTTACCTTTTCAAATAAAAAAAGATCTTAATGTAAATAAATGTACTTAATGGCTTAAGGTCTAAACCATTCAGATTCAGACCTCCATTAAGTGCAAACAAATGAGGCATTAGTATCCATACCATGGTAAAAAAGAAGCTAAAAGCTTAGTACCTTATTAAAAAAAACAGCCAAAATCTTAGTCGCTTCCTCCGTTCTGTTGTCAACCTCAAATGTGAGATTTGAATACTCTTGTTTGATAACAGTACTTCGGTTCTGATTATTGAAGTCATCAAAATCCTGATACAATTGTGAACTGATAGAATTATGATTCAGTTGGGATTTCATTCCTTGTTCTTTCTCGGTCCGAAACTTCATCTAAGCTGCTTACCTATGATTCTCAACTTCCTAACATTTGCTAATCATTGAAGATAATAGCTAATGTTATAATGCTTTAACTTCTCTTTTTTGTCTTGTTTCTTTGAACAAAATCTGTTAATCATCTTATTATTTCCTTAACTGTTGTAAATTTTATTATTATTAGTGGATGTCCATAACTCCTAAAGGTGTAATTCCCACCGTCATGTTGGTAACTCTGACACCTCCATGATCTCCCACACTTCCATAACCTCTTCCATGATCTCAATGGTTAATGTCATGCTTAAGGCAACCTTTTGTCACCACCCTCTATGTAAAATAGTAAAAGTAGAGGCATAAGATGTCATGTATGGAACACTTGAAAGAAATAAGAAAGTCCACCTATCTTGTCTCTCCTGTTTTCATCTTTAATATTGTTACTTTGAGCTTGATTTCTTGGCGTTAACTTTGTTCTTTGCCAAAACATTTTAGGTGGAGCTCCGTGATGTTGATAGTGGAAGCAAGTCTAATGAAAGATTTCGTACAGATGAACCTGTTGAAAGTATGCATTTTCATATCTCTAGTCACAGAAATTCGTCCATCATATTTGTTCTGTAACTCGTCTCTCACAATATATTACGTGTCTTTTTTGACAAGGAATTTGTGTCATGTGATTCAAGGCTTTTGCATTTTATTGTGTGAGGGCTCGATGAATGAAAGAAGTTGATAATTTTGAATGTTAAGCTTGCAATGTCTTTTTTTTGGGCTATAAAATTGGAGGGTTACTCACTTTCTTCTCTTAAGAGGTAGGCGCAAGAAGTTTAGTGCTTTTGCGGTAAATTAATTTGACAATAATGTTTGACAACTTGTCTTTAGCAGATTATATGACGTTAATACTAATATATCATTGATATTTTTACCCTCTTTATCACTTGGTCAAAGCTTATAACCAAAACTAGCCTATATTTTCAGAGCTTAACATACTTAGACCATTTTATATATAATTTTAAATACTTAAGAAAAAGACAATAATTCCTTAATTTGTGATTATGATTTCTATTTTTTTGATGCTCAGAAACTGATTGTAAGTGATGTTCATGTTTGTCATCACATATTTAAACAGTAATGGGTTACTTAAAGTGAAAAATTAAAAACTCCATTGTTGAGATTTTTAAAAGCCTGAAAACTCAGAAATGAGTTTTGTGATCTGTGAGGTTTATGGCAAATTGATGCTCGGTTTTGTTGGGGATGTTATTCTGAAGTAGATTTGGGCGATTTGGTAATGTTTTTGACCCGTTTTAGTGGGTTGAAGTTTGTAGGAGACGAAACTCAGTTTTTTGTATAATTTTGTATAATAGTGTAAAAATGTGTATAAACACCTTTTATACACTTTTGTACAAGATGACTTATTCGCTTTCTTTAGTTTCATTTGCATTCTGCTTTGAACTGCTTGTGCTTATCTAACCTTTCTCG
Source organism: Lycium barbarum (assembly GCF_019175385.1). Taxonomy (NCBI): domain Eukaryota; kingdom Viridiplantae; phylum Streptophyta; class Magnoliopsida; order Solanales; family Solanaceae; genus Lycium; species Lycium barbarum. The sequence continues at coordinate 49,296,150 of NC_083338.1, read as the reverse complement.
TTGTGATTTCTCTTGAGCCGAGGGTCTTTCGGAAACAGCCTCCCTGTCTTCCGAGATAGGGGTATGGTCTGCGTACACTTTACCCTCCCCAGACCTCACATTGTGGGATTTCACTGGGTATGTTGTTGTTGTTGTTGTTGTTGTTGTTGTTGTTGTTGTTGGGTACATTGTGTGTATAATATTGTATACGGGTGTATAAACATTGTTGCGGAAAAAAAAAGGTTGACTTGCGGGTGTGAACTGAAAATATGGCTACGTGGGTGCAATGTGTTGTGTTGAGCTGTTTATTTTTGAATAACTCCCTATATCATTTTATACATTTAATTTTTTTTTTTAATTAAAAACATTTTCTCAGATTCCATCTCAAAAAGAAAAAAAGCATTTTCTCAGAAGTTTCATTATAGTACATTGTAAGAGCTCATACATACTGATTTGGAATGTAAGGATAACAGGATCCATGTGGTACGTACTAACTGGTTTGTCCTTGCTTACCAAGTGTTAAGCCAATTCAAGACTGGGACCAATCTTGTAAACCAGCAAAAATTCCTTGTTACATCATTCATCGAAGACAAGAACATGAGTTGCATGAGCCCACTTTTCTAATAGGTTATATAGTCATCTTAACTACGTCTAAGTCTTTGCTGTAGACGAGTGGGCTGTTTATCTTGACATTATTGGTCTTTGTTGATTTGGTCTTAATGATTAAGATTGAGATGTTGATTTGATATTGATGATTAAGATTGATAGCTTAATTTTAGGAATATATTGTATTGATGTAAATGATTAGGAATTGATTGTGTAATATTGTCTTTCCTTATTTAGTCTTAGAACTCATGTATAAGTACCCATTCTTATGGATTGTATATTCATTCAGAAATACAAGAAGCCCTTTCTTCTTGCTAAAAATCTTCATGGTATCAGAGCCATTGCTGCCTTTTTGAGGTGAGTTTTCTCCCTCGCAGCACTAGGGTTTCGTGTTTTATCAAAGAGGTCGAGTTTTTCTCTCTCTTTGTGGCTGTCCGCACAAAAACTCCTCCTGTTCAGTTCGTTTCTGGATTATTTTTCTCTGTTGGGGTTGCTGGAACATTCTGAGCCTATCCCTATCAATTTTGTTTTTTTCCGATCACCGGAATTAGGATTCCGGTGTGGCAGCCAACTTTTCGGCGATTTTTTTCTGGAATTTTTTTTTTCCAGTTCTCGGGTCGTAGGCTTATTCTAACCCTTCCCATCCAGATAATATGGGTGACACTACTTCTGGAGAGACTTTGTCTCAAGATGAAGTTCAACATCTTCGCCGTTTTCTGAACAAACTTGACTCTTCTAGTGTTGCTAGCCCCAATTATTTGCAGTCAGGTATTGCTTTTAATGTTCAGCTTAATTGTTGGATTATTGATTCTGGTGCGAATAGACACATGACAGGCTCTTCTAAAGTCCTTCAAAATTACTCTCCTAGTCCCAAAGGGGATTATGTCAGAATAGCCAATGACTCCCTAGCCCCTGTCTCTGGAACAGGTTCAATGTTTTGTACTCCTGATATTACCTTATCATCCATTCTTCATGTGCCTGATTTTCCTATTAACCTATTATCTGTTAGCGCTATCACCAAAGAACTAAACTGTAGTGTCAGATTCTTTCCTGATTATTGTGTTTTTGAAGACCTTCATACAGGGAAAAAGATTGGCAGTGGTAGATTGCATGATGGCTTATATTTGATCGATGGAACTCGAGACTCTGGTCAAGCCTTTTTTGTAGGAAATAAGGATGTCAACCGAGAAATAATACAGTGGCATAGACGGTTGGGACACCCATCTTTTTTTGCTTTAAAAAAGTTAATACCCTGGTTTATTTTCTAGAACTTAGTTTGAATCTTTGTCTTGTGATGCATGTGAATATGCCAAGCACACTAAAAACTCTTATCCTCTGAGTGACAATAAAAGCACAATTCCCTTTTCGACTATTCATTCTGATGTTTGGGGTCCTACTCAAACACTTTCTTTATCTGGTAGTCGATGGTTTGTTACTTTTATTGATTGTTGCACTAGAATGACATGGGTATATCTGTTAAAAGCCAAAAGTGAAGTTTTCTCCTGTTTTAAGTCATTTCATAAGATGATTTGTACTCAGTTTGAGGCTAAGATAAAGATATTTCGAACTGACAATGGCACAGAATACATGGATAAAACTTTTGGAGCTTACTTGGAGTCTTTTGGGATAATCCATCAAACTAGTTGTCCTTATACTAGTGCACAAAATGGGGTTGCTGAAAGAAAAAATAGGCATTTGTTAGAAGTAGCAAGATCCCTTTTGTTTACCATGAATCTGCCAAAGCCTTACTGGGGGGATGCCATTCTAGTAGCTGCCTACCTCATCAATAAAATGCCACTTAAAACTCTTAATTTCCGGAGTCCTTTAGAAGCTTTAAAGGGTAAAAATGACTATACTGTTCCTCCAAAGATATTTGGGTGTGTTTGCTTTGTTCGCGCTAGGAACTCTGGGAAACTTAAACCTAGAGCTCTTAAATGTGTCTTTATTGGGTATTCTCCAACACAGAAAGGGTACAAATGTTATCACCCTCCTTCTAGGAGATTCTTTGTCTGTATGGATGTTACCTTTCGGGAATCTGAGCCCTATTTCAGTATTACACCATCACCTCTTCAGGGGGAGAATTATAAGGAAGAAGAGATGGTTTTTCCTAGTTCTATTGTTGAAACTACTGCCACAAGGGAAAGTGAAATCGGAGAAAGAATTCGGGGGGAGACTATTGAAACTACTGCCATAAGAGAAAGTGAAATTAGAGAAAGAATTCAGGGGGAGACTGTTGGGCGTTTGGATAGGCCTGATTTGATAACTTACTCAAGGAGAAATAGAGCAGAAGAAGTCATCATGCAACCTGCCGAAGCCGAATCTTCTTCTTCTAGTGAGTTATCTATACTTCCTAATGAGTTAGATTTGCCTATTGCTCACAGGAAAGGAGTCAGATCTTGCACTAAACACCCTTTATCCAACTTCGTTTCCTATAATTCGTTATCTCCCTCCTATAGAGCCTTTGCCTTGTCTATTTCTTCTGTGTCTATTCCCCAGAATTGGAGGGAAGCTTTTGCAGATTCTAAGTGGAAGCAAGCTATGATGGAAGAAATGAAGGCTTTATCAAAGAATGAGACTTGGGAACTTGTCGCATCACCACCAGACAAGAAGTTGGTTGGTTGGAAATGGGTCTTCACTGTAAAACATAAAGCTGATAGTTCTATTGAAAGGTTCAAAGCAAGATTGGTGGCTAAAGGATTCACTCAGACTTTTGGAGTGGATTATCAAGAGACATTTGCTCCTGTTGCAAAAATGAATACTATTAGAATTCTTCTATCTTGTGCAGCTAATCTTGACTGGGACTTGCAACAGTTTGATGTGAAGAATGCATTTCTTCATAGAGACTTAGAAGAAGAGGTGTACATGGAGATTCCTCCTGGTTTTGGTACTGAACAAAGTCAAGGAAAGGTATGCAGACTGAAGAAAGCCTTGTATGGATTGAAGCAATCTCCTAGAGCTTGGTTTGACAGATTCTATAAAGCAATGATCTCCTTTGGTTACCAACAAAGCAATGCGGATCGCACCCTCTTTATACGACATTTAAAGGGTAAACTCACTCTTCTCATAGTTTATGTTGATGACATAGTAATGACAGGAGATGACAAAGAGGAGATGACCCGATTGAAGAAGTTGTTGGCACAGGAATTTGAGATCAAGGATCTAGGAAAATTGCAGTACTTCTTGGGAATTGAAGTTGCTAGATCAAAAAGAGGAATCTTTATTTCTCAAAGAAAGTATATTCTGGATCTCTTGAAAGAAACAGGCATGACAGGTTGCAAACCAGCAGAATCACCCATTGAAAGCAATCACAAATTACAAAGCGGAGTTGGAAAGTCAGTTGATAAAGAGAGATATCAGAGGCTAGTTGGAAGACTCATTTATCTCTCTCACACTAGACCAGACATAGCCTATTCAGTCAGCCTAGTGAGTCAGTTTATGCATGATCCTCGAGATCCTCATATGCAAGCTGTCTTTCACATTTTGCGGTATCTGAAGTCTGCTCCAGGAAAAGGTCTACTTTACTCCAGACATGGTCACCTCCAAATAGAAGCCTTTACCGATGCAGATTGGGCTGGATCTTTAGATGACAGAAGGTCTACATCCGGTTACTGTACACTCGTAGGAGGAAACTTGGTCACTTGGAGAAGCAAGAAGCAAAGTGTAGTTGCTAGATCAAGTGCGGAGGCAGAATATAGAGCTATGGCCTAGGGTGTTTGCGAACTTTTGTGGTTACAAAAGTTACTAGAAGAATTGAGATTGTTTGAAAAAAGGAAACTTTCCTTGTATTGTGACAACAAGGCTGCAATCAGTATAGCTCGAAATCCAGTCCAGCATGACCGAACAAAGCACGTTGAAATTGATCGACACTTCATCAAAGAAAAAGTCACGGGTGGTGTCTTGAGTTTATTCCACGTGTCATCAGAAAAACAACTAGCTGATGTGTTTACTAAAGGCCTCAACAAACGGACTTTTCATACACTGGTTTGCAAGTTGGGCATGTGCGACATCTTTGCACCAACTTGAGGGGGAGTGTTGATTTGGTATTAATGATTAAGATTGAGATGTTGATTTGATATTGATGATTAAGATTGATAGCTTAATTTTAGGAATATATTGTATTGATGTAAATGATTAGGAATTGATTGTGTAATATTGTCTTTCCTTATTTAGTCTTAGAACTCATGTATAAGTACCCATTCTTATGGATTGTATATTCATTCAGAAATACAAGAAACCCTTTCTTCTTGCTAAAAATCTTCAGTCTTGCATGTGCAGGAGTATTTGTTGCAGAAAAGAGTTTCACATACCTTTATACAGATGATGAAACTGGAAACATTGTGCTAATGGAGTGAGTTTAAGTGTGCACGTCCAGATTTTGAATGATTTCTGTACTTAGACATGATCAGACACATGTATATCAGTAAACCTATATCTCAGTCCATTCTTCACTTTTTTCAATCCTATACAGGCCTGAGACCTATGAGCAACTAGATGTACCAAAACACTTGTTTGGGGAAAGTTATGTTTACCTTCAAGGTATTCTTATGCAGTACCATCTACCTTATGATTATTTTATACATTATTTTCATATGCTTTAATATTATGTTTCTATCTAAAACTTGTAAGATCCTTTCAACAATTAAACCTTAGCACGAAAAAATGTCGATCAAGTCCGTCTATTATTTAGTTAAAGATAAAAGTCATGAAGCTTCTTAGAATATGGTAATCCTGTCTGGAATGGCATAATTTTGCCAAGGAAGATGGGGATTTAGTTTTTGAACTTTCTAATAGGGAATGCACAATTCCTTTTAAAAAAATAGGGAATGCACATGTCACCTACATGAGATGCTTATCCGTTGTGCTACTTTTCCACTGCAAAAATATCATAATAGAGAAATTTATCCAGATTGCATGGGATTTGTACATAAAAACATCATATTCGTGGGGGATTGAAATCATTGAATTTCAAGTAGGTAATTATCAAGCTTGGACAAATATTGCGTCAATGACTTTCTGAAAGCCTTTATTGCGTCAATCGACTTTCTGAAAGCCTTTCTTTTAGTGAAGGATCTAAAAGGGCATAAGAAAGCCTTTTTTTTTTTTCCTAATAAGCTGAAGGTATAAGGGCATAAGAAAAGCCTGCTTTGCAAATTGTTATGGAGATGTGATCAATTTGAGGAGTTCTATGGACAGATGTGTTGAAGGAGAGATGTGGTGCTCAAAGAACGAATGGTGCATGTCCCGTATAAGCATGATCTATGGGTGGGAACACATTAGAATTTTGTGGAAGGAATTAGATGAGAAATCAAGCTAAACTAGGGTTTGACATGATGGCTGGTACACCTATCAAGAACCTGTTCCCAGTACTTTATAGAATAAATCTGAATACCGAGGCTCAGGTGGTTCAGTATAAACAGAGCAGGGTTGGGAGATCGATTTTAGGAGCAGCTGTAATGATCTGGAAGCTGGACGCCTGATTCAAGACAAAGCTGCAGGGTTTACTACCACATCTTTTCCCGATAGACTTGATGTTCTTCAAAGGAAGGTGGGTGGAAAATCAGTGTAGTTACTACAATGTGGAGACTGTACAAATGGACACCCTAGATTCTCTTAAATGGAAGCTTTAAAAGTGGAATTTTAACTGTTAGCTCCTACCTCAAGTTTCTGATTTCCACTGAGAATGTAAAATCATATGGACCTCGAACCGTGTGCTACTGGTTCTTGGGAATTTATCGATTATAAAAAATAAAGAGAAACCACCTATTCATACTTTTCCCCTTGGAATCACAGCTACGGCAGTTCCTTATCAGCCTTCTTAAGGTCAAGTGTGCCTTGCCAAGATCAGTTGAGTAGATGATGTCAGGGTAGTCCATTCAGGGTTGTGCAGGAGAAAAGAAAGAGTTGGGACATGGTTCCTGCATTAATATGTGGGTACTATGGAAGGGGAGAAATTAATGAGCAATGTGAATGATTTTTCCTCAGTCTCCTAAAGTGAACAGGGCTGAGTTTCTTGTAGCCCTGTTGTAAATACTCATGCACAATCGTTGTGCCAATAAATTCCGTCTTGCTTATGTTTAGATAAAAGAAGAGAAAACATTCCCTGGACAAGATATGTATATAAAATTAGAGAATCTTCATATCAAGAGAAGTTATTCTTTATAAAAAGCACACAATCATCTGTTCTCCAGTGTACCAAAAAAACACATAAGTTTCACTAGTTAGTACAAAGGACTCCTTGACCTGCGGATATGCTCTTATATCTCTCGTTCATATGATCCAGAGAAGTGCTAAGGGAACTACTTCCCATACAGTACTTTTCTGTTTCCTTTTGGACATCCACTCTTACATTGCGTCTTTAACACATCCCAAACTACCTAATCAACTTTTCCATGCTATGTGTGGAGCTTGAGGGAACCTTTTAGTATGGTATTGATGGCTTTATTGCATTTATTTTAGTAGCTTCCATGTTATAATGCCCTCTGCACAAAGAAATGATAAGGTCCTGAAAAAAGTCATCTTGAAATAATTCTATTTCCACTACTTTGATGAATATGTTCAGAAAGGGACTGAATTGATTGTAGAGGAAGTATTTTTCCAATATAATGTGTTAGGCAGGGGAAAAAAATGTTAGGCATATTTAGAAGTGTCAGATAATAGACCTACTCGTTATTTAATTTTCTGAAGTTCCACAACTTATGCAGAGGGGTTTTGTGTCTCTTGTACTCTTGCTTGTTAGGGGTAAGAAATTGTTGGATTCATCTTATAGAACGAGAAATGAAGTAGAACTATTTGCCATTATCCTTGGGATTGTCCTATTTGACAGTATTCTGTTCATCTCAAGTCCTTATCAAGAGTGATACCAGCGGTTGAAAAATTAGTCATCAAATATTCAACTTTCCTGTCTTATTGTAGTATGTCTCTGCCTAGTTGTGGTAGCTCCTATTGATGTTCCATGGGCAAATTTTTCTTATTTCTCTTTTTTCCTTCTGCCTAAACGTTTTTTTAGGGCTAGGAGGTATTGCTATGTTCCTTTATTTCCTTTTTGCCTATCGACATATTTTCCACGAAGTTAAGCACGTTTTCTTCTTCAACATTCGTGCTGCTATAATTTTTTTTTTATTGATTATCTTTGTTGTGACATAAAATGTCTGAATTGTGCTAAAGGATAAAAGACTTTTCTTCATAGATGATATGAATGTCAATTTACAACTGTATGATGGAAGAGCAATGTCTGCATCAATTCCTACACGAGCAACATGTACTGTTGCTGAATCTGAAATGCCCATGAGGGCATCAGCTACTCCACAGTATGTCCATTTCTCTTTCATATGATTGTTTTCTCATATAGCTAAAAGACTATATTTGTCACTTCAATTAGTCCTGGGATTAACAGCATTAATTTGAGTTCTGATTGAACAGTCACATTTCTGCAGATAAAGGTTTTGCTGTTTTCATTTGTTATCTCTGTGATAAATAGATTGAAACCTTTTCTATTGACAGGTATAAGAAGGTTTTTTTGGACAATGGTCTTACTGTGCAGGTAAATTTAGTTTTTAGCTTTTACTACCGGTTTCCCAAAAAACATAATCTAGTTTTTAGTTGCCAACAGTTGTAGGGGTGTCGTTAACCACTCCACTCTCGTCTAAATTAAGAAAAGGGAACTATCTTTTGGCATTGGCATGATAATACGAAATTACATATGAAGTATGTAATTTCATGTCATATGAAGTATGTAATGAATGTGCGTACAACATGTAATTTCATATTATCATGCCAATGCCAAAAGTTTCAATTTAGTCACATACTTTATATTCATTACAAACTTCGTATGTTAATTTAGTTTAGGGTTGAGCACCATGTAAGTTCTCGATGAAAGAATTAATAGTTAATATAATCTTTCGTTAAATAAATTAGTTAGTTAAGATAAATGTTTAGTTATCTAATTAATTAGCTAGATTAGTTTAGATGAGGGTTAGACCTATTTGGGAGTCAACAACTCTTTCTTTGACTAGATCTTTATTATTTGTTTTTACTAACTTGTGTGGTATCCTAAATTAATTGTAAAAATAAAGATCTCGACATTAACTTAAAAAATAATACGCATAAATCTAAACCCTAAAAAATAACTAGGGTTTAAGAATTAAGTGTGTTGTTTTTTAGGGGTTAAGTGTTATTTTTTAGGATCTAGATTTAAGTGTGTTAATTTTTTAGTTAGTGTTGAGATCTTTATTTTGACAATTAATTTAGGGGGTCACACAAGTTAGTAAAAAACGAATAATAAAGATCTAGTTAATTAATTACTTAACTAAACAATTTATATTAACTGACTAACTAATTCAATTAATGGGAAATTATATTAATTAACTAATTCTTTATCGGGAAATTGTATTGATGATGTTCAACCCTAAACAAATTAAGGATTAACTATTTACTATTTAAAGTGTGCAAAGCAGATTAAATTAGAGCCTGTTTGGATGGACTTATGCCTATAAGCTGCAAACAGCTTATAAGCTAAAAACAATAAGTTGGGGTAGCCTAACTTATTTTTTTTGGCTTATAAGCTGTTAAGCTGTTTTCAGCTTATAAGCTGCTTTAGATAAGCTAAGTCAAATGGGCCCAATTATTTTTTTGAGCTTATTTTAAGCACAAAATGACTTTAAGCTGGCCAGCCAAACACTCGAAAAAACTGAAAACAGCTTATAAGCAACTTATAAGCCAATCCAAACGGGCTCTTAATGATATTCACCCCTAAACTAATTAACAAAATAATATGTAACTAATTCACAATTACTATTTAACGTATGCAAAACGAATTAAAATAATGATTTTCACCCCTTAACTAAGTAACATTTGTTTAACTAATTAAACTTTTAACTAAATTAACATACGAAAATAACTAATTTAACATTATGAAATTAAGCCAATTAACTAAATAGCTAAATAACACATTATTAACAATTAAATGGACTAAACAATAAGAGATTAGATAATTAGCCTAAAATTTATTAAGTGTGCGAGAAGTAGTGCTTAAATTTAGGCACCCCTTTAGCGCAAGAAATTCTTGCGTTAAAGGAGTTAATCGTCCGTTACGGTTAACTCCTTTAACGCAACAAATTGTTGTGTTAAAGGTACTTTGGTAATTTTTTAATGGGGTACTTTGGTTACTTTTGACTTTTTTTGGGTCATTTAGGTTCCGGACTCACTTGTGAACTGCTTCACCTTTGGGCATCCAAGGCAATAGTTGCCATAAGCTCCCTCCCACCAGCCACCGCATTTGAAAAACAGAAACTAAAGAACACAAATGTTATAATCTTCTTTATTTTGGATGTATCAGTCCTGTCTCTTCCACCTCTCTCTGACCTTTGAAAAAAGTACTGCCTAATAGTTGGATCGGACTGAATAATTTTGTTTCTGTTTAATCAAGTATGTAGTCTTCATTCTGGCTAATGTGAATTATATATCTCAAGCAGTATCTCCTAATTATAGTTGAAGTAGATGTGCAAGTTCTTCACTTCCTGCTTTGCATCTTTCCTTTTTTTTTTAAGGTACCGAAACACATCGTAGAAGGAGACAAGATTATCGTTAACACCGCCGACCACTCTTACATGAGCAGGTGAGTTCATGGTTGTCTTGTTCTTTTGTCTATATCAGCCATTCTTTCTATATTGTTAATATGCTTTGCATACATTTTACTAAGTTCGTATTGACTCTTATCTCCTCTGTTTTACATCTCTCTTTAATCTCAGAGCTTAGCAGTGGAACTTTTTACTGGATATCTTCATTCTTCCGAATGAGAAGATCAGTGAACTATTGACTATTGACAAGCATGGTTTTGAGTTATATCTACTATTTGACAAGTAGTTGGAGCTTGTTAGAATCCAAGTTATAGCACAGATATTTTTAGAAGAGTATTTACATGATTGGAAACACAATTTTAAGTTTTCCCTTAAAAGCCCTTGTTTATTGCGGGGGAGGGTATATTTATAGGAATAAAGATCACTCCAGTTGATGCTGTTTGCTGGCTCCTTCTCTGTCCAAGCATCTTTGGTCCAATGGCTTAAAATGCAAGTTATTTACTGTCTTTAATTTTTTTTTTTAATGGCTTTAGCATCCCGATCAGCTTGTGCACCTCAATACTTCCACCCCATGCTAGTAAATGTCTATCACCAGAATATTCATATTTAGAGATGATGCTGTAAAATTGATACTATGTTTACTTTTTTTGAGTGTTTTACTGTCTGAAATATTAAATATACTGATGTAGATGAAATACGAACGATCAATCTAACTAGATGAAATGGGATCAATCTAACTTTTAAATAAGTGCACTCACTGACAATTTGCTCTTTTACTTTTCGTTCTAATCCAAATTCGTTCGTTAGAATCAAATTTATTCTAGAAAAGATTTTTTTTGAAAAAATTGAAATATGCCCTTGTCAATCTGGTGGTTGAATATCAATCAAAATCCGATGGTAGTCTTCATTTTCGGGCTCATCATTTCTAAAGCTGATACCCCCATTAATAATTGTTAGACGTAAATACAGAGCTTAATCCAAGCTACAAACTAGGAAGAAAATTAGATATTGAATTTATTATATGCGGACTATGGCATGAGTTAGAAGCCCGATTACACATTTTAAATTAATGCCTGTAAGTTCTATGCACTGATGGGCGTAACAGAGATTTGAAAATAAGAAAAACCCAGAACGGATGCACAGGAGGATAAAGAGAGAGCTTTTGGATCAAGAATCATGGAGCAGCACCAAGAACAAAGGCTACGAAAGAAGCAATGAAGCAAAAGTGCAGAGCCTAGAAGATGTTGAAGATGATCGGGGCTCAAGGGTATTGTCCAGGGTCGATCAAGCTGGAATGAAGACCATGTGAGACAGGCACTGAATCTTGGTAAATGCATAAAATACCAGGCAATTTCTTCTTATCTGCCTAGATTTTGATAGAAGTACTGGAAGAAGGATATAAATACCCTGTAGAATAGTCTGAGTGGATAAAAGCTCGGCCGAACATGCCACCCTCATAAAAAATAAGTTAAGATCATCGGGAGGAGGATGACAGCGAATAAAGAGACCAAAAGGAAGAAAAAACAATGCAAGGTAAAACCATTCAAGCTCTGAAATACAACACCATCCTAAAACCTGTATACTCTAGAGAGAGGATTTGGACGTCTTTTGCCCTACACTTTGTTTTCTATATAACAAGTAGCCAGGGTTGACTCCTTTGGCAAACAACATCTGATAGTTATCAGCAGTATCTACTATTTTCCGACCGATAGTACTCATAGGAATATCATAATAGAAAGAAACAAACAATAAATTCATTGTACAGAAGTTGAACCTTTCTGGAGAGAGGAGAGGCGAAAGTTTGGTTGAGAAAAAGGTGTACAAGTATTACTGGTGGACAAGGGAATCGACTTTGGTCCGATACCATTTTTCATAAGGATTTAATTTATATATGGCGATAGTGTAAATAATTTTTGCACCATCTTATATAATATGTTATTTGCTCTTTTCCTGATTACTATGTTAAACTAGCTATGAACAGTTACCTATGTCGCTAGCCAACTAATACTGATTAAAAAGATTATACACTGTCGATGCACAAAACTTAAAACTCCTTTCTAAAACATTAACAGTAGTGTATCAAAGTAGTACGATAGGTTCTCATGGTAAGCCTCTAAGCTCAAGGCTTAAAATTAGCATGATACAAGTAACTAAATTGGAAATGATCGAAAATGCAATCCTCTCTGTTAGTCTCAAGTTTAAAGCAGCAGATGATATTTACTGTCTGGTTTTCCTTTGATTAAAGAAACTTTCTATGCTATTCGCGGCCTCTGTGTTTCACTAAATTCTGCGTGACATTCTATTTCCAGTTAGTATGCTACAATCCAATCGACTCCTCAGCATCACGGATGGCTTCCAGAAACACCCACATGATCTGCAGAATCATAATGCATTATAGAAATATTATGAACCTGTGACAACTAACATGCCCCAAGTCATGTCCAAACAGTTAGGATCGAAATTACGTGTCATGGGGAAGTTGTAACAAAGCAGACATCGAAAGACGATAAATCAGATAACAAAAGTGACACAATAATTTAACGTCGTTCGGTCAATCGACGTACATCCACATGCAGAGATGATCAATCCACTATATAAAATAGAGTATAAAATATCGAGAGAAATAATTTCACAAAATTCACTCAGAATAAAAGAGGTTCACACAAGTAACAGAGTAACATTTGTATCTCACAAATTCTCCCCCTAAACAAGATTCTAAAAGCCCTTAGGATGCTACCAAGTGAGAAGGAAGGAGCCTCAATCTATAGAAGTCCAAAACTTTTTACAGGAAAAAAGATTACCCAAACATGGAATATTTATATTTTCCTTAGATACACAAAAAATCAATTATGATAAGGAAATCAGGGCAAACACCTAACACAAACAGGTCACTCGCCCTGCAGTTCAATAGAAAAAAGAAAACAGTTAGAGATCTCATATGACTGAACGAAAGAGAGTTTACCATGACACTAGGTGAGTTATAAAGGGCATGATTTACAAGCCGAGAGTAGAAATTAGAGCCTCCGCCTGGCTTAAGAACCTTTAAGGCGTAGAATAGGAAACTGCGCGGGGATTCAACTCTCGTGGATTTCTGAATATAACCGATAATTCCAGC